>NC_061488.1:26035991-26749962 GCF_022539355.2 Hippoglossus stenolepis
CAGACGAATCAAACTTTGAGGTGTTTGGATCACACAGAAGAACATTTGTGAGACACAGAACAGGTGAAAAGATGCTGGAAGAGTGCCTGACACCATCTGTCAAGCATGGTGGAGGTAATGTGATGGTCTGGGGCTGCTTTGGTGCTGGTAAAGTGGGAGATTTGTACAAGGTAAAAGGGATTTTAAATAAGGAAGGCTATCACTCCATTTTGCAACGCCATGCCATGCCCTGTGGACAGCGCTTGATTGGAGCCAATTTCCTCCTACAACAGGACAATGACCCAAAGCACACCTCCAAATTATTCCAGGCACACCCCTAAGCATGAGTTTAGTAAAAAGCTTATGGTGATTTACTCTGTCAAATGCCTTGGAAGCATCAATAAACCCTAGAAACATTGTAGAGCCCTGCCTTCTGTAGGATTCAACAGCTTCTTTCAAGGCATAGATACATAGATCTGTACTGTGCTTAGACTTAAAACCAAATTGATTTTCTGTGGTGTAAATGAACTCACTCAGTCTATCTAGTAGCATCTTTTCTAACACCTTTGAAAGAATGCTGGCTAAGGTGATGGGTCTATAGTTGTCCAAACTCCCTATTTTACCTGCCTTGTCCTTAATGACTGGCACTAATGTGACTGTCAGCATGGTGTCTGGCAGTATACCATGTGTCATCAGCCCTGTGAGGCAGATGGACAGCAGTGCTGCTACTCTGGGGCAGGCTAACTTAAGATGCTCCGCAGTGATGTTATCCTTGCCACTAGCTTTGTTATCAGCTAGTTGCTCTATAGCATGATAAACCTCGTTGGGAGTAAAATGAATCACTTCCTCATTTAACTTGCCCACACAATAGGGCTCACTTTTGATACAATTAAACAGAGCTGCGTAGTGCTGCCTCCACTGCTCTGCTATATTGTCTGCACCAGATACACCTTCAATGTGGCATGGCAGTACTGTTTTGGCCCTATTTGTAGCTTTTACCTTAATCCAAAACTCAGTGACATTGTTACCAAGCAAGTTTTCAGCCATAGAATGAGCTCTTAAGGCTTGCTCATGCTTCCCAACAAAGTGCACTGCATATTTATATCTAGCATTAGTAAGCTTCTTGTGCTCTAAGTCTGGCCCCTGTCTGGGTCTACCAGCTATAACCCAGGTCCTATGAGCCGCCTTAGCGGCTCCTTGGTGGTCTGCTCCATACTTGTTCCAACCAGGCTTGGTATTCTTAGCCTTTCTGGGGTGAGTGTGTAGATGTCTACTACTGGCTTCATATGCCTCAGAGGTGTGAAGAGACGGGCTGTTTCCTATAAGATACAACCGGACAAAAAGTTACGTTTATGAAAAAACTTAACGAGAACAAACTCTTAAAGGGGACATAGCATGCAAATTCCACTTTGTTAGTGCTTCTACAGGTTAATGTGGGTATCTGGCATGTCTACCAACCCAAAAACTCTGGGGAAAAAACACTCGCGCGTTTTGTTATAGTTCCTCTAAGTCAGAAACGTCATGCTTGAGCGACTCGATTGAGCTTCCTGGGTATTGTGTCGTAACAAGGAACTGGAAGTCTCCCTACATGGTCTTGGCCCACCCCCGTCCCCCCACACTCGTTACTTCCGGGTTTACACCGGAGGCAGCGAGGCAGCGCAGCGCCGTTCACACGGGACGAGCATTTCTCCGCTGGTCAGCCCGCGATTCACTCACATGTGGCATTTGTCTGGATCGTTGGGACTGGGAGGCTGCAGCAGCTGCTCGGGAGCGACCGCTCGCTCTCCCGTGCGTGAGCTGGAATTTGTGTCAGCGCCACACAGCCAGCAGTGTGGAAGACTTCCGCAGTGTTCAGCGCTACTGTATGCCGGGTTACTGTAGTTACGCCGGGGTACAGTAGTTACGCCGGGTTACAGTAGTTACGCCGGGGTACACCGGACGCGGAAGCGCAGCTGCGAGGCAGCGCAGCGCCGTTCTCCAGCACGCAGCCGCCTGGCTGTTCACAGAGGACGAGCATTTCTCCGCTGGTCAGCCCCATAGACTGTATATATAAGGTCAGCCCGCGATTCTGCTTTCTCCGCTTGTTGTTGTACCCGTTGAATGTCGGGGTTCGGGGTAAATGATGGTCTTCATAACCTCTCTCCTCTCTCTGTCTGTCTGCTTGTGTGCTTGTAGTGGATGGGCAGAGGGGACATTTAATTATGTGATTGGGAAAATTAAAACTCCAGGACAACAGGGAATACAAAGTATGGGATGCATATTTGATAATTTATAATTTATATCGTTTAAAATCATGGGGGAGAGGAGCTGGCTCATTAGCATTTAAAGGAACAGGCACTCAAAACAGGTCACTCTGTGGAGGGCTGTTTTATACAGGGTAAAAAGGGTGCTGTTTTATATGATCCTTGTGGTATTTTGACCAAAGTATGTTACAGACATTTCATTAAGACCCCAAGGAACCATATCAACTTGTGGTAAAATGGGCATGCTATGTCCCCTTTAAGTTTAAGCAGTTCGTACATATTTAAACATGCACTAGTTCTGCTCAAGCACTCGATACACTCTTTTTCTTTTCGCAACTTTCTCGCTAATCCCACAGTTGTTAACACGCTATTCAGATCTAAGAGTTAGCTTAGCAATGGCTTCTCTCTGTAGCTTAGCTCTTACCGTAATTTTGGGATTGTGCGCCCGTCTTCTCCGCTTCGACTCATCCACACTGGGCCCGCGGCTTTACTTTCCAACGCACTCATCCTCTCCTCCAGGGAAACAGTGTTGTGTCAACTTTAGCAAGTTTTTTACACCGAAAATAGAGTCACTCGTCGAACCACGCAAAACACGAGCCAGTAGTTTCTTGTCTGCGGGAGACAGATGCTTCATTCACGAGGCTGTGATTGGACGAGCCCTCTACCGTGTTGACGTTAACGACTGACGTGGCATGTAGCTGAGTGCGACGTCTTCAGAGTAAAAATTCACAAATGACCTTTTCACTTTTGAAGCAGCGGTTATAACAGTTTTTAAATTGTACTTTACATTTATATGGGATGAGTATGTGACTGAGGACCAGTTTATTCTTTCTGGTGTTAAGTTAATGTACTTACATGATTCTTGCTGTTCTGTGTTTGTACCCTCATAGTTGAATGCACTTATTGGAAGTTACGTTGGATAAAAGTATTGAGTGTTTTAATGGAATACTGAGAAAGTTTAATAACAACAATAGGAAAATTGAAGTCCAAATTATGAGGCAATTTCAGCAGAGTCAACAGCTTAGTATGCCATGGACATGTGAATATGGTGCTGAGTTTGCCAGTATTTTGGGAGGACAAATGGTTGGAACTTTGACACGCGATGGCACAACTGATATGCTTTGTGATATATATGTTTGAAAACATGGTCACCAGTTACTTCAATTGTACTGGATTAGGCTGCAACTCCCTGAAACGCCCAAAGTGTTTTTAATGACTCAACCATTAAGGATATATTCTTTCATTCTTGAAGAGTTGGAATTACTACATTAAAATAAACAAGTTAACATCAATGTGAATTTCATCCAGACTCTTCCCTTTGTATTCTCCTAGCCATCCCTGTTCCAATGCCAGGAGAACTGTGCTGATCTTAGCTAGCTGGAGGGTTGCCTCTGGAAGGCGGTAGTGCTTTCTGTGGCAACCCAGTCTCATCAGAAAACGTGTAGTGGCTACGTTGGTCCACTGGGAAAAACGTAGTCATCTCACAATTTGGCCTCTCAAATTGTGAGATGACTACGTTTTTGTTTTGCATTGGCCCGTGCCCACGTCACATGACTCAAGTTCCCGTCTGCGAAAAGGAAACATGGCGGACATTCCCTGTTGTTTCAGATAAAAATGTCTTTTTATAACATAGTTTGGGCTTTAAAATACATTTTGACACCATTTCTAGCGAGAAATGTGCTCTTGCTTCCACAATCTTCAGCCAGTTGATGCTTATGATCTATGTTTTATTAGTTATTACGAAGATTATTTCAGATCTTGCCAGAAAATTGTAGGACTGCTACGTTTTTGTCGTTGCTATGGTGTTGCTATGGACTCTGCAATCCCGGAAATTACGTAGTCGCGTGTTGTTTGAAGCATCGTCCATGTGTTGTGTCGTTCAGGTAGCGTGAATATGTTATGCCTGTTATTTTATATTACCATTTGATGATAGATTACACGTCTAATTCCATGGATCTAACCATTCTCCACTTAAAAAAGCACATTCATACCGAGCCGGGCCCATGTGTTTTGTTACGGTATATAGGCCTATTGTGTTTTTGATACATTTTATATGGACTAATGATAATGAACATGGATACATTTTCTTATGTTATTACATTTTTTCTCTTTTTACTTTTTTTGTAACTTTGTATTATGCACAGTTTTGTTTGTACATACTCTTAATACATGTCAATACATACATGTGCTCTGTAATAGCAATGATAAAAAAAAAATACTCCCAGCATACTGTTGACATCACGGTTGATAAGCACAACGACATGTACAATCAACTTCCTATCTGCTGTCTACTTAAAGTTTTTTTTAAATTTTGAATTAGATTAGATAGAACTTTATTTATCCACACATCGGGGAAATTCACTTGTTACAGCAGCAGGTAGGTCATATATATATATACAAAACAAATGGGACATTCCACAAATACAAAGTAAACAGTACACTAAAGCTAAATTTTATTTATATATAATGGTAAGCAATATTAACTAACAAACAGATGCTGTTGAACAATAAACAAAGAACGTAGAACATTTTACGTTACAATTGAGTCTCTGTGTGTATGTGTATGCATGTCAAGCCCTAGTGTGCTCCTTTGGCACCCACTGCAAACGAGACGATTTTTTTTTTTTACATTAGCAATGAATGCATTTCAAAACTTGAAAAGGAAGAAGGGCAATGAGACACAGCGAGCTATATATGCCATACGCTTTAAATATGTTAACATGCACACATTAAGGTGATTAGATGAGGTGATAGTGTAGATGACCTGATTATTGTAATAGTCTGAATAAGGTGTCTACATCAAATCTGAGTTTAAACTTGTCTTTTTAAAAATATCTTTCAAAATAAATAAATAGCATCACATTAGCATTTAACAATTTAAACAAAAGTAAGAAACTTGGATATGTTTGGTAAAAAAAAACGATATATAATAGACTAATTTCTTATTTGTAATATTGTAGTAAAAATTAAGTAATTTTAGGGACAATCAAATAACATTAAGAGAAATTCTACATAGCACATTGAACAGGGCTCCCACTCCACCAACTCCACTACATTCCCCTGAAAAACATTAAAACATGTTTACCATTACAAGCAAACCTATGGTCAGATGACTATATACTTTGAAGTTGTGATGAATTTAAATCCAGTTAGTAGCTCTGTAATAATGGTTTATATGTACATTACAACTGACATTTTTGACCTCAAATTACAACAAAAAAAACCTTCAGTGTTTTGCTTTTAATTACCCTCTTCACTGGGTAAAATTTCTCTCCTCCGGTAATTGAATGGTTGCATTCTGAAAGAGTAAAACAAGTGTACACTTACTCTGTCTGACCTTGTATATATTAATATTAGCATTGTTGCACAATTTGACAATCAATTGTCAGTGAACATCCTAATACTCCTAAACCTAAGCTATGCATTCGGCACATGCATCATGAAGATCATGGGACCTTACTGGAAACGCTACGAAACTGTGTGTGTCAATCATTGACACTATATATATGAACTGCATAGCTTCTTTAATATAGTCCCCCAACCTGAGCACACGCACACAAACACTGAAAGATTTCAAATATCTTGGGCTTTCTTTCCGATATGAAATATTGAAATGCTAAATTACCTTCAGGTAAATCTTCCCTGTTCTTCATCTTCCTTTTTTTCTTAACAGGCTTGTCTGTTGAGGATAAAGTAAATAAAGTTATTTTTTTGTAAAGAACTCTTGTACAAACACACACACACACACACATATATATATCAATTTACATTACATGTAATGAAAATTGTAGAAACAAAGTTCACCAACATTAATTACAATTTGGTGATTTTCTTTTCACCTTTAGGACGATTTCCAAGTTTAGTTACTCTGACCTACGTATTACTTACTTGTACAACACTTAAGTAATAATACAATAATCATACACATCTCTGTATCTGAATCTGGATGTGTTAAAAATGTCACCACAACATATGCTGATTCAACATACCACTGGGAGGCCGAATGTCAGGATTGATGGAGGGGTAATAGAGGGCAGAAGTGATTGGTTGGATGGTGGCTGGCTGGTTGGCAGAACTGGTGGAGGGTTGGTGGGTGGAGGGATACTGGTGACTCCAACCTCAATTGAACAGAAACACACAACTATCAGTAATGTTTTGTGGTGCATACAAAATTGATTTTATCGATGCTTTAAATGTGGTGTTTATGAGTTTTTGCAGTAGACTGAGCTATTTGTTGAGATTTCAAATTATTACAAATTAGACTTACCATGGACTAGCACCTCATATAGGGCCTTCAACCTGTCAGGGCATTTTAAAGCCTGATCCAACAGCTGCCATTTGTGGTGCAGGACATGCGTGTACCAGGTAGAAGGATTTTTCCCTGGTTTTGCATGAAAGATTATTGCCCTGTCCCCCAATGTGTGCAGACTTAATTTTGTGAACTTCAACTACAGAAGTTAAACACTTACCAAAGCAGATGCCTCATCCATAAAATGTGAGGTGTTTTTTTTTTGCAGGTCTTGGTGGCCACACCAATTACTGCTTTGCAGCCAACACATGTTGTTTTGGTTGACCCTCTTGGTATCTTAAATCTGGAATAAAAACACAAGACATAAACAACCAAACTGACAAAAGAACTCAATTATTTTAACTATTGTGCCTCATTTAAAATAAAGTACACTGTGGATGAAAAATGTTTGTGTCACATACACATACACACTATAATCACACTCCTCATTCCTAAACACAGATCATAGACTTACTTATACTTCTTAACATTCTTAATGTTCTCATACTGTATTTAACTTAGTGTATTCATTTCCAATTTTCACTACCAGTATCATAGACTCTGTATAAATCTATGGTATCCATCTAACTAGATGCATATATCTTCTTTCAATTTGGGCAAGTGTAGTCCTAATTTTCCTTGTGAAACACTTTTCTTATCACAGTTTTCCCTTTTGATTTGTAGCATTGCTACTGCCTTCCCCATGGTCCTTGGTTTTCAGGATCACAGTATGCAGTACCTAGTGGGTGCATGTTTTAAGATGACCCAAATATGAGCTACTAAGATGTCACATTATGTCTCTTGAGCTCATGGAAATTACCTACACCTGCTGTTGTCACCTGCACCATATTTTTTCTGTATTTAGTATGATTTTTAGGAAAACAGACAATGTAGAAACAATTATACTGTGGTGGAAGTTTTCTGGAAGCTGGTGAAAGGAGAACTCAGGCAGCAGCTGATGTCTTATGCAGGAGATTTTAATGTAGACTTGATGCATCAAGGAGACCAGAAGGTGGAACAATATACAAACGCTAACAGAGTAACATGAGTAATTGTCAGCCCCAAGTCTGAAGATGTCTCCCACAGCATCCAGGTATATCTCCCTCATCTTGCGTCACCCATCCCAACAGCGCATCCAAGTAAGAATGCATACCTTTACGTCTAGCCACTGATGTAATACAGAAAAGATTTGGAGTTGGTGCCTCTCTGTATGGGCATCTGAATTACATGTGAAAGTCCATGAGCGTAGACACTACAATGTACTGCTGGTTGCCCCTTTATCTATATCCTGACCTTGGGTACTGCTAGGAGAGAAGGGTGTATCTGATGAATGAGTCTGGCTGTAGTCTCTTCATGGTGAACTGCTGTGACTATAAATGACTGAAACCTCAGATAAGAGCTATTTTCTGACTTCAGTAACTGAGGTACTCTCTACAGAATGTAATGTGCCCATTATACTTGAAATCCATTCAATCCTTTTGTGTGTTATTTTCCTGAGTGCTTATAGCAAGGCTTCCGCTGCATCAACTCTGAGCATCTTATCTGCTAAAAGTGCAAGGAAATCCCCCAATATGTTATGTTAAATATCATTTATTATGCACAAAAAATACAGTAAGGCAGTTGCTGGAAATTATGATCAACAATGGTAATACAAAAAAGTTTTAAAAGTACAAAAATAGGGGAGCAAAAATGAACTGGAAATCATCATATCAAAAGTGTTATCAATTATATTACATTTATAGCAAGGGTTGAGTCAGCAATTTGGTATTCTATGGCTTTCAATAAAGTACTTACACTCCCATTGCCAGGAATAGTTGTCATTAGCCAAGAGCTCGTTAGGAGGAGGAAGTTTGTCAGCTTCCTCCACAGCAGCATTGTGTTCAGTATTGGCATCCTCCAAGGCTTTCTTTTCGACAGCAATCTTTTTCCTGAGTTGCCATCTAGAATGAGAAACAACAAAATATTTAGATGACCGATGTAACACCAATAACATCAAGTCTAATACACAAAAAGTGTTATGCCGCCGTATCAGCGACATGCCGGGTTGTCAGTCAGTCCTATTCCTGTGAACGCAATCTCAAGAATGTCATTGCAGAATTTCCTCAAATTTTGTACAAATTTTAACTTGGATTCAAGGAGGAACTGATTCCATTTTGGTGCCTGGAGGTCACAGGCCAAGGTCATAATGACCTCATGTTATTGTGTTTCAGTTGTCAAAAGGTTAGTGATCTTTATATGAAAAAAAGGATTTGGAAATATGTACACAGAAACTGCACTGGTAAGCGGAGGCATGCAACCGCAGTGCAGTATGTGTAGTTTATTTTTAAATCATGGGTTAGCTATTTTTTCCATCTATAAATAGTAATTAATACATTTTGTCACTGCATGTTACATGAAGAAATCTGTATTAATGGTGGCATATTGTTGTCTCACCAGACTGACGATAAAGCTGAAATTTCCGCTGCTTAATACTCAGATACAATGGTCTTCTGCATGTCCTTTTGGCTGGTTGGTCCTTGTGAAGAGGACAAAATTAATTCATGGCAATATCAGTTTACAGTCAAACTTTTTGAGTAGACCTTTGTAAGCAGAGTCAAAGGATATTGTGCAAGAATAAAATCATTTATTTTTCCACAGTACCTGTCGTCCACTGCTCAACATCTGACACCCATTGCTGGACTGTATCTTCCTGTAGAGACAACTCAGGGTTGATGTTCTCAAGGTCCTTTGTGGCTTCTGTAATCCTTTGCATAGTCTGTCAAAACAAAAACAAAGTTAGAAAATGTTTACAGAATTCATTAACCTTTGTCGTAAAATAAGGAACAATGTATATTAACTTGCGTGTTTTGTTTCGCCCCATGGATGTAGTCAACAAAGGAAGACACCTCAGAATCTGGCTCTTAAAGTGGTATAGTTTACGGTTCCCATCCACCGCAACAGCCAACATAGAGGGTGTGCATGCAGGACACTGAAAATGCTGCACCTGAGACAGCCTCTCAACCTCAAATTTGGCATATTTCCATTCCAGAAATGCCTTCTGCATGGTATCCCCACATATCTTTCCACTCTGATTGCAAAAGACATAAAAATCCAACATTATACAATAATAAATATGGAAAACTCATTGCAAGCAGTGGGAAATTACCACCAACTTATTCTCACACGACCAAAGACTTTTGTCAGATTTTTAAGCATGCCAACAAAAGCTTGCCGTGACATTCCCGGAGCCGCAATCTTGAGAGCCTCAAATGTAGAGAACAAATCCACTGCATACAGCGTTTCAATATTGACTGTGGCTGGCCAGTACCGACTTCAACTAGATCAGCAATGTCCACTGAACAAGTCTTTCCACAGGAGAAGCTACCATGTGGGAGGGACAGATTGTATCGCCCTGAAAAACCAAGACAAAAAGTTTTTACTTAGATACACAAGCAATTTAAAATTACATTACTGTATGAAAGATATAAAAAAAAACATTACCATTCATTCCAATCAAAATGACTTGCTTTCTGGAGAAAACAGTTGTTTTCCCAGATGAACAATCACAGCAGGGAAGCATGATTGGTAAAAAACATTCTAGGAAGCAAGGGAAAAATTATTTTATATAGTAAATTCCAGTAACATCCATCTTTAATCCGTGGAGGTATTCTTTCAGTGCGATAATAACTTATTTCACCCAGCGTATTTTTGGATTTAATCAAATTTACTATATTATATAAAATGGCCTATGTGTTTTGTAACTTAGAAGTACCTCTTTCATGGTAGGAGAATTTTCCTCTCTCATCTCCCTTGATGTATGTGGATGGCGGCAGTGGCCTGAAGAACCCCTCTGCCATGGATGCTCTATTATGGAGCACCATAGACCTGTGTATGGCAAAATCACAGGTTAAGCAGTAAAGTGGTCTTGGTAAACAATCTTGATACCTCACTACTGCAACCTTTTGTCTGCAGTGCTGGCAAAGTCCCTCTTTAGGCTTCTCAGATAATAACATCTGATTAACCATAAAAGGCCTTAACAAAGTACACTTTTCCAAGGTGAATGTTTGCCTATCCTTCCAATGTGAAGAGAGAGGTTCTGCGGTAGAACATCCCAAGAGGTTTTGCACTTCCTGGATGAGGGAGTCTTGACATGGGAAAATGAAGGGGTTGGAGGTTAGGGGGATAACAGTTGTAAAGCAGGGGTAAGTCTAGCTAAAGTGTATCACTTCATTACAAATGAAAAAAAAAAGGTTTTGGATTGTCCCAGTCTCTGTCTCTTGTCCACTAGTAGATGGAGCACATGAAGGGTCTGTGCTTCCCGAGGCATCTGCAGAAGTATGAATATGCATTTTATATCTTGCTTGAGGAGAAATAAAGTATGGTTTGAAATGAACAAAAAATAAAACTACTAACAAGTGGCTGAACACCGCTTCTCTCCTGTTCTCGTCCTTTTTGGGAGAGGTTGCCCTTCCTGGTCCTCATCAAACCAAACAAACAGTTCTGTCCCAGATTTTTACGTTGCTGCAACTCCTGTAGCTTCACTTGGTTTCTCCTTGATTAAATAATTGAGACACAGAACATATCATTTGTTACTTAAAACTTTCTTACAACGTACAAACATTTTGTTATGAAAAACACATCATTGTCGTATTGCATACTACAAATTCGACCAAATTGATCTTGTATAGTCCAGTAATGGTAGACAAATACCTTGTTAATCTAAAGCAGTCATTCCCAAAGTGTGGGCCGCGGCCCCCTGGTGGGCCGTGAAGCCACTGCAGGTGGGCCGTGAGAGGTCATCAGAAAATAAATAGATAAAAAAGTTTCAGATTTGTAAGTAAGCGTTGATTACCACAAAAAATGTATGATTGATTTTTTTTAAAAAAGTAATCATCACAGGTAATGAAACAAAGACATGAGATATAAATTCCACGTTCTTATTTTATCTGACCTATATAGCAGGTGTGATTGTTTTTGCTGACCGTCACATTAACACTTGAACGCATCATTAGCGGGGGAATCATAGGTGAGGGAGAACTTTGTTGTGAGCTGGGTCGAGCAAGATGGAGCAGAGGAAAAGGGGAATCAGGAAGTCAAACTGAATCATTCAAAACTAAAAACAGGACTCGCAGAAAGGACTCAAGTGAGGACCTGTCGCTGGCCCAGAGGACAACCCCCAAGCCTGTGTGTGTGTGTGCTCTGAGATGCTAGCTAACAAGACCCTGGGACCATGTAAAGTGTGCCGCCATTTAGAAACTAAACATGAACAATATTTATCCAAGCCTCGAGCATCTTTTAAAAATACGCAGAGAGAGCATCTCTATTTAAGCCTCGGTTCTTCCCTTTGTCCTTGTCGGATCGTCCTCGTATGTCTATTGTCGTATGTTGGTTGTGTTCACTGGTCTGTCGTCTGTGATCTCCTGTCCTGTCCGGATCTCCTGCCCTGCTCTCCCTGTATCCCGTGTCTCCTGAGCCTCTGCATCCCCCGTGTAAGCTTCCTGTGTTTTTTCCCTTTGTGCTCCCAGTTGTTTTGTCCGTTAAAGACTAGTTTGCATTAAAATTACACCTTTTAAGTTTAAACTCTGCGTCTGGGTCCTATTGCCCCACACACCGTGACAGAACGATCCGACAAGGACAAAGGGAAGAACCGAGGCTTAAATACAGACAAACAGGGAAGGCAGGGGCAATTCGACACAGGTGTAACATATGAGGACTGGTGCAGACAATCACAGACAGGAAGTAAAACTAGATATGAGACACAAGAACCCAGACTACATAATAAAACAGGAAACAGAACCCGGAGTGTGAAAACATGAAACACAGGGATGTACTAATAAACAGAAAACACTTTGGAAACGGAGGAAACTAAACATTGACAAGTACAAAACCCTGACACTTATAGCAATATGAGTGCAGTCAATTGCGCGATTACATTTGGGAAGCCAGACAGTGTTGCAAATTGCCTATTAATGTTTGCCTGTTCTCCCACAGTGTAAGGGAACTTGATGTATTGAGCAGTTAATTTAATAATGCCATCCAAAACTGCAGACATCACAACACTCAGGGATGACTGTGATATTCCCGACCTATAGAATTTAACATAGTTATTTTATTCTCAAAAGGGGCTTTGGCGGAAAGGAAAATATTATATATTTTCTATCATATCAAACACATACTTGTCGGCTAATTCCCGCTGATAAGAGCCGGTTGCCAGAAACCCCAGAGGGGTTAATAGTTGCGTTGGCACCGGGATGGCATGGTTACGTCGGGTCGGTCTCTCTAATGCTGGACCCAGCTCAGCACATAGATCCAAGAGCACAGCTCTCGGAAATCTAAATCGGCTGATTAGCCAGTCATCATCATGGGCCAAGAGATCTGTGTGGTCCCTAAACACATGTTCCCTCCTAATTCGCCTGTTAGCATAGTCCTCCAATAGAGCCAGTGCATCCATCATCACGCACGACGGTGACTGCAGTATTTATAGGTTTACAACAATCTGACAAATTGATCACACCTTGCCAAGTTCGTCTGTGCACTCCCTGCGCTCCGTGTGCTCCCTGCGCCTGGGAGCACAGTCTTGTTCACTTCAGCGATTTTATACACAAAAAAATATAATAATAAAAATAGTAAACTACAGTCCTACTAAACCATAAAACTATAAATTTTAAATATTCAGCAACACTGCAATGCTATTTTATTGTAGTACATGTGCATGCGTAATCTGCTTGAAGTTGTTTTATATCTTTTGAGATTAAAGGGTGCTTATGTTGCGCCAGCACAAATAACTTTAATTTATTTTAATGGTAATGATGAAGTGGATCAATAATCTGGCTTCAGTTCACCACCTCACGTCTGCACCGCCACTTTCCCGTCTCCAAAATGTTTGTACGCATGGGTCAGAGTTTGCCAGGAAATACGCAAATTTTCCCGTCAAGTTTGTTTTTATAAATCCCAATGTTTGCGTGAGAAGTGGCGTACGCAACGGTTATAAATGAGACCCCAGGTCTGTTTTTTCTCTTGCATGTGTGTGTGCGTGTGAGGACGTGTGTGTGCACATGTGATTGGGGTGACTCTCCCTGGGATACCTCCCTGCCCTCAGTAGCTCGCCTCTCCACTAGTAAGCTTCAGCCCTGGATCATTCCCCCTGTCCTTTACGTGTGAATGGTGTGTGAAGCCTTTTTTCATGATTTAAATTGTCATTGTTAATAAAAGTATTATTTTTGGATGGAACCACGTCTCCTGCTCCTTTAGTATACTGAACCTGAATGCCTTATGGTTATTAGTATTGGTCTGAGGTAATTAATATTCCCTGGGTTAATATCCCAGGCTGGCGTTGTTGGATTTTCCTTGATTACACTGGTTAATGCTCATCTAACAACTCACAACTACCCTACGTTGCCACAATCGATTTCAACTACAAACACACAAACCTTGCATACAGTTAGTGTTACACCCAGTATATGAAATAATATGTTGCAGCCAAAATCATAACAACCAAAGCAGACAGTCCCAGTGACAGCAATGACCACAGCTCTTTTATCCCATGGCTCGACTATGTCTCAAGGAGTGTTTGCAGCACTGTGGTCAGTCAGTGGTGGTCTACTATATAATACATCGTACTACATATATCATAATACAGATCAGCCTTTACCACACATACTTTTTCACCGGCAACATAACAAATTCAAACCTTATGGTGAGGCAAAGCTATAGAACTTCAGAAAAAACTCCTACTGTGACCCGACAAGAACTTCACAGATTGCTGAGATCTGTTTCCTACATAACATGTTGAAAACATCATCCCACACTAAATATGTTGGTGATTTCTTCATATGTTGGTAATTTGTTCATTTCTTAGTTACGAGTATTAGGGTCATATTACATTTTAAAAAACAGAGGTATTGTGAACAAAGTCGTAATATTACTTTATTCTCCTAATTTTAGAGTACATGTCATTTAAGGGGGGGTGTATCCGAATATCAGTCTCTCTTGCATCACAATGAGGAATGTGGGGAATCATGGTACATTATACTTTAGTATATATTTCACAGTAAACAAAATACTTTATCTTTTAGCTAATTGGCACCACATTATTATAAGGGTCAGGGCTTTGAAAAGATTGAGCAAGAAACTAAGTCTATTCTGAAGAAAGAAACAGATTTGGAGGAAACTGCCTGTTTTGTGGAGGAAGAAATGTTTGGTTGTGGTCGACTGCAAGACTGTTGTTGGTTACATCGGTGAGCTTTTCAAAGGGGTTTGTTTCTTAAGAAGAGAGATTGTTAAAGAAGATTTTGGATCCACATTGTCAAAATAGTCTGACTTTCAACTCATGAAACTCATTGCAGTTGAATACTTGCATTAAAAAAATTAATTGTTCTGATGTTTTCGCCTCTCTTGCTCCCACCATTCATTTTTTGAAAAACAGTTTGTCACAGAAGCGCAATGAATCATGGGATTTGTTGGGCTGGGAAGGATCAACCTGGTGAAGCCTTTGTTGCTCGGGGATAGAAGGACATATTTGTCGGCTACATTTGGAGGAGCCTTTGAATTGAGACAGTCTAGTTGCGCCGCTGTGAAGCAATTGATCCTCAAATGCAGCCTTCAAATGAAGCAACCCCTGAATTGAAACAGAGCTAAAGAAAGAAAGTGAATAAACTTATTTGTCAAAATGCTTAACCTTCAAGTTCAAGGTCTCTGTTGGAATCTCCAATTCTTCTACTCTTATTTTCTCTTCCCCCTGTGTCCCATCTTTCTGTCCATATGTCTGTGAGTCTGCTCCATCTACACCAGTTGTACAATGTTGTTCAATAATGATCCATGCACCTGCTGCTGTACCAATGCCATTTGTACAGTAGTATTATGTGTCACAGAATCCAATATGCATTTTTACCTCATTTAATTTGATTGTTACAATTACACAAAATATTTGTACATAGTTATTAGCTGGCATGCGTAGTCTTGCAGTGTCAATGTGAAACACTTTGTCAATGTCCTCCTTATGAAGGTGAGATCGGTCATTCAACGTTTTTTACGTTAGTTTCTCTGCCATAGTGATTTTAGGTTTACATTACATTTCATTTAGCTGACGCTTTTATCCAAAGCGACTTACAATAAGTGCATTCAACCCTGAGGGTACAAACCCATAACAACAAGAATCAAGAAATTACAATTTTCTTCAAGAAAGCCAAACTACAAAGTGCTATAAGTAAGTGCCATATAAGTGCTACTAAAGCGTGTTTTTTAAAATGTTCTTATTATTCGAGGTATAGACGGAAGAGGTGTGTTTTTAGTTTGCGGCGAAAGATGTGTAGACTTTCTGCTGTCCTGATGTCAATGGGGAGCTCGTTCCACCATTTAGGAGCCAGGACAGCAAACAGTCGTGATTTTGTTGAGTGTTTAGCTCCCAGTGAGGGAGCAGCAAGCCGATTGGCAGAGGCAGAGCGGAGTGAACAGGCTGGGGTGTAACGTTTGACCATCTCCTGGATGTAGACTGGACCCGATCCCTTCGCAGCACGGTACGCAAGTACTAATGTTTTGAAACGGATGCGGGCAGCCACTGGTAACCAGTTAAGGGAGCAGAGGAGCGGAGTAGTGTGAGTGAATTTAGGTAGGTTAAAGACTTGCAGCATTCTGGATGAGCTGCAGAGGTCAGATGGCAATAGCAGGTAGACCTGCCAGGAGGGAGTTACAATAGTCTAGGCGTGAGATGACCAGAGCCTGGACCAGAACCTGCACCGCCTTCTGAGTGAGAAGGTGGCTTATTCTCCTGATGTTGTACAGTATGTACCTACAGGAACGGTTTGTTGCAGTAATGTTGGCACTAAGGGAGAGTTGACTGTCGAGTGTCACACCCAGGTTCCTAGCAGTCTGGGTGGGGGCTAACACGGAGTTGTCAAAGGTAATAGTCAGGTCGTGGGTGGGAGAGCCTTTCCCTGGAAGGAAAAGTAGTTCAGTCTTATCAAGGTAAATTTTCAGGTGGTGTGTGGACATCCACTGAGAGATGTCAGTCAGACAGGCAGAGATTCGTGCTGCTACCTGTTTTTCAGATTGAAGAAAAGAGAGGATTAGTTGTGTGTCATCAGCATAGCCATGGTAGGAAAAGCCATGTGAGTGAATGACAGAGCCGAGAGAGTTGGTGTACAGAGAGAAGAGGAGGGGACCCAGGACGGAACCTTGAGGGACCCCAGTAGTGAGAGGACAAGGTTCAGACACAGATCCTCTCCAAGTTACCCGGTAAGTGCGGCCATTGAGGTAGGATGAGAGCAGGGAGAGAGCAGAGCCTGAGACACCCAGGTCCTGAAGGGAGGAAATAAGGATCTGGTGGTTCACTTTCAAATGCCATTTCCTTTCTGATGCTCGCATAGTGACTCTGTCAGCGCGCACCGAGTCAGACAACCACGGAGCTGGGGAGGACTTGCGGACCTATCATGACCTAAGAGGACAGAGAGAGTCAAGAGAGGAGGACAGAGTAGAAAGGAGAGTGTCTGTGGCAGAGTTAGGATGCATGAGTGAGAAAGAGTCAGTTGAAGGGAGGGCTGATAAAACAGAGGAGGCCAGAGAGGAGGGAGAGAGGGAGCGAATGTTGCGATGGACAGGCACAGAGGCTGTTGATGTGGTAGGGTTGTCAGTTCGAGAGAGTGGGAGAGAGTAAGAGATAAAGAAGTGGTCAGAGACATGAAGTGGGGTTACAGTGAGGTTAGATGTTGAACAGTTTCTGGTGAAAATATAGTCAAGGTGGTTACTGGCTTTGTGAGTAGGAGGGGAAGGAGTGAGAGAGCAAAGGAAGACAGTAAAAGTAATAGGTCAGATGACTTCTCTGTCTGGATGTTGAAGTCACCCAGAAGGACAAGTGGAGGGCCATTTTCTGGGAAGTTTGATAGGAGGACGTCTAATTCTTCCAAGAAATCTCCCAAAGGACCTGGTGGACGGTAGAGAACAACAATGGTTAATTGTACCGGATGAGTAACTGTCACTGCATGAAATTCAAAAGACAGTGTGGAAAACTG
The DNA here is from genome assembly GCF_022539355.2 of Hippoglossus stenolepis. NCBI lineage: Eukaryota > Metazoa > Chordata > Actinopteri > Pleuronectiformes > Pleuronectidae > Hippoglossus > Hippoglossus stenolepis. The sequence continues at coordinate 26,053,487 of NC_061488.1, forward strand.
TGGCAGCGGATAGAGAGAAAAACTCCATTTGGGGGAGATGAGTTAACCTGTACCACCACCCCTACCAGTGGGTCTGGGTGTGTGGGTGAAAGAGAAGGCAGAGGAGAGAGCAGCTGGGGTGGATGTGTTGGCCGGTGTGATAAAAGTTTCAGTGAGAGCAAAGAAGTCAAGCGATTGCTGAGTCTGTCTTGCGGCTAGCTGACTGGCAGTTCCAGAGGCCCCCTATGACAAGGTGTTGGGATAGATAATCCCACCCGTTACTTCCAACTTGTTAGTTGCCGATGAAAATAATTTGTGTAGGGGCTCCACATATGTAAAAAACAGACAGAAGGATTTATTATTCATTTGGTTTGTGGCTGTGTCAGTCAGGTTTTTGTAATGTTCCATCTGGATTGGATTCATCGCCTGCCTCTCCGCTCTCAGCTTGTTCACCTACTATCTGTTGGATCATCTGGATTCTTCTGTTGCTCATTCTAACATTCATTAAGTCTCTTTCACTTTCACTCTGCCTCCATGTCTGAGTTTAGTATTTGGGTCCAGTTCTTGTGTTAAATTTAACACGGTCAGAGTAACAGCTAACATGACCCAAATGCAGGCATGAAAACTTAGCTAGTGAAAATGAATTTAACGTCTTATCAGTAATCATCAAAGAATCAACAAGTAAATCCATAAACGAAACCAGAACTGAAAGGCGGGCATAAGTATGTGGGAAAAACCCAGACTGTTCACACAAGGGAGACAGGATAACGAAACACAGGTGAAACACATTCAGATAGGTGCAGACGATCACAAGGGCAGGAAACAGGACAAAGACAGGAAGTTAAGCAGGAGAGACACATGAGGAGCGGGATTTAAAAATAAAACAGGAAACAGAGAACTAAGAGAGCGAGCAACCAAATACAGAACACAAATCCAAACACAAGGAAAACAAGCTAAATCTCAATAATCAAAAAAGAATTCACAAGACTTCAGAGGGCAGATTCATGACAGGCAGTCTCTATTTTAACAATCTAAGCTCATGGTCTAATGAGCATGTGGTGTCCAAATCCAGCAGTTAAATGATGGGGGGATAAATCGTAAAGAAATGTAATGGCACATTTGCCAGTTTATACACATGAGTTGATTACCTGTGAGTAGCAAAATACACTTGTATAGGTGCACATTACTATCTTAACATTAAGCATTGAGATTTACTAAAATACTGCAACATTTACTTCAGACATGTTTTTGTTGGTCAAAGGCTCAATTACTATCAGTTTTGTAAAGATAGCAATTCACTTACAATGCTCCAGAACACACCAAATAAAGACAAACACACATGGGCATTCAGATGGGTGCATATATGCATTCAAACAATGCGGGTGCCGGAAGGAAAATAATAACTGAAACTGGCAGAGACATGTTGTGGATGGCACTGCTTTGTGCCTCTAATTCCTCAAATGTTTGGTTCTCAGTCATTTTGTTCTAAAAATTGTGTTATGGTGCTTGAACGTCGTCATCATCCACTTCATGTTCATTAACCAGTCAACTGGCTCCTAACTCCACACAGAGCTTTGGTATCCTGCACTGCGAGGCCCTACCCTCCTCAACTAATTGATATGTCTGCAAATCCTGATAGAGTCACATCTTCCCCCCAAAACTCCTGGGATATTTGAGTGAAATCCTATAAGAGTATAAGCAGCCTTTTAAGTTAAGTACAGAATAAAAAAGCCGGTGGCACTCTAGGCACTTTCTGATTTTCACAGCAGCCAGCCGCAGGCTCACACGGAGGTTGGCCCTGTGAAATTCTCTGGTCTCCCTAAAATTACCCCCTCGGGGTGAGAAAGGGAGACAGAGACATCTGTTTACTGTTTGCTGCCTTTTTCTTTTATTCTTCCTTGATATCATTATTATTGTCCTTTGACAGTATGGTCAACACACACACACACACACACACACACACACACACACACACACACACACAGAGAGAGAGAGAGAGAGAGAGAGAGAGAGAGAGAGAGAGAGAGAGAGAGAGAGAGAGAGAGAGAGAGGTGACCTAGCTAAAAAGACTGACTGACATATGGCAATACATTAACATGAAGTTAGGCTTATTCTATATCATGTATCAAGGAGTTTGTCTATAACAGTTGATTGACTAAATGTATCTTCCTTAAGTGCAGGATGAATCCTCAAAACATTTAAACATTGGACAGAGAGAAAAAAGGGATTTTGAGGTATGGATACTCATTCAAAAAGAGGAAACAGAACTTTATAATTACAATTTATATCGACTCAATTTGCTACAAAACAAAGTATAAAAATAGGAAAAGAAGAATGATAAATTGGATGATGTAAGTCAAATCCAGAATGAGCTGTATTAATGCAAGAACGGAGGTGATTGAATCCCTATGAGTCAGTGTGAGTGTGACTAAAGGGCTTGCTGCCATATGCACCACTATCTCCCCTCAGCGTCCAGGTAGCTGGAGGTGGCAGCTCCTCCGCCCCCGAGCGCTGGGCCCGTCTGATCAGCTTCCAGACGCCCACTCCCCCCCCAGGAGCGACGAGTCAGCCTCCGCCACCGCGCCTGATTTAGCCACCGCTAACGCTGGCGTAGTGGGGGAGAGCAGCCGGTCCTCTGGAGCTTTTACAGGCTTTCTCCATCAAAGGCTGGATGACAACCTGAAAGCCACAGAAGAGAGTGTGTGTGTGAATGTGTGCGCGCAGATTGTGGGAGAGGACCAATGTATGTATGGGTGAGAGAGAAGGAGATGGAAATGTGGAGGACAAGGGACTGTGGAGGAAAGTGGGTGAGAGAGATTTGTCTATGCCATTACAAGAGCAAATGTGACTGATGCAGTTTTTAAAGGTAAACAGAACAAGCTGGAATTTTCCCCCAGACTCTGAAAGTGACTGTTTTTACCAGAGATGTGTCACTGTCAATGCAGGGAGGCTTCACAAGTGACATTTGGACACTAAAACTCTTGATTGGAAGTCAAACAAGATTGCTTTTAGGTTGGCAGCCTCCAGATGTGATGATGCATTTTGGGAGACATGTATTTTGTACTTATTAAACATATTTTAGATTTGTACCTAAAGAAACCATTCTTCTGCCACTTTAACATATTTTTTAAGGTGTTCTCTTTGATGTTTTGTAACTCTCCATGACAATTATTTTCACTTTGGTGCAAAACCATAACTGAACTTGCAATTTGATTATTATTGACAAACTCATCAATTTTGAAGCCAGTTGTTACTGCAGCAGAAACACAAAAATTAATCTCGATTAGATCTTTTAGTAAAGATGCAGTTTGATCTGGCCCAAGAGGCAATTCATCTTATGAAAAAGGGCAACTCAGACATATGAAAACTGGTAACTCAAATACAAAAACTCAGAAATAAAAGAAAAGCAGTTACCTGCCATTGCTGACAAGAAAAGAACACAATGTTGCACTTTCCAAGAGAAATGGATTTGTTGAAATTTAATATTTGGTGGTGTAGTGAGTAAAAACGCCAATCTCAGCATCATCACAGATGGAAACATGCAGCTAAGCTGGACGCTTCAAGGACAAATACTCTTGAATAAAGTTTACACCCTGAGGTGGAGTTTGATGCAGCTTTTACAACACCACATTCTGACAGAGACAATATTATAGTTTTGTGGTGGATGAGCTAATAGCTGATAACGCTGAAACCTCATTCGGAGGTAAAATATGTGTAGGAACCTTGTTGTCGCTACAGATTTGTTGTTAACACATCTTAACAACCAACTACGCTATACAGAGGTGTCAACAACTATGACCCTCTTTTACATTCTTTTCAGCTGTGCGAACGCCAATGCGTCCTGGGGTGCTCTCTTCTCTCTCCACTGACACACACACAAACATTGTTATCAGACACATCTGTAAACTCAGACTGGGGGACAAACATCATTTGGTCATCAATAATACATGATGTATGTGATTATTTGCATATAAAGCAGGCCAGTGTGACACATTCAGGACGCATTGAAATGTCAGGTGCCAACAGACAAACTTAGCGTCCACTTGTTATCACATATATCAAGATGGATGTTTATACTAGGTCTGAAAAGGGCCTACGTTACTCTACAGAAGTTAACACCAACAAGCATAGAACATGCAGGGCACAGGACATGGCTCTCCCTGGACTTTGACACTCAGACTGTGGATGTAACCAAACCACCCGGACTATACAACATCTGTGCAGTACAGAAACAAACATTTCTAGGACTGCAACATTGACAGTCTCATTTGTCAGTGAAAATCATTCACACAATTCTTCAACCACTGTTGCACAGGATGTGAGGCATTTCAAATATTCCTGGGTTTATTGACTATTTGAGAATCCACATTTTTTGAAAGGGAAGACATGGATGAAAGCATAAAAACTGTTCTATTATTATCGGTAAGTGCCCTGTGAATAGACAAGTATAGTTCAAAGCTGAAGTTGGATGGAGCTCTGCAATAGATGTGAATAACCACTGTAACACTTCCCTTATTTTCATATACTCATAAGCGCTTAAGATGACTGAAGTGTGGATTTGTGCGGGAAAGTAATATATAAGTCCAACCTGCACTAAATCACATAGACATTTACAGCCAACATTTCTGTCTAGGTTCTGTTGAAATCCCTCCGGCAAACTTGACAAGAGAGACACAGAAAATGTCATTTGAGCCCGAGTACATCCTGCTCTGTGAGAAGTGTTCAGAACAGAATGGGGCCAAAAACAGGATTAAAGTCAAGCAGCTCTAAAGCCGCCATGTCTGAACAGCTAAAAGAAGATGGCATTACAGACATACTGGCATGAGTGGTTATTTCCTAAAGGGATGTTGTCGCTGCTTTTTAGTCATCAACAAACATGACTAGAGCGTAGGAGCAAACAGGTTGGCAGACAATCAAACCAAGGTCCTTTCTCTCCTGACATATACATTTGTTCTACACCTCTCATGGATTTAGAAGCACTGGATCAGTTTGAGTGTGGGCTCCGAACAATGCACCAATCCACCGTTTTTTTTAAAATCCATAATGAACGGACTGAAGGGATTGTGTTAGGTACCCAATTCAGATGGTTGTGTCATTTTAGCTGGCAAATCCAAAGCTGGCATCGTCTGCGAGGGTGTCTGGATAGCAAATTCTTTGATGTCCTTGGTTATCTTCAGCAGGCTGGCGCACTGTGTCAATGTTTGAGAGACATCGGGCATTTGGATGCCAACTGATATCTGCAGGACCCTTCTCCTTTCACCGAAAAACATCCAAGCCCATTTATACATAGTGTAAACACAAGTACTGCTTATTGGATTATTTTGGTTTGCTACAATTTTCAGTTCTATCAGTTGGTTTAACATTGTTAGCTGGTATAACATCTGTCTGATCATCAGACAAGTTATAAACAAGACACTAGCCAACAGCAAAATGATCAGAAACACATAGCCCACCCAAAAAACTATAATTTCCGAGGAAATATTTCCGTCCAAAACTACAGTAGGTACACAAGTTGAAACAGGAAGTGGTAATACAGTGGAAACCATTTATGGTGATCATGTTTGTCCAGAGCCAAAATGATCACTATCCATATTAACTGTTGATCACTATATCTGTGATCACTATAAGCAACTGCAATTGTTTACAGCAACAATTTGGGTAATTTATTTTTAGCTTGTCTTTTCACTCACGTCAATTGGCACCAATTTCCTTTCCATGTGCCACTCTTGGAAACAAATTTGAAAGATGAGTGTCAGCGCAGGGGACATACTATCAGTGCTGTGTCTAAAGAGTCAATGCCTCGTGAGTGTAAGTACTAGGATCCTGTATAAAAGACTGAACAAATGATGTAATCAGACAATATCAGCTCTCTGTGAAGAGCAGAACAAAAACCTCTCACAGTGTTGACTTTAATGAGGTCAAATGTCATCTAGCCAGAGATATCAAGGGAGATTCACATTTGATCATGCCAGAGATCCTGTTCAAAGACAGGGGCTAATATTTCCCCCATGAATGCCCACCTGTCATGTGGCCAAAGTTTTTATTCTCATTGCCCTGACAACTGAACAAATTCCAACTGCTGATAAAGACCATGACATGGGGTTAAGAGTTAGAGGTAAAGTAAGAGGACTTAGAGGTAAAGATTGTATGCAGATTACTCTTCGACAGAATCAAGTAAATCATGGTTTAACATGTTCAGAAGTCATCTGTGGGCTGTAGTATGAAGCAGGGTTTTAACTCAGAGCTTTCAGTCTTACGAAGCTCTTTCACTTTTTATCAGGGTAAATCACCATGGTAACTTATGCTGACCAGCTAACCTGCTCTGGGGCAGGTTAAGGTCCAGATAAGACATCAACCCGTACAAAACCACTGCCCACTGACCAATCAAAGCATGTCATCACCATTCTTAGAGGATCCCGTTTAGCTCAGTGTGGATAGATAAAGGGTCTCTGAGGAGGGCAAGGGTCTTCAGAGACCGACAAAATCATTTTGCCTGCCCCAATTAGTATCTAAATGAAAGGGAATTGTCTACCATCATGTTCAGCTGCTGGAGCTGAACATGATGAACCCAACACATAGGATCAATGCACTCACAGTACCACAGACTAACTTGTTACCTGTTTACTGTGGGGGATGCAGAGAAGCTCAACAAAAACACTGTACGCGTTGAAGTTTTTTCCATTATACACGTTAATAGCAATGTCTTTTCTTTAGTTTAATTTTTTATAGTTATTTTTATTAATTTATTTGTTCCCATTTGGCATCTGACTTGATAAGAAACCTCATTCTGCATTTGTATACTGATATTAATATAGAGTAGAAATTGAACAAAAGTGTTGAAACGGTTGTATTTTAAAGTTATGAAAATCAGCCTAGTTACTTCTTAAGAGTATATTTTTTTGTTTATTTTTTATTTACTCCTATAGGTATCCTTGAACCCACCAGGTTTGCACCTGAAATAATAAAACTTTCATAGTTACAATGAGAATACATATAAATTACACATTAATATAATGGACACATGAGAGAACAGTTTTACTATAAAAACATTGACTTATACACATTCACACACTTTAGCAGCTGTAAATGTGTTTCTTTTAGCCTGGATAATGTGTTTTTACTCCTCGTAATTTTGTAATATAATAATGTGATCCTTGTCGATGTTGGCGATTGGTCAAATGAAGTAAACACCGCCCCTTTGGTTGACTTATCGAGTTGATAACCCACATTTTGTGGCTGCTTAGCCTGATTGCAAGTGTAGGGTTAAGTCAAGCAGGATAACGGAAAGATGTCCAGGGTAAGTGGAACTTGCTTCGTAGTACAGACCCATGGTTGTGTTCTTCTTCTTTTGTATCCATTTCCAATCATCACCCTGCAGACGGGCTTCTCTTTTGTCTGTCACCTGTTGTCTTCCTCTCTTCCTCTGACTGCAGTCGTGCTTCAGCTCCAAATACAGAGTCCTGAATGACCTCCAAGATGTCACCTCCCTCCACCATTACTGATGCGCCACCTGTCATAGACAAACAGAATTCAATGTCTAATCAAGACCATTCACTGTCTCCCCCGTGCCTCATACTGAAAAAAAACACATTTCAAACCCCCTTTTTTCTACACTGACTGTGAATTTCATAAAACTCCTCATTAACAGCCCTCGAGTGCAAGCTGGAAACTCAGCAGATCCAGTCAAAGCATTTGGATGAGAGAAGACAGCTCGCTCTTGCTCTCTCTCTCTCCTTGGCTTTCAGTCAGGGCGCCCTCAAGGTTAGCAGATTAGCATACAACATCAGATGTGGGAATTCAGAGGCGTCCAGGAGACTGCTCGGGTCCCATCTCGTGCATTCACTGTACAGGTGCTATTAGCATGCAAGGCAGTTATCCACCTGACAAAATGGGTTATGTCATGTTGTGTCATGCTGCGGTACGAAGTTATCACATCATGATACACTGTGTAGCTGCCAGTGAGAATCACAGTCAATGTAGTGTCACTCTGTGTCAGGAAGGAAAAATGTATACACTTTATTCAGAGCATTGTTACACATGATGATGAAGCTGAGAGGAAACCCGACAAGCTGTGGAAGGTGACCTTGAGTGCTCTTAAAAAGTGCTTTTAAATTGTGGTTTTCTACCACACAGTCAAATCACAGACTTCAAAGTGGAATTCATGTTTTGGGGGTTTGTGGGAGACCAAAAAGTTTCTTCTAGGGATTTGGTGTGACATGGTGTTAGAGGGTCTGTTGGCGTCACCGTGAATTAAATTGCCATTAAATGTTATTCAGTAATGAAGTCACCTGCAGTGTCAGGTCCTGACTCCACTATAAGAAAGAACTCAGCTGATTGTCAGCTTTAGAGGAAGGAATATTTGCGGTAAAATGTATCAACTGGGAAACAGGTCAGGGGAGCGTGGCTGGGTAATGGTGGGGCTGGGGGTGAATATCTGCTATTGCAAAAAAAAACGTCATCTGTTCAGAGCACATTATCACTGCATTTCATGTGTTCATGTACAGCCTTTGTGGCTGACAAAATCGAGAAGCACAAGTCTTGTAGATCAGCAGAAAAACTATTTGCACGGTGAAGAAAACCTTTTCATGACTGCACAGCAAGGCCAGGCTGCAGTTCACAAAAACACACTTCTCTGTTGCTAGGTTTTATGTTTAGTCTCCACTTTGCCACTTCGCAATTTGAAAAGCATCCTCCCTCTCACACACAAACACATTAAGGCCTCTGTGACAGTCACATTGACCATCGTTACCACCAGCAGAAATCCCGACCATGTTAGTGCCTCATTAAATCGTCTGTAAGGTTTTTAGTGTCCTGGCTATGTCGGTGTGCAGGGTACAAATGGTAAATCTAGAGTGTCTTGCACTGTTCAGGAGACACACAGCTGTATAACCAAAGCATAGCTGGTTCTGCTTGAACAGGATATAATGTCCATACTGTTGTGTACAGTCTTTATAGACTGAGCTCTGTTGTATAGGTCATATTTTGTCACCACCACATCTGTCAAACATGGTGCTGACAGAAACAACAAGATGAATGCAGATGGCTTCAGGAGCATTCTGTGCTCATGTTCAGTCAAATGCATCTCATCATTCAGCAGGACAATGGTCCTCAACATACAACCAAAGCAACCAAGGATCTTTTCATGGTGACAGAGAGGGATATCCATGACTGGCTGAGTCAGTCACCTGATCTAAGTCTGTTTGAGCAGCGTTCCACTTGGTGAAGTCCAGGCTAAAAGGCAGAGAGAGTCCACAACAACAGGGGCTGAAGAAGACTGGGAGAGCATCACAAGGGAAGTTTCTGTATCTGCTGATGTTTGTGGACCAGCAGGTTTATCTTTTTTTATGTTTAAATTAAAGTTATATGAAAACACTGATATTTTCAGTGACAGTATCTCACAGAGACACCTTCATGTCTCACTTCAGTCAGAGAAAAAAAACGGAGATTTCATCATATCTCTATCATACAGGAGCAGGCCCACAATGGAAACTACAGGTTATACTGATTGGTCTTAAGCATAAACCTACAGCTTACATACAGTACACTGATGTCCTATGGGCATACTCATGTTATACTGTTGTTTTTGAAGTACAAGTAACAGCATGAAAAGTCGAGAGTTGATGAAGCTGCAATTTCTCTGCAGTGAGCAGATGAGCACAGGTGCCGCAGACATTAGCACTCATGATAAGCAATGATGATCCGAGGAGGAGACTGTAAAACAATAGGGACTGAAGAAACGAGAGGGAAGATCGATAACCAAGGCATGGGAGGGCCTGGGTTGGGGGGGTTGTGTCCTTGCTGACAGCAGTCATTACCATGAAGCGCCAACAGAATGAAGTGTCAACGGCTGCCAGGAGCCTAATTTGGGCAATTTACACCCTTGTCAAGTCTGTGCAGATTCCAACGAATGAGGCGGTGCAGAACTACCCACCTGACACCTTCCATGTGCACATGTACCCCTAACTGCACAGTGTAGCACATACATATCCATACACACAGAGAAATATATGCTCTATATTAACATACTGTTGGCAGGCAAACACTCTACAATACTGTACTACCCCTATGGGCATACAGCACATGCATGTACCCACAATGCAAACAGTATCCATTCCCCCGATAGCACATATCCTCAGCGGGGAATGAGCACAACTCCTTTTTATAAAGGGTTCACTCATCCATTCTACCGAGGCTGTGGACGAGGCCTGTCCCAGCATGTATTAAGCAGAGGACAGATGGACAGGTTGTTAATCTACAGTAAACATCCCTGATATATTGTACTGTATAGGCCTAACTAGAGGCCACTAGCAGAATGTGGTCCAGGTCCAGGTAAGATGGGCAGCTGGGTCTGGATCCAGACGGTCTGCCTATCAGTGACCGCCATAATAGGTTCCAGTGGTTCATATTCTCAAAATGCTTCCTATCTTATCTCCTTAAGCAAAGGAAACAATGGACCATCCATTACAAAAGTAAAGGAGAATGCTGTCCCATAATTCATTGCAGCAGCAACATTTAAAGCAATACAACATCTTTGTTGCACCTGGGCAGACACATATAAATATATAAAACAGAACAGCTGTTCTATTCTTGTGACAAGATCCAAAACTGATAACCCTCAGATGATCGTCTGATCTACTGATTTCTTCTCTGTCACATCTGTCAAGTCACAATATCATAATCAGAACTAAATATAAATATAAATAAGAATGTTCAAAAGTAAATACAAATATAAATTTCAATCCTGTTTGTTTTTTCGTATTTTTTTTTTCAATAAAATCTATTTAGCTGTTACTTATTGTGAGTAAATGATGGTTAAATGTTCCTTATGTATAAACTGAAAATATATTTTATTAGGATGTGTCATTCTGTTTAAAACAGGAAACTTTTCTTGAATTGCAGACGCACAGCAAAGAGTTCACTTTATCGAAAGCATGGTGCTGGTCTGTATCTTCTCTTATAAATGGAGTTGGTTTTTAAAAAAAAATTACTTCAGGTGAGGATTTGTTGGAGGAGGTTGTTTTGGCTAAAATTAGCTGTGAGCATGATGATGATGATGACGATGATGATGATGATCATCATCATCACAACCATCTGACATCACCAAAGAGAAGCAGTTCCACTCAGCGTATCAAAGAGGTTATTGTGATTTGTGTGTTAAATAACTTGGTATGGCTCCTTAATGTTATAAAAATGTAATTGGACCTTGATAGGGAAAAGGCTCCCCACCCCTAGCATCAACTGGCTTGAGATCTGATATCTGTGAACGCAATGATTTACATTGTTTTCATCTTCATCAAATAAATTATGCACAGCCGGAAGAATCCAAATTCATGTTTCTTTCTCATCCAGGGGTTTCCTTTAATTTTTAATTTCCTCTGTTATGTTATAGATAGAAGAAAGTATAGCATTGTGTCCCTCAGTCTAACCCTATTCTATCACTATCAGTTCATCCACAACCTGCCAAGAAGATGCCACATCAATTGACATCCCAGAGCCCTCCTCCCTCCTCCTCCCATTTACCCACCTGCCCCAGTGTCCTCCAGGGACCTCACCTATCCGCATTAGATTATATCCAAACCTATAGATGTCCCTAGATGTGGATGTCAATGCATAGTGGTTCTACCCAATGCATTCAGGCACTGTGATATCTGTCTCCAGCCACTCCCACCTCCTCCTCCCTGTCCTCCTCCCCCTCGCTGCCACTCTTCACACTTTCATCCCTCCCAGGGGGCCATCAATAATGCAATGTGGAGATTCTTGAGCAGCATATGCACACAGCCAAAGCAAGAAGACGCATAAACAAGGTCCAAATACACAGTCTTGAAAATACATGCACACATATAGAAGGTTCTGTTCGCTTGGTGTCCCCTGGGTGATTCATAGAAGGGCACTATAAGGGGCTCCCCTCCAGTGGAGGCTATTATCATGCAGGCAGGCACATCTGCAGACATCAATAAGTAACGCAGGGGGCCGAGGGGTTCCCAGGGTCAACCCTGTATGGTGCCCCTAGTGTCAGCAGGATCCCCTTTAGACTGTCACATCCTTTCACGAGGGGCTTCAACAACAAACAGCACCTCCTCCTTGTTGTTCCACTGCGCCTGTCAGTCAGACTGCTGGCAGTTGTGGAAAAGAGCAAGGGGCCTCTGTAGGACATGTGTATTAACAGGAGCAAGGCCAAAGAGCAGCAAGACATATGCACAGAGGCTAAGTCCAAGAACATAGTGAGGACCAATCTGTTTCCTGCCATATGACCACAAACCCCACCTTAGAGAAAAGCTGAAAGCCACATGTTTCATGGATCTTCAAGGTGGGAAACAGATTGAGAAAAGTTTAACTTTTCAACTATCAGCAGTCCATGATGTTCAAGCTTGACTTTGAAACCAGCGTTGGCCTGGAATCAAAGAGGTGCTGAGAATGGAGGGATTGAACATCTACAACTCTGATTTAAACAGGCCCAAAATGTTTTATTTAAATAAAACATTTTTTATTCATGTGAAATTCACAATTTTGCCTTTTATAAGATTTTCTGCAGGAATTTGAGGTTTTCATGGGACACAATGGCTCAAAATGTCAACATAGTAGCCAGAGGTGAGATTATCAATAAGAAGGCCACAATAGTAGTCACCCACTGGTTCTGTTTTCAGGCTTAGTAAAGTGTCCACAGGTCCATTCTTTGAATAGGCCTCAATAGGACCATTTTATGATGTGAGTATTGATTGTGAAGTTGTGAATTATGGGTAAATGACATTCACTGCTGCTCTTTATTGGGAGAGAATCAAGCTGCTCCCTATCTACTTTTGTCACTTTTTGCGCATGTGCACACACAAACAAGAACAAATCAGGAATATTGTCCTGAAGTGTGAGCCATTACTCCCTTTTGTACAATTCATCACGTCCTGTCCCTCTTTATAAGAGGAGGCTTTTCTTCCCACCTTTGAGTGTGGCAGTTTGGACCTGCTATAAACACTTGAGCCTTCAGATGTGTTTGGGGACACACATCAAACTAGTTTGTTTCAAGCAGCTCCTCCGTCTTCTGTCTTTGGTTCTCGCCCCTTGTGTTAAAAGAGCGAGCACTCCACTGAAATGTCCTTGAGCAAATCCCTGAATCCCTTTCCAGCTTCAGAGCTGCTGACCTCTAACCTCCCTGTAGAGGAATAAAACCCCATCATCATTATATATGCGCATACCTGCTGAAGATCTAACACAGATCATATTATTCATTTTCATATAAAAATAATATTCTGTGGTTATTAAGAAGCAAAATACCAACTGCACGTCCATTAAGAAGTTTGGAGTCAAAGGGAGTCCATTGAAAAGCAGGAAGCAACTTCCCTGAATGACTAAGTGAGAGCTGTACTTCAGTTAAACTGCTGTAGTCTGCACATCATTTGTACTGTAAGTGAACCATGCGTGTGTGTTCATGCCTTTTTCCGCTCCCGTGTGAAGCAGAGAGTAAAAAATGGGTGTTGCGGAAAGACGAGAAGAAAGAGAATGAGACGGCATGCAGGAAAATGAATGGGGGGGTTAAAAAGAAAGAGACTGTCAAAGTCAAACAAATTCAGAGGGATCAATGTGCAGACTTCGCCTGGCATATCCAAGGGAGCACCAGACTCAAAGCTCTTCAAGCCTGCAGTTCAAAGTGGTGACACGTCCATTAGAATTTATAATTCTGATCGCATCGACAGGCCTACGGCTACAGCGCAGGCAGAGGACGCGCTGAAAGGAATCTAGGCCAGTGCTCAGAGAGAGAGGGAAGGAGAGAGATTACTGTATACTGTTCCTTCTTTATTCCTTTATTATTTAAAAGTCTACACGCTTTATCAGTGAATCCTAAAAAGTTCAAGCATACCCTGGAAATATTATTTTATTATTCCTTAACAGTTCATCAATTATTAATTCATTCACATCTTTTCTGAAACAGCATAAGCCGGTCTATGACCAAATGGACGCTTTCTTGCTTTAGAGTTATATTTAGATTTGTTTCCATTATATTCAACTGTTTTAATTTCAAAGCATCTTAAAACAAAACATGAACAGAGTTTTTCGTCTGGTGGAAACTTTGCTCTTCTACTAATGATAACGAACAGTAGGATATTTATGCATTGAGTTATTCTCAGTGTTACAGTAGATGGTTAAACTTGCATCTCAATGTGGCAAATGAGGAATTCAGATGTATATCACAGATAAAGACAGGCAAGCCATGTAAAAGCAAGGTTTATTGTTTAAATAATTCAAGGCATTGATTGGTAACAAAACATAAGTAATGGTGCGTTCACTCCCAACGCGATGCCAATTTGTCACACCTCCAGATAACATACAAAATCAATGCAAAGACCTGATCAGACGGGAATTTTGCATCTCTTGTCCTGGGCAATGTGAATGATATGTTTGGTATGGCATGTTGGACTTGATTCTCTGCATCTATCGAAAAACTTGAATTTATAAAATTTGCTTTGCGAAAGCCAATCAGCGCTGAGAACGAAGCTTACCGGACTCAGTCCTGGCACTGACCTGCGCTAGAGGAGGATCAAACCAGTCACTGCTCAGCCTCAGGTATGGAATTCATTAAGACACAGCTCCTGGAAGAGCCGGTGAAAGTCCATGAGCTGCGTGCTCCTCTGAATGGGCTTGTGGACCCACACACTTCTCTGTTTCCATAACTCGTACACCACAGCAGTTGTAGTAAATTCAGCCTGTACTTTTCCTCTCTTCCACTGGCTTCCCCCGGTGTTTCCTCGACATGTTTATCACAGCAACTAGTCACTTCAGCCTGTAATCCTCCTCTTTTCCTGAGGAGAACAGGCGATTACTCACCAATAATGCCCAAGTAACACCAGTAAACACAAATGATCCCCCGGCGCGGATCACATATTCATTGATGAACGCAGACTTAGAACAGGCTAAGCAAACAGCGGAGCAAGGCTGATATCAACCAATATTAGCTTGTTGCAGATATATCAATATATGTTTATGTGTTGACCAACAGAGTGCTGCAGGGATGAGGTGGGTGATGACATACGCCAACCTGGAAGTTAGTGTCACCCTGGTTCCCTCGACAAAAAGCGAATGGGATTTTCTGTTGGCTTTTGGAATATTGCAGAAACTAAGTTCTGTGGCCCTAAATATAATCATCTGAAGTAAAAAGCTTAGATCATCTACAAACAACACCACAACTTCACACAACTTCAGCATCTCCATCACCAAGTTTCCAGCCTATAAATGAATTTGTTGCTTTGTGCCGACCTCTTCTACAAAAGCATCACCTCTCAGAAATGTATAAATTTTGTAAGAGCGTTTGTAAAAAACACAACAAGGCTGTAAAGGCGACTTTGCGGACTCTGTAGTCTCCTCCAGCAACTTTTTAGCAACTGTCTTAAAACATAAAATGAAGAGTAATAATTTGAACTCCTTTCCAGGTTTTAGGACCTGTTACAAGAAAATGCAGTACAGAAATACCAGGTCTGAAACACCGTGAGACCCACTGCCGTAAAATATCCTGCTCCCTCTGCAACAGCTGACCAGGCTGAAAATAGGGGAGTGAGAGGAAAGTGCAGGTCTATATGTTGAAGAGCTGTGTGAACAGATGTGCATGTGGAAGTCAACAAACCTTTTCCCCAGCAGACATTTTGACTTGTCACAGCAGGAAAAGCACAGGTGAGACACGTTTTCTATGGCTCAAGAGTCCCAGTGACGCAATTCCTACCACCAACAAGGCCAACGGTGGTCTCAACGTACTTCAAGAAAATGCCATTTTGTGACCTTTGTTCTTTTTATTATCAAACTGTGTAGTAGTGGTGTATTCAGGTCCATAAACGTCAATTGGCTGTCCTGTGTGTTGCCTTTAATGAATTCTAATGAAATTCTCTTTAATACAGGGACACTGTTTGGTACTCAGCGGGGGATCCAGAGAAAATGAACTGAAATTAAACCATTCTCACAACCAACAGCAACCTGTTTTGTTGCTTATTTAAATTGGAACCAAATTCCCTGAATTTCAAGTTTCATCCAGGAATCTAGAGGATACCTGTCCTGATTTAGGAAAAAAAACAGAAGCAAATATTTCAAACTGCAGCTGAATGTGCCCCATCAGGCCTCTGGAAACCCCCCAAAAAACCAACAAAACAAAACCTTTTTGTGTCTTAATATTAGGGTTCAGACTTCACGACTGACTGACTGAATTAATAAACGTCATCCACACCCTCATGTCAGCGTTCAGATACATTAATAAGCTTTTAATTGTGGAGGAGAGACGGTGTGTCTGCTGGTGTGTGGATGGGGTGGAGGGGATACAGAGGCGGGGGGATGTTGCAGGAAATCTGTGGGATATAAAGCCTAATCTGCTTAGGCACTTCCCCGTCGGCCGAGCTGCAGACTGTGGCTGAGAGGAGTATGTGCTGGCTTAGTGCAGCTGTCAGGAGCTGCCTGCCACCAAATCAATACCGGTCTTTTTCTCCTCCACCTTCCTGCGTCTCTCTCATGCCTCCACCCCCTGCCGCCTCAGTCCCAGCCTCAGCCATCAGCTTCTCCTGCCAGGGCTGAAATCAATGACTCCTGAAGCTGATTAGCAGGTTCAAGTACAGGTCGTTTCACACAGTTTTTTTACCAATGAACATACTAATAGTAACTGTTTTGTAGCTGTTACCATGTAGGTTACAAGAATGTGGTGGCTATTTGCTCATTTAAACACGTTACTCACCTTTACAATACAGAACTTCTTGTTTTCCACTGTTCACATCTTTGTGAATATGGGCTATACAAATACAATTTGATTGATTGATTAATTGATAACATTGAAAGACTTCAATAATGAAAAATGCTGCTTCTGGGCTTTTTAGTGGTATAAGAGAAGCGACCACATTACACCAATCCTTGATGCTCCAGTCTATATACGTGACTTGCTAACCCCCCATCAGTCTGAACACTGCCTCAGATCCTCCAACACGGCCCTACCCAAAATCTCGACTGGCTACTAAAGGTGACCGGGCCCTTGCTATCCGGGCCCCACAACTTTGGAAGGTCTATCTTCTTTTAAATCTCTCACATTTATGCTTATATTTTAAAAGTTATTATTATTATTGATTTTGAGAGTGTTGCCTGAAAACTTTCCTCAACCCCACAATCTAGTGTAATCTTCCTAATACTGATGGGGGGACCTTAAAGTCACAGAGAAACGTAAGATCACATTTTTTTTAAATCTTCAGATTTTCAGTAACATGTTGCATTTCCATGTGAAACATTAAACGGAGGTCGGGGTTTAGAAATTACTGTGGAGTGATAAAATATAAAACACATACTGCTTGTTCAAAATAGCAAATTTGCACCTGTCACACCTCACCTGTGATGCTGAATCTCTGCACAAGCCACTGGTCAGTTAGACAGTCACATTTGACAAAATAGAATTATGTGACTCTCAGAGTGCAGCATCAGTCCCTGTAAAAAATACCAGGTTTGCAGGGGGAAAAGAAAAGAGGTAATTTTCTGTTGAATATTTAATATGTAACATAAAATAAAACAGGATTCTACATTAGTAGACAAGACAGGAGATATAAGAGGGCATCTGCCTAAGCACCCTC
This sequence comes from Hippoglossus stenolepis, assembly GCF_022539355.2. Taxonomy (NCBI): domain Eukaryota; kingdom Metazoa; phylum Chordata; class Actinopteri; order Pleuronectiformes; family Pleuronectidae; genus Hippoglossus; species Hippoglossus stenolepis. The sequence goes on from NC_061488.1 coordinate 26,071,039, forward strand.
ATCAGTTTATATAACATTGAGCTTTCATGCATTTTCCAAACTGATTTTTTATTAAATCAACTTACTACAAACAAACTCACAGATGAGTCTGGGGGCTTCAGGGCCCCTGAGGGTGAGACCGTGGCATTCTCCTGCGCTCTCTGGATGTCAAGTCAGCCTTGTACTCTTATCTTATTTACTGCACCATCACTGGTGTCAACAACTACTGAATTATATCAGCACAGCAACTTGTATGCAGCAGCCTTTAACTCAAGTATATGTAAATAATTAACCCAATCTAATAATGGAGGTGGTGCAGCTTCTGTTAGTCCACTTGATGCATATGGAGAGGGAAGGTTTACACTCATCATATTATCAATGAAGTGGCCATGGGACACACGATCTTCAGGCCAAAATAAATCCAACAGTACCTCCAAGTGGTCACATGGGTGTATTGCAAGCTGTGCAATGGAATGTGACACATGCATAGTGGAACATACAACAGATGTATATTGAGTGTGTATTCATACAGGAGCGAGTACATTTATATGTGAAAATAATTTATGGACAGCCCAATATCAAAATCACAAGGGGTTTAACAATCTGAACAGCAGCATTATCCTCTCCACTTCAAATCAGACAGAAATGACCCCCTCAAAAACAAATGAAGATATATATGGTAATATTTTGTTTGTTTTTTAAATTTCAGCTGCCATACAGAGGTATTTAAGGACTTTTACCATTAGCACCAGGAAGCCTGGAAACAAAAGGTTACAAAAATCCAGGCTAGAGGACAAAAAGGTGTGAATTGGGTCCTTATACGAAGGACAGACTGAGACTGGGACCACAAACATAACAACTGCGACTTTTAAAGTTGATAGATTGTGTTCTTGAGGCCATAGTAGCCTGTGCCTGCAACATTTGCCCTGACGTATTTACCTGGTCTGACATTTGTAACAAAGGAAAACATCAACCTATGACAAGAATCATGTCAGGGGTGATACCACTGCTACAAGTAGGTCCACACCCTAGGCTGTAAATAAAGATGTAAGAGGCATCTACACTCCCTACCACTAGAAAATTAGGCCAATATATCTCGGATGCAAACAAATCTCTGCTCTCAATCATTACGTTTTACCTCATTTTAAAGAATCAAATAATTAGAGCCAAACTTAGCAGGAAAAAAATGAACACTGTGATAGAATTACCTAAAATGATATAAACTATCTTTGAGAAAAATCAATCCACTAACATGGAGGAGGCAGGGTTTATAACCTATACTGCAGCCAGCCACCAGGGGCTGATGGAGATACTGTGGCTTCCCTTTTGGGGATCGGTCATGTCATCCATCATTATATTCAGTCCATGGTTCACACACAAAGTGGGGAGGGGTATCAGGAGTATCTGTGAACCAAAAAGGTTTCAAGGATCACAGGCTCTAATCATGTAAATAATGAAATCAGAATGAAGTCAATTCTTCAAAACAACTGTGAGTAAAGGCCCAGTGGATTCAAGCAATTCATTGTTACTTTCTACTTAATACAAGAATCACAACAGAAAATACATTTGTAGATTGAGGTAACACTCTCACGTTTTTAGTCATAGTGTGGTCATTGGTTAAAGGTTCAGTGTGAACAGCTGAATACCCCTCACCTCACCCTCCCCTTCCAAACATTAAAGAGAACCTATTCAGTTTTCAGTTGTAATAAAAACTCAAAAGGTGGTTCGGCTTTTTGATTGTCTCACACTGAGAATTTCCGTATTGAGTAGATACCATATATTAAGTACACTTGCAGACTCATGTTCATTCTGGCTTTCTTTTTAGCTTATTTTGTCATCTCAGACTGGCTTTGTCGGAGCTTGATGATTTTGTGAATTCTTGACCGGCAAAACCAAAACCATGTGCAAAATATGCCAAACAGCTAGAAACCAGGGGAATTACAGTTGCTGATAATTCTGTGGGTTCAATGAGCAACACCTTTCACGTTACACAGTATTCCATCAATGCTCATATGAAAATATAGCTTTAGATGTGAAATCTGAGGTTTTGTTTAACGTTTTTTGGGAAATATACCTCATAGCTTGCATATCAGTAATGATGCCGTCTTCTTGTCTTTCATATTGTTGTCTCTGAAGTTTAACTGAAAAGAAAAGGAAACCAAACAATTTTGGAGATTTATTTGTAACATTGAAGCAAATACAAACAGTCAAAGACTCAATCTCAAGAAGAGATGTATGTTTATTAGTCAGTGAGAAGTCGACATCTAACAAGAAGTCTGTTGACTAATATGTAGAGCTGTTAGTTGATAATATGTCCTATGTGGTCACTGAGCCTTTCCAAAAAAGTATAAAACAAACTGAATGGCCGCGCAACATGAAGCTGTTACTTCAGAAAGTCTGCCGCTACCTTATCAAAAGCTAACGTGTACACTTTTCCTTTAAGCTTTGCTTTTGTCAGGGCTGTCATGCTCTGCACTCGCTCCTCCGCTGCCAAACCTCCGGTTCAGCTCTGCTGTCAGCTCCGAGCAGCATGATTTCTGTGAAAGAAAAGGCGAAAAAAGTAAGCAATACAATTAGTCCATGTGTGATCACGCTGTGGGATACCCTTCCCTACCTTGCCATCCTTAGCTTGGTTGCGGGCCCTGGACAAGAGTTCCAGCAGGGCCAGCAATAGCCCCACGCCCAGTCCCAGGCCCAGGAGGAGGAAGACACCTCTCAAATCATGGGGCTGCAGGGCCTCTGAGGTGTGGGCCCTGTCGGCCCCCAAGCAGCTGCTGGCCCACCACTTTTGCCGCAGGAACGTTAATGTGCCGGACTCGCTGAGCATGAGGATAGCCACAGTTAGGTTTTTGACAAGCGAGGAACCTGTGGGAGTAAAGAGTGATGATGTGGTAAAATGTAAGCAGTTGAACAAACTCCCTCCAGAACCATTAACCTGCTGCTCCAACAGCCTCCACTCTTTTGGTTTTTCATCCAATGCTAAACACGCTGCAGGGATTTGCATTCAGCTAAAAGAGCATTAATGCTGTCCAACACAGATGCTGGCGAATAAGGTCGGGCTCACAGTCTGGATTGTTGTTAGTTTTGTTACATTAACTAGGTAACAAAACTTGATTTTCATTTTCTTTTTTGCACTGACTTTTGTCTCTCAGGCAACTTACGAGCTTCTCCTGTTGCTGGTCCTTCGATCTGGATGCAGCCTGTGAGGAAAACCTAAAAAGATCCCAACTCTGGATTGTAAGGTAAATTCTCTTTAGCTTTTTTATGTTTTTACAGAAACCAATAACATGTAGGCAAGATTTTTTTTAGGGCTATTTTTAGTCTCACTGTGATGAAGGTACAAAAGGGGGAAACTGTTACTCTCCTGGAAGCGCTAGTGGTGGTTAAGAATAATACAAAAAAAGAGCTTGAGAAAGAAGTTCAAAGCAGTTTTTAACAATCCATAGAAACTGCCTGAAGCAGCCATACCCCCTGGTTCAAGTAAAGAGTTTTGATGGAGGTGTTTCAGAGGCAATTTGGATTCTGACGAGTGCTTAATTTGAAGCATATAGAAACATCTGCAGAAAATTCAACATGTACATCTGATCTATTTGACCATGGAGCAAAAGGCTGGAAGCAACACATGAGGTGAATCAATTAAATTCACCTCACCCTTATCCCTAGAATCTGCAATGGAAATATAACCCAAAGCACATAACACTTTCAGTGAGGTGACACACATCTTCCCAAATAAAAGAAAACATCCTTATACGGCCAAAGGACTCACCCAGTGGTGCTGCGATGGCGTAGCCTCTCATACCGATGACCTCCTCTGATCGGACCAGTTTACAGTAACGAGCCACTGCCAAGTCCAAGGACACTGCTTCACCAATGAAAGCAAAGTTTCCCTCCTGGGCACGGCGGAGACCTTCCTCCATGTTGGACACGAAGCTCTTCTTACGCTCCATGTTGTGGTAGATACGTTCGAACAGAGGATTCTTGGAACTCTGGGAAAGAAAAGAATGAAAGATCAAACAGAATATTTGTAGAGCACAACAGGATTATTATGAGTGCACAAGATTTCAGCAGCACACGTTATTGGCTGGAATGACAATGGTGCAGCACGACGTCCTGGAATGTTCCTGATGCAGGTGCACCATTAGTCTGTTGAGTGTTGAAGATGCGTCATTGGCTCTCAAAATATTTTTTCTATTATCAGAAACCTTTTGTCAATCAATCAAATTAATTGTGTATAGCCCATATTGACAAATCACAGTTTGTCTTGTAACTCACTTTTAGTACCATAATTACATCTATAAATATCACTCTGATCATTTTCATTATGACAACCAGTCTGAGAGCTAGAATATGATGGCTACAATGGTTCCTGGTCTCTCGCTCTCTTTTCTCCCCACCTCTTCTCTCTCCCCCATTTTTTCATTGCTCACCCCAACCAGTTGCCCATATCGAGTCTGGTTCTAGAGGTTTCTCCTTTTTTCTCTCCACGGTCGTCAGTGTTTGTTTATTGTGGGAACTGTTTGGTTTCTCTTTCATTCTTAAGGTCTCAAACTTAGTATGTAAAGTGCCTTGAGATAATCTATGTTCTGATTTGGCACCGTACAAATTTTATTGAATTGAATTGAATTTTTAAAAAGCATCTGGAGAAAAATCATTCGTCCCCTTAGATTTCACAAACCTTGGCTATTTCATGTAAGACAGTTGCAGCACTGAAAAAGTCCCACCTCCATCTGCATCTACCCAAAAAGAGGTTGTGTGCTGTGACATCTGACATTATGAATATACTAATCAAGGTAATGTGGTTCCACAGCAGTTTTAAACTATTTTGCACATTGACCATACACAGTCCAGCCAAATACTAGGTTTAGACGTGGTCCATTTATCAAACTATCTCAGTGAAGCTGCAATGACTCTGATCATTTGGAAAGTTAAGAGTAACTGAATGTACCTTAAAGAAAAACGTGGTGGATCCAGATTCAATTGTGCCATAATCGATCACATCCTGGTTGGCGAGGTCTTCAAAGCTCCTGATGGAGCCGTGTTTGCTGTTGGAGTGCAACATGGAGTTGAAGTTGCCAAAATAGCAGGCCAGCAGCATTAGAGCAAATAGCCACCAGATGGCGCTGACTACACGTCCAGAGAGGCCTTTAGGGTGAGGACCAGCACCTGAGAGGACACAGGCAGCGGTCGGTGAGAAGAGCCCAATTTGTTAAAGGAATAGTTTGAACTATCCCTTTAAAGCCAAAATATAATATTCATGCTCCGTTCTAAACAATCCAGACAGACATGGTTACGTCATGATAACACCTCCCTGAATGATGTATAATGTCAACAGGATACAGTATTGTATTATTTTAAGATGGCTCAGACTCAGTTCATGATATAGTACTCAGCTCAGCTCATACAGAATTTAAAAAAAAAGACAACTGGATCAAAGGCAGTGAGACACTATGCTTCATCTTTATCAAAGCAACACAACACTGTATATGTTCAGCACTGGATTCCAATTATTGTTGCATCTTTTTTAATAATGTTGTCAAGAAGGTATTTTCTTTTAGATTGCAGCTCTGAAACCAAAATGTATGCAGTTTTATTAATATATACACTACCGTTCAAAAGTTTGGGGTCACCCAGACAATTTTGTGTTTTCCATGAAAACTCACACTTTTATTTATCAAATGAGTTGCAAAATGAATAGAAAATATAGTCAAGACATTGACAAGGTTAGAAATAATGATTTCTATTTGAAATATTAATTTTGTTCTTCAAACTTTGATTTCGTCAAAGAATGCTCCATTTGCAGCAATTACAGCATTGCAGACCTTTGGCATTCTAGCTGTTAATTTGTTGAGGTAATCTGTAGAAATTTCCCCCCCACGCTTCCTGAAGCACCTCCCACAAGTTGGATTGGCTTGATGGGCACTTCTTGCGTACCATACGGTCAAGCTGCTCCCACAACAGCTCAATGGGGTTGAGATCTGGTGACTGCGCTGGCCACTCCATTACAGACAGCATACCAGCTGCCTGCTTCTTCCCTAAATAGTTCTTGCATAATTTGGAGGTGTGCTTTGGGTCATTGTCCTGTTGTAGGAGGAAATTGGCTCCAATCAAGCGCTGTCCACAGGGTATGGCATGGCGTTGCAAAATGGAGTGATAGCCTTCCTTATTTAAAATCCCTTTTACCTTGTACAAATCTCCCACTTTACCAGCACCAAAGCAGCCCCAGACCATCACATTACCTCCACCATGCTTGACAGATGGCGTCAGGCACTCTTCCAGCATCTTTTCACCTGTTCTGCGTCTCACAAATGTTCTTCTGTGTGATCCAAACACCTCAAACTTTGATTTGTCTGTCCATAACACTTTTTTCCAATCTTCCTCTGTCCAATGTCTGTGTTCTTTTGCCCATATCAATCTTTTCTTTTTATTGGCCAGTCTCAGATATGGCTTTTTCTTTGCCACTCTGCCTAGAAGGCCAGCATCCCGGAGTCGCCTCTTCACTGTAGACGTTGACACTGGCGTTTTCGGGTACCATTTAAAGAAGCTGCCAGTTGAGGACCTGTGAGGCGTCTATTTCTCAAACTAGAGACTCTAATATACTTGTCTTCTTGCTGAGTTGTGCACCGGGGCCTCCCACTTCTCTTTCTACTCTGGTTAGAGCCCGTTTGTGCTGTCCTCTGAAGGTAGTACCACACCGTTGTAGGAAATTTTCAGTTTCTTCGCAATTTCTCGCATGGAATAGCCTTCATTTCTAAGAACAAGAATAGACTGGCGAGTTTCACATGAAAGTTCTCTTTTTCTGGCCATTTTGAGAGTATAATCGAACCCACAAATGTGATGCTCCAGATACTCAACTAGCTCAAAGGAAGGCCAGTTTTATAGCTTCTCTCACCAGCAAAACAGTTTTCAGCTGTGCTAACATCATTGCACAAGGGTTTTCAAGGGTTTTCTAATCATCCATTAGTCTTCTAAGGCGATTAGCAAACACAATGTACCATTAGAACACTGGAGTGATAGTTGCTGGAAATGGGCCTCTATACACCTATGTAGATATTTCATTAAAAACCAGACGTTTCCACCTAGAATAGTCATTTACCACATTAACAATGTATAGAGTGTATTTCTGATTAACTTAATGTTATCTTCATTGAAAAAAACAGTGCTTTTCTTTGAAAAATAAGGACATTTCTAAGTGACCCCAAACTTTTGAACGGTAGTGTATATATAGTATGTACTTTAAGGTGAAATTACGTTCTGTACCTCACACAAATAATGAGTTTTTAACCATCTCATCACCACCATTGTAACACTCTGTCCAACAATATGTTAGCAGAGTAGTGTGTGTGTATTCTGACAGTTCAGACAGATGCAGCCAGCAGCAGTGGGTTTCTCAGGCTGTGGATGTGTTGGCTGCTGGGTTACCTTGTAAGGTGAGAGCTCCTGTGATGTACCAGAAGCTGTGCAGCAAAGTGAAGTCGTGCTGCTCTGTGTCCGGCTCGGCCCATTCACTGGGACTGATCCTGCACAATGATAGAAGACATCATAACCAGCACCGTTAAAGCAGCAGGATTCTGTTTACTGAAATATAACTTTATGTGCGAAGAGGGTGGCAGTTAAGGAGCTTTTACCAAAGCCAAGAAATCTTATACATTTGTTGTTATCTAGTCATGATAATAGACAAGGCACGAGAAGACAAGACACAAGAGGGCAAGACATGACTCGACATGAAAGGACACATCAAGACACGACAACACATGACACGAGAAGACAAGACATGACACGTCAAGATAAACAACACATGACATGTGAAGACAAGACATGAGGACACGACAACACATGACATGAGAAGACAAGACATGAGAGGACAAGTCACGACACAAGAAGACATGAGAGAACACGTCAAGACACGTCATTACATGACACAAGAAGACAAGACATAAGGACACGTTAACACATGACATGAGAAGAGAAGACAAGACATGAGGACACGTCAAGATTTGACAACACGTGACATGAGAAGATAAGAAATGAGGACATGACAACACATGACACGAGAAGACAAGACGTGAGGACACGTCATGAAACACAACTTTACATGACACGAGGACGTGTCAAATCACGACAACACGCGACATGAGAAGATAAGAAATGAGGACACGTCAAGACACAACACGCTACATGAGAAGATAAGAAATGAGGACACGTCAAGACACGACAACACGCAACATGAGAAGACAAGAAATGAGGACACGAGATGACAAACTTTATTGTCCCAGTGTAAAATTTGCCTTGAACATGAGCTGTGTGTCCTGGTTTCTACAGCATTTGCAGACATTATATCAGTCAACGGTTTCTGTGTTGACCCTCTGAAACGTACCTGCCCACCAGGAATATGCAGAGACCTGTTAGCAGGAAGGCAACGAGGATGCCTATCCACATGTTGGTGGAGAAGGGCGCCAGCAGGCTGAGGGTGCTCTCCTCAGAGGCCACGTCCTTACGCAGGATGAAGCCGATTCCTGTATGCATGAAGGGGGTGGTCATATCCACATGTTGCTCTCTGACAGCAGTGAGGGTCAGCGGGGCCACAGCCAGGTCAGCGTCCTGATGGACCACGGAGGCACACACACACATTCACATGTACAACAGTGTACTAACATGGTTACACAATACTGTAGTGTTAAGCAGCAGATCCATTTCACTGTTGTTTTGATATAATTTATACATTATTTGTTATATAATAAAAACTAACCCAAAAAGCATGTAATTATTTGATTGTTATACCTCAACTAATTTATTATCTTTATACAAAATATGTGAGACATGGCAATAGTGAGCTAATTTATAAAAGTATAAAAAAATATTGTTTCATTGATAAATTTCACTCCATTTATATATATATATATATATACACATATATATATATATATACATATATACATATAGTTATTTTACAAATAAATGTGTTTTTGAATTTCCAACACTTTGGGTTGGAGCACCTAGATATACAATTTCAGATCTTTGTTTTTACTGATCTCAGCTTCGTTAATATAAAGCGGCTTAAAATTTTGTAACTGTACATTTTATTACCTAATAGTATATCACACAATTTTTACTCTAACATTCTGTACATGAACTGTGATGTGACAGGCCTCTGACTTACCCCTCTGATGATCTCACCGATCATGCCGTTCCAGTTGCTGCTGGCGTCCATGACTCCGTAGCGGTTATCCTTCACCAGGTGCACATTGTACTTGAGGCCCAGTGTCTTCGACAGTTCTGCGAGCAGGTCCATGCAGAAGCCCTCCAGCTCAGAGCCTCTGCTCATGGTGTACGGGTCCTCCTGGACAAACAGCGCAAACAGCCTCATTTTACTGGGTGTAATGGATCACTGAGGGAGAACTGGTGATACAATGGCATCTCTTTGCAAAGCTTTGATTAAAATAAGAAAATCTCAGGATATGAACGATTATTTGAGGATTACTCTGCAGTCTTCAGAGGATGACAGGTGCAACTCATGTGAAGTGATAAGAGGTGAGAAATGTAATTCTGCAACAAATAAGTCAGCAAGGACAAGAAACACAGGGAGTCAGACAACCACTTATAATCAAACCAAGTGTTTATTCACATGATCTGAATCACTTTATTAAGTTATCGAACTGAAAGTGAGCCCACCTAATGTATTGATGATGATGTTACAGTATAGGATGAAAGTAGAATTTGAAAGTCAGACTGTAAACCTTTAGCTGAGGGGGATTAAAAAGTACATCCACTAGACAGGATGTGCATCAGGAAACAGGGAGAGATTGAGATGTACTGTGTGTGTTGGCGGCGGAGTTCGACTTAACCAACCAGACACTGTTTTTAAACTTCCCTTATCCTTCCCTTCAAGGAGAGAGGCCACCGCACAACAGTGTAGTGTCACTGAGGGCTGACTGTTCGAGTCTCAGAGAGAGAGAGGGGAGGGAGGGGTGGAGGCTGTCACAAGGTAAATCTGTAAACTATCTATGCCCCCTTTTCAAGTAAATATTTAATTTCATAGGATAAAGCTACTTAAAGGACAGGATAGAAGTATTAAAATATGTCTGGTTAACCCACCGCTGACACATCCAGTACATCAATATCAGTAACTCCTACACGTAAAGAACAGTATATCAATGTTGACAGTCTGTGGTTCTATTTGGCTCCAGCAGCTGACAAAGGTTTATCATCCCCTCTGATGAGAATCTATATCTTTCAATAAGATAGTAATCGTCTCTGAAGACCCTTGTCCTCCCCAGAGACCCTTTAACAGCTCCACGGGATCCTTTAAGAACGCTGATGTCATGTTTCAAAGGAATTGATTGGTCAGTGGGTGGAAGTTTCGAAGTGAACAAGTCTTATTGGACTGAAACCATGAACTAAACCTGAAGTTACTCCGATAACAGCAAATCCTGCTTCATAGTACAGGCCTTTGGCAAGTTTCACTGAAATCATTTCAACGTTTAAAAAAATGTTCAGGGGTTGAAATATATGTCGCCAAAATAAAAACTGAACCAATTTCAGGTTGAGACGTCAATATCGTGTCAATATGCATTAACTTTTGGACAATTTTACGATGCATGATGCAAACATAACTTTAAGGTTGCATTGTTCTTTATATACAAATTCTGCTAGGACCTCCTACAGCAAGGTCTCTTAGTTCCCATCATCGCTTGGTTTGCTCAAAGTCTTTATTTATTCATTTGTTTGTTTGGTCATTTTTTGTTTATTTGACAGAAACAATGCACTGCTCCTTAGCAGTACCAGGGTTAGCTATAAGCTAATTTTCATCTGTGGTCCCGGGGCAGGAAACAGAGTGTAACATCTCTGCCAAATGTGACCTCATATCCTGATTCTCTGCCCCTATGAACATAACTTTATCTGTACAACAAGTCATGCAGAGCCATCACTCATATTTACTAATATCTACATCAAACCAACCAAAACTAAGTATATCTGAGACTTAAACTCTGAGGATTGTTAATGGTGGAAAATCTGGATAAAAGTTGTAAAGTGTCTATTACTGATAAAAATGCTGTTAAAACTACAAAAGTAAGAGATTGTGGGTAGTAGAGAAGAATGATTCTATTTACATCTGCACAGCCCCACTTTGGCTTTTCTCATCCAGAGAGTACAAGAAAGAAACAATACCTTTATAGTAGTGATGGATAACTCTTTGGCATCTAAATGGAAACAAAAAAAAAAACAAGCAGCACAATAAATTCTGGATTGTAATGAAGCAAGTCAACGTAATCAAGCATCAGCACAGAGATGAGAGAATTTAGTCTGAGCCACTTGTTTGGCTGATTAGTGGTTTGGTTCCATGTCCACAGGCTTATAGGCAGAGCAGCTCCTGATTCTTAATGAGGCATATTGTTGCTTTGAGTCCCCTTCATGTGTTTTTCTCTCAGCCGCGGCAGTGAATAACCAGACAGCCACTGGAGGACAATGGCCGGCTTGTTGTCGGCTGTTTTTCAGGAGATCTGAGAATAGGCCTCCACACTGAGTGGACAGTTGCAAGGTACACCCGGGGAGTATCTGGGCCCCTGGAGGGGGGGATCAAGGATGTTTTTCTTTTGCCGCCGTTTTTTTTACCGTCCACCCCCCACCAGAGTCTCTGACTCTGCCCATGACACTCGGAGTTGTTTTCCTTGTGCGGTAACTGTGACCAATGGCATTCGCAGCGTTCCTAACATGCCCTGCCAGGGTCCATCAGAGAAGGGAGGGGGGGGTGAGCGGAGGTGCCAGGGGTGCTAGTTTTTCATTATTGCATTTGATAACAAAAACAGGGTCCGGTTTGTTCACATAAAGCCAATGACACCACGTCAGTCTCCCCTAGAGACGATGGCAGGACCTACGATCTGCGGAGATGCCTGTCAGTTCAGCGCCTGCCTGCAGAGCCCCCCCATACGATTAATTGATTTATCACAGTGCTTTCTGGACCACAGCAAGGCAGTGGCCCCTCCACTGGTGAGAAATGGTGCGGCTGCCACAGTGGATGATGCCCCCTCTATGGTTTGATAGGACTCCAGCAGTGTAGAGGGCCAAGCGGGGGAAAGTGTCAAGTGTGAGGGATGATTTGGGAGCGTGACCCCCGTCTCATAGGTTGGCCAGAGCTCACAGAGCTGAGCATCAACTTCGCAGACCGAGGCTGGCTCTGGAGGAGGAGATGATCTCATTGGCTGAGTGAAACCTTATTGGCTCCACCCACAAAGCACCCAGCTTTACAGAATGTAATGTAAAAAATGACAGAAACATAATTTAGTCAACACATTGAAATAGAGCATTTCAGGGAGACAGGGTCGACAGAAGCTGCACATTTATACTTCACATTTCGAACAGAAAATACATAAGGAACGCAACCACATTTTTTTCTCAGAATGTGCTGAGGATATATGCTGCTTCAAACATTTGTCAAGTATTTAGCAAATATGTTCATAATGAATATATCACTAAAATGTTGAAAGAGAACATCTTTAATTAGGTTGGGGAAAGGCCGTGTTCTGTTTTGATACAGAAAAGAAAGTTCAGAGTGAATAAGACACAAACTGTTTAAATTTGAAAACTTCTTTCACATCTATCCAAAGATCCATCCACCTATCCATCTATCTTTATCTAACCTGAGCCATCGTGACTCTGGATTTGAACTCTAATATAAAAGTCATGTGCCTTGTACCCTCGCATTGTCCACCGCTGCCATTCATAGAGTTGCCCGTCAGCAAAATCCAGCCACAGTATATGTTTCTTTGCTGTTGCAGTTCAGTTTTTTTTGCATAGAAATGGAATTACATGGAGAGAGGGTTGTGACAGCTGGTGGGATGCAAAAGAAGTAAGATAAGTTTTTTAAAAAGGTAAAAAATCCACTCTGACACTGAACAAGCCCTATGACTGAAACAACCTGCTTGGCACTACTATTAAACGCAACCCACAGAGGTGTCAGCGTACCCGGCCGTCATTGTCATACAAACAATGATAGACCTGTGGTTACGGTTGTGGTAAAGTCACAGGTTTGGTTGGTTTTAGGAAAAGAACTAGGTAAAATACAATTTTTTTTTAAGCATAGAGGTCGTTTGTTTGTGGTAAAAATCATGAACTGGCGACTGAGGTTGTTGAACGACCTTGGATGAAAGAAACAAGGGAAACTGGTTGTCCACAGGTGATACACACACTTAGCAATTATGATCATACGTAATCAAATTTTTCATTTTTAGATCATGAAATTCATATTTGTTACTATTTCAGATCTAGTTTATCTCCATAAAAAAGGTCCACTTTGCCTGGATGGAACAAAGGCAACACAAAGCAAGGGTATGTTTCCCTCATATTCCTTTTAGACCACTCCAAGGCAGCCAGTTCAAATAGGTTCAAGATTTTATTTTTCTCTTTGGCAAACAACACTGAGCAATGCAGTGAACAATGAGCCGTTTTTCCATGACGAGATGAGGAAGAAAAGGTCAACATGAAGAGCATCATGGGCCACTCTTTGGATCTTCATCCATCCCATCAAGTCGGGCAACGACTACTGAATGAGAACTGTGCTCTGCCTCAAAAACATTTATGTCCTGTGACCCTGCTCTAAACTAAACACTACGCCCACTCACATATTCTACCATTACTGGCAATAACTCCTCCATTTCAATTGTCATTGCTGCCCCCTTAATCTTTATCAGACATTTTCTTATGTACAAATACTTCAAACATTGACACACCTTTTCATTATGTTAAAAACAGTTTATTCTAATCAATGTTGTAAATACTCTTATTTTGTTGATGTGTTCAGCTACGTGCTGCATCTATTTCAATTCTGTTTGTTCTGGGATGTGGCTCTCTGAGGTTTCCAGGTTTTTTTCCCCCTGTTAATGGTTTTTTTTGTAGTTTTTCCTTACTCTTGTTGAGGGTTAAGGACAGAGGATGTCACACTTAGTTAAGCCCTGTGAGACAAATTCAAATTTGTGAATATGGGCAACACAAATACAATTTGATGATTGATTGAACACTCCAACATGTTTTGCAGTGCAAGGTTGTGTGTTCAACTCACCTGCAGTGACTGTCCCTGCACTGATGGCTGCCACACAGAGGAGCAAAACTGTGAAGCGTTTCATGTTGCCACAACCTGAAAATGACACAAATTTAAATATTTCTTCAAACACAATTTACCCAAACCATAACATTTATAATGAGAAACGCTTGATATCAAATACATTCTACCTTGAAACACCAATCAGATAATAGAAAAACACCTCTAGACATGTGTGTTAAAAAAAAAAAAAACTCCTTACCCCCGTTATCTGCAGTGTGGAATAAAACCTCGACTTCAACGCAAGGGACGACTCCACGAAAAAACGTGTAAAGAAATTCACAAGTTTTGCAAATGGGCCGTTGGCAGGGTTGTGTGCTGCAGAATGTAGTGGGGGTTTATATGGGGGAGCACAGGCAGGGAGGGAGGAGATATGAGCTCAGAGGGGGAATAGACCTGTGACTGCTGGACTGAGGTTTTGGCAGAATGAAAACTGAAAAAGGGAGGTGGGGTTGTGGGGTGGTGGTTTACTGTAGGGGGGTGTCAGAGGAAGGAGTTTAACTCCTGACCAACCTTGAGGGACTCTTCAACGTGAGCACAATGTCTGCTTTACTACAGTGCTGACAACACCCGATCATGTGAAGTAGCCTTCACACATTTAGAGCTAAAGGTGCTTAAATCAAAAAGGAATTCACACCACCTCTGATATCTAACCCCCCACATTTAAAAAGAACATTGATTCCATCAATATTCATTCAAATTTATATTTTAGTTTCCACAAAACCCCATCCCGTTTCATAGCCTAAAAAACGACACAAACAAGATTCATCTGCACAAAACCTTTTTCAAAAACACTTATCTTGAAAGGAGGAACTGAATCACTCTCAGACAAAAACATTCTCTCCAAGTCTGAAGTGCTAGACAGAGCTCGGAGGTTTCATTTGAGAGGCCAGGCCATGCCAAATTGTGTAGATAAATACAGCTTTAAAAGGAACTGCAGTTTTCTTGGAATCCTAATGAAGCCGTCTTTTGTTTGTGTGCTGGCTGAAGCAGAGTCTGTGGTGCTAAAATGAGCATGTCGCGCTTCACAAAGTCTGACAGAGCTGAGGAAGAGGCCTGGCAGTGTCTGACAGCTCGCCAGAGGTGGCTGTCAGCTTTGGAAACCAGAATTAACAGTGGACAAACCTCTGAGTGAAAAATCTGTGTCCATGGAGGGCTGCATGGATTCTCAGATATGACTTGGGGTTTGGCTTTCAAGCCCAAAGCACTTTTAAGTTTAGGTCAATTTCAGCCAGTCAAAGTTGTCCACATTAGATTGCGTCAATATTGACCAGTATCAAAGAGGTTGTCGAAGTAAATGGATTATAACACATTTTCTTTTGCGCCAGCAAAGGTAGAGAATCTATCCATTTCCTGCATACTGTCAGGGTCTAAATAAAGTTTATTCCATGAACAGCGTCACATTTGTGGGTGAAAAAAGTCTGTGTAATAGTTTTGTAGCCTTAAAAAAATTTGAACTTGTTTGGCAAGTGATACTAAAAAGATGTTTTTCTCTCCTTTAATGTCTGGTTGGGCTTGTAGTCTCTTGTGCCGCCTCAAGTCTTTGTTCTGGAACATTGTCCCTTCCTACAGGGGGTCTGGGGTCTCCGCCAGAGAGGTTGAGAGAGGTGAGGTCTGGTAAACACAGAACCAAGCGGAGTCCATAATTAGAGCAGCAAGCAGACCGTGCCAAAACCAAGGCCAAAGGCTTTTACATGTCAGCTTGGATAAGGCTCAGTTTAAATGGTCTGTTAACAGAGGCAGCTGTTGATGGATAAAGTGTAAATAAAATAAATGAGCTGTGAAACGTTCAATAATATTCATTTGAGATTTATTTGGGTCTTAATTACACAATTGTTTCAATTAAATATTATCCCTAAGATTTTGCACAAAGAACTGTCATGGCAGTGCAAACCATACAGCAGGTCGAAAAATAAACATGCTTTTATACAGATCATTTCCATCTTGTTTTAGTGCTACAGACTGATGAGAACAGGGTTTTGGACACGATGCTCTTGTGACCACCATCATACCATCAAAACAAATGAGTTTGGAATATTACCAAATCTTAAAAAAAACTTTGTAAAATAGTGAAGGGTAACTCCTCTTGCTATATTGTAAGCAGTGTTAAATTTGATCATCATTTCTGATTCCTCACTTGTTTGATTTGCCGCTGAAACGCTGCTCTGCCAGCAATGCACCTGTCACGGCACAAGATGTGCTTTTTAGAAAAGTTGTGCTTTTTTAGGGTTTCAACACTGAATGCTGATGTCACACTCTTTGCAGTAAATGCAAGGAATCGAGTTGCTCGGTTTTTTTCATAGCGCAGCTATGGAAACTGCTCAAGCCATTCCTTTCGAAAGGCATAGTTTTAAATGTTCCTGTTTTTAGTAGGCTCTGGATCATGACCTGGCTCTGAATCGGATGAAGCCATCTCCACGGAAGATGGTAAATCATGATTAGGTGCGGAGGCAGGTGTAACAACTGGAATGACATCCGTCGACAAAAAAATAATCAATTGTTCTCTTGATTGTGAATATATACTCTCTTTTTTTTGTGTTTGTCCTCTCGTTTTGTGTGTTCTGTTTGCCTACAAGGAATGTGCCCTTTAGTAACGCACATTGCGCATGGGCTCACATTAAGCGTGCAATGGCTGTCCGTGTGTGTGTACATAAAATCCCCTCTATACGCTGACAAAATAATCATTATTAATCAATCACTTTAATGTTTGTCAAAGGCAAATGTCCATAGACCCAGTTGTTTTTTATTAAAAACTATTTTGGGGACAAGATCAATTTCAGGCGCACTGGGGCAACCAATTAAAATATTTAGTCTAAAATGGTCGCACTCTGGAGCCCTGTTAGCATCGTGCTCCCATTACTACCCATTGATATCATTATCAGTTTGTGCATTTCAAAAATATGTGAAAATAAAGCAGAAAATGGATTACAAAACCCAACCAAACCCCAGAGGTGTGACGAAGCAGGCTGGTGGGATAAGAAAGAGTGATGGGTGAAGGGAAGGTGTGAAGGTTGTATTTTAAGGCTGCATGCATTCAGCAGTTTACCTGGCTCTGGTCATCCCCTCAATTCTGCACTAGGAACAGAGAGAGCGTGCAAAAGGGACAGAGGAATGGGCTTGTATAGAACAGCTGGTGTTGAGCAGGAACTGAACTCCCCTGAAATATATCATGTGACGGAGGACAAGGAGTTTTCAGCTGGACGCACACCAGTGTTGGGATCGAGCCCAGGACAAAGGAGAGGCCTACATCACATTTGAGAAGCCTGACCTAGAGTTGTTTCTCTGACCATGAGGCCAGAAAACCCCCAGAATTCCCTTGGGGCCTCCATGTTTTTTTGACCGCCGCCCGAGGTCAAACTCGGGCCTTCCATTGGCTGAGAGCCAACAGACCCCACGGCCCCCCCTGGAGGGAGGCCGGACACCTCTCAGGTAATAAATACAGAGAACCCCCTCAATTCATTGCTTTTTCCCGTGCGCTGAAGATAGGACCAGAACCTCTCCCGGTTCCTCCAGATGATCCAGACACTTAAAGGGAGCAACCAATCCAAACGTTTGTATTTTGATTTTTACCTTAAGTTCATTCCCTTTTATTTTTGTGAACTTCCCTTTTTACCTGAGCTTTATTTTTTAAACGACCGTGGCAAAGTCTTCCACTCGCAGGCCGAGTCCACCGACTTTTTCTGGATCCACAACCACAGCTGCTCCTCAGCTGTTCATACCTGCAGAAGGGCAAGAACCATTCACCATGAAGGGCAAGACACATTCGCCAAGGAGAACGAGACGAATTCTCTCCTATCCGGCCCAGCTCAATCCCCGCTGCCACCGCGCGAATCAGCTGTTCTAGAGGCCACGAACACAATTCACTTGTCTTCCCGGAACGCGCCGCTCGCGCATCAACGAACCGTGGACCAGCAACAAGTAAGAGGCTTATGTCTGGGCAGAGACTAGTTTAAACATTAGCGTGTTATTATTTGAGTGTATATTTCTGTAGGACCGCCGAGTCCCTTTGTTTTGTGCCAGCGTCGTGACGAATCTGCATTTCCGGCCACGCTGCCGTACTGTGTGATCGTCAGACCTATTTTGCGGAGATTTTAACCCATTAAAAGATCGGTACACAGCTGGACGGATCCCAGTTCGTCCGCTTGGGTACCGAGTGGTATAGTCCCCGCAAAACTGTCTCTGGCGGTGTTTGAGATCTCCTCTGATCATTCTTTGCATGTTTCCTTTTCTCTCTCTCTCTTTTCTCCTAAACCCGCCTGCACACACGTTCCGACCTGCATCCACATAATTCACGTGTTATACCCGTTCGGGGACTTGGATAGTGCGATCGCATCTCGACGCCATTCGGCGCTTTGAACCACGAGATAAACCAAAGCATCCCTTTGTTCTCCATTTCCTGTTGGTCAAACCACGAGTTTATACCGCCATCTTGAATTCGATCCTACGTCAAATCACGTGGTTAGACCGCCATCTTGAATTCAGTAACACGACACCACGCGGTTAGACCGCCATCTTGAATTCAGTAATATGACGTCATCCCCCGTGACTTCCTACGCCATCTTGACTCCCCCTCCTCTCTCGCACGCACGCACACACACACACACACACACACACACACACACACACACACACACACAGGTATTGCATGTGTGTTATAAATCGTGATGGTGTTTGTGGTTTTATCTTTGATATAGTGGTTCTTGTTAGGATAGTAGTCATTAATTAACATTGATGTTATTATCTTAAATAAATTCTATTGTATTTAAAGTATTTTGTATTTATGTATTTTTTTTGTGATTATTTGTGCATATGTATGTGACTACAGCTGGATTATGATAGCCAGTGCTTGAACTTAAAACCTTCACTGTTCAATATATAATCAATAGTAAATATTGAGATTTCTAATGGAACTTTTTCAGATTATGAGACTGATCTTTACAGATTGATTGTTGGTCCCTGATACCAGGGTGGTGCCCCGTCTTTTGTAAATTATAATTACAGATTTTATTATTCATAATTTATCATTTTATTGTTTTTCATTAATAATTTGTATTCTTAATTGATAACTTTATCGTTTTTAATTAATAATTGTATTATTTTTAATAAATACATTTATTATTTTAATAATCATATTTTATGATTATTAATAATTAGCCAACATCAAGTCTACCTATTATTGCACAACACCAGACATCAGTGCCTTGTGACTTCCAGAGCTAAAGCAGTTTTAGTAGGACAAACAATGTCCAACTGATGTTAAACTACTTATTGATATAACTGATTTGTAATGGTGTAATTGTCATTTAGAGCTAAAGGTGCTTAAATCAAAAAGGAATTCACACCACCTATGATATCTAACCCCCCACATTTAAAAAGAACATTGATTCCATCAATATTCATTCAAATTTATATTTTAGTTTCCACAAAACCCCATCCCGTTTCATAGCCTAAAAAACGACACAAACAAGATTTATCTGCACAAAACCTTTTTCAAAAACACTTATCTTGAAAGGAGGAACTGAATCACTCTCAGACAAAAACATTCTCTCCAAGTCTGAAGTGCTAGACAGAGCTCGGAGGTTTCATTTGAGAGGCCAGGCCATGCCAAATTGTGTAGATAAATACAGCTTTAAAAGGAACTGCAGTTTTCTTGGAATCCTAATGAAGCCGTCTTTTGTTTGTGTGCTGGCTGAAGCAGAGTCTGTGGCGCTAAAATGAGCATGTCGCGCTTCACAAAGTCTGACAGAGCTGAGGAAGAGGCCTGGCAGTGTCTGACAGCTCGCCAGAGGTGGCTGTCAGCTTTGGAAACCAGAATTAACAGTGGACAAACCTCTGAGTGAAAAATCTGTGTCCATGGAGGGCTGCATGGATTCTCAGATATGACTTGGGGTTTGGCTTTCAAGCCCAAAGCACTTTTAAGTTTAGGTCAATTTCAGCCAGTCAAAGTTGTCCACATTAGATTGCGTCAATATTGACCAGTATCAAAGAGGTTGTCGAATAAATGGATTATAACACATTTTCTTTTGCGCCAGCAAGGTAGAGAATCTATCCATTTCCTGCATACTGTCAGGGTCTAAATAAAGTTTATTCCATGAACAGCGTCACATTTGTGGGTGAAAAAAGTCTGTGTAATAGTTTTGTAGCCTTAAAAAAATTTGAACTTGTTTGGCAAGTGATACTAAAAAGATGTTTTTCTCTCCTTTAATGTCTGGTTGGGCTTGTAGTCTCTTGTGCCGCCTCAAGTCTTTGTTCTGGAACATTGTCCCTTCCTACAGGGGGTCTGGGGTCTCCGCCAGAGAGGTTGAGAGAGGTGAGGTCTGGTAAACACAGAACCAAGCGGAGTCCATAATTAGAGCAGCAAGCAGACCGTGCCAAAACCAAGGCCAAAGGCTTTTACATGTCAGCTTGGATAAGGCTCAGTTTAAATGGTCTGTTAACAGAGGCAGCTGTTGATGGATAAAGTGTAAATAAAATAAATGAGCTGTGAAACGTTCAATAATATTCATTTGAGATTTATTTGGGTCTTAATTACACAATTGTTTCAATTAAATATTATCCCTAAGATTTTGCACAAAGAACTGTCATGGCAGTGCAAACCATACAGCAGGTCGAAAAATAAACATGCTTTTATACAGATCATTTCCATCTTGTTTTAGTGCTACAGACTGATGAGAACAGGGTTTTGGACACGATGCTCTTGTGACCACCATCATACCATCAAAACAAATGAGTTTGGAATATTACCAAATCTTAAAAAAAACTTTGTAAAATAAAGCACAGCCTTAGGTTAAACATTACAGTGCATATAAGACATGCAGTCAACTAAAAAAGGGCTAAACTCTGTGCCTACCACTGCTTTAAAGTACAGGAGCTCAGTGCTGTGACATGCCACAGATCAGAAAAGTTAGCAAAATATTGGCAGCTGAGTCAAATTACAATGTAACTACTACACAAAGATACTTAAAAGACTTTCGTCACGATTGTAGGGATGATTCCTTACCATTTTTTCAAAGACATGAGAGAAGCCTCAGCTTTTAGCATCGAACTGTACATTATCTCTTAAATATGATACCATGCCATTATTTTCAAAATATTGCAAGTGGATGCATGGGCTGATAAACTGTTTGACATCAACTATTAATCTTCAGCTTAAAGTATATCATACCATTCGAGTAAATAAAAAAAGTATTTAAAATGGTCTCCTCTGATTATGATCTGTTGGTGCTGGATGTATGTAATGTTAATAAAAAAATCTCCAACATGAGAGTAGATCACAGTCAACATAAACAGACACAAAAACTTCTGGTAGTTTTTCACAAAATACATTCTGACAATTATCTAACATTTGGTGCAAACAGATGAGAGAGCTGCAGTAGTTGCTTGTAAATGAACCCCCCACTATCTTCAAGACAGTGATTTTTGACTGCACAGGTAAAAAAAAAAAAGACGCACAAAGTCAAGGCGAGGGAGTGATGGGTCACTAATATAGGAGATTCCATTTTTCTGTGAGATGCTGAAATGATCTGCATTACCAGTTTTCTGCAAGACATGCTGCAAGAAACGCAACTTTCTCTAAAAAAAGATATTAAAATGAGAAAAACTGGACTGTATTCCCAAAAAGTTTCTAACTGTGTGTCACACTCAGTTCCAAGTCAGCCAGTTCTTAGAGTTTGAGCATAAAAAAGACTTCACTGTTTTCAGGGTTTGGGGAGGACTCGGGCTGTCTTGAAGAGGACGATCCCAGGGGGGTAAGTTGACTCAGCAGGTCCAGGCTGGTGCAGGGACTGCGGGCCACGCAACACGCCCCTTCAGGGTTTCCCCGCTCCTCAATGGGGCTAGCACTACTTCCACTGCCAATGTTACCAGCAAGGCTAAAACTTGCACTTCTGCCCTGGACCAGGCCCTGGAGCCTCTGCCTTTCCTGGGCCTTCTTGGCCCTGTTTGCAATGTACCGCACTCTGCTTTGGCTCCTCGAGGAGGTCCTTCGCACCAAGGTCTCATCCACAGTCTCCTCGTGTGACTCTCTAGGCCTGTTTTCTGAGGCAAAGTCACTTGCAGTCAGTGGCTCCACATCAGTCAATTTCCGTAGTTGCTCTGTCAGGTTGTTGGATGGACGAGACTTCTGTAGGCTGCCCTTGCGCAGCTGGTCCCTAGTTGGCCTAACAATAAAGCTGCGGCTGATGCTTCGGTACTTGCTGTCAAAGTTACAGGAAATGTCATCAGAGGTCAGATCACCAAGGCTTTTGGACATGGAAGTTGTATCTGTTGGGGTTGTGGTTGCAGAGGAAGACCTGTTGGCTGATGACTGCTTGAGCCCTTCCATGTAGAGCCGACTCCAGGTGTGCCTCCTTTGAGTCAGTCTGCTTGGTGAGTCCATACAAGCTTCCTGTGGGGGCTGCAGGGGTCGGGGATTAAGCTCATCTACGGAGCCGTGACTTTGCTGAAGATTGGGGTTTGACTTGCTCTTGCTGACTGGCAGGGTATCATAGGAGAGTAATGCTGAATGACGGCAGTTGACCCAGGGAGGGCTGCAGGTGCTGCTGGCTGTGGGCAGGCTGGTGAGGCTTTTCCTGGCCAGGTTAGGCAGGGACAGGTCAATGACTGTGTCGCTGGAAGAAATGCTAGAAGAGGAGGACATGCTGTCTCGGTGGCTGCTTGGTTCCAGCTTTCTCCAAAGGCGGTCATTCATGGTTGCATCAGTGCAAACCTCTGGTATGGCTGACTGGGCCTGTCCAGCTGCAGCTACATCCACCCGAACATGACCCACGCTTTTTGTTCTTCTTACTGGTGGGTGTGATGGCAGACTATTAAAAAGTGCTCTCCTGGCCTGGGCTTTCTGAGGTGCTGGGACTGCAGGGGTTCCAGTGAACACTGATGCAGCAGGAGCCTTCGCTCTGTGGTCAGACTTGAATTCTGCCCTATCATCTGTCTTCTCTGTCAGAGTTTCTTGGTTGAATGAATAAGTACGTCTGTTGGTCTGGGTGTCTTGACTGCACTGGGACAGGACAGTATTCTCAGCAGGCTTTGTCATGGAGAGTGACAGGGTTCTGGAAAGGGTGGGAAACGTCACGTTGTCACTCATCTTGATGGGGCTGTCCATCAGCCCATTTGAAGCAACAGCCAATGGGGAGTCTGCATTTATTGCTGTGGATGCTGAGTGCAGTAGTCTAGATGAAGCACAATGTGATACAAGCCTCTCTTTTGGAGAACGGATGGAATGTGGGTTCCTGGGGTCTTCAGAGTTCAGCACAGGAAATGGAAGCGGGGGAGCTGGTCTCTGCACTGTAGAACAGACTGTGGAGAGAAAAACAAAAAATAACTCATTACCTTCAATCAATTGTGGCCTTTTGTCTGTAAAGTGAAACATTATGTACCTGGAACTAGGAATGAACTAATCTGATGGTTTGGTATCAGCCCTGATACTGACCTTATTAAACTAATATCTGCAAAATGTGACCAATTCACATAGTTCACTATTTTGTGGTGAGCAAAATTAAATGCTTAAAACAGATACTGCGATGTAGCTTTTATTGATGCGCTTCGTAATCGATGCATTTGATGTGAAGGTCGTGGAAGTCCTGTTACTGTGAAATCAGAGGTGTACACAGCGCCCCCTGGCACAGTAAACAAAGACCTAACTTTTAGGGGTTAATAACAGTCAACATTTAACAGGTTGGTATTTAATTAAAGAATAAACCTTCACTTTGTTACACAAAAAGCAGGAGAAAATAAGTCAATGACAGGATAATAATTGGTCAATGGTACAAAATAAAGGTACACAATGAATCAAAGGTGTTGCAGGACATTTTAGACAGAGATCTGCTGCAAAAAAGTAAATAAATATACCTCATTCTTTTATTCAGCCATTAAACATCTGTGTGGTGCGTATGGGAAATGCAATTCTTAAGCTACCTTTGGCAAATGAGAATCAGTTCTATAGAGAGAACCTTGGAGGATTTAAATTTGGACTTATTCTGATGGAGCTACTTCTAATTCCCAAATTTGACAAAGTAAACTTGAGACCAGGTCCAATTGTTTTCATTTACTGAGGCTTTTACCTGCATCTCATGTCCAGTTGTGCTCTGTATTGTCTTGGTGTGATATTTTGTGTGTAATTTGTTGTCAGGTCTTTACTATCGTGAATTTCTGAATGTATTAATGTATCACACACTTTAATTAGTGTCTTATAATAACACAGTCCTTTCTAGATCTACAACTACTTAAATTAAAGCTGAGACTTTAAAAATAGTGTCCATTATTTAAATTCTAAACGAATGTTTTGAGCCCGATAAAAAGTGAAACTGTCGAAATACTTATTGACTGGATTGTAAGGCGTAAGTTGTAAATCAATCAAATAAACTTTAAGACTGAATACATTGAACACTGAAAAGTGATTCTGTGCAAACTTCAGTTGAATGAATGGCATTTTCCAGTGAGGGTCTCTGTCTGGACATGCACCTCTGTTCAGTGATGTCAACAGAAAAAAAAGCTAGCACAGGGCTCCAGACTAACTTTTTCCTTGGTTGCACTGGTGCGCCTAACCTTTTCATTTAGTTGCACCACCACACGCTCTGTCGTTGGCGTAGGTCGGGTTGACATTTAACCCGTTCTTTTTCATGAGGACTATCACTGATTTTCATTTAGTGAAGGGTAACTCCTCTTGCTATATTGTAAGCAGTGTTAAATTTGATCACACTCTTTGCAGTAAATGCAAGGAATCGAGTTGCTCGTTTTTTTTCATAGCGCAGCTATGGAAACTGCTCAAGCCATTCCTTTCGAAAGGCATAGTTTTAAATGTTCCTGTTTTTAGTAGGCTCTGGATCATGACCTGGCTCTGAATCGGATGAAGCCATCTCCACGGAAGATGGTAAATCATGATTAGGTGCGGAGGCAGGTGTAACAACTGGAATGACATCCGTCGACAAAAAAATAATCAATTGTTCTCTTGATTGTGAATATATACTCTCTTTTTTTTTGTTTGTCCTCTCGTTTTGTGTGTTCTGTTTGCCTACAAGGAATGTGCCCTTTAGTAACGCACATTGCGCATGGGCTCACATTAAGCGTGCAATGGCTGTCCGTGTGTGTGTACATAAAATCCCCTCTATACGCTGACAAAATAATCATTATTAATCAATCACTTTAATGTTTGTCAAAGGCAAATGTCCATAGACCCAGTTGTTTTTATTAAAACTATTTTGGGGACAAGATCAATTTCAGGCGCACTGGGGCAACCAATTAAAATATTTAGTCTAAAATGGTCGCACTCTGGAGCCCTGTTAGCATCGTGCTCCCATTACTACCCATTGATATCATTATCAGTTTGTGCATTTCAAAAATATGTGAAAATAAAGCAGAAAATGGATTACAAAACCCAACCAAACCCCAGAGGTGTGACGAAGCAGGCTGGTGGGATAAGAAAGAGTGATGGGTGAAGGGAAGGTGTGAAGGTTGTATTTTAAGGCTGCATGCATTCAGCAGTTTACCTGGCTCTGGTCATCCCCTCAATTCTGCACTAGGAACAGAGAGAGCGTGCAAAAGGGACAGAGAGGAAAAAGGAGTTAGCAAAAGTGGAAAGAAGAGAGGGGGGAATGGAGGAAAGGAATCAGTTCACAGGACAGAGAAAGCATCTTAACAAGAGATGTTATTGCAGATCAATCACTAAATAAACAAACAGCTTTTGTTTTACACTGGAAAGGAAGAAAGACGAGGTAAAGCTGTGGAGAGAAACCCATCACATGATTTGATAAAAAGTACAGCATCAGCCAGCGATGTACGACTAACAATTGTAAGCACACATCCGCTGTAGACACAGGGCCATAAAACTGACTCCCTAAAGAGGAATGGGCTTGTATAGAACAGCTGGTGTTGAGCAGGAACTGAACTCCCCTGAAATATATCATGTGACGGAGGACAAGGAGTTTTCAGCTGGACGCACACCAGACATCAGTGCCTTGTGACTTCCAGAGCTAAAGCAGTTTTAGTAGGACAAACAATGTCCAACTGATGTTAAACTACTTATTGATATAACTGATTTGTAATGGTGGATTAGACTGCATGCGTTAAAAGGTTTTGGTTTAGCTTCTGCCAACATACTGTAAAAAAGAGACTAAATGTTCAAATTCAATTTTAGTAGGACGTAGTATTAAAAACCTGTGTTACAGTAAAAAGATGATAAGGTCATCAGTAATAAACACAGTTTGATGCAGCAATAAATACTGAACTTTTTCTATTCAAATAAAATCATTTTGCTTTTCTCCTCATTTCAAATAATTAAAGAAAAACACATTATTCAATACATTTGTCACCCCGTACTAAGCGTGATCAGTAATTCAATGCTATAAAAACCGGCTGGGACGTCATGATTCAGACGTCAGACTGACTTGCATGTATCAGCAGGAGCTTGATACTGGGGCTCCATTCTGAGATCACGACTGTGTGGACTCTGGCTCCAAATAACGTTCTCAACACAAGATGGCAGCACCTGTATCAGGGACATTTTGCCTTCTTTTTGTAAAAATGGGAATATAGAGTAATTCGAATAAAGTTTCAGTTTTTGAAAATTGGATTTGTAATTAGTATAGTGTAAATTAGGTTATATATGCTCAGATGAAACCCAATTATGGGTTTAACAAGCGAGGAAAAGATAGTGACAATGTTTTTTTTAGACTAGCGACCTGTCCAGGCTGTGTCCTGCCTATAAGTGGTACATATAGTTAATGGATGATTTTTTTAAGATGTTTCTCTCTAGCAATCACTGTGCATTTATGCCTAAGGAGTTTACAGAGAACCATAGAGTAGCAGGACTTGCTAATCTTAACAGACAACCGTCAACGTTCCATGTGGACCTCACACCTTTGAATAAACAAACACAAGCGTAGGACTGGCCTGAATAAATGTGTTATTGTAAATCAAAACAGCTTGTACGAAAATGTCTGGAACACTGTTGCACCATTAGGAGGGGCAGCCAGCTGCAGCCTGGTGAACGGGAGTAAAAGGGGGAGACGATGTGCTTGGAGCTTTCTGTATTTATGTAACTTTAGACTACATGCATCAAAGTCACTAGATTGAACATAACTACCTCCATTCATTTTAGGTTGTAACTTACCACTTTTCTCATCTGCCAAAAAGGTCGGTGGTATCAGGGAAAGTATTTTAAGGCAAAGAAAGGCAAAAAATGGGAATTAATCAGCCAAAATGTAATTCAGTGAAAATAACCCAAAAATCAACTCTAAATTAGAAAAAAATTCTTCAAACTATCAGGAAAACATGGGCTATCAACGTGAGTCTTACCTACAGGTACACAGCAGGGGTTTCTAACAGGTTTCTAACAACACAATATACCAAACATTTATGCTCTTGGTACGTATGGAGGCTAACCAAAAGTCTACATTACACTGTAGATTCTACAGTATGTAAGAGGTCCACTACAACCACTACACTGAAGCTACTGGGTTATTACCAAGACTGTCTCAGGGACATCTTACCAGCAAAGAACATGGGGGACTTATTGCGCAACTCTTCCATTTTCAGAGCAAAAAGGGCGTTCATCTCACGCTGCAGGGTGCCTACAGCCCTCTTTCGGCTGTCGAGGACCGAACATGGAGGAAGCATCGGAGGAGACTCAAAGCTGCTCACACTGTGCAAGCTGTCACAGCTGCTACTGTCACTGAGCAAGAGAGCTTCATTTGCAGGAAATGGGATGAGCATTGAGCGACAAACCGCACCATAGCTGGGGGGTGTTGCCTGCTGCCAACAGAGATTGGTCCTGCAGTCTGGTGTGAGGCTTTGCGCGGGTGTTACAGTGTTGGCAGGGTGTCTACGGGGAACACTGCAGGACCGGATGTTCCTCTGTGATGAGTGAGGCTGAGGACGGATGTGCTGGGTACCCAGAGTCTGCCTGGCTTTGGACTTGGGAAAGGGGACGGGTTGGAGGAGAGCCTGGGGTAAGTATTGAAACTGGGGCTCCATGCAGGACTTGAGTTCGGGAGAAGACTGCTGTAACTCTGGCTGGGCAGCTAGGGGCTGGGGCTTGGCTACAGGCTCTGGCTTAACCTGTCTCTTGATTGACGAGAAGCCATTACTTCCCTCCTGTCTCTCCCCTGCAGCCATTTTGGATTTGCATCTCGGTCTTTCCTCAACCTGGCCCTTTCTTTCAGCCTCTGGACTCTCCTTGGAGCCGATCACACATGTGATGCAGTTGGAGGACACCCCCACCCGGCCTGAGCTGTTAAGTGCAACACGCGCAAAAACCCCTGGTTTCATGTCCGATGAGTCGTGAAAGCGGAGCCGACTGGCTCGTTTCGGAGGCTCACTCATGGGTCGTCGCTTAGCAAAAAGTGGGCTCTTACCTTTACCCTCCTCAGGGTGAAAAGCCCCATTGGTGTCAGGATGGTCCCTGGGCGCCTTGGTGGCTTGGTGGGATGCCAGTGAATCCCCAGTCTGGTGTTGTGGTGGCGTGGGCTGTTGAGAGGCGGCAGCCGAGGCCTTGTCCCGGTCTTCAGACTCTCGATCCTCACTAGCGCCCTCTGAGCTGTAGTCTTTGGTGTCGATGGTGATCTCTGGGTAGCCCTTCTTGATTTTGGGCTGGCCTTTGGTTGGTGCACTGGCAGTGCGGCGCAGGAGGTGGGCACCAAACGGGTGCTTACGGCTGTGCTGTGCAACAGCATGGCTGTCCAGGGAAGCTTGCTTTGGGTTTCTGTGAAACAGCCCTTTTATGCCGCTGGCTGCTCTGGCCTGAAAAAAACACAATGAAATATTATTGTCAAACAAACAAGAAAGCTTAAAGTAAATCACAGAGAGGTCGTGCAGGAAAACATTTGTTTTAATGCAGGTGGCACTAGTCCACACTGCATTATTTCAAAAGCACATGGATAGTTGTACAGTGAGCATGCGTACAAAAAGGAAATCAATATACTCTGTAATGATCACTAATAGTTTTGAATATGATCATTCAGATACAATCCATGCTGACTAGCTTTGAATTCCACTTAGATTCAAAGTGTTAGGCTGTTATACATTTTGAGCACCACACATCTGTATAAATATAATAACTAAATATTAGTAGACAAACACTTTATTGAAACTACCAGTCAAAACACACAGTGCACCTCAAGCCGTGTTTACCTCTACAACTAAATAGGGTGATGTGAAACTACTGTGTGCTGGGATTCAGTAGTGGGACCACAAAGACTCTGTGGATACATCTGAAAAATACAATACTGCAGTCATGTGTTAGCAGTGGGTACATAGACTGCACCAATGTTCATGTAGGCTGCCTCATTTTTCTATATAGAAATTACACTAATCTAATAAACTGAACTAATTAAAAACGCTCATGAAACTGCCATTATCACAGATTAAACAAATTGTAGCTTTATATAGAAAATTCTGATTCGTAAGATCATTATATTTTGTATAATTAATCAAAAGAGGGAAGTCAAAATGATCAGAAGCAAAGCCTGCCTTCAAGCTATTTTCCTATTTTCTTTACTTGAGATTACACATAATATAAATTATAATTCTGCTCGACACTGGTCAGAAGTCACAATGACGGGGAGTCAAATCCTACAAACATGAAAACATTTAGACAATGAAACCGATGACCGATGTTAAAATCACAGACAGAAATGCCAAACCAAATGGAACAGTATAGGAACAAGACACAGTTAATATGTTATGTAACCTACAGTTGTTGTTATCATTTGTCTTGTTAAAAAAGTTTAGACAACGTGAAAGAAGTAGATCCAAGTAGTCTGACCACGGGTGAAAGAATTACTGAACATCTGACAACGGGAAAGCGACAAAAAAGACAAAAAGACAAGACAATATAGAAAAAAGCTTTTGGCTGAGAGAAAAACAGGAAATGTAGACTGAGCTGCACATGATGATTATCTAGCTACCAGGAGAGAAAATCATGCCAGAGGAGCCTTTGACCTGAATTTCTGCAAATAATAATATATAGTATACATATTATACAGTACTCCAACATGATGTGGTTATTGTTATTATACCAATTTTCATCTAGTACTGAGAAAAGTCCAGACATGCTTTACTTTCTCAAAATGTTAAAAGCTGGAAGCAGGGTGTCAACAGCTCCAGTGAATACTTTGTACCAAATTTTTGAGCAATCTCTCCAAACTTTGTGAAAATATTTGATTTGATTTTTTTTTTGTTACATGTTGGCCCAAGAGACTCAAGGACCACATCTAGTGCCACACAGTTTAACATAAAATCACAGTCATCTTGGGGTTTCAGAGCCATTTCCAAGCAAATATCTATCATCAACCAATTACATTTCCATCTACTGTATTTGTTGCCAGGCATTCTCTAAAGTTGCTTTCAGACATGTACCAAACTCAAGAGTTCAGTACATGTGAGTTCTAAAAAAATGTAATGTATACAATTACAAAAGAGAAGTGCCCTCAAAGGCAGTGGAACTGTATACCCCTGCAGTGCACCACTCTGAAAAACTCCTGAGATAAGAGGAAAAAATGCTCTCTGCAAAACACAGCACAGAGAAGTCACTGCAGCCTGGCAGATTCCTGACTTACATCTTTGGCCGCTCTATGCAGCCTTTTAACTGGGCAGCTTGATGACATTGGATCTACTTGAGGGTCAATGAAGATGCAGGCAGGTCAAGCCATCATAACTCATGTGAGACATGAGTTAGCCTAATATTTTCAATGCTTAAAATTGGCTGATAAAAGGGGGTGTGAACGGGGGGGTGTCACTTAGGTGGCAAGAGGGTGGAGTGCGGCTCATGCAAGATGCTGACTGGGTCTCACTACACCTGAGTTCTGAGCGGCAGCTTCAGGGCTCCTAAAAATGTCTTGCCTCTAAATGGTGCATTTGGAAAAAGAGGGGTCCACTGGAATCACAAACAGACACAGGAAGAGAGCGAAAATCAGAGACGGGGATGATGAAAGAAAGAAAGAAAATAATGGGTGGGGGGGGGAATAAGAGAGAAATCACAACAGGAGGCACATGGCAACAGCTGAGAAAGAGGAAGTTCAAAGCAAGGACAATGAACAACAGAGAGGTAATTTACATTTGTCTGGAGACACGGCTGAGTGCAGTGAAACTAAAGGGTTAACAGGAGATAGTGACACCTACATTATTTATAACCTAAGAATAAAACTTTAAAAAAGAAACAGGGTATTATTCATGTGACCAGAAACTGCCGCAGCACCACTTTCAATGTAGTGAAAGTAAATGGTTCAGCTGAAATTATGAATATTTTACAATAAAGCTTTGTATTCTACCTGCATGAATATAATGACTGCAGGAGACTGCAAGCTGAAAAATATCATATAATGTGAGGCAGTAAGGTCTCATAGTGGGTGGTACTTTGCATCTTGAAGCTGTTGGATGGGGTTTAGGTCATCCACAGCTGAGTGGGAAAAACGTTTTATGGAGCAGGCTTTGTGTATGGGGGCACTTTCATGTTCAACAGAAAATAAACAAAATATTGACACAAAGATGACAGGAAACCATCGTCTAAAATATCACTATATGCTAGCTGTCTGAAGGAGTTCCTTTCCACTGGACGTAAAGAGCAAAATAAAACTGGCCCAAAAGATACACTTCAGTAAGGGCAAAGGGGGGCACATTTTTTGGGCATACAAATCAGAAAAATATCAATATTTTCATATAAGTCCATCACACCATGTATGACATCAGTGGTAATGGTTGTTTACAATGTGCGGAGTTTGACTATGTCTGGGGTTGTTTTAACTGTGCGTGTTCAGTTTTTCACCAAAGCTGCACAGCACTTTTTTCTAAATAATGTTAATCTATTTCAGCCAGCAATAAGGTTTGACTTTAATGTTATTGTTAATCTTAATAAATATGATATAATATAATAATAAAAGCTCTCTAAATATTATGAAAATACAAATCTGTTTAAACATATAGCAGCAATGGAAACAAATTCTTAAAGTATGACCAACATCGTTCTGAAGATCAAACAATAGCCCTGCAGCAACCAGTGAACATGTCCCACACACACAATGCAACTGGTCTGCTGATCATTCTTGAACAATTCTGAATTATTATTAATATCATCATCCTTTTTCTAAGTTTGCCTTTGATTGAGGATCCCCCTTCAAAAAGGTTTTGTTGTTAAGTTATTGGCTGAAATATTATAAATCTCAACATAAAATATTGATAAAATATGCATACACAAATCTATTGTGATTGGTTTTCTGCATTAAACTCTTACACAGGGAGTCTCACAAATTGGAGATGAGTCAATGTAACAGATAATACATTTTTTATTGTTTTCAGCTGGTTTTCATTGAAGTACTTACCTTACCAGTGATGTCATTCACAGCTACATGAACAAAGATTGACGCCTCCTCCATACCTTCCAAGTACACATGGCGATAACCTAATACAGACACATCGGAGAAACAGGCACATTATCAGTCAGTCAAACACATGGCTTTAGATAAATGTGTGTCGTATCAATCACATTTATGTGCCACAAAGGCCAATCCACATGATACTTTTTTTCTGATGTTTATGTTCTACTTCTAGCCAATGATTTGAATCAAACTCCTCACTAGCATCATGGATCAGATACATTTACTGGATTTTGAGAGGCCATAACATAGTATATTGAGGTATAGATCTTATCTAACAAAATCAATAACAGATACCCTCAATACTTTATGGTATGGTGTCCCTCTAGAACCTATACTTGGCCCAGTACCATTCTGTTTATATGCTTCTGCTGGATGGTCAAATTTGCGGCTTCCAGCATTAAGTTCCACATAGGTCTGGGCGATAAAAGGATAGAGATAATTATTGCGATATAACTTTTATATCGCAATAATCGACATGGTCACTTAAAGTTTTATATACGACATGGTCGATATAACGTCGATAGAACTCTACCATCTATGTTTTAGCAGACAACACGAACAGCCAATGATAATGAGAATAGCGCTGTGCTGAACCAATCACGTGAAAGGAATAGAGTTACAGCCACGTCATGTTAGGTTGACACACATACTAATGTTTGGGCTCCTGCATTGAGGTCGACGACTCTGCATCCATGCAGTGACTGATCAAAATCGATTAATGTTTTCATTCATTGTTTTAGCGAGTTTAACACCGCTGCTTCAGGACAGACGCTCACTAAAGGTCCGGTCGTCCTGTGTCTCTGTCGGAGTCGGTTTCCTTATCACTCCCTCTCTGACCTGCACTCACTTCACACTTTAACAATAAACACCATCACTGATCAGAAGTTATTAGGTCACATTTTTTTATTAATATCGCGATATACATCGATATCCACTAATATGAAAAAAATTATTGTGATAAGATGTTTTTCCATATCGCCCAACCCTAGTTCCACCTCTACGTAGATGACACTGAGCTCTCTGTTTCCAATCATGCTAATAAGGTCTCCAACTACACCTGCTGTTTAGTCTGGTCTTCTAGTTGTAAAAACCTTTTATAAGAAAAATATGCTATTAATGTATTTGATCAGTAAATTATATTGTGCCATCTCATCATTGAGCCAGTTCTTGACAGTGATCACAGTTTTTTGGCTGCTCCCTTCACCAAGTCGTAGCTGGGAACTCTACTATAGTTGGAGATGCTACAAAAGAGTGCCGGGCAGATTTATAAAATGTTTTACTTTTACTTTAATCTTTCTGTTTATGAATTAGGGAAGTCCTGGGTTTTCTGTCCACAGTTTCCATTCCTTAATATTGACTATTTGCAAAAATGTGTCCAATTAAATACATCTATTAGCCCATATGAAACAGCTGCCTATGGTGCATTTAAGTTAATGTAATCTGTGCAATGATTATCAGTTGAGTCGGCATGCGACATCTCTTGTATGGGTTAAATAATTGAAAAAGAGACATTATTTTCAGTGGTTTTGTCAGGTGTATTTTCTAACCTTTGGCATAGCCAGCTAGCCTCTAATCTTTATGCTAAGCTAGCCTAACCACATTCATTCTCCAGCAATGTACTTAATATCCCTCTTCCCATCTCATTCTCTCAAAGAACCAGAATTCGCTAATTTTACAAAATGTCAATCTATTCTGTTAATAAACTCTGCTAAAGTGATTCTTAACAACATAGTATACCAAACAGCAATTGGCAGAATCAGTACAAAAGACCAGAGTAGCACTGATCATTTTAAATACATATATTATTTCAAAATGTCATGATATGAGAGCGCAGCCATGCTCATGCCTGATTTTCACATCTTTACCATAACAGCTAATTTCTTTAATGAAATAGAATTTCCATGTAAACATGAGAAACAAAAACTAAATCAAAGCTTTTAGAGGTCAGCATAGAAACATGATCTGCATAAGCAGTTCCATCTTAAATGAGGTGCTGCATCATGTCTTACCTGGCATCATGCTGTTGAAGGCGATGGTGCGCTGGCCGATGAAGTCCTGGCCAATGGGGTCATGATCCCACACAAGGAAACGCACCAGGGCCAGCTCTGGCATGTTGATCGTAAACACCAGAGTCTCCTCCCACATTGGGTTGAACCCTTCATGAGACCGCCCCGAGGAAGCAAGGGTGCAGGAGGACGATGGAGGGGCGGAGGGGAATGGAAAAGATGGAAGAAAAAAATGAGACAGGACATAAAAAGAGTGTGAGCAAATAAAAAAATCAGAGAGAAAGTAATAGAGATGGAGGACAGAGAGAATGGATGGTTCAGGACAAAGTTAGAGAGCGAGCTCAGCACTCATCAATTATTCAGTGTGTGTGTGTGTGTGTGTGTGTGTGTGTGTGTGTGTTTGTGTGTGTGTGTGTGTTGACAGAGAGGTGCTGGCTGTGCATGTCTCCACTCTTGCTGAGCTAATCAATTACAGATCAGAACGCATTCAGACAGCTCCAACCGCACATACACTAACAGTAATCGTATGACAAAGGTATACTACACCAAACCACAGATCCCCTCAAACAAACACCGGGGCATCATGTGTGGCTCAGTTCACAAATCCCAGCAGTGAGAAGCACTGTAGTAGAACAGAGCATCCACAGGAAACTGGTCAGTAGTTAATGACTTATCTTGAACTATATCGGGGGGGGGGGGGCAATTTATCCAGCCTGTGAGTCAATTCATGTACAAAAAAGCAACTCAGATAAGAAGAAAAAGATCAGGACAGCAATTAATTGTATGGTGCAGTGTAAAATGGCCAATTCTCAGCTAATTAAAGGCGTATTTCAACTCTGATTGTATGATTTAAATCAAAACCGGGATTTTGGGCATGAAGGCTGCAGCTCAGTTTGCTCTTGTTGTTCCTTTCATGTTTCATTGCCGACAAGCATTATGACGACTGTACTGTCAAGTTGTTCCTTTTTTTCCAATTCAGCACCACATTAAACTCCTTTATCAGCCTGTATCACATGTTCCACCTGCACTGTCAGCAGCTGCAGGAGTGACATAGTGAACTATATGAGCAGGACACACACTTTAGCTTTCTCTGACTGGGTGGAAATCTGATGTTTTCACATGACAGATAGATGATGAAGAAAGGCATTAATAAGAGAGAAAGGAGAAATGTGCATGCTGTTCATCAGACAGACCACTCGTGATAGAATCCCCCACAATAAACACGTACATCACCCCGTTTGCAAAGATGAAAGGTGAGTTGATCTTGGTCTATTACTCCACAGTTTCACAGAGTAACTTAACAACAGGATGAAAAGCAATGTTTCACTGCCCTCTGGTTCAAAACTTCACAGCCGTTTGGCCTCTGGCAAGTGTGGTCAGAAATGTTATGTATAAAGATTTAATAGGGTTTACCCAACAACTGTGTATTTATTGACAAGTCGCAATAATTCAAGATATCGGCAATTCCACTGCAGCCATTAAAGGTAACAATTCAAGATTCATCCAAACAGATTTTGATATTTAATGAAATCATAACATTATTGATATCCATTCTACCTCTATGACCAGTCAAATTGTTATTTTAAGATATCTTTAATAATAGTTTGACAAGTAAGAAATCAGCATCTGCTTGGATTGGCAACAATGATTTTCATATTGGTGTTATAATATCATTATCAGTGATCTTTTTAAATAGTTAGGCTGTCATTTAGGTCGGAACAGGATCAGGAGCAAATTAATTTAAAATGCAGGTAATGTTCAATATCACCCTCTGACTCACATTGTTGAGAGTTTTAACTTTCCAAGTTGAAGAAAATATTTGTATCCTAAGAATGGAGGACCCTGTATGCTCAGCTTAAAAAAGGGAAAACAAACTGCCACACAACCATTGTGTGACAAAGTAACTCTAATTTAAGTCCACTTGCAAGTAGAGCTGGCACATCAGGTCAGGTTGACGCACACAGCACGTGTTAATGGTTGGGCTCCTGCAGAAAGGTGGACGACTGCAGAGACTGAATATAAACATGTTCCGCAACATAGTTTTAGCGGGTTTCCACCGCTGAATAATTATAACACTGCTGCTTCAGGAAAGACTCTCTTTAAAAAGGACGTTCTTTGACAAAGGCTCGGCCGGAGTCTGCTTCCTCCTCAGTCCCCCTCTGACCTGCACTCACTTTACACTTTAACAATAAACACCAACACTGATCATGAGTTATTAGGACACGTACAGGGCCGATGTTTACTTTGTCTTAGTTTGATTCGCTCTAGAGTTTATGAGACACATGTTTAAACCTGCTACACAACACGAGACGTAACGTGACGCGCACAGTCAGGTCATCAGGGTTAAAGTGAGAGGAACGATCCGGAGACATCATCGAATAATTAATTTATACTGACTTATTATTTTGCTGCTTTCGAGTTTGTACTGTAACATGCAGAGAAGGGGTGGTATGGTCGAAGCTGCCTCTGAGCACACTAGGTTTAGCTTTAGATTATTGTAGACTTACATATAAAATCATATAGGAACATCACAAGTTTAAAAAAGGTATATAGTATCAAATAGTTTGGAAAGATGGATGAACCAGAAAAATTCAACTGTTCATCTACTCACCATTATCATCCACCACTCTGGTCTGCTCCTTGCAGCAGTCCACTGGAAGGCCAATGATCTCCACCTCCACGAAGGGATCAATGATCTGACAGAAAGACGTTTCACAGCATTAAGGTTGCAGAGTTCCAAGAACGTTCAAAGACGAGGTAAATTCCACCGTGTTTTAAGCCTAAAAGTACACCAGAGGTGGCTAAGCTAGCGGACGTTAGCATTTCTGATGCTCCCTGAATGCACCTTTTCATTTCTGGGTGAACTATCCCTTTAAGTATACTTAACCAATAAAAAGTATTGGTTCTGGCACCAATTAGGCCCCGGACCTGCTTTAAAAAGGTATTAATTTATCAGGTATCAGGTAAAACCAGAATAATACCTAACCCTATTTATCACAGGCAAGAATCCATCTTTCCAGTCTCACAGCTGTTTGCTTGTGGCCAAACCATGGAAGTTTGGACCAATTATCGTCCTATGAGGCAGGAACTTAAGGCAGAGACAGGCATGGTGTGATGACAGCAAGAAGCGATTGTTTTATTAACAACATTTTCGAGGATGTTAGCGTCGATGCTGCTGGAGCATAAGTTATATCAGAATTGGAGATTATTGCTTCATTGAAAGAAGAACAAAGAACGACACTGAACATTTTTCTCCTGACTGACTTTGACAGCAGTGATATATAGTGATAAACAGAAACTTCATCCTATCGCCTACCAGACATTTTTTAAAAGTGTCTTTTGCCTCAGTTTTTAAAGAAACGTTCACAGATGGTTCTGTATAACAAGCCATCTGGCTTGTCAATTTAGCTTTCCCTAGAGAGAGTACTCACCTGAGTTATCACCACACTCTTCTAACACTGTCTAACTCACAACTGACATTTAAAAAAAATGGGGAAATAAGTCAGCAGTGGTGCACAAAGCTGTATGGTACATTGGTGGTGTTACTTTTTAACCGCATTGATAAACAAAAGAATTATTTAACAGCAAAAATCAAACCTATTGATTTGAGATTATTTAAAACAGGGAACATTTTACAGGCATATACTGACTGAAATGCTTTCAGCAAACAAATATATTTTTTGGGCATTTATATATTTGAGTGTATGTGTAATTAACTTAGAACA
The DNA here is from genome assembly GCF_022539355.2 of Hippoglossus stenolepis. NCBI lineage: Eukaryota > Metazoa > Chordata > Actinopteri > Pleuronectiformes > Pleuronectidae > Hippoglossus > Hippoglossus stenolepis. Next base: position 26,109,206 of record NC_061488.1, read on the forward strand.
AAGGAGACTAGATGTGTACAGGTGTCCTACCTCTCCCCTGTCCCCTAACATAGAGTCTTTGGGTTTGGGCAGCTGTTGTCCGCTGATGATCTTCAACACCAGCTGTTTCTTCATCTGACCTGGCAGCGGGTCCTCCAGGTTGGGGTTAAAGGCACCTGCAGAGCATAGAAGGAAGTACACAGGTTATTCGTAATGATTCACTTACTCAATTTAACAGGTCATTCCAAAATTAAATATTTTAACATTTTGAATTGAAAAATCTTATAGAATTGAAAAATCTTATAGAACAATAAATGATTCACTGAAATGTAAAATTTGGGATTTAAGAAAGGCCTTTGAAACAAACTGTAAAGCATAAAAAACATTTCAAACCAATTCTTAATAAAACTTATTTAAACATCTCTTTAACATAATTGTGTTTTTGTCTGAAATATAAACTACAGATTATATGTGCTACAAATTACACAAGCCCCACAGCATGGTGTATGTATTCAGAATTACTCTTCTTATGATTCATAATGACAACTCTGACTGTTGTATTAATGCTCCTAATGCTCACATATAACCAAAATGAGCAGTGACAGTGCAAAGATGAAATTACAGAATGAAGAAACCCATGAGGTCTAGTTTTTATCTACTGACCTTCACACATGCAGACAGGCTTTAGGATGTAGCCACAGTTGCCGTTGCTATAGAACTTGGCTCTGTTGAGCTGCAGGACCCGGCCCTCTGACTGGTAGTTGAGTGCAACTGAAATCAAAGTAGTTCTCGTATTTATTGTTGGGTATTTTACTTCCATGCGCAGGCTAACAGTCATTTTCTGTTGAGCAGCTGCAGTGTTGGTGACCCTTTTGCTCTTACCACAGCAGCTGCTCAACAGAAAACGACTGTTCACCAAAGTCTTGACAAACAGCCTGAATATATAATGACAGTGGGAGCAGTGTTTGAATCTTGAAAACACGGTGCACATGGGGAGTCGGGTTAAGCTCATACCGAGCTGGCAGCCTGCGTTCCAGAAGGGCTGAGGGTTGAAGTTGGAGGAGTCCACACGATAAGAGGACGGGTAGATGCGGGAGAGCTGCCGCTGGTTGAAGTGGATGAAGGACGTAGCTTTCTGCTGCATCACCTGATGGGCTTTGGTCTCACTGAGCGACGACACCTGCCAGGTGCAGTTGGCTGCCAGGAACACAAAGACATCTTTGGTTTCTGCATTAGGCTCATACATTTCCATTCAGTTCAAACGTAGGATTCAACAAACAGGGATTTCATATGAAGTTTGAAAAGTTTGAATATCATCACAATGGACCCCATGAGCTCATTTATTTGAGTAAGTAAAGTGAACAACTGTTCAGAGAGCTGCTCACCTTCTGCTTCAATGTCATAGAGACCAACCGACCTCGTGTATTTAACCAGATCAGACAGAGCTCTAGATAACTTCATGGTCTTCTTCTTTCTGTGAGGGAAACATAGAAATTACAACAGATTACAAAAGTGCACACACACACACGGCTAGTGGGCTAGTAGCATTAAGGGCCTTGCCTAAAGGCCCACTCTGAATATGCCACATCCTGACCACCAAAAGAATCCCGGAGTCGAAATGTTTATATTAAAGCTGATGACAACTCATTTATGTTGTTTAAGCCATTTAGAGCGGATGTAACATATGTGTGTATAAGACTGGGTGCTTCTCCCTTTAGTGCATCCCTACACGAGTCTCATTCACGATGTCATTGTTTTCAGGACAAATTAAATACAATATGATTTGCTAAAAATACTTGCGGTGAAGGCGGGGCTCATTATGGGATATGTAGTGTTTTTGTAAGGCTTTAGCCTGCAAAAAAGTTTTTAATGTTTCAGACAATTTCAGACGGCAGCGATATTGAAGCCGATAACAGCAGAGTTTCATTAACGAAAACATCAATTAAAATCACAATGACATGGGAGTGGTTGTTTTCAAATGGTCCTGAGGTTTAAGAGTTTTTATTCTGTGCCCTTAGTCTTAATGGGTTAATGGATGATCTACCGCACTGCAAGATGTTTGTGTGTGTGTCTGTGTGTAGCATACTTGCTGTGGTGCAGGGGGACACGGGAAGCACTACTTGTGCTCTCTTGATCAGTATCTGTGTCTTCAAAACTCGATGTCTTCTTCAGCTTGGTCATTTTTTTCTGCAGAAACAATAAAAAAAGGGCTAAACAAAATGAGGGACCAAAGAAAATTTGTGAGTCCCTTTTTTATGTGTATCAGGTTTTGATTATAAGTGAAGGTTAAAGTTTAAAGCTGTCAATGTATATGGGCGTATCCCATGTGGGAGCATATGCCTTAAGCAGCAGGTTCCTAGTTTAGCTACCTGCTGGCTGGACCATTCACTAAAGGTCATTTCCATGCTCTCTTACAGTTTCCTCTCTCTTTTTCACTGACTCTATAAAATAAACACCAAAGGCCAAAACATATTTTTTAAAAAGTCAATGTATCCCTTCTGAAAAGATTCAAAAGGGAAAATAAAAGTGTTGGGGTTAGGTGTATATTTTTGAAACACTAAAATTGGAGACCCAGGTCTGATGGGAACCTGAGAAAAGCAATTAGAGCACAGACACAAAATTAAGTCAAGTTAAAGCCTTTGATACATTTTTTTTAGTTTATACATTTGTATATAGTTTTTGAAAAAATACAAAAAGATGTGATTTTAGATGAATTTAACATTGTTTTCTGACCATATAAATGTGTCAGATAACAAGGAGACAGTTTCTTCACATCGCAGAAGATGGAGGATTGAGGAGATATACAGGAGGAGGATTATGCAGAAAACAGAACATGGCAGAGAGAGAAGTAAAAAAGAAAAAAGCCAACCTTGCGTTTTGAAAAGCTCCCGATGAAGGAACGGCTTGAATGCTTGTTGCTGCTGGGATTAGCCTCGTCCGCTGTGTCCGTCCCATCCTCACTTTTACCCTGACAGCAGAGGATAACCTTAGCATGATGTGTAAGGAAACATTTTTTAAAATGGTAACTGAAAATGGGAAAAGGGTATTTGTTTATCTTTAAGATTATGCCACATTTTTCGCACGTATTCTACTAAACTAAGACTTGTTTGGGAGGATTAAGTCTACTGAATTCAAACTGGTTGCTCCGAGAAAGAAATCAGTCCAAGTGCTCTGGAACACTTGTCTTTGATTCCCCACTTAATCTGAATTCAAAACAAGACAATAGTCATCACAAACATGACAGCAATAAGAATTTCAACAAACACGGAAGCAACAGTAGAAATGATTCTACTTGCATGTCAACAATTCTATTTGAGCATGAGCGATTTTTCTAAAAGGTTGAGGACTGAAAATGATAGAAATATAACTAGGTGTAATAGTTATTGAAGGAAATACTCCACTGTCATTCTATTGATATTTTTCAGCTGCTCACAAAACATGTTTTAACCTTGCAATCAAACAATAATCGAGGATCTGTATTTCAACTCTATTTCCAAATAAAAGCTGTGGAAGTTGGATGGGGAGATACAAGTCAGAACAAATCACTGGGCAGTGAGCCTTGATTTCCTCTCTCTGAATACTGGAGAAGAGTTGGTTCCAAGTGTATGTGATAACAATAAGATTCTAAAAAGCTCTCTTGGTCAATTGGTGTGCACATTTGAGATACCACTCAGTGTGCTAAGCTTAAATATCTGATCATGAGTGAAAACTATAGTGAGTAAACGAGTCAAACTACTGCATCTGCAAACTTATTTTTCTCAAGTTACACTACCATGGCAGAAGAACAATGGGTCAGTGGGTCAGTAATACTGTGAAAGGATGTTTTCATGTTAAAACAACATGAAAACTTATCACATTATGTCCCCCCTATACCTACAGATCCAGGGCTGAATGTATTCTCCAGTCCGCCCTGTACAGTAGATATATGCATACTATACATGCTATTGTTGGGACATGGAATTTGTGAATAAAGTTCAGCCTATATGTGCAGTCAAAAGCCTGAAGCCGCATGTCCCTTTGTTCTGGAGAAAACCAGACCCTCAAGAACTCAGTCTCCCAGGGGGCCTCAACGTCACACAGAAGTGTGAAAACCCCCCAGGGACAAAAGTTTCAACTCCTATTGGTCACTCTGGGCCCCATGACCTGTGAGGTCACTGGGCCAATATAAGGCCTGTTCCCCCTCTCTTCTCTCTTTTCTACAATCCCTCCGAGGGGAGAAGGCTGTCCAGCCTCTTTCCATTCACCTCTTCGAGAGGAGCACACCGGCCTTCCACGAATCCTCTCAGAGGAGAAGGGCGACGGTCCAGCTCACTCTTTCAACTCAAATCAACTTCATGGAGGAGAGTTGCAGCTTCCAGCTCATCTCACCAAGGAAACCTCCTCGCAATCCAAGCTCTACCAACCTTTAAAGGGGACATAGCATGCCCATTTTACCACAAGTTGATATGGTTCCTTGGGGTCTTAATGAAATGTCTGTAACATACTTTGGTCAAAATACCACAAGGATCATTTAAAACAGCACCCTTTTTACCCTGTATAAAACAGCCCTCCACAGAGTGACCTGTTTTGAGTGCCTGTTCCTTTAAATGCTAATGAGCCCCCCCTCCCCCTCTCCCCCAGGATTTTAAACGATATAAATTACATATTTTATATGATATAAATTATCAAATATGCATCCCATACTTTGTATCCCCTTCTGTTGTCCTGGGATTTTAATTTTCCCAATCACATAATTAAATGTCCCCTCTGCCCATCCACTACAAGCACACAAGCAGACAGACAGAGAGAAAGAGAGGGGGGCTATGAAGACCATCATTTACCCCGAACCCGACATTCAACGGGTACAACAACAAGCGGAGAAAGCAGAATCGCGGGCTGACCTTATATATACAGTCTATGGGGCTGACCAGCGGAGAAATGCTCGTCCCGTGTGAACAGCCAGGCGGCTGCGTGCTGGAGAACGGCGCTGCGCTGCCTCGCAGCCTCGCTGCGTCCGGTGTAAACCCGGCGTAACGAGTGGGGGGGCTCTGTTTGTTTGTGCCAGTGTAACAGTAGTGCTGAACACCGCGGAAGTCTTCCACACTGCTGGCTGTGTGGCGTTGACACAAATTCCAGCTCACGCATGCAGTGGGGCTGACCAGCGGAGAAATGCTCGTCCCGTGTGAACAGCCAGGCGGCTGCGTGCTTGGGAACGGCGCAGGAGCCACAAACCAGCAAGACGACTTCACAGAACTGCGAACTGCACAGCAACTTCTTTTTTCCCCTTTCCACGGACGGGTAACACAACTGGGCTTAATACTTATACTAGGCTAAGCAAAGACTGTTTATTCGATTCTGTGTGATGTTTATAAGTTTGATTTGTGTTGCTGTGATATTGTGGTTACAAGTTATTTGAAAGTTAATGTTAGTTATGCTCTTCAGTCTTTCCTTGCATGCATCTAGTAACTTTCTCTAATTTGGCACACACACAGACACACGAATATCGCAGCACCTAATTATCTCTGACCCCTGCTACATGTCATAAAACATTCCAAAGGGGGGAGGGTGTTATCTCTTTGGCCAGCCGCCATTTTGGAAGCACGCTGACTCACACAGACACACACACATGCATACTCACATACCTATCTTTGTTTAGTAAGTACACCGTTAGTAATTTGTGTTTTTTTTATACTTTATTATATTCATAATAAATGTTTTTCTTTCACAAATGTTTTTTCATTAATGTTGCATAAGTGAATTTTGCCAACCTCTACACTGCCAAGAGCTCCAGATCCTTCGACTTAGCTAACTATCTATATGGTAATTTTGGTTATAGTTATTAATTTAATTGTTAAAGAGTTCCAAATTTGTAGTTAGTACTTTATGAGACTTAATCAATAAATTGGCTATCTTTTCCCTTCCTTTGAAGGGTGGTGCCCCGAGGTAACTTTAATCAATTAAAGTTATTATTTAATATGAATATTTTTAATATTAATATTCAATATTTTATTTTGATAACCAAATTTATTGAATGCCGAAAGGCACACCATTTTATGGTATCACGTTTAATGCATTATTGCACCACATTATATACTTCTATACTTTTTCACCCCATTTCATGTTTTTTTACAGACAGAGCAGCTGTAGAACCTCAGCCATTCACAGCATCAGTTACAGTAAAGTCCTCAAACTACAATAAAGAACTTCATGCCATTTTCTATTGTTTACATTTTTTTTGTCTGTTCCTACTGTAGAGGTTTTTTTGGGAAAAGTCTCAGGTCTCAAGAGGTCAAGAGATAAAAAACATTGAGCAAGATCCTGAACTCAAGTTCACTGAGGTTCAAACAGGATGCAGTACATTATGTTGAATAAACCTCCCACTACATTCAAGGAATGGCTGCTTCAGTCCTGTAGCCCATCCCACATGTGAGAGTATGACAGTGTATGATGTATATGTTACATGCCAGGCACTGAAGTGCCTCTTCCTCATTGAAACAAACTGCCTTATTAATTGATATATATATATAGACAATTAATGAGGCAGTTTAACCATATCACCTCTACTTAAAAAATCATTCAAATGAAAACTGTTTGCGTTCTGTGGATTATTCCGATTTTTCCAGTCCGCACTGGGCAGTACAGAGGGTTCACTCTTAAAGATAATTATATTTTATTTATATAACATAATCGTTCATTAATTGTAATCAAGGTAAAAGTTTGAAATAATTATATACTGATTTTAAGTCATATTGCTCAATCCTAATACAAGCTGGTTAAAATGATATATGTTATATACATTATCATTAGGAACGAGACTTGGACTAATTTTCCTTTTTAGAAAACTAATTTTTCTCACAATATCATCCGCCATGTTAAGAATATGAAAGAGCCATATTCCTTGATTTAGCATTTGCACATCTCTTCATATTTCACACATGGTTAACGTGAGACATATTTTCACTACAATTTAATATTGCAAATTATCACAATATGCTATATATTGTTACAAGAAAGGTTTCTTCTGAAAATATCTTGCTATTGAGTGAAATATGACAATAGATTTTTCCCGTTATACTGGTCTGTTTTTGTTTTTCTGGTGTGGCTGTGATATGCTTTCACAGAGGATAACCCACCCTGAATGTACGAATATTTAACTTTTTAAGCTTATCATACATATCATTCAGTGAAACTGCACCATGAAAGTCTGCATTAGATATGAGCAGCTTCACTTTTCACTGTAACCATGTGTGACACTGACTGGCTGAGGGTGAAGTCTCAATCAGATCATCTGAGTTCTCCTGGTTCACTCTAATGCCTTACAGGCAGCAATGGAGAACCCTGGAGGGGAGACTGGGAGGAACTGAAATGCATTTATATAACCACCATTCACACACAGTCAGCAGTTCGGGGATCAGTGTCTATCCCAAGAACACTAAGATGATGAGAAGCCAGTTTGAGCGTGGTGTGGTTGGTACCAAAACAAACCAGGGCCTGAGATGGATAACTGCACTGTAGTCGGATCATGGGATCTGCAGCCGAATGCCTGGGACACTTGGGTGAAGAGAGGAGCAGAGCTGTCAAGTGATGACTACTGGAGTTTTTTTACTTTTTATGGCAGAGAGAGAGAGAGCGAGAGATTAGTGTTACTAATCCATCAGTCAGTGTCACAGCTCGCTCAGGGATTTGAACTGGCATCTGTCTGGTGCAGACCCTGTTTCTGTCAAATGGGGATTTCAGGAGAAAGTTTGTTTTAATGAGGAAGAGACAGTTGAGTGCTTTGCTCACTTTTACCCCCTGCAGCAGTCCAAACCTGAAATGTATTTAAATATATAAATTTGTTTTTTCCGTGTGTTTGCAGTACCTTTGAATTAAAGCATGGTGTTTTTCCTCCAGCTACAATTCTATCAAATTCTGTCATTCCTCTTTTCCGTCTCCATGCTGTGTGCTTTTGACTTGAACTTGTGTTTACCTTCGAGCCAGTCTTCTCCGAGGGCTTCCCAGCTGGAGGGAGGGCTGTGATGGTGAAGCTGTCTGGGTCTTCTCTGTCTCGAATCTTTGACTCCTTCATCAGGTTGTCAAGCTTTTTCTTGGCCATGTTCTCCACCTGCTTTCTGTTGGCAGATGTCTGGAGGATGAACAGTTACACAGAGACAGTTACACACATGATAAAGGAGGGTAACCTCAACAGCTCCTATATACACAAACTGCTCCAAAAAAAGGGAACACTTAAATCACAAATCGGATCTTGGTGAACAAATTATTCAAGTTGAAAATCTTTACTGAGGTCCCACTAGAGGACGTCGGGCCCTCATACCAGTCTCATGGAGTCTATTTCTGACAGTTTGGTCAGGCACATGCACACCAGTAGCCTGCTGGAGGTCATTCTGTAGGGCTCTGGCAGTGCTCCTCCTGTCCCCTCTGTTCCTGTCCTTGAGACTGTGCTGGGAGACACAGCAAACCTTCTTCCTGTTTAACTGACTGGGTGTTATACTGTGACGATTTAATGTTCCCTTAATTTTTTTGACCAGTGTGTATATATATATATATATTTATAAGCGTACAATGTTGATTAACAGTTATTAGTTTGTAAAAGTGGACATATTAAGATGACATCATGACATTAGTTGAGGCGAGGAAGGATGGAGGCCTACTACAATGTTTGACAAAAAATGGATAATCTAATAATCATTGATGTCATTATTAAGCCAATATGCCCAAAAGTATTAGTTTCCTGAGAACAAGATTGTTTTTCTCAGACGTCACATGAGATTGCAATGGTCCTTTTCCACCCCATTTCCTGATGTTTTGTAAGCTCAAAATGACCAAAAGACTGATGAACTGATGAATGCTGGATCCATGAAATTTTTACTTTGAATAATGACAGTGGATATGTCAGTGTGATAATGCTCAAAAAGTATTCAAAGTAAGGAATGCAAAGATAAATGTGCAAAACCCTCAGTCACACTGGAAATGAAGCAGAATTACCGGCAGAGCAGCTGTAGAACCTCAGCTAGTCCACCTTGGTAGTAACAATAAAGAACTTCATGCCATTTGCTATTGTTTACTGTCTTGGCAATTTTCTATTAATCAAACACAAAGTCATACAGTTGTCTTTCGGTAAGTTTAATTCTACATCTGCAGATGGACTCAATGTACAATCATCAGAAGGACATTATACAAAGAGCCAAGAACACTCCTCAGCGCTGTGTTCTTATAGCTCATAGCCCCCTCCCACTAGCTAAAGAGAAGTTACTCATCAGCTTCTTTGATGTTTCATTACGGTGGGGGACGTCCTGGCTTCATCTCTGGCCCAGACCCCTGGAGTGACCCCTGGGGTGAAATCCCAACACCAGATGTCCGAGACACCATCAACTTTCAGGCCTTCCGAGGCAATAAAAGTAAAGTCCCTCGAGTGATAATCGCAAACCTAACATTAACTCACCGCTGACCTTTTAGATAAACACATCTGTTTATCACATCCTATACATACATGTCTGTTCTTCCATTAAACATTACCCAAATGCAGAAATTTGCATCACATTACAATTGCTTTTTCTGTTCCCACTGTAGAGGATTTTTGAAAAAGTCTCTGGTCCCACGAGACAAAGAGAGAAAACACATTGAGCAAGATCCTGAAGTCAAGCTCACTGAGGTTGAAACCGGATACAGTACATTATGTTGAATAAACTTCCCACACCATTGAAGGAATGGCTGCTTCAGTCCCGTAACTCATCCCACATGTGAGAGTATGACAGTGTATGATGTATATGTACGGTATCCTAACAATATATATATATATCCTAACAATATATATAATTTTTTTTTTTGGAATTAATAAGGCAGTTTACCCACATCACCTCTAATTAAAAAATCATTCAAATGAAAACTGTTCGCAGTGTGTTCTGCGGATTATTCAGAGGAAATACTCGTCCTGAGGTGGAAGAAGACCAAAACACAAATGATTAGCATGGTGCAGACCACTAGAGATAGAAGAGGAAAACATATGTCATGTGTATTTATAATCTAGGTAAACTAGCCCTTTGAGTCCACAGGCTTCACCAGAGCTCTTACTGTAAAGTTATGTTCTTTTACATCAAGCAGAATCCAAAAAGAATATACATTTCATAAGGAGCAAAGATGAAGCAATACCACCCCAGAGGGGTTGATCAATGGAAACTTCAGAAATGTAAGCATTTCCAGATGTTACAGCATGACATCCTTTATGTTATCCTTTATGCACATGCTCAATTCAGCCACATGGTGGCAGAGTGAATCCAAAAACCTCCCTGATTTGTATCAGACCACAGGCAGCATTTCTTGATCCACAGAGGGATTAAGTATTTTGAGTGTTGTCCAATAAGTGCTGTCTATATATGATGAATGTAATTGGGGCTATATTCTGTATCTTTTACATAAACCTTTTTCAAACATTGCTGAATTTTGTTGAACTATAATAATAAAATTATATTTTTTAACATCTTTTTTTTAACATACTTACTTTTCTCTTTTAAATAAAAACCTATATTTGAAAAATACTGTAATGGTACTGTGCAAATGTTTTTGGCACTGAACCTTAAGAGAGAATGCTTTTAAAATAAGCACGATGATGGGTTTCTATCAATGCAAAGAAAAAAAACAACAACACTATTTTCCTATAAAGCAGCAGCAGCAGTTCTCCTCAGTTCACCTGCACAGTGCTTAAGGTTATTGTCAAGTTGCTTGTTCAGAGCATCTTGGAGACGTTTCCACAGTTGTTCAGTGGATTCAGTCTGTCTCAGTGTTTCTGTGTCTTCATGTGATCACACACTGACTCCATGATGCTGAGATAAGGTCTCTGTAGGGACCAGGCCATCTGCTGCATGACTCCTTGTTCTTCATGTCTATGAGGATAATTAACTGAGCCAAGAAGATTATGTTTTAATTGCTATTTAACTTAACAATTATGCAAAAAAAAAATTGGTGGAAGGGTGTGGTATATGCCATGAAAGTTGTGAATGTTGGTGTCTATCTGGACAAAGGGACAGATGCAGTATTTTTTTTAATCACTTTCTTTAACATTAATTGACATTTTCATAAATTATTCAGAGAATCATGTATTTTACTGAAAAAAATCTACCATATTTAGGGGACAGCTATATGACTGTGTGCAATTTGGTGCAACTTGATTTCAACTGAAGGTGACTTTGGGGCTTGGGCCGGACTATGCATCTCTGCCAAGGAGGTTATGTTTTTGACTGCATTTGTTTATTAGTTTTAAATAATCCCATTAAAATTTGGTGCAGACGTGGATAAGGAAGTGGATCCAGGATTTGCTTTTCCACTTTCTTTATATATATATATATATATATATATATATATATATATAGCGCAGTACTGTTATCACAGCCATTGAATACTATTTTTTTCAAAGATTTTATTAAAGTTTGAACTTAAATATTATTTTCCATTGCATTTGTTGAGTAAAGTTAGTAGAATATTTACACAGGCTGCCAACATTTGAAGTAAACATAAATAATGTTGTGTCTTGAAATAACCAAGTCCTAGTATTCCTGATGTGTTATTCACTAGCTTCATCGGCCCATCAGAGAATATCAGAATATCGATATGATTATTTTCAGAACTATCTCTGTTCTCACAAATCGGAGACTATTCCAATTCTTAAAAAAATGTCCAAGCATTGCTTCAGATAAAGACTCCTTCCACAACACATGTGGATATACCTATTTAAACTTTCACAGAAAGGATGAATAAGAAAATATGGCACATGACTTGGTGAGATTTCTGAGGTGGTTGAGAATGAGCTTTTATACAGTACCTTCCACTTTGAAAGAAGCAAGCAATAGTTGAAGAGAAGAAAAAGAAGAAGAGACAAACAGGGAAAGAGAAGAGCAGGAAATGAGAACAATAGCCACACAGAGAGAAAGACAGGAGCAAACAGCACAGATACAGGAGATCAACAAAAGGAACAAGGACCAGGTAGGAGAGGAGAGCACTCCATTACCACTGCTTAAAGTTTTAACATGAACCATCAAGTACAAACAAAATAGACGCACATATCACATTTAATCTGCTGGAAACAAGTATACAAGCCCACAAGTAACTGTTAGAAAGAAGAATTAAATGTGGTGCATGGAGGAAAACAAAGAGGGAACATACATCTCCGTTCATCAGCTTGCAGTCGTCCTCCATCTCATCAGCACTGTCCTCGTCTGACACGTCTCCTTCCTCTGCGTTCTCATCAATGTTGGGAGGCAGTTTCTTCCCCTGGAGGAGCAAAGAACAAGTCAGAGCTTCACACTATAATTACAAACAGCACCATTCATTTAATCATTGTATCCAGCGAGGGACCGCCCTCCCAGTCCGCCCTCCTTGGCACTGTGTAATCAAGGCTAAGTGCGCTGCAAAAACATGAGCTGAGATTTGAACTTTGCCCACAAAAGGAGCAACTGTTATTAAGTGGCTGAAACTGAAATATGAATCTGTGTAGCTTTTGCTTTCAGTATTGATGTTGTGCTATGAATTAGCCAGTGCTAATCAATGTGTCTAATGTATAAAATACTACAAATGTCCATTAAAGTTGATAAATTGTTTTTGATTAGTGAGCTACGGTATGACTCTGGATGACATGTAATTTGTTGTTAGTACATTGTCAAGCATTCTTTATCAAATGATCTGATTTATTTATCAGGGAATTGTTTCTAACATAGTCAGCGTTCATGTTTTATCTGCCTAGCCCTCTTTACTTGGTCAATCGTCCTGAACATCAGTTTGGCAAAGTCTCAGAGGATTTAGTGTCTGATAAAGCTGTGGGTCAACAACGTCCATTCAGAGTATATTTGGACTTTCTATTATTGTCATTGACAGGCCTCAAGGGGGGAGATTTGTAGCAGAGATTCGACAGTGAAGAATGTACGGGTTCAAAAGGTACAGGTATCTCTCTAATTCACTCTCACTGCCTGCTCCATGGATTTTTCATTAACAAGTGAGGTCTTTGTCCTGTGGTTTCGCAATCATTCTCCATCCCAGTTTCATAGATGTGGAGGCCTGCAGCAGCACTATGTGGGTGATAAGAGTCTGACCCACAGTGAGTGCTGGGGGCTGCAGGCTGGGAAAGCCAAAGTGCTACATATCAGTGGTCCTCGCAGTGCTCGTACACTGGTGCCATCACCAGATAGTAATGCTGCTGTAACAGCTGGCAGAGCAGCACTTAGTGTGCCAGGTATTGGCTAAGTGCCTCATCTTTAGTGAAAGCATCTGGTGTCAATACAGACTCATTAACCTGAATACTGTTCCCTCCCCTGCTAACAGACGGCTGCTGCTGCTCCTCAACATGCTCCCCTGCTTCTGTTGGTTAAAGCCAGGTGTGAAGCCAACTGTGCTGCAACCCTTTATACAGATTGCAGTTACCACATTATGCCGTGCTCTTTATCACAACTATAACTGCACTGAGACCAAGGGAAGTTGAGGTTTTAGCAGTGATCACAGTGAGGCTGGGGGTGTTTATGTATAGTAAAACTTTAGAGCCATGTCCTGCTTGAGCTTTCACAGATTTTCACCTGTAGTATCTTAACAAACTCCACCAGTCGCTCTGTGGACAAGTTTGTGGAAGTAAATTTGGCTGCTACCTAGAGTAGATCACACACATCGACTGTGACCTATGGGTTCCATGGTGTAATGGTCAGCACTCTGGACATTGAATCCAGTGATCCGAGTTCAAGTCTTGGTGGAACCTCAGGCTGCGGAGGCTCAACATGGATGCCAGGATTCTCTGCAACTTCTACAGGTGCACCATAGAGAGCATCCTGACTGGCTGCATCACCGCCTGGTACGGCAGCTGCACCGCCCTCAACCGTAAGGCTTTACAGAGGGTGGTGAAGTCTGAATCCGTGAAGTCTGGTGAAGAAGGACGGAGCTACCATCCATGGAGGACCTCTACACCCAGTGGTGTAGAAAGATCATTAAAGACCCCCATCACCCCAGCCATAAACTGTTCTGCCTGCTGCCGTCTGGCCGACGGTACCGCACCATCCGGGCCCGCACCACCAGGCTCAGAGACAGTTTCATCCCCCAGGCCATAAGACTTTTAATCTGCACCTTAGCATATTTGCACTATTGTTTTTCTTTTTTCTTTAGGTGTATATATATATTTTAAATCTTAAATTTTGATTGAGCATTGTTATAAGAGAGCCTGTGACCCAAGCATTTCATTGCAAGCGACTGCTTAATGTTATCGTTGTGCATATGACAATAAACTCTTGAATCTTGAGATGTTTGTTCACCAGTCAGGTTTGTCCAGGCCCTCACTGGTATTTGAGGAGAGGAATCTTTTCAGAGACTCCCACCACACACTCACACAAATAATGCAATCAACCCTGTCCAACATTCAACAACCGGATAAAACATTCAACACACAGACTCACACTACAAGTGCAATCTTAATAACTGGGCAATATTTCACAAGTATTCCACCTTTGACTGTTTTCTGTATTTATTTGTTCTTATGAACTGAGTATTCTGAGTTCATTATTGTATACTCGGTTTTTTCTCATTATTGGTTCAATCTTTATAACTTAACTACCCTTTACTGAATGATGCTTCCCAGAAAACGTTTTTCACACAGTTGTACTGGTATGATCGGTGTGACAGTAAACATCTTGAGCTTGAGTGGTCAGTGTGTTTTAAAATTGTTAATATTAAACAAGATAACAAAAAATAATAATAATGCAGACTAAACTGACAAACAACCACCAGAAAATCGAACCAAAAAATAACTTTGGGAAAAGGAGGTAGATTGGGCATGAGTCGGATAAGGAGTAACAATGGCACTAAAAAAGATGTTGCTAAAATTTCCATAACATCAGACCAGTGTATCCAGATAATGGGCCTGCAGTCAGCTCTTACTGCACACAAATAGTCCAAAAAAATCTTAAGCTTTTTATTCAATCTTTCAATCAACATATTTTTCCTGCTCTTCTCCTGCACTTGTCATATTCAAACACTCTAATCACATCTCTTCAATCTGTCGAATAGCTCCTGCCTTTGATGTCATTTCTTTGAGCCTCAAACTCCAGGTAATAAAACGGTGAGTTGAGATAATCGCCTGAGGACAGACTTCTCTCAGACTGTTCTCCTGAACACTTCACGCTGCACCCACACTTTGACGATACCTTAACGAGGATCTTGCCCTTGAGCATTTCTGGTGACGGCAGTCGTCCAGACTCATCTGCTTTGATGTGGGCCAGGTCCAGTTTGTCCCCCAGGATCTCAACAAGGTACTGGGCCATCTTCTTTTGCTGAGGGACACTGCAGTGGTTCTCGATGGACAGGATGACTGGGTAGCTGAGGGATAATCACACACAACAGATTGGAGTTACAGGGATGAAAGGTCGAGGAGGACACACAGTTTCTTTTCTCTGTGAATATCGTCAGACGCTTCTCACAGCAGAGGGGAAAGTGTATGAAGTCATGACTTAAGATTCAGTGTCAGCTCTTTTCTTCACTAGAACAGACAGCATACACTGTTCAGTCCAGTAATGGCATCACACCTAAAGCACCAACACAGGATAACAACTAAAATCAAGGTGAAACATTTTCCAAGAAGGCCACAAATAAAAATGTCTCGTCTTAAATGTTGTAATTTGGCAGTTTTTCTTTTTGCTATTAACTGTGCATTTTTACATTTAAAACTTTGTTGTGTCTGAAGTCATATCATCTCTGGTTTGACGGAATTGTTTGGATTTGTTAATGAGCTGATTGGATCTTTATTAACCAGTAGCTTATATTTTATCTACTAATTTAGCAGCTGACTAGGTAGGCATCGGAGACTCATCTCACAGTGAGCAGCTACTTTAAGGGATACAATTATTTGTGAATTATTCTCAGATCCCTGACTCCTCTTAATTTTTTACCACGCTTATGCAGTGGCTCTAAATCAAATTAATATTTTTTTGGGGGGGCCTTTCATTCAAAGCTGCAATACAATGTGACTATTAGTATAATGGAAATGGAAAATATACAAAGAAGATACATGAGGAAATGATAAATAATTAAGATTGAATTAAATGAAATAATAATAAATCAATCAAACAAAAAATTCTATAGATTCAGAGAATAAGCTAAATATGTTAAGGTAGAGCCTATTTTAAAATTTACTATAAAAAGGTGTAAAATATTGGGATGAGGCTGTTGCACTAAATGTGTATTTCATTGTCCTCACCCTGGGAGGAGCTGGGTGATCCACAGGGAGAGAACATGAAAATCATGTCTGACAAGTGTGCAGGTGCTCGTCTCCTGATGGATTTGTACACCAATACAAGCATATATTTATAAACTGACAGGCAGCTACTGGGTGGGGCTTTAAAACAAAATTAACTCTAACTAAAATAGGACTCAGAGGGATGGTAATATTGGTCTGTTGCTCAGACATCCACCAATTTGGAGAAGAAATATCCCAACACCTATCAGATGAATTGCCATAAAATTTTATGTGCAGACATTTATGTTTCCTACAGGATGAATTACATTTGGTAGAATCATCCATTCCCCCCAGAGGATCTCATTCCAAAGCTTCTCAGCTGGACTTTGCCAAGTCAAGTGCTAATTAGTAATCATTTTATCTGCAAAGAATAAGAATGTTATCATGCCAGCAATGCTTATTAGTGTAAGCTTTTCATATGTGAGCTCAGATACAGTCTCACAGAGAATATGGCACACAACAGCAGTGACTGGTGGAAAATCCAATGATATTTTTTTAAATGTTTATTTTACACTTAGTATTAGTTTAAGTGTTTAAATTTAAAAATAAGATTTTTGGCAGTTTGAGTTGTGATGTGCTGCTCTGCTCTTATTTTACCACCACAACTCACATTTATCTCTTGCCGGTCATAAAAAAAAACAAATACACCATCTGATATATTAGGGACGTATGCTAAAACGGGCAGCTTTAAAATCGGCCTCTGAAAATGACTGCAAATTTAAACCTGTCTGACTTTATCCTCACAATAATTCAGATATTACTGACAGGAGTAATAAGGAGTAGAATTGCCAGAGAGGGGAGGCTGAGACATACTGCCCTCTCTCTTCTCATCCATCTGCCATTTTTCTTCCTGTCAATGCCGCAAGCGCAAAGCATGATGGTAGATATTGCTGAGTTAATGACCATTGTTTGTACACTACTTTTCATGATGTACCCTACCCATGATACAATGAGTTCATGGGTAGGGTATAAAAATTGTACTTAACATTCGGACAGCACTACAAAATTCTGTTAGCTCGAGTAAGATGTTTCATTACATTCGGCATTTGGTGTTGAGAAATGTCACATTAATTAGTAACCCAAGACACTTTGCATGGAATTTAAAAAACAACAAAGATAAAACCTAACATAATTTTACACTGAGAGAAAGAGTTCCAGGGGTAGGGGGCAGTTATAGAGAAGGGTCTGTCAACATTTACATCCATACAGACACTTATTTCATTTATTTTTATTACTTAGAAATAATTTGCAACATGTTTTAGGACATGTTCGGCATGAACACAACAACTTTCCCAGGTATATTTAAGGCACACTTATATCCTATCAGGTCACATGTCAGTGGGATTTCAATAAACCTTTTCTAAAGGTTTTCCCTGTGGTTCAGCTCCACTGAATAAAATAAACAACAACCTACAAACTTAAGTGTCTGCTGCTCTAAAAGAGGACTCCTCAGAGCCAACCGTTTTTATGATTTTTATCATCACTTTTAACACCTAAAAAGACTCATGACCATGAAGGTTGTTCTATCTGTGGATAAAAATAAAGAAATCTTCCACAGCATCTGTGGTGTAGCATGTAAAACAAGCCTTAAAAATCAGCTTCATTCAGAAGCGGATTCCTCATCCCAACATATTGACTGTGTTGATTCCCATTGAAGCCTTTCATCCCAATTTTGTCCCCGTCAGCCGTCTACAGAGCCTGATTTTATTCAGCGTCCTGGAAAATCTGATTGCTCTTTGATGTTGAACGCAGCCTTTCACCCTGCTCCTTCGCAGCCAATTATCTCTGGAATATGGTGGCCATGATTGTGTTTTCTAAATCACACACTGAAGGTGAACATGCACACAAAGCAAGTGTTTCTCCTTCATTTTACTTGAAGAGATGGGATCTAAAAATAGAGATTTTCTCTGCATCCTCTAATGTGATGCGTGTCGATGGGGTTATCACCCTCTGATGCTGTGAGGAGGAAGGTGTCTGTGTGTAAGCTCTCTTTTCTCTATGTGCTGCACAGGTTGCTTTATATACCTGTGTATTGTCTGTAGATACAATTAAAAGGAAATTAAAGGTTCTATGCAGGACAAGGACTAACTGAATGGTGACGTGAATCACATGCTGTTGCCTTCACAGTTACCAGATCTCAACTCAACTTATCATCTATGAGAAACTGTTGGCTGACGTGTTACAGATTGTTCGCACATACAGAGGAAGTTGGAACAGCCTTAGGCAGCTATTCATTTTGAATGGGACCTGGATCTGTGACCCTGCGATGCCCCTGAGCAACAGAGATTTATAAAGGAGCTCAGCTGAATTACAGGGGAGAGTTAAGGTAAGCTTAAATGTCCTATTATGCAATTTAAGCGCCAAACAAGGGAGAGCACTTGTGCTCATTTGCTGCATTTTGGTAGACAATCGTGGAAGACAGGCACAATGTGGTTTCCTTCCACATTTTACAAGAGGAGGGACCTAGTACTATTGTACTAGAAAACAAATTGTGCAACTTGAGAATATAAATATAAAGGACACATTAATCAAAAGATCTTGTTGCAGCTACAATATCAACCCTGTGTTTTTTCTCCATGTGCATATATTCTACATTCTAGCCTATGCTTAAATGATAGAAATCACATCAAGATTTTACTCAAACAAAGATATAAAATCCATCCCATCTGGAAATTGTATTCAAGCCTCTCTTTCTCTAATTGTCTCCATGTTTTACAATCCAACAGCCCGGGTAATGCAACGCTGCCACATGTACTTCAGTATACATGTCCATATGCTGCTGGAGCTATTTGCACAGTTACACATGCTTTATGGTTTGACAGCTACCATTATAGCATAACAATGAAACATGGAAGTAATCCATGGAAGCATGTGATTCATAGAATTAAACATATGAATGGAAAACTGAGAACATATTAAAAGGGAAAATGTGTGTGTGTGTGTGAGTAAACATACTCATTCTTGACGAAGGCGTACTTGTTGATGGTCTCAATGACATCTTTGAAAAGAATCTTGGAAGTGAGGGTGTAGCCGTGATGGACGATGGGCTCACCATCTTGACCATCCCAGCAGTCCACTGTAGACACAAGAGAAAAAGACAACAGGATCAGAATGCCGTCTAAACTTAAAAATATATATATTGTCAAAGCCAAATCTCACGTGTAGACCCAAACCAGGAACTAAAGCATCATAGCAGGTGCTGCGTGTGTATCCAAAGATCCTATTCCTCTTTGTCATAGAACTACATTCTGCTACACAAAGGCAAAACACTATAGTTGACTTATAATAGGTATCTGACTTCATCAGATCGGTTTTTCCATGAAAACAGCTTTTGATATTTGCACTAATTACCAGACACAGTATGTCCACTTTGGCTGTGTAATTTGTGCTTTGTGCACCATGAGAACTAAACATGCAGCTTTAACAAATCTCTCAGCAGTTGACCTTCATTCAAGCCTACATGCACTATATGTTGCATTGAGCTCAGTGCACATAGATTTCTGCTGGCCTCAGTCCTCGGGCAGAGACAGCAGTGGAGTGGGTGGTGACCTTTTTACAGAAGATAATGCCAGACTTCCCCCACCATGTTTTCCTCTATTCTTAATTCACCACAACATTTATTATATTAAATTGTGTGGCACGCAAAGACATGTCTGAACATATTTAATTAAATGATTTTATGTTTTTATTTCAAAGCTCCACTATTTTCACATTTTAAACATAAATGCAAGACAATGAAGATAGACACAAAAGCTAGAGAGTGTAGTTATTTCCTCCTGATGGACGAAGAATTAGCAATACACACTAACAAGGTACATTAATACTGTAGGAACACGGAGCCTGGGACCATTCAGCCACTAGTGGTGTCATGTCATGGGCTACACCTATGATGTAGCAGGTGTCGTGGAGAAAAAGAAACGTGCACGCACTGAGGAATCATGCAGTTAAATAGATTGCCAATGAGAATGGCACAGGATCATAATGTTTTTGTACTGGACAACATTACCTGACACCTGTGTTCAGTGTTCTAAATGTATGTATCAGTATAACTCTAATGAACTATAGGTAGTAACTATGAAACGTCAGTCAGTCACTTCCCTATTTAACTATGTGGTGACTAAGAACCTGGTTAAAGAGACAAGTTGTGTGTGTGTGTGTGCGTGTGTGTTGTTCCACAGTGTTCTGTGACCCCCTCAGATTCTGTGACATGTAGTCCGAGAACATGTTGCCTCAAGATAACATTCGGGCCATCACTCCAAACAGAATTTAAAAAGATTTGATGAGGGATTTGTAAGAATTTAGATTTAATTTAAAGACACCAAAGCAGATTCCTGATGGAGAGGGGATGTCGATTATTTGTTTTATCAGGCAGAATACTGCACGTCACCCAAACAAGTGAGCTACACACATATGATCATATATCAGCGCTGCTTCTTACCTTTATTCCATTGTTAAACTGAGCCTATACACTGGAAGTGTATGCACCTTGTGTGTATATGTTTCATATGTCTAAGCTGACCTTCTACACAGCGACAGCCCGCCTGCAGCACCCAGGCATACATGTCCACCCGAGACTGTGACATCAGCTGGTCACCCATCAGATATGTGTTGTGTGAGGAGGCGATGAAGTAGTTGCACAACGGCTGGTTCATGTCCTGGTTCAGATTGTAGTGTTCTGGGTTGAAGATGTCCCCTGCTGGGCTGCGCGTGTAATTTGTAAAACCTGAAAGAAAGATCAAACAGACAGCTCTTTACAGCAGGTGTGGGGTTGATCCCATGTGTGAATCCAGTGTGAAAATGGAATAAGACTATTTAAACCCAACAATGATTCTATGTTCACTTTCATCAAAGACTCAAACTGCAACATTTCACCCACATTTGTTGATTTATTGAAATGTAACTGTCAAGGTAAGAACTTATTCAGTTTTATCTTTTAGGTGGTGTTGTTATTATTTTAAAATATATTTAATGTGAATATAATTTGTTACAAAGCAAACTTTACAATTACATTTTCTATTTGTGTCAACAGGAGGCAGTGTCTCAATTCTCATTGCAACACAGGAGTGAGGAAAAATAAGGTCAGGTTTACTATACAAGCAGTAGATGGATATTGTCAATACTTCAAACCACCTTAATTTTATTTACACTGTAAATTTACATCATTATGGAATGCATACTAGAGCTTTTGTTGAATGTTACCTACACACAAACAGTACTAATACTACTCCATGAGTACTACATCGCTATACATTACAGATTGTACTCTTTTCAATGACACTTCAAGAAGTATGACAACACTGCACTGTGCCAGTGATCATGCTATTATTGTGAGTGCCTCTCTACAAAAGCATCTGCCCTTATGAATCTGGGAAAATGATCTGATTCTTCAAAACAGAACTGATGAGTCCAGTTGTTGCCGACTGACAACTGGCAGCAACCGATTGGACTGGCTACACTTTCAACACAAACACTGTAATTCTGTACTAATGGGAAACTCTTTGTGGCACGACATATCACAGCATTTGATATGTGTTAAACATTTCTCCAGAAAAAAATGAACAATGTTCAGTTAGATGCAAACACAAGAGAACTGGATGATGACTTGAAATCAAAGTGGACTTACCATCAATTCCCAAAACGCCTTCTCTCTGGTTTTCAGAACACGGCTCAAATTTGTTGACGATTTCCAGACAGTGGTCCTTGGGCGCCTTGGTCATCTACAAAGTATGGAAATGTGGGTCAAGCAACAATATTTAGCATGTGCTAAAAACAGAAGAATACCCAGCATCAGGAGGGATGTAGGATGACTGAACTCCCTACATGACATTTCTCTCCCCATCCTGACAGCAGAATCCAGCTGTGTGTCTGGTGGCTGCCCCTGTATGCCATCTGATTGGTCAATCACATTCCCATTAATGTTAATCATTGAAATGGGGTGTGACATACCACGTCTCTCCCCACAGCAGGGACTGTATGCGTGACACTTTAAAGTGTGAGAGAACAAGGCTTCAGCTCTGTGAAATGGTGGGACATCATTTCCTCAGGGTTATTTCCATAACAGAAAAAGTGTTTCTCCTCCCCACTTCTGCAGCTCTAAGCCGAGTGAGTGCCCAGCACTGTGTTAAATTGGGTACACTTGAGAATGCTGTGGAGAGTAAATACTCAGCAGTGGTACGTCCATAAGCATTGTTGCTGAGCACGCACGCACGCACAGTAAATCGACAGATACAGATGAAGTATAATATTCATTCTTTCGACTCTACCTGACTTTAAATGCCAACGCTTGACTCTCAACTGGGCTAATACGTTCATGAACAATCACTAAATCATCTAGTAGTGAAATGTTCAATAACTTATTGAATTGTGTGCACTATGTATTAAAATGTCTGTCTCCAACAAAGTTGTATTAATAATGATGTTAACTGACTCAACTCAAAACTGAGACATTAACTTCCTGAGAATTGGCTCCAGACTTTCTGCAGAGTTTCCCTTTCACACGTTAACAACACAGCAGGAGATTTGCTCTTGACATCGTTGTCCGTAACTTCTACGTGGGCAACACCATTTTTCCATCCTGAGATATTTGTACTCTTAGTTTTTTTTCCATTGTTGGATCTGTCGCTTGGTAGAAACATGATCGACATTAGCGCTCTCACATTCAGTCTCTCCGTTACAGGGGGTTCTGCAGAGTACACATGTGAAAGCAGCTTTGGTTTTGCATCATGGCAGGCCAACATTTGCTCATTTGCCTAATGTACAGGTGAGGATGATGCTTATGTCATTAGTTTTGAAATGATTTGGTCATAAACCAAATAAGGTACAACATGAATGTCTAAAGAGCAATCAGCATGGAATGACCCTGCTGTTGCACTAGTTGTTTCACCAGGTCAGCCATCAGAGCAAAATCGTGTCCTCTTACAACCCCACAATCATTTTTGACAGGCCTTTAACAGGCTTGAGGGTGTATTACTAAAGTTGCTGTCTTGACTCAATACCAGCTTTTATTTCAAAATTCATACTTGTGTGTAAGCCTAATTAAATCTAACACAAGTGAAATCTGATATTTTGTAGGGTTTGTCAAATAAAAACAAATTTACAGGATTTATTGTGGATATAGTCGATTTTCACTAATAATGAAAGATAGTAATGTATAATGGATCTAATCATCTGCACGTTGCAATACTGTCATTAGTCGATGGAAAAATGTTGGCCAATTAACTTCATTGTTTGCTCTGCACCACTGAAACCAAACCTTCAGCTTTGGGAACACAGTTTACTTTGGGCTGTGTGCGAACAGATGCTGGCTGTTTGCTGAGAAATACAGTAAGATATGTAGTTGATAACAACAGTCAAACAAACACATGGTCTTATTTTTCTATTTTGAGTACAAAGAAACAGATGCCAACAGTTTGTAGCAACACATCTTGGCATCATGTTAAACAACCCGCTTTACAATACCAGGAGGAATAAAGCTGTCTTATTCACAGCACCAGGACTAAACACTGGATATAACTCAAATAGACTAAACCTCTGAGTGGAGCTGATATCAAGCTATCCAAACAGAGCCTTTGCTTTTGAAATATTGGTATCAGCAGATTCAAATACCCTGGTGGAGACATAATTGGCCATAGGAGCACACACGTTTTTATAAAAAAAATTAAATATGAGCTGTTTTTAACATTAGCTGATTTCCCTTTACCAGGCAATGGTATCATTGCCTGGTAAAGATGTTCTTCATCCTAAAACCCTTTACCACTGCATCTTAGGTACTATGACGATACTAAAGCCAATACTCCCGTAGGGTGCTCAATGTCAGTATTGTTTATTGCAACACAGGGGCCCAATCTGGACTCGGTTCATCTTTTGACCTCTCCTATCCCTGGTTCACTTTTCAGAAAACACCTTTTTAGGACCTTGTAGAGTATTCATCCACAACTGAATAGATCTATTTGATAAATCTGGACAACAACCGGAATATCAACATTTGGGTGGATAATAATGTCAGATAGACGAATATATCTCACAGTTATGTTTTGAAGCAATTTCTTCACGAATAATAGTGCCTCAATCAACCCAGTGCCTTTGATTGTAGCCTATTGCCAGATACAGTCGATGAGTTTTCTGGTCTTTGGGAGGTTATGATGGCACCAAAGCTCTCAACCTGACAACAAGACAAGCATGGCAACACTTCACCATCTGCCAACTAAGTCAAAGCATAGTTCCAACATATAACTGAAACCAGAAACTGCTTTGCCATCCTGTTTGTATATGGATTAAACACACTTGGTAAAAACCTATCCCTTCCATGTGGGGTATAGTGTATGCTGACATTTGTCTCATCTTAAGGACCCCTACAGATTAACATCATCCTGATGGCACGCTCTATAACCAGTGTCTCTACAAGGTCAGAATTCAGCAGAAACCAGTCACCGCCATAATGACATGCGAGTGGATGCAGAAAGCACTGGCAGACAGGTGAAGAGAAAATAATGGGATACGTTGCAGAGTAAAACAATGGAAAGAGTCTGCATCACACATGACATTCATTTCTTGTGTGGACTTTACAATTTCCCCAGTCTGGGCAGGTAATGCTCTCATAGATGAGGACAATAGCCCAGTGAATAAGGCAGCACCAGTCATCAGATTGTAATCAGCATCATAAAGGGGGTAATAATTTTCAGCAGATTTGGCATACAGTCCGTTGAACACTATTCAGTAAACTGTGCCAGAACAACTTACCATTGCTCTGATTGCTGACGGTTTTGGAACAGCTCCAGACAAGCAACTACAGATTTTACAGGCCCACTTGGCCGCTGATCCAAATTAACTGTAGGTTGTAAAAATAATGCAGTAGAAATGAACATTAACAACAATACATTTCCCATCATGTCCCATCACACTACCTCATTCTGTGTACCAGTTGATACTGCTCCCAGTGATGAGTGATCCAGCCTAGGCTACATCGCTTCAAGGCCGGAACAACACACCTACCTACCTCTCAAACTAAACAGCCAGTTGTCGAGTTGCATCGTGGGTAATGTAGGTTAAAGGTTTTGACAAGGAATACAAACAAAGATAACTGTGGTGCATCGATTTTGATTCACTGTTGAAGGAGCACAATGTTAAATCAGTGGAGTCACTTCTAGCTGCAGATCTGACAAGACACTGAATAAGAAAAATGCACACACACTGTGTACCTTTTGCTCAGTCTCCAGGTAACGGGCCAGGTCATCGGTGTTGAGGTGGTCTTTGTGATTGCTGTAGGTGAGCATGAGGAGGTACAGGTCCCTGCGGGTTGACATCATCTTGTAGAAGGAGCAGAACTCCTCAAAGCCAAGTGTCCCCTGGTTGTCATCTGTGTCAGCCTCCTACACACCAGGTACAAGAGATTTAGGTTTGGTTCATTTTCTGAACACAGCTATAATATAAAATTCCCAGATTCTTCACAGACTTTCAACACAAGCACAAACTAAAAACATGAATTGCAGTTGATTCAGGGTGTACTGTCTGTTTTGTGGGGAGATACTTTCTGTTATACTGTATCCATTTAAAAATGATTTGTAAAAATTAGGGCTTCATGATATTAGAAAAACGTGCGATAACGTCACTGGCTACGGACACAGACACCACGGGCAGCTCCACAGCCGGGAGATGGCACACAGCCCGGCTACAGTGCCACCAAGGCCAGGACAGACACCAGGGAGCCATGCACAGCTCCACGAAGTCCACTTACAGTGTTAATGTGGGGTCTTTTCATACATGTTTGTATGAATGCATATACTAAGTTTACCAGACTGTACCCGATCACACTGTGTGTGTGTGTGTGTGTGTGTGTGTGTGTGTGTGTGTGTGTGTGTGTGTGTGTGTGTGTGTGTGTGTGTGTGTGTGAGAGAGAGCGAGAGAAAAGAGCGAGCAAGCGGCTGATGATGCGCGCTGCTCTGAAGAAAGACTTAACTCATTAATAAAAGTATCGATCAGCTGTTATTTTGAAGTGGGTACGCTTCAGGAAGTGTTGCAAACATTTATTGGACAGATTGTTTTGTGCTGAAAGATCATTTGCTGTGTCTACTCTCATGTGAACTGCGAGCAGAGCCCAGAAAAAAATCTGCACGACCTAGAATCTCTAGAAGTATGACAGCTCCAATCTGTTAACATAGGCGTGGAAATGAAGAGGAAGCCGTTGGCATGGGGATTAGACCTCACAGTTTCAGCTGCAGTTGTGGCAATAATGCAGTTCCATCTTTCACATGAGAACTTATCTTTCACTCTCTAGTCTGTGTACCTGTCACTCAGAATCTATTGCACATGAGTGACCTTTTTCCACATGCACCAGTGTGAACACCATAGATTCAATTGATTCTGTGGGAAACAGTGATTTATTTGACATTAATAATATGTACTCTGTGATGTTCAATGTCTACTTTAAGATTGGAATTGAAAAAAAGTCTGTACTTTTATGTTTTCTTTATAAGTCACTGAAATTGTATTCAATTATATGTCTATTCATTTAGTCGACCCTTATTTCTTGTTAACATCTTACAAAGTCCTTCAATCACAAATTATGATATTTTGACAACATTGTCATTGGAAACACTAGTTTGGAGATTAGATTTTAACCATGATCTTTACATTGCAGCAACTCTTCTCAGCTCATATTTCAACAATAGGTGTGGTTTTAGACAGGCAATGTGCTTAAAACCCACACGGGTTGCTACACTCTGGTTGTGTACTGGAACAAGGCTAACTAGACCACTGCAGTATGTCACACCATGACCTGTGTAATCCTTGCCTCAGTTGAATGAGGCCGTCTGTGAGCGGCACCATATGCCAAGCAGCACCGGAGGCAGCCACTCACTGTAGGGCGATGACGTCTGTGCTAGTCGGATCTTGGCCTCTGAGCAGCTCAGTTCACACTGGCCTTTTAAAAAAGTATCGTAGATCTAAAATGAGTTTCTCTTTTGACAGTAGGTAAATACAATTCTAAAGGCACTTTATTTTTTGACTGTGGATGTCTTTACAGATAATTTGAGCATGGTTTTACTTTAACAAAGATCGTCAAATGAAAATGTCTTGATTTCAGTTTAATTTTGTTTCATCATGCTTTTGGGAGGAGATGCATCTCTGAGTTCTCTGATAGATTAAGTGTTGTATTGGATCCCTAGCTTGTAGAGTTACCTACCTTCCCAATGACAAATCATTTCATTAGTTTAGCTTTTAAAGCAAAGGATTTACCCATAAAGTAAATCACCAGGAATTTAATGGAAGACAACTTTGGGGCGGTGCCCTGCCATGACGAAAAAAATAAAAGGTAATTTAAGTGGACCCTGTTTTGAATTTGGCAAGGTTTAAATTCTATTGAATGTGGAACAGTCACATCTGGTTGACACTTACTGAGGTGAATATCAGTACAAATACTAATTCACTGAAATTGATCTGTACATCTCGAGAAAAGAATTCACAGGTTTACAGTTTTAAAGAGTCTCAAGAGAGCTTCTCTGGTCTTCTTGTTGTAGATTTGTCTACAGTGCAAATCGCAGAGGTGCAACTTTTTCTGGGAAAAGGTCCAAGCAGAACATATCATCAATAGCTGCCACAGAGAAGAAGCTGTGCAGTCGAGAGCACAGACCACACTAAAGCCATTGATCTCATCTGCTAACCTGCAGACTTGGTGGTAAAAGTACTTTAGCCTCCAAACTTTCACCACCACGATCAATTGACAGAGTTCCTAATGACTCAGACACACAAGGCAAACACTTCACATGACCAGACTCAACAGTTGGTTTTGCGTAGATGTCACTTAGTTGCCAGTGACGTTGTGACAATTAAGAGACAGGCACAGATGAATGCAGAGAGTATTACTCATAAGACCAGAGTTATTAAACATTGAGCTCTGCTCTAAGCAGCCGGCACTGTGCTGTGGCAAGGCTGCACTGCTACAGATCAATTTTTGCAGTTATATTTTGTTACTATAAAAATCACAATGACAAGATGAAAACATATCTAAAAACACAGCACCAGTTAACTAGCAGCATCATTCATTCTTTAGGTGAAAGTATTCTTTTCCAAAGCAAGCTTCTTATTCAGGACACATCATTGCCCCAGGAGGAAAACATAACAGCAGCAGAGCTGGAGAGCTGTGTTTTGTTTTTTGGAAAAGAACAAAAAACAAAAACATATCAAATTCTATTTATTCCTATTCATTATGAATGAATCTAGGACCTTAAGTTGTTAGCAAGCATATGCTCTGCGTTTTTAACTCAACAGCTATGGATTAATTAATCTAAAAGCATGGCAGTTACTGCTTTCTTCAAAGCTTTTTGTCAATGTATATATATATGCAAGTATCCACATTGAACAAAGCCTCTGCTGGAGAAGCCTGCACAAAAATCTAATCTCAGTGACTCTCATTGGATTCAGTCAACAGAAACTTTGGGGTGCTTTTATTTTGAAACAGGTAGGCTACAGGAAGTGTTGCAAACATTAATGTTAGTTACATATTGGACAAATAAACAGTGAAATTGCGCTGAAAGATCATTTTCTCTGTCTATTCTGCTGTGAACCACGTGGGTGTGGAAAAAAATCATCAAGACCTGCTGCTGAACCACAATACTTTTTTGAACCGCATTACTATTTTCAAGAAAATTCTTTATTATCTGAGGTATTAGAGAAAAGCTTCTCAGCTGATTATATATGAGTACCAACAGCATTTTTCATAAATTTCACTCTGGCCTTGGTGCTCTACATACTAAAACACGGCCTCACGATAGTGTCTTTTTGGATTTTTGATTTTCAAATGATAGTTTAACACAGTCTTCCTGTCCAATGAGGGATTATATAGTGGCAAAACAAGCTAGGCTTTAATCGGTAAAAAAATATTACATCTTAGGTCATTTAAGTTACCAGTAAGCTTAAGACAATGACACAAATTCTGTTGCATCTTCAAACTTTTGGTCAGTGATTCCTATTGAATAACATTGTCATATTTGCTTGGTATCTCTTCAGTGTCTATTAGCTGTATACCTGCACAGCCCAAAAAATATTAATGGGAAATAAAGACAACAAAAACACTAGTCCAGCAAATCCTCAACAGGGGGGGGTGCTCGTGAATAAGACTTTGGCTCAGATTAGTAACGGGCTCCAACACCGATTTAAATATTGATGTTAGCTACCACTGATGTTGGTAAAGTTGTGGAAAATGTCATTAAGTCTTTATTATATCATTACATTTGTTGTAAGGCCCCTGGTATATATAGGATTTAACACCATTAAAAGTACGTCAGCATTCTGATGGTACTGTGTAAGTTTAGCTTCAGAGAAGTTATGATGGCTGTAGACTCAGACTGGTTTAGATGTGCATAAACATGTTTTATTCACCTTGGGATCAATGTGTGAGACAACATGCTAACTGGAGGTCTACTTGCCAACTTTGAGATTGCTAATGATCTTCAATTGTAATTATCAAAAGCTATGCAATTATATGCCTTATATTTGGGTAGACGAAGAAATCAAGGACAAATTAAATCAAGATTATATATTTGTTTCTAATTCTGTTAAACCAAACCTGATTTGCATTAACTACTGAATAACTCATCTGTTTATTACTTTCACTATTTGGTTGAAAACTCCACTTTGCTTAATCGTTGAACAGTTCTAAAACAACTACAACTTAGTCTTTCTTTCTAGCTAACCCCAGAGCACAGAGGCTGTAGTGTGTCCACTTGGCTTGCCATCAAAAGTAAATGCCTGGAGAAGTTGCTCTCTGACTGCCCAGACACTCAGTGAAAAGCAGAGGAAACTAAGCTCTAAAGGAGCTCGTTTTAATGTGGAAAATGTAGACATGGGTTTTATGTAGATGGGAAAGCAAAGTATTTTCAGGTTTACTCAACCCGTCAGTCACTCAGTGAAAAAAATGCAGAAGGGTTATTGTCACAAACCTCAAAATCCTGTGATGCTTAGTCCAGATTAGGGAATGTTAGTATTTTTGTATTGAACTGGAGATATTCTGTGACGTAGGCATAGGCACATCCTTCGGATATGGTTTTCAACAGAAATACAAGACTTGACACTTGACACCTGTGAATAATGTACCATTTACAAAATTCTACAGTGCAAGTGCTGCCTCCTGGCCCTAAACAATTGATTGGATGTTTTCCAGTCAGGACTTCAACCACACCACATCTTCAATGACATGCACTTACTTCAAATTGTCTTGTTATTAAAAATGATAATAAATGTGTGCTTTGTTATGGGTTGGTGAGTATCAATTTCTGATGCTTTTACTTAGTTTTTCACTGGAACTGATCTGATAACCACTGAACTTCCGTTGATCCATCCATCTCTGCTGCCTTTCAGCTAGTTCATTCTATTTAATATGCAAAGACCTTACTGTACAACATACAGCAATACCTGTAGTGCTTGACTTGCATTATAAATTTACAGGGACATTACTGGGGACAAATAATTCAAGAAATATTTAAAGGGTTATTATCTTTTCAGTTTCCAGTTTCTGTTTTGTTTGTGTTTATTTTCTATTATTTGTCTTTTTGTCAGTCAATTATCTTTCTTCCTATCTCATTTGTTTATGATTTATGTGACTGGACTGCTGTGACACTGCAATTTCCCTTTGGGATCAAACTACTCCATCTTTCTCTCTATGTTATACTAAGATGATCGCATCATTTTTGTTTTGCTCATTTATATGTTTTGCTCATTATTTTTTGTCTCATGTGGAAAATTATTTAAATCTTGCAGCTGCATTGCATTGAATGTTGATAGTTATGAAAACATGTTTAACTAGCCAGGTATAGCTACAGATCTGTAATTATCACTGATTTGATTAATCTTGAACTATGGAGGGTGTCATAAAAATTAAATCTTCACAGTAGTTAAACAGCAGCAGCATTGAACAGACTTATTCTGGTGAAAGAACCAATTTTTCTTACTTATTTCACAGTAATTGTACATAATGTCTATATACTTACTGTATCCTTACAAAAAACAGTAACTAGTTTACATTCTAATACAGCAACAATGCAATAAATCCAGCCTTTATTAAAGTTCTAATGTTGAATTTTGTTTAATTTAGTTGACTGTTGTGGTGTGATTATTAGATTACTATTGTCTTGTTTTATACAGAAAACTGTTACTATTATTTGCATGTGATAAAAATATTGGAAATTCACGATTAATATCGAGTAGTAATTCATCCTCTAATAATTAATTAATTAATTAATATGCAGACACATGCATGGACAGCAGTGCGATTCGATTATTAACACCACCAGTGAAGACTGATCAGTTAAGTTATTCAGACAGGGAAAGAGGTCAGGTCCGCAGGTTTTTCCTCTTCACTAAGTAGGTTAAGCCAAGAAACTAGCAGAGAGATTGTACACACACACACACACACACACGCACACACACACACGCACGCACGCACGATCAGTCCCTGGTGTATTTATCCTGCATTACACCAGAGGCCATCTGTGACCCAGCAGCACCATATGGGTGACCATCAACAGGCCACTGGACTTAGTGTTAACAAACAGGCTAGCTACTTTATAGATGGAGGACTAGAACAACACAGTCAAGTTGGCAGAATGATAATCCCTGTGGTGTGTAACAGAGTTAGTGGCTGTGCTGTGTGTTAGCTAACATCTGTAGCAATCCCAATCAGTCAGTGTCTTGACTGTTCATTCACAGGAACTACTGCAGTCTCAACTGATAAGCCCGATAAGCCAATTTACTCACTTAATGAGCTGTACAACACTGTACTCTGGCAAATAGCGGCTGTAGTTTTATTTTTTAAAGTACTACTTTGAACATGAATTAGCAATGAAGGTTTAAGGCAGCCTTCGGCCCTGCTTAGTGAGTAGTGAGGTGACTTAAACTGTAGATGTCCCCGTGTTTCTCCGAAAATCTGAATGACCAATCATGGTCACTAAAATCTAAGTATGATCTACATGTTCTAAACAAGAGCCCAAAGGAAGTTCCAGTTTTCCACAGATCGTTTATGCAAAAACTGTTTTCCTCTCCAAAAACAGAGCTTTTCCAAAATGGCCTTTACTACAGAGTGTGAACTGCGAAAATTGAAAATTTGACCAGAAAGCAAAAGATGCAAGATGCAAAGCTTTTTTTTTCTTGCAGAAATTACATCCAAAGTCAATGCAAAGAAACAAATAAATGTGCACGATTTGAAGTGTAAAGAGAAGAACACTAAAGAACATGTTGGACTTCACTTCACATTAAACTACATTAGCAATAAATAACCAAAGAATAGGAAAGCGATGAGGATGTGTGTGTGTGTGTGTGTGTGTGTGTGTGTGTGTGTGTGTGTGTGTGTGTGTGTGTGTGTGTGTCTCCCACCGTCTCAATGTCCAGAGTTAAATCCGTATATTTATAAATTCAGTTTCAGTCTCCCCCACAAGCCAAACATAGTTCAGTTCAAGCCCCAAAAGAAACAGGGATCTCCAGGCAAACTCCACAGAGAATAAACAATCCACCTGTTGATTTCCTCCTGACTCCGACTTCAGAGATGAGGCGTCTGCTCCCGAGCGGCGACAACACACAGACTTTACAACGCACTTTTGTTTTTTTGAAAGGTAAAACAGACGATCCTCTCTGACCTTCACACTCGTTGCTCTGAAGCTACTCGTCACTTCTGATTACGCTGGGCTGTGATTGGATTGGAGTGTGATTGGACACATATGCACACATGCAACAGGCTGCACCTGCTGCTGTGCCAGCTTGTGGGATTGGACAGGGAGACGTGTCACGGTTTTTGTCTTCCTGTATCATTAATCGAAACTGCGGACGTTTGGACAGCGATTTCGGTTTTAGAATTGTTACAGCCCTACCTGAGTGATATTGTGTTTGTGCTTTATGTGGTTCTGGCCTTGTTGTTTCTGTACCTTAAACATCTGTTTGACCTTCTGTCGGGGGAGGTTGACGTTGAGTTTGTGCAGGAGTTGCAGGACCTCGCTGATGCTTAAGCTGCCGTCGCCATTCTTATCAGCCTCAGTGAAGGTCTGCTTCAGCCATGTGATGCCATGGTGGGTTAAGGAAAGTTGACATGAAGATTCAGGACATTTGCTCTTGGATTTATTCACTCAGAGCACACAAGTGTCAATGTAAAGAATATTATTACTATTCTACTCATCATGCGTTAGACTTTATCTCAATTTGCTAAACCCTCCAATGGTAATAACAATTTTCCTTATTATTCAATGGATAAAGTTGGACCCTACAATCACCAGGCCATTAATTAGGCAACCTGCCTCCTGTGTAAATAAATAAATGAAGGATATTGGTCACGAGTGCGTTGTCTCTTGGCCAGGCTGTCCTCATCACTGATGCCTGCCATCAGATATTTCAGGCCTGTGATCCAGGTTCTCGCCTCCTCTCCAGTGCCAGACACCAGGTCCAGAGATTCCACATGTTCTCCGTAGTACAGGCTGAAGCAGCAGTTGGGGTCGAAGGTGCCCTCTGCGTAGCGCTGGAAGATCTCGGACTGTTTACCCTCACAAACCTCACGAATGGAGTCGATGGAGACTATTGGGGCAAATAGAAAATCAACAAGTCAGTGATGAAATAATACATTTGCTTAAGTACGATTAAGGTTAGGGATGGGCACTATGGTAAAAGTCAGGAGGGGCATTGATCATTAAGTTGTGATCAGTGTGAATAATGTGGAGGAGTCTACAAACAAATCAACAGTTAAACTGTTGAGGGTCCAGAAAGAGAGTGTGAAGAGTGAGCGAGTCAGGATGAAGTACATGAATGAAAATATACAATATCATATAATATATGATGAGTGCCAGTTCGTAGGTTCATTTATACAGTTGAAGGAATTCTCTGATGCAGACCATTATATTTGCAAATAAAATCTAAATCTCGCCCCCCCCACACCTGGCCTTAAAATATGTCTCCTGTGACCACTGTGATCAGATCTCACTTCCCTGCTCTATATGCAAACAATCATGTACGTGATTTGTGTTCATGAAGACCAACTGATGTTGTCTTTACCCAGTCTGAGTTTGTCTGATGACACTGTGTGTATGTGTGTTTCTGTCTGTGTATTCTGTGCAAGCAAGAGAGATAGAAAGAGAGCAAGAGGAGTCAGGATGGATTGGGGGAATCAATGCATGCGGCTGTGGAGAAAGATTAGTCTAATTTAAGAAAAGTATCAGTCATTATGGTCAGGGTTGTTATTGTGGTTGAAAACAAGCAAGTGTTTGGACACTGAAATGTGTAAAAACGTGTTTAAACTGTAGCGGGTCAGACATAGTTTGGTGCTTGTGATCATACATCTCAGGACAGATCTACCAGGTCTGTACAGGGTCTTACAAACATTCTGCTGCTTACTCCGCAAGGGAAAAAAAATCTAATTTCAGGAATTTTAGCAATATCTTTAAATTGTGATACTTTTACTTGAATAAACCTTCTTGTGGAGTGTAAAAGAACAATAGAGCAAAACTGAGTTTATTAAACCCAACTCAAACCTTCAGCATGTTTTGGTATTCCCCTGGTTATGCACATTTCTTATGCATTAGTGAATCAATTGATGTGGATAGTTTAATGAGGAAATTCTTGTGTCTGATTTCAGGCTTCTTGATACAGAGGATACAATGTACTCAACTCAATAAGCAGTGCACAGAGAACTCTGTTTATCAAGATCCAGCATTTATGAGATGGTAATCACATTTTACTGGAAGAAACTGCCTTGAGTCATTCATTAAATTTCTCCATGAGATCATCGCCATGGAAAGTAGTTTTTGCTAGTTTGAAATTTTTGTCACTATCAATATCCACAAGAGATGTCCATTACACATGACCTGCTCTGTCTCCCTCTGTCCTTTAGTCATACAATACTACATGGATAAAACATTATTTACATACACATTCATAAAACATGAACTTTCCTTATGAACACACACACACACACACACACACACACACACACACACACACACACACACACACACACACACACACACACACACACACACACACACACACACACACACACACACACACACACACACACACACACACACACACAGGCTGTAGAACCTGTGGTATTGTGGCAAAGATGGGTTTAACATGACAGTGGATGTGCTGGTGCTGTGTTGTGTGTGTTCCCATGTGGCTGCCAGTGATCTCCACAATCCCTGCAGCTGCTACATGGGTACATGTGCTTTCCCGGATTGCAGCACTTCTATAAATAATGCAAGAGTGTACACCAGGTATCTGCTACATAAGACAATCCACTACTACTACTGTCTGGAATATTTGATAAGCTGCTGGCAGTAGAGCCTGAGGCTGATGTTGTCAGTTTGTTTGTCCTCAGAGAATGATGCTGTTGGGGCTTTTGCTGACCTTCTGACATTTTGTGTTCATTCATGATCACATGCACATTCACGATTGACAGCTAGTAGCCATGAGAAACATGGCTGTCCATAAACCTGACATTGACATTTTGTATTACCATGTAAAACTTACTAACCTACCCTTGATCATAAACGCGTTTTGTTTGGTTTTATGGGCAATTAAATTGTATGTCCTCTTCTTGTAAGTGAAGTGCCTTAATGAGAAGCATACCCATTTTTAAACAGCCTCAACCGTTTGGCTGGTATTGTTTTCATTTTGTGAGTCAGTGTACATCTCATCACAATATGGAGACACCTACCGTAAGATGAACTACCACAGAGGCAGTTTTGAGTAGGTGTTTGTATGTCTGTGAACAGATTTCCTCAGTTATGCTGGCACAACCATGCAAGATGCAGTCACCTTTATAGGCGTGTAAGCCAGTACCAAGACGTAACTTGTAACGAATACTAGTAACTACAGAGTATTCATGTAATAATTTAGTAATATTTACAGAGGACCCATGTAAGTCATGATGTAAGATTGGTAACATTGTCTCTAGTTGAAGATGCTGATTTGAAATCTTTTTTAATAGTATGTCTGACGTGTTTTAAGAAATGTATATAAGAAGCAGAGGTGTAACATGTGACTAATGTCACACATTCATTTGTAATAAAAAAAAAAAACAGGCTTAGCATCTAACTGAGGAGGTTTCTGTGTGTGATAGTGACGGGGAGGCAGGAAACGGAGTGGGAGAGTACGGAGTAGGAACTCAGTAAATGCTTCAGCCAGTTGGGAGTGGAACTAGGGACCTGAGCCCATAAGGTATTCACTAACTGTTACTATTTCAAATGACTCAGATAGTACAACAATTTATTAAGGAACTTTTTCCTTGATTCCTATGATTTTGTCTGAATGCTTAAAAAACAATAAATGATTTTACTGGCCTTACTGCATTTGTAAATGTTAGTTTTTGGTTGATTTTCTTATCAGTGATGTAGGGACGTTAAAGTAACATCAGGAAGTAACATAAGATAAGACAGTAAAGGAAAACTGATAAAACATAATCACAAATCAGACTTCATGATGGAAAATCACATAATTAGATCAAAAATCAACATACTCTTTGAATGAGGCTGGTTCAATTGTAAGACTTTCTTTCTGATTCGTAATACTAGATCTAATTATTTATTTGAATATCAGAATATGCTCCATATCTAGATGTGCGTGGCTCTGTGACCGGACTGTGCGCCTTCTCCCCTGGGGCTGTAGAGCTGTCCATGGTACCCGCGTCCATTGCCATGGACTGTTCGTTTCCTTATCAGTCATATTGTCATTGTGCAGTTGTTGCTTATTTTTTTGTCAAGAAGGCTCAATGTGGTTCCTGGAAAACAAGGCCTGCTGTATTTCTGTCTGTCAGTCTGTCTTGGTGGCTGCACTCTGATAAGCCCCTTGACGCTGGTAGCATAGAATACTAAAATGCAAAGGACTATCCTCCCAGTAAAGGCTACAGTGGCCAATCTGTTGTATCCTGATCCAGTGACTATGACCTGTCAAAGTATCACACGGAAGAGGGAGGGAAACACACAGGTGGGGTGTGACCAATATCTGGGACCATACATTTGCCTTAAGAAAGGAAGTTATGGCTCCAAGAGCTAAGAGAAGGCAGTGTATTCAAATATGGCATATTCGGTATATCTGATGTGGGAGGATTAAGAGAAAAGATGGTCTCTGTTGTGATGTGTGAAAGCAGCTTACTGTATACTGTCTTCACATAAAATTGATGTTATTTCTCAAAAGTAATCAGAGTCAGGATTTCCTTCATCGATCATTTTTGTCCCAGTTTTACTCATTCCACTGTGAAAGGTTTGATTTAGCATAAAGGATAAATGCCATGATTTAGTTTTCAATGTCTTTATTATAAAGCCTTAACTTTACTGAACTGAGGTTGGGTGTTATTTATGCTGTGTGGCAGCCAAGGTAGAGGAAACCAATTTATTTTGTATATTTTGTATAGTGACCAAAAAAATTTGATCACGAATATGAGCTTATAAAAGAGATGGGGTAGAATAGGGTAAAGAGCTCAGGCATCTGGAGGGAGCTCTGAGTCACTGCCCCGTCGAGTCAAAAGAAGCCAGTCAATGTGATTTAGACATATGATCAGAATTATTCATCTGCACCTTCAATTGGGGGATATCTGAGCATGTCCTACTGGCAAGAGACCCCCCAGGGAAGACTCAGAACTTGCTGGCGAAACTAAATACCTTATCTGGGAGGAGCTGGAAAGTGTTGCTGGGGGAGGTGCGTCTGGATTACCTTGTTTAACCTGCTGCACCACGGTTTGAAGCAGAATAAGTAGCAGAAGATGAACGGGTCAATGGATGGAAGTTCTGATCTGCCAGTGAAGTGTGTGTATCATTTTTTATTTAGCGGCATGTGTGCAGAAGACACTGTTTGGGCAGATTAAATCTGATGAATAATTAAGACGACTTAAGGAGCTTATTAAATCCAGGGCTACAGAGGAGGGAGAGGAACAGGAAACTGAGCCCCTAAGCCCCCATGAGAGAACCAACCGTCCTGAGAGCTGCTGCTTATAAGTCCCTTAGACCTATTTTATTCTAAAACACTGCAGGTAACAGTTTTGTTTGCCTGTTGCAGATACTGTGCACTGAAAATAAATATCCAATTCTAAATAAAATAACATGTGGAAGTAGGTACTGGTGAATAATAGTGACGAATGCATGCCCTGAATATAGTTATTAACAATATGGGATAATCCAGATGATCTTTACTTTAAATCAAGGCTATGCATATTTTCCTGTGTGACTCTTCTCTGGCTTCCTCCCACAGTTCAAAGACATGCGCCTTAGGTTTACTGGTTACTCTGAATTGCCCGTAGTTGCGAATGGGAGCATGGATGGTTATTTGTCTCTATTTGTTGGCTCTGTGATGGATGGATGTGCATTTATTGCTCAACCGCTTCCACTGTGGCCATTAGTAATTATTACAGGAAAACAGCAACCTCAATCTAATGTCTCAAGATCCTGTGAAGCCAGAAACTCAAAGGAAATCACCTCTAGTTGACTAGACAGAGAGCAATTGTTCTAGCAGGCTCTAGCAGTGGTATATCTGAAACTCTGAATATTTTAAATCCAGCTACCAACTGATTTGATATATATCTTAATAAAAACTATATTTATCTTTTTTAACCAATTAATTTAATTTGCTTTGTTATGGGTAAGTGTGCAGTAGAACAGATGGTGTACCAGGTATAATAATTTTATCTTATGTTGATGTACACCGTAGCCAAAATAATACATTTATAATTATTTTATGACATTTGAACGATTTATTTGATAGTAAATAACAAGTAGCTAATATTACTAGTCTAGTAGGTCCAAAAATGAAATGCACTTAATTCTCTATCTGTTTACAAAAACAGATGTGGCTGTTGTTTTTCTGAATTATCAACTGTGGCAAGGAGCCTCTCAGAAGGACGACATATGGAGATTCAGAGTGAAAATATGCTGGTGGGATGCCTGGTAACATTAGAGGACACTCACTCTTGGCCTTTTCATTCTTGCGCGACGGTCTCCAGCGGATGCAGGACTTGTGTTCGTCCAGATAGAAGAACCGCACCAGTCCCTTGGAGCCACCACGGAGCTTCACCATCTGGGTTCCCATCTGCATGGAGCTCATACATTTCTCCACTGGAGGCAAGAAGACAAGGCAGACAGAAAAAAAGAATGGAAAGTTGTCAAAAGGAAGCCAAAAGTGTGCACTGCAACTGACAGAACGTGAATGACAGACAGGCAGAAATCTGTATACAGTACATTATGTCCATCATTTCATTCCAGAGATTGTTTGTGTGCGCATGTATTTACACACACATACATTCTTGTACTTCTTCTCAGTGAGGACACTCATTGGCATAATGGATTTGCCAGCCCCTTACCCTAACCATCGAACTAAATGCCTAACCCTTACCATAACCTAAACCCAATTCTGACCCTAACCCTAAAACCAAGTCTCAACACTCAAACAAGCCTTTGAAAAAATGATGACTGGCCAAAATGTTCTCACTTTCCAAAAATGTCCTCACTCAATAAGGTCTATGCTTAAAATGGTCCTCACAAATATATCAGTTCACACACACACACACACACACACACACACACACGATATGCTGTCACTACGGACAGGGCTTCGCTTTGCTTCAAGAAAGAGACAGAAGAAGAGACGGCAGCGAGAAGCAATTTCCCCATGAAAAAACCCTTTAACAAGATCTCTCCTTTACACTGTAGTTGGAACAACAACCCCCAAAAAAACAGGAAAGCCAGAACCTCCTTTTAAATGTGATCATATTGAGGCCTAAACTTAACAAGAGTAGTTCCACACCATCCAGTAAACAGACACACAGAGCATTAGATGAGACATGCCCAAATCCCAAATGGTGACACTGAAAATACAGACAAGTCTATGACCTTGCTAATATTTTGGCAGAGAATTGGTAATTTCCTCCACAGGAAGCTAATGGTGTGGTAATCCGGCCTGGTCCGGCTGGTATGGACAGCCACATGCCCCTAGGATGCAGTCACACCCCATGTGGTCATACTATCAATTATCCCTTCCTATCAAACACCCACAACATGCAGGAAATTAGGACCTCAGCGCGCACACACACACACACACACACACATTTCTTAATAAGGTTAGCACATCACTGACACACATTGACATTCACCATGCCTGCTGGGAGGGTAATGCTGCGCCTAAGTCATTTAAAAAAATTCAAAGACAAGTCTCTTACCAGGTCATTCTGTAAAAAAGGGTTGAAGCTGCATTTCTGATCAGCAAGTAAACACATTTAATTACTAATGGTGGCCATGTAGCAATGGCAAACATTTTCATACAGCTGCTTTGATCTAAAAGCTGTAATTAATAAATATTAACCCTACCCTCACAAAGCTTTGTAGGATGGAAGCCAAACATGTTCACAAAATAAGATTTAGAGAGTAGTGTAGGGAACTCTAATTTTTGCACCAATATAATACAAAATGTTATCCTTATAATTTTATTTCTTCTTTAAATACGAATGTGTGGTCAGTTAGTAAAACAGATTTGGAACAAGAAAACACTATTTTAACTTGGACCACATTTTGTCCTCTTGGACCTGTATGCAACATCCACTTCATCCAAAACCTCCAAGTGAGCAATGCAAACCAGCAGTGATGGATTATACCAAGTGAGCATTGATTTGACGGGGCTGTGGTCTCACTGCAAAGTGCCCACCCCCAGGGCATTGTTAATGCAGTTCAGTCCT
The DNA here is from genome assembly GCF_022539355.2 of Hippoglossus stenolepis. Lineage (NCBI taxonomy): Eukaryota > Metazoa > Chordata > Actinopteri > Pleuronectiformes > Pleuronectidae > Hippoglossus > Hippoglossus stenolepis. The sequence continues at coordinate 26,150,104 of NC_061488.1, forward strand.
GTTCGCCAAACCACTGCTATTGGATTCCTGCTCAGGACTATATGAGCACAGTGCACAGCTCCACAGCACCTCGGCCAGGGCAGTGTTTACAGTACACACCATCAGCTCTTCTAATCTTTTAAAAAGGCAAGCATTGTTCTCTGTGGGGATCTGTAAAGCTTTTAAAAAGGCACAATAATTCGGTTTGTTTCCAGAGCAAATCATTTCAATTTAACATGCTTTACATTATGCATTACACACAAGTAAGGTTGATTACTGAAATCCAGCCAGTACATACTGGACTGAATCAAGCAGACACCGGTGCCTGAGCTCTGTACTGCAGTAGTTGCCCTTCTTACAGGCAACATAAACATCTCTGCAGGTGCCTAGTTCACATTACACTTCACTGTGGAGGCAACACGCTCTCTACATGGATCCGACACGACAACAAAATACCTAAAGCTAAACGGTCGGAAGTGTGGCTATATTTCACTCAAAGTGATTCAGATACTGGGACATGCAGAAAATATTTGAAAACAATTCTATGTAAAGGAAGAAACACGCAAAATTGAATAAAGCTCCTGGGTTTATTTCTGTCTGAACCTTATCGCGTCCATGAAAATACAAACTGACCCTAACTAGAACCTGACAAGCGTTTTTTTGTGTCTAAACCCGACCTGATCCCGATGCAGTTAATGAAAGCTGTATTGAATTTGTGGCGCCCTGCCCCTGGGTGAGATGGTTATTGCTTGTTTTCCCAAATTACAGACATGTGTAGTATATAAAAAACTAAATTATCAGCCCAGCCAATGTGTCCACCACAACCGCAATGTCATTTCAAAATTGTGTTTAAACCCGGGCTGACCTTTCGGGTTTGGTATCCACAATTGATGATGAGTGTGGAGCTGGAGTGTTTTTGCTGTATTATGCCTTATGACTTAAGATTAAACCTTTAACCTTTAATATAATTAATAAATATACTTAACATAATTTTAACTTCCAATTTGCCTTCATTTTGTGCTTTTTAAGAGAAAAAGTATCATCAAGACACAGGTACTATTTAAAAGTATCAATTTACCACTGGTATCTGAAAAAAACCAAACAATACCCCACCCTACGAAGAAGACATACAGTAATATAACTATTATAACTACTAGAAAATTGATGGAAAACATTTTAAAAGAAATTAATAAAAAAAAGAAGTAATTAATTCTAGACGCGTTAAAGACGTAAAGGTAAGTTGCACGATCCTGTTTATGTCTGTAGGCCTTGAAATTCCTTGCAATTCATTAAAGATCGAACAGTACAAGAAGCTGCTGTATGAGATATGCGGAACCTTAATCTTTTACCACCAATTGCCTCACCTGGAGGATGTATCACTGCATATTAAACTTTCACTCACTGCTAGTAATGTGGAGTATCATTAATATGTGCAGGCAATATGACATTTTTTATGATCCAGACGATGCAGGGCATATCATATTACAAAAAGTTTTAAATATGGCGACTCCTTAGCCCCTGAAAAATGTTTCCAATGTTAACTAGATTTCCAAAGTCATTACAGGGATCTAAAAAATATTTTATAATGTCATTATTTCAAGACATCTTGTATAAAGCGACTTTATACTCATCGATTTTGTGTTCTTCACTCACAGCTGACAGAACTGGCTCAACAAAGAAACCCACAAACTATGAGGGAGGGAAATGTGTGTTATCAAGATGCCAATATATCTATGTAGGGTTTGATACATTGTAATAATGTAATTCAAGCTGAACGTTGGAACAATAGCCCTAACATATCAGAGGTACTGTGATAACGAAAAGGTCATTGTGCAGACAGAACAGTGATCATAGTGGGCCTGCACACTTTCAGTCATTGAACATTCTGTGGTTACATGTAGGTCACACAGCCACCACTCCGGGGTCCCATCAATCCCATGTGCAAGCTGGATCACTCAAACCACATACACACTGCACTGTAGCTTTCATTTGTACTGCATGCATGTTCACAATAATTAACCCTGCCTCACCAGAGAAATCAAAAGCTGGGGACTTAACTGTCATTACGAACAAACACGCCAAATCATTGGCAATGTATTGTTCTCAATTCATTCACACATTCACACACCAACCCTCCGGTTAGTGGACGACCCTCTCTACCACCAGAGTCACAGCCGCACCTTCAGTAGAGTTGTGACCAAGGAGCCCCCACTTCATTATTAGATGTAGTCTCCTTATATCAATGTTGATGCACCAAATCCAAAAATCTTTCATAACTATACTATGAACCCTTGTTATGCATCAGTGCTTTTGTACATGAACCATTACACATAAGACCCAAACAAACCCGTTATCAGTCTTATTTCAATTTAATGTTGGAGAATAAAGAAACGTATCGTTGATATATTCAATTGACCCGTAATGATTTTAAAGCTTTGACTCTGGGCCATAAATGCAACATGGCTGCAGAGCAGCTATTTATTGATTTCAAGAGAGAGGTTATTTCTATCGCTGCTGGCTGATTGCAGCGCCTGATGCCACTGGCTGTTATAGAGCTAAGCATTTGCACTCCTTCAGTCCGAGAGGGGGCAGTAATCCATGAAATGAGCTGCTGTCAAAGTTTGGCTGGTATGAGAGCATGCAGACTCTGTAGGCCTCTCAGGATGGCACCCGGCTGAAAACCATCTCCTGTCAGTGATCTAAGTGGCTCATCCTCCTCCTCCTGTCAAAGATGAGCTGCACACACTAACAGCCATCACAGTCTTCTGGCCAATATTTCCATCTGCTACTATCGCTGCCTACAAAACTCAGCCCCACTGTCAACCCACCATGTGTTTGTTTTACTGATATTAAAAGGAAAGTGATGGATTATCCGATTGTCTAAACTAAATGGAGTGAGGAGTGTTGTCACATTGCATTTGCAAATTTGATTTCACCGCTGCAGTGAGCGGTTAAATCTCATTAAATTGAATCCAAAGTGAATCGTTTCAACATGGAACACACTCTTATAGTTGCCTTGAACACAATGAACTCACGGATGAAAAGGCACAGAAGGAGGCCATGCTTTGCTCACACTCCCCTGGCAGTCTGCTAAGAAGAGAATGTGTTTGCCCATGTGATGTAGCTGGCTGTGCGTGGGAAACCCCTTGGGAAGTCAAGTAAATCTTTGAAATATCTTCCTACTGTACTTTACTGATGTAAAAGTAGCATGTTTTTTGGGCTTTGCCCCAGGGTGAGTAAAAGTCTGGGGATGCTGTAGGTTTCCAAACTTTGGAAACCTAGAGCTCCAGGAGGTGGTACACTTTCCCTCTGAGTTCTGTGGAAACAATATGAAGTTCCACAGTACCTGAAATAACAGCTACCTATGCCCGCAGTTTGTTCTGAGTTTTGTCCCAGAAGTCCAATCACCGGGACAGTGTGTGTTCCAGTTATATGCAATCAAAGTCAGGAGGACTGCAGAAACAACAAGGCTGGGCAATAAAAGGATAAAGATAATTATCGCGATATAACTTTTCCTCAATAGAAATATAAGACAGTCAATACGTCGATAGAACTCATTCCATTTATGTTTTGACAGAAAGCACGAACAACCAATTACAATGGAAGAGCACCGCCTTTGCACAAAATATAAAGGGCACATTCTAGGGCAACCAACAATTCGTACAATTTAGATGAAACACTAGTGAGAACATCACTAGGATTATTATATAAATAAAACCCTTTCACCTAAATCTTGCACACTGGACCTTTAAAAGGACAAACTCTGATTATAGCCTTCACTGTATCAAGGTGGCCCCACCTGGCCCCCCTGAGCAGTGGATCCTTCCAGTCACTTTAACCCTGATGTCCTGACTGTGCGAGTCAAGTCTCGTGTTGTGTAGCAGGTTTAAACGTGTGTCTCATAAAGTCTGGAGCGAATCAAACAAACAAAGTAAACGTCAGTCCTGTACGTGTCCTAATAACTTGTGATCAGTGATGGTTTTTAATTGTTAAAGTGTAAAGTGAGCGCAGGTCAGAGGGGAGTGAGGAGGAAACGGATTGAGCGGTGGGACAAAGCTTAAACAATGAACGTGATGGAAAACCTGAATCGATTACGTTCTGCATCGATGCAGAGTCGTCCATGTCGGTATCGCGATGCATCTATAAGGATCGACAAATTTCCACACCTCTATACACAACATGAGACGTCAAGTGACGCTCATAGACAGGACATCAGGGTCAAAGTGACCGGAACGATCCGGAGTCAAGATCCGACATCATCGATTAATAACCTTATATATGTAATTATCAGTTCATGTGTGAAGAGTTACAGATGTGTGATGAAATTAGTCCATGTATGGGGTCACTTGTGCCTTCCTTGATCCAACCAACTGTCAGGAAGCTGCACTTTTAAAACAACACACTAGTCAGTGTCCACATTCTAAACAACAACATAGTGGAAGCCAATAGTGTAGGAAGGAAAGAGAAATAGAAGAAAACAGAAAATGCTGTAGAGACACATTAGACAGGGACAAAGACAGGGGGACTGTTGTAGAGTTTGACAGCAACCTTACAGACCGTCTTTGAGAGAACAAAAATACAGCAGCATCTTGTAGAGATAAGGAAAGAGAGAGAGAAAAAAGTGGAACACTAGACACAAAAACCGAACACTATACTAGTCGGGGCCTGGGCCTGTTGCCATGGTTACAACATCAGATCTAAAGTCTGTTGATGTGGAGCCGTTGCATTTTGGAGGAACACTGGATGTTCAAACGGGTGAAAACAAGCTGGGATTCTATCTGCACGCTTGATTAATGGGAGCACACAACACCCTTTATCAGGGCGACAACAACTAAGCTAATCTTAGTCCTGTTTTCTCCACCTGAACATGTTGTAGACGCCTCAGGGAAAAAAAATCTACTGCACAGTTGGAAAGTTTTTAATTAGGACTTAACACATGAAAATGTAAATGCTAGAAACTATAAATTTAAGTGGTTCATATACAATATTGTGTCAACACTTTCCTTTAAAGCCAATGGTTAGTCAGTAAAGGCAACACTATCATCAGATAACAATGCTGATTAAACCCCAGATAACATTTCATCACAATTTTGAAATTGTGACTTTCTCCAAAATCTGCTCATGGCAACTACACAATAGTAAATGTTAAGGGAAGAGAATTAAAATAACAAATAAACTATGGTTAAGAAATTGAAAACACTTTAAATGTACAGACACAAGTTTTTATAATCTTCTCCAGAAAAATCTCTTCGAACACTGGTGAATACGAAAAAGTCACGATAACGATAAACAGCTCAGCCCGCATTTGTCTCTTTCAGGTTATGATGAGTTTCTAACTAACATTATACTGAAGAACATGGCTGCTGTGTAATGGGAGGACCTACATCAACACAGTGTATTTTACAGGGATAAGCGTTCCTGCTGGGGGCCACAGCTGCTCAGGTTGGTTAACTGGGTTAAAGCAGGAAGCAGACAACAGGTGACAGGCGAGTGAGCGCTTCTCCACCACAACAAGGCTGATGAGGCCAGGTTAGAGGAGTGGGTGTCACCTCATTGACATGGCAGAGTGGCCTGGGTGGCTGCTGCCAATGTTTCAATATGGGGCAAGTAGACGGAGTTAGTTACTGTCATCTGTCAGGGCACCAGGTTAAGCCCTTAGGGATTGTCTGGTGGCCATATGTTGTGCACGAGTGCGTGCGTGACAGTGAAGAGGCAACCCTGATGAGAACTGACAGGAGGTTAAACACACACACAGCCTCTGTGACTGAAGGATGACAAAATAATAACACTCTGAGATGCTACTAAGACAAACAATGAACAGTGTTTCCCATTAATTACCTGAGTTTGACAATCACAGTTTCATATTGACATGAAAATCTCTTTGCACGTCTCAAAGTTTCCTATATAGAGATTTTTTGTATCGGCCTGCCACAATATGAACCTCGACCACCACACAATGATTTTGTTTTCACAATATCAAATCTAGAGCAGTGCACAGGGCACGGGCACGCACACGCACACACGCGCACACACACACACACACACAGTGTCTGACAGTCATTTGTGGTCTACATGCACACCTGTTCATGTTTCATGTCTACTATTTATAAAGAAATTCCACCATATATTCTATATGGTTCAGGCAATAGTAAAGATGTGTTCAGAGCAACAAAGCTAATTTTAGAATGTGCTCTGGGCAGCAAGATTTTGAACTTGTTTTAATAAAAAAGAGGGAGCTGAGATCAATCAGACTAATGTTTCACACACATACACGAGTACAAAATGCCCACATTACTGTCATACACCTGTATGTTTGGTAAATCAGCCATCACATGAACAGATAACATCAAAATATCAAGATTCTATTCAATGTAATTATATGTATCAGTTACATATAAGTATACTAATATACAAGTATACTTATGTTAGTATACTTATATGTAACTGATACATATAAGTATACAAAGAAATCTGTTACACACATCTGAGTTTTCACTGTCAGAAATTGATGATTGATCAAATCAAAACATCAAGGAAGAAGAATTGGTTTGTCCTATTAAGTCCAAGTTGCCTTTACAATTGACCTGATGAATAACAGGAACAAGAATCACTCATTCACTCAAAATGTTCCTGTGGAACAAATTAAAACTTTATGATCTCACCCCAAACCCTATGCCAGTCAGGTGAACCCTCTGTCCTCCCAGCATTTTGTTCTATACCCAAAACTTTGATGAAACCTTTCTTAAGAGCCAATCTCATCACATGACTGACCAGTTAGTCAAATCCAGACCACACAATAGAGCAAAACTAAATCCTGTTCATGGTGCGCAGTTTTAATGAAGGGTATTTTGGTGATGGATCCAACCAGCCTCACTCTGTGTATCTGTCTTAGCTTACCCATGTAGCCAAGCCTCCACTTAGAGAAGGCCACCATGCTGCTGCCTATCCAGAAGAACTCCTCCACCACATTGGACACAGATGCCTGCTGCAGGCTCTTCAGCTTGTCCTGGTCCTCCTCTGAGCAGAAAGCCCCTTTAGCCTGAGGTCCCGGTTTGTCTCCTGTGGCTGCCGTGCCAGTGGAACACATCAGGGCTGACGACACAGGGCCAATGGAGAAAAGGCTGTTCTTCTTGGATGTGCTCATTTGGAATAACGTGATAAGTTGCTGCTTAAAAGTTGAGGGGATGTCCCCACGGATATTTGATTAGAGAGCAAATGTTGGTGTAGATTGATTAGCTCCAGTGCTTTAAAAAAAAAAAGAAGAGCTCTATTTAGATGAGGTTCTGTATCATTTATTACTCCACCAGTTTAAAAACTCACAGTATGACTTGTCGGTAATTTCCTTCCTAGAGTCAAAGCAGAATCCGAAGAGAAAAGATCAGAAGAAAAATCCCTCCGTCTGGGATCAACAGTTGGTCAATAATCTTGTGATGTTATTGCCCAAGCAATCCTGCTTATTGCAGTGCCGTCTTTTCAATATTCTTCAATCTCAAAATTCAAAAAGTCCCAGCAGTATGTCTCCAAAGCTACAATTTGTCTTCATGCTGCGCCATCATTTCTTCATTTCTTCCCTCAGCAAGCATCTATCAGTAGTGCTGAAAACGGCTGTTTCCTTATGAAAGAGAGATTGCGGCTGCATTGATAGAAAGCACAAAAGACATGCAAGCAAGAGACAAACAGTAACATGTGTTGGGCGGGGAGAAATCCTAAATCCCTAGGAAGCAGTAATCCTGGTCTAGGAGATTTGCTAAATGTGTGGAGTGAAATGCAGTGACCCGCAGGAAAAGCCAGAGAGGGAGGATGATAGGACACCACAGACCTCTAGTAAAGAGGGAGCTTCTTTTATGCTCCAGGACCAATTAAAGAGTCAGTTCAATGTCAGAAGGTGTTTCCTGGATAGACGAGGCTCTGATATTTCCCACACCTGTCTGCAGACATCACACAAACCCAGCCCCGCTTTACCTGAAACAAGCCTTCTGTCAATTACCTTACTCTCACTCTGCCTTACTGAGGCTCCGCATCAGATCACACTGAAAACTACATTTCCTTCTTTCACATTTCAGTAAACAATTTAATCATGCAAAACTGAGCAATTTCAAGTGTTCTTATTAAATTACCATGTGCTTGAATTAACACGATGCCAGTTTTCACAACCATTCAAAACATTCAGCCCATTTGCTCTGGCTGCTGAGACTCCATATTAACAGCACCTTCAACACAACGTGAAACTGTGGACTGAACTAGGTCATGTGTCAGACTGACTTCTGACAGTGGGGTGCAGCAGTGCGAGCACACCGAGTGGTGTCCAATGTCGTCAGATCTCTCTCCACCCACACTACTTGACAAACAGGTGCCGGGTAATGAATATGGAAGTGTTTCATTCAGAGAGCTGACACAGTCTGACAACACTGCGAAGAGATGGACAGGCTGTTGTACCCTCGAGATGTTTTGGAAGGGAACACTCCATTTGTTTATTTGCCATTTGTCTAATTCGGACTGTTAAAATAGTGTAAGTGGAATTTTTTTTATCTTGCACTCTGGTTCACAAACCACAAAACTTCAATTCAGACAACACTATCAAATTTACTTAGAAGTCGGGTTAGTACGTTTTTTATGAAAAACTGTCTGTGTGATTTCATTTGGAACGGCTAAAATGAATGGTCGGCGTGACTGTCTGTCACTAACCAACCCGCCTGACCGGAGTCTTCAGCCGGAGAGACATGCACCACTGAAGCGGAGAAGATAGCCAGAGGTTAGCGAGCAAGTCACGGAAATGTGAGACACTTTGTTTGTTCTTGAAGTGAACGTTATGATTTCAAAAGAAGACTACTTAGAGGTCTTAGCCCAAGTATGTCACCAGCTAATTCCTCAGGTCAGGATCAAAAGTAATCAGATTGTCTTCGACAGAATACTGCGATCCTTTAGTGTGAGGATGTAACGTTTGTGAAACCAAAGCTGAAACCATGTTTCAAAACAGAACCAACCTGTCGCTCTCATTGCTAATCTGGCAAAACTCAAACCCATTGGACAACTGAAACTTTAACACAATCACAAAATGATTTGTCAGGCCATTTAATTTTTTTTAATTCAAATCAGGATAAGATATACAAGCATATAAAAGGTCTACTTTTTGATTCCATAGTTTAACATTACACATCTCCTGCCAGTTTGAAAATAATAATTAATGAAAAATGTATTCACATTCAATTTCATTACCCCGAAGTCCAATGGTCAGTGAAGCTTTCACTGTAATACCAGTAATTCCATTGCCAAAGATCATACAAAAATGTTCATTAATGTTGACAGCCTCTGGCCTCCATAGACCACAGGTTACTTTATCAAGCAGATCCAGAAACAGGACAACATTCATTTATTGACTCCGCCACATGAACAATCCTTTAACTCCAACTTCTCAGATCATCACAAGCAGAACTGTGCTCAGCCCGCTGCTGAGGCCAAAAGCAATTCTACTTAATATTATTCCACTGTTATCTAGAATTAAATAGAGAGCATGACCGCCAACTGCCTTGCCGAAATCCAATCATCCATACACGAAAATGTCCTCAAACTCAACTGTGAAAAATGTGACGTTATCATCATTGGTCCTAAATCCGCCATCAACTTCTACCTCACCATTAAAAACTCCACCCTGTTTCCCTCCACAACGGCCGTTTTTCCCCTAAAAAACAAACAAACGTAGCTTGTCTCGCTCAATCACTCACTTTCTCTGCCGCTGAAACCCTGATCCACGCCTACATAACATCCAGAATCTACTATTGCAATAGCATCCTCTATGTAACGTCCTCCAAACTCCTCCATAAACTTCAGTCCATCCAGAACTCTGCTGCTCGTCTGCTCACCCACACCCGCTCCTATGACCACATCACCCCTGTCCTCCCTCTGGAACTCTCCCCCTGTACACACCAGAAACTGCACCGACCTGGCCACTCTCAAATCTCTTCTCAAAACCCAACTATTCAGATCTGCTTTCAATGGATATAAAGTTCTATTTAAAGCTAAATGTATTATTATTAGTGCTCATCCACTGGAGTCCATTAGTGAATTGTTGGGCTGATCTCTCCAACATAGTTATCTGGAAAACATACAAATCTGAAGTTTCATGGATAATCTTTTTGTCAAATTCATCAGAGGACCCATAACACCCAGTGCATTACCATATATTGTTTCAGATTCATGTGATATTAAGAAGGAATCCTGTGGGAGACAGTGCGGTTCTGTTATTGCCAAGCATCGTATTTTTTAGGAGGGTAATGAAATTCCTCCTTTTTGGCAGAATATTCACAAGATCATTGAAAGTGTATTAGATATTAAGATCCCATTCAGGTTCGATATATACCATACCTTGCCCATTAACCCGCAAATATGACACCAACTAGGCACAAATATATATTTTAAATGATTTTTACTGCATGTAAGAAAAATGGATCAAGAAAATGGTTACAGCCAGAATCGCCCTTCCAGGACCTCTATAGAAACCATGAAGGACATTTATGAAACTGAGCTTTTCAGTAAAGCTGCAATAAAATGGATTTCAGTCATATTGCAACAAGTGGTTATTAGTGACATCGAACCTGGGTATTTAAATTCATGAATTTAGTTTAAAATGTTGTTACCATTGTCAGGTGAAGGAAATACGTGAATTAAATGCTTTTGAACAAAACAGGTTGTCAAATGTCCTGGGAAGATACAAAGGAACTTTCACCTATATATTATATATATTTTTTCTCTCTATTTGATTTTACTGCTTTGTCCTTATTTCCAGGTATTGTTTTGTTGTAGGGTTAATTTGATCATATGTATCTGTAAAACACAATAGGGACAATCAAGATACCTTTGAACGTCTCTCAATAAAAACATGTAAATGTAAAACGACTGGTATAAATGTTAAAAGAGGTTTATAAGCAGCAGAGGACAGCACGTGTGTGGAGTGAGCTGATGTGTGGTCACTGGAGTCAAACCAGTGGGATGAGACTCACCGTGGCCGCGGGGCCGGCCCTTCTCCAAACTGCTGCCGGCCAAACATTTAGAAAAGCCGTTGACTGACCGTAAGCTCGCTTTGCTGTGTCGCTTGCGCACCTTGGACCAGGTGGCGTAAATATGAGCTGTGGACGGCTTGTCATTGAGATACCAGAGGTGAGCGGTGTCCAGGAAACGCGCGGTCTGTGGCATAACAACTCGCACACGAGCAGACTCATGGAAACAGAGCCGCGGGTTCCTTCACTAACACCCGCACGTCGGGAAACACGCACATCACGGGAGGACATCACGGCTCATTACTCAGGTAGCTCCCGCACGTGCACACACCTGTGGCGCATTCGGGCGCATGTTGGAAAATGGGAAATGTGGGGATCAGCCCTCAGGGTTCGGCAAAACTGACAAGTAAAGAGTTGGACACTTCTCATTTTAACAAAGATAAAAGACCAATTCTTTTTGTATTCCTGAACTACAGCCACCCGGAGAGAATACCTTAGCAGCGCTTCTAAGGCAAAGACTAATGGGATATGTTGACATAACGTTGATGTCCCAGGGTCAGTGTCAAGGTTTTATTGATCTGACTTCATGAGGACCTAATCCTCCCACTCCCAGAAACCTAACTGATGAATAAACCCCACTACTGAAATCTTTTATTTTGGGTATTTCCTCACATTTTAAGACACTTTTTTTGTGAACTATGTGTATCGAAATGATTTTGGATGTAGGTGGCCCAACTTGTGAAACACTGGTGTTCACTCTGTCAACAACAATAAACAGTGACAACTTGGAAATGCACACAAATGCTAATTCCTCGTACTGTAGCCTATTGTTTGTTTAATGTGATTAAGTTTTTGGTTTGTTTGTTTTCCCTTGCATGAACACAACCCTGCCTGAACCTGTATAAGATAAGTATATATAATATAATAAAAAAATGTAAAAGGCTGTTGGGTCTCAATTCAATAAATCAATTCATAAGTTGCAGAACAAAGTGGAACCTATGCCAATTAGGTAAGTCGGCTAGAGGAAAGTAGGCCAAAGGTCAGGTTGCTCATTTTACTGGGAGAAACTTGGCCTACATTGTGTTGTCGGTTTGTGACAGTAATAATGCCTCAGGAGTCAGGAAAGCTCTGAGAGGTCACAAGCACTTAAATTGGTCACACAGGTGACCTTCAGAACTGACTATTGTTGACATGCAGTGACAACGCTCCCTGGGGGATTGTGGGAGCACATTGTCATTTAATTACTACTCCCTTCCAGAAAGGAAGTCATCATACATGTGTGAGCCTCTGCTACAGACGGGCACTGTCCATGGTGCTGAAAAGCTCCAACCACACCAGACTGCTGTTTATGAAAGATTCTGCTCTTAAAGATGCTCTCAGACCTTGAAATCATTGTAAGCCACTGATGCTGGCTTATTAGAGCAGAGGTAAGTCATAGTGTCCATTGTAATTCTGTTGTCAATCTAAGAAATTTAGTTTTGTTGACTTAATTTAGTTTGTAAGTACTACAGCATATGTGGGGAAAAGAGTTTCCAGAAGTAGCTATTTGAAATCTAATGCATTCCCCTAAGTGCAATATTACCATTGTTATATCTCCCACTCTAATATCTGCTGCAGGTTACATTCTCTAGACTACATTAGCCGCTACTAGCATGACATAACGCAATCCCTGACATGTCTGTTGACAAAAGTGGCTAGATAAAGACCAATAAAACACTTGATTCAGACCTAAATAAATATTGTAAAATGGAAAAAGGCAAAGGTACAAGACTGTGTATGTAATTCTTTTAAGAGTGAAGGAACTACGTATCCCATAAACCACTGCAAATGATGCCTTTCCAATGAATACCAGTATGCTTCTTCTTGAATTTAACCTTGTTTACAATATAGTATTGCAATATTTTTTTTTTTTTTAGTTTTCAACCTAGTGAAGTATACTGAACAATCTGATGGTAGCAGACATGAATTTCGCGGTTGTGGTAAAACATTTCTGGTAACAGCGAGCTCTAGCAAGGTAAAGTCAACAGGTCTGCCGTAATTTGGATTATTTACTTGTGAAATGATCCAATAAGAGGAAGTTGGGAGCTCATTTGTGTCTAGGTCAGCTGCCATGCAGTCAGTCAAATGACACTCAGGTAGAGGTGTGCCTGCAAAGGGAAAGCTTGAATGCACTATGTTGTTTGTGAAAAAAAGTTGCTTAAAGCGACTAAAAGTCAGTGACTCTAGTGATCAATGCATTAAACTGACCCCCTCCTGCACATAAACACAGAAATAATCCAGTCATGATTTTGTGTAAAAATGTTGTATGATATCTTGTGTGCTTTCTGATATTTTTTAATATTGTGGGGTCACTTCCTGAATGTGTTTGGCTGTTACTTTCTAAAAGAAGTTTGACATGCAAAAATTAATAAAATTGCTCATTTTAATGAGGCCATCAAATGGTTAAAGCTGTTTGTCTCACAAAGAACAGCAAGTGGAGATTGTAACTTTTTGTTACTAAAAAAGTGCATTTAACTGCAATAAGCATGCAGGGCTTCAAACTAGGCAGACTAATGGGCAACAAGAGGATAAAATGAAAATAAAATAATGATGAGAGCAGTTTGGTTTTTGTTTCCTGCAAAGGACAGACCTGCTACATTCATGGACTCACTTTTGGGACAAGAAGATACAGGTATATCCACTTAATGATGCCTCACTGTGTATCTCTGCACTCACCTGCTTTGTTCTGTCATTTGGCCTGATTTTTGGATCCTGCAGGCTACATAACTAATGAAATCCCACATGGTAGAAGAAATAATGGAATGATATAATGGGGGACCATTTGCAGGGGGCATAAAACCCTGCCTTTGATTCCAAAGTGATGCAGCACAGAGAGAAATCCACTTCTTTTTGACAGTTGCTGTGAGGGATTACTCCAGAAAGCACTGTCCTGGAATATAATAAAAATAATAATGAGGGTAGAACCAGGCAAGAACTTCACTCCAAACTGGGATTCCAATCCAAGGTGAAAGCCTGCCCAGAGACATAGGCACCAATAGTCTGATGAAATTTAGCCTTAAAAAACGAATTCCCGAAGCAAAGAGAGAAAGATGGAAAGAGAAGCTTTGTGTGTGTGTGTGTGTGTGTGTGTGTGTGTGTGTGTGTGTGTGTGTGTGTGTGTGTGTGTGTGTGTGTGTGTGTGTGTGTGTGTGTGTGTGTGTGTGTGTGTGTGTGTGTGTGTGTGTGTGTGAGAGAGAGAGAGAGGAAGAATCAACTCCCCTCTCGGTGGCTAAAAATAACAGGAACAGGATATTACATGAACCTCTACATGGGCACAGGACATATTAGGGCCAGAGCAGCTCTGTCTGTGGAGTTTATAATGCTCTTTTGCACTTAGCATTATGACGATCATTGCATGAAAGGGTTCAGCAGACACAATGTGGATCTGTTTCAAAGTGCATGCACCCTGTGCACCATTCACCCTTTGATATTTCGATTTCCTAATGGGATGACACCTACATTCAACACAACATTGTGGTCTACATTTTGTCATGTATTCCTTGATGTTGTAAAAGTGACAAATGTTTTAAATTGGTCCCTGTACGTTTAAAAATAAATGTGCGCTGTCCTCCCTGCCAGCAGCCCCAAGAGGCTACAGCAGTTATTACACCCCTAAATATGAAAGTGATGACAGCATAAGGCAGTGAGAGAGGAAACGGTTGAGAGAAAGATCAAACTCATTCATTTCATACGAACTTGGCCAGTCACTTTAAAATTTACAAGGAAGATGTTGAACAGGCAACTGAACCCAAATACCAACATATTCATTACAAACACTTGATGAATCCTCATAATGTATTATCGATACTGCTACAATGTTAGAATTAAAAAAAATGTTTTTATCTTAATGTAGTCCACACAGAACTAAATAAACATTACGGGTGTCCGAATACTGAAATCTATTTTAAAAGGTGAAAGAATGAGTGGCTGCAAATTCACAAACTGAAGCGTTTAATTTTTTATAGGAATGCACTGAACTCCAGGACCTACAGAGATTCTCCGTAGGAGCTGTATGAGTGAATGCAAATATCCGAGTGAGAGCCTCTAGAGTTTCTGCAGACTTTCTCAAGCCAGTCCCCTAGTAACGATTCTGCAGAATGCCTGAAGGAGCCTATGTGAGCCCACAACAGGAGATCCCCAGTGTGAAAGGTAAACTCTGCTGGAAGTCCGGACTCAATTCTACAGAAATCCTCTGGTCCTGTCTGAAAACGGCTCAAGAGTAATACTGGCAAGGGCTGAGTGTAATGTGAGGACAAATAAATAAAAGTTACAAGTGAGTAAGCTGAAGCTTTAATCATCCATTCTGAATGGTTTAGGCAGAAGGAAACAGAACACAAGGAAACATCCACCACTATTATCCAGTGAGGAAATAGGATTTTGGAAGAAGGTGATTCATCCCTTCATCAGAATTCCACACAACAGTGTAGCCCTAACTCTAACTTCTAGGACTTCTGAGCAGAACTTATTGACACAATGCAAGCTGCGTCTTGTTTTCATTTGTTTGTGAGACATTCAAACCCCAGGCAACGGTTTTAATGGATGCATCATTCCATTATAAAGAGCAATTTTCACGTGCACCATTTCATACACACACAACTCTGAGTAAAAATATACACACTCACCCTCCAGAATGTCTCACTCTCTTTGTGTGTGTGTGTGTGTGTGTGTGTGTGTGTGTGTGTGTGTGTGTGTGTTCCGCGAGCCAACATGTAATAGACAAAAAGCAGAGGGGACACTTGGGCTGCTGCCCACACTTGATCAAGAAAAGAGACAGAATCTCAGTCCTGCCTCTTCTTTAATTTCTCGTCCTCTCTGCCAGATTCAAAAGAAAGAACATATTAACCATCTACTAATAGAAGGAGTGGGAACCTGCATGGCCACGCATATTTCATCTGTATATTTTATTTATATAAACAAAAGAAAATGAATCAAAATATTACTTACTCTATGTAAAATACTGTATGTACTCCATTTTGTATCCATATTTGGACAAATGTCTGATTTATAACAATATACAGTTGTTCATTTTGTATGCCATATCCAAATTTGTAACCCATACTGTATAAGACCATTATTTAATATATACATTAATATATATTGTGTATGTGGGTCTCTATAGCTGTAGTTATCTCAGATGTATGTTCCTAAATATTTTCTATGAAAAACCTGAGGATAATCAACAAGAGAATTCTGAATGTACTAACATTAAAAACCACTAAATGATTCCTCCATGTGGTGTCTGGACAGTGAGGAGCCATTTGTTTCTGTTGGTTGACTTGACTTGGTTCAGTTGGATGAAAGTGCAGGAGCCTGGTGCGGAGCTACCGAACCATCTGAGGCTGCCAGATGGCACAGTGGCACAGGGGAAGCCGACGCCTGCTGCTAAACTCTGCAGGGGCACGACAACCATCGCAGCATGTGTGTGATGGTGTGTTAGTGTGTGTGTTACTAAGGAGTCAATACACAGGATTAACTGCAGCAGAATCCCCTTGATAACTTCTTATGTGCATGCAAACACACAACCTGCACACGCTCACACATGCACGGACTTTGCTTTGAAATCCTGCGTAATTCTGGAAAATGCAACCCCACACACACACACACACACACACACACACACACACACACACACACACACACACACACACACACACACACAGGCAGCTATGAACCTCTTATTAACACAGATTAACATAATTCACAATACCAGTAATACACTTAATACTTTTTTACTCATGGATCAGATGGGGAAATAATTAAACATGAGCAAAATGTATTAATATGTGTTTATTAATAATAATTACACATATAAGAATATCAGTTTATCCTGGAAGCTTATGTTGAGGTTTGGAACATATATTCCAACATTTTTAGTTTTGGCAATGTGACAATACAAATCTGAGCTCACAAACCCTCTGGCAGAGCTTGAGATAGAACGCATGGTGTGTATGTGAACACAACATTCACATACACTCTAGGCTAATACACAAGGATGCTGAGAGGGTGGGACGTGATGAACACATTACTCTATTATAATGGCAAAAGGGCCTTCATGACTGGTGATGGACGTACTTGATTGATTGGTGCAGTGGCATCTTATCCTCTCCCTTCACAATAGTTCAATTTGATAAAAACCTGCATTATTTTAACATTTTACTTTCAATTTGCTTTCGTGGATTTGGATTGAGTCCTAAATACTGGACCAGTTTAGACCTCTGGTGAAGGGATATATGCCAATGAATATTTTTTAACTTGTCAATTTAGTATTCTAGATGACAGCTAGCACATAGATCCTAATCCTTACTGCTTCCAGCTGCTCATATGTGCCTATTTTCTACTTTTATCTGTTTTATATTATTTTATAATGAATATCTCAGGTGCAGATTATTTATTGGACAATTATGTAATCCTGGTTTCTGATATTTATACAAACATTCTTAAGATTTAACAGTTAATTAAACTAACCAAGTGATCAATTACTGTAATCCCAGATGCAGCCTACTAAATAAATAATTTACCTCAAGTATGTTACTGTGTGAGTCAGGAGCTAAGGAAAGCTAACATCTAATCAAAGCATTGTGTCTGTACAGGTGAAAGGTGAAGCGAGGGAGTACAAGCAGAGAGAGCAGCATCCAGCAGGTGGTGAACCTAAGAGCAGCAGGGTTATCAAAGAGCCGAGGATTTAAAAGATTTATCAGAGATTCCTCTGGGGAGGGATTGTGTAGAGCCACAGATCACTTTCTCAGAAGGAGAGGATTGCGGACAGAGCTGCGGAAAGAGGAGGCAGGAGGAGCGAGATGGAAGAGACGGCGGCACAAATCAGCCCCACAGGTTCTCCTTTGAAGTCTGCCTGTTATCATCGACTGTCTTTACTCCCTCTGACTTTTATTTTTAGAGCCTCCCTTCCTGCCTGACACCTGCAGAAGCTGTCAGCACTGTATTCAAATCAACTCAGAGAGATACAATGATAAAACACAAGTCTCACTCGTTACAGTAGCAAATTATACAGTGTCTGTGGTCCAAAAACACTGAATAAATCATGAAGATGCTCTCACAGCATTTCAACACTCCATTCAGCTTTTTAATTCAAACAAAAACCACAGTGAACGCCCAGAGGCGGCTCAGACCTTCTGCTGACTGTCTCATTACTATCATTACAATGACGCACCAAAGAGAAACACACTAAATAACACTTGCACTCATTTTTGTAGCTTCACTAATGCGGTCTCTGCTGCAGTGTGCAACACAGCAGTGGGGTTTTTAATGCTCGCAAATTTCACACAACCCGTGGTGACTCCATATTGAAGTCATGGAGTTGGCATTATTGTGCAATGCCATGAACCTCCAGGAGACTGTGAGCTATTTAGGCTTTAGCTGTCTGTATCCATGAAAGCCACCAGACTTATATGACTCAATATCTATATTTTATACACCGGGTTACTCAATTCTGAGACTACTCTCCCATTCTGCAATGCATATATGTCGGTGCAGTGACAACAGAACTCAAATATATCATAATCATTCAAATATACTCAGTTCTATAATTAGTTCCACCCAGCTAAAACTAAACCAGTGTATTGTAACAGCCCTGCGGTAAATCCTTCTTCATGAAGGTTATAATGCTTTATTGTAATCTCAGTTATTGTATTTGAAGTATTAAATCTGCATGATTATAAACTGTTTGATCATGTTGGAGGATGAGGTGTGTGCTGCTGTTGAGCTGTATATCATTATACAAAGAGGTGTGTATGTGACTAACCTTCATTAATATCAAGGGGGTGAAGGAAATATAGAAACACATGGACACCACATAGCTGTAGTTTTGTGTTAAGATTGGCTTGGATGTTTGCTATGTGTGTATTGTTGAGCCTTGTTTTTAATTATGTACTGAGAATGTTTTCTTTTCTGTCAAAATTGTTTGTCACTTTGGGACAGAAAATAAAGTTTATCTATCTGTCTAGTGTTATTCTAAATTATGATACCAGGATTTTCATTTTGGAGATCGGTTCCAAATATTGGTTATCACTCCCCTGATACATATCATAAACGTTATGTGCACAAATGTCAATAAAGATGTCACCTAAGATCCAAACACATCATCAGATCCAAATTCCTTTATAAATGACTGAATGTTTAAGGCCTGAATATTCAATTTTAGAATCCATATTTATGCCATGCATGCACAATCACATTGTACAACAATAGGATCTGAGTAGTCAAGGTGAAGTGAATGGTCACCCAATGGTGCTCAAACATGTGCTGCAAAAATACAAGAAGCAGCAACATGGTCATCTAGAATCTATCCTTTTCTGACTAATTTATAGAGATCCAAAGTAATGTATGGATAATTAGATCTACAGATGTCTAGAGAGCCGAGGCTATCATCTGAGATACCTTCTGTTTCTAAACCCAGCTTTATATTTGTGTCAATCCTAAATTCATTGCAACTACTTTCAAACTTGTGACTAACTAAATCCGGTTGTAGCAATAAAATATAACTTATCTATTGAATACTGATAGGTCACAGGGCAAGTATATTTAACATTTTAAAGCTAAAATGTTTGGCTTCTCACTGCAACCCACACACAAACAGCAGCCGTGGTGCAGCGCAGTGCAGTGCTGAGAGATGAGCTGGTATAACTGGCTCCATTCGCACCTGACTCACAACTGGCGACACACAATCAGGGCCAGAGATGAGGCCAAATGGACGGCTGAGTTTGGAAGCTATCATTATTTACTGAGATGCAGCTCACCCAGACTAAATACACTTTGGCCGGACAGCAATCACACAACAAACTCTTGTCTTATTGTTCTGCAAAGAGAGTAAAACACTCTTCTGAGGCTAGAGGCTTGTGTTGTCTACTGGAGCAACATTTATCACTGTCACACAATAAAACCAATCCAAGCATTGAGGAGTAGTTTCTCTGTCAGAGAGTAACAGAAAGAGAAAACATGCTCAACAGCTGACAAGACCCCCGATGTCTCCAAGCAGGTCACAGCAGAAACTAGTGGTGGGGGGTCTGTGTTGTGTTCCCATAACATGAATAACAGATACTTGATTTTATCTCCACAGTGACCAGGGATCTGCAGCTCCATGAGGGTGTCATCATTTTTACTTCAAGCAAAGTTTAAAGGTTCAGTGTGAAGAATTTAATGACATCTAGTGGTGAAGGTGAATGCTGCAGCTGAATACCCCTCACCTCACCTTCCCCTTCCAAACACGAAAGAGAACCTGTGGTAACCTTCAGTTGTCATAAAGACTCAAAAGGTGTTTAGTTTGTCCAGACTGGGCTACTGTAAAAAACATGGCGGCCTATGTAAAGAGGACCCACTCCTGATGTAAATATATAGTATTTGAATATAAAGGTCCTATTCTGGTGTAAAGAAAAAAATAATTTGTACAATTTAGATGAAACACACTAGTGAAAACATCACTGGGATTATTTTATATATATTATTATTATTATTATTATTATAATTTCTGCCAATAGATTCCTTTCACATACATCTTACACACTGGACCTTTAAGTGACTGCCCATGTGGGACTCTAATGCTAACATCAGGACATTTTCACTACACATGGTTTTCTATTGGTTGGGAGATTTTAATGGAATTGTTGCACAAAGAAAGGACTTGATGATGGTTGTGTGTAAGTATTTGGGCTCTGAACAGTCAGATATTTCTCAGTCCAAAGTTGCATGTTAACTCTGTAAGGGAAGGGTTAGCACTGCTGGAGGTGTCACGACCAAACTGTTTAAACACCCTAACCCTTACATAATGTTCATATCCTTTTCCTTCACAGTATGGTTGGGGTCAATTTGAACCCAGCCCAAGAAAGTGATTCATTCTTTGTTAGTGTTTCAGAGAGCAAGGAGATTGTTTTTTTTAGGATTTATATCAGTTGTTTTTCGAGAAGAAACATCTACCATCACAAAATATCACGTTCTACTTATTTAATCTCAGAAATTAGAAACATAAAAGCCATAATGATTGTTATTATTATAACTAAAAATATGAAGATGATTTTGGAAACTGCGAGGTTTAATATGTAGCCTTACGATTAAAACCAGTACAAATATCAAATACTGTCCTCAATCCTAAAAAGATCTCATATCCATACAACCATCTGTCTGTCTGTATGTGTAATGCATATTTCATATTATGTAATCAGCTTCACATTTGGCATGTCTTTTGTAAATTGGCTCACTGGCTGGCTAAATAGGTTTGGTGTTCAATATATATGAAGATTGAATAAACAGGCGACCAGTGCTCTGTAGAGGTTAGTGGGGGCTGGGCAGTACACCTTGAGTTTGAGAGGTTGGGAACTTGGGACTGAATTGGTTGTTTAACAAACCTCTGAAATAGCCTCCGTATAATGTATGAAATAGTTATAAAATAAATCCATTTCATTTTATGAAAAACACTGATTATAAAATCTTCACTGCACATATATCAGGTAGGATGAACACACAGTTTTCTAGCTTCACTCTGCACCATAGACAGTAAATAAAAAGCTCTGCACACAAACAATAAAAAGTGACAGTATATTGTAGAACTGTGCAGCAAATGCATGCTATGATCTTCCAGTTTCTATGATGCAATATTGTGTTTTAAACCACACAAATACACAAGTCCAGAGGTTGCTTTGAGTCAATTAAGCAGTTTTGGATAGAAAGACATCCAAACACAAAAACCCAACACTTTTAGGTCTAATCGACCACTCAAAGCAATTTAAACTACATATGATTGACCCACCTACACACACCTTCATACATACACCGATAGTTCAGCCATCAGGGACAAATTGGGGTTCAGTATCTTGCCCAAGGAAACTGTAAAATTGGTCCTAAAGGAGCCAGAGATTGATCCACCGACCTTGCAATTAGTAAATGATCTTGCTCTCCCTCCTGAGTTGCCCCCTGGGGACCAGACTGTATTTGGCATTCTGTTCAACTGGTAAGAGACTGCCATAAAGAACGACAGAGTTTTTATGTGCATCAGTTTGACTTTCAATTTGAGTCACTTTTAGTTTAGATTGTTTAAAGTACACACTAAGAAACCATGAAGTTTATTTCAGCATGAACTTAACAAGGTTCAGCTCAGTGCATATTAACAGTTCTTACATACACCAATAAAATCGCTGTATGGGAAGTGAAGAAGAGCCTATTAGAGAGACGGAAGCTGCAGAGCGGAGTCGTCTGGCAGGTCACTGTGATGTGTCAGAAGCTGGGAACAGTCAGTCATCTGTGAGAAGTGTCCCTGTGGTCTGATAGTTTCCATGCACTCACAGGGCTAATGACGTGGCTTGGCAATTTCAATTCACCATTGCATGAATCAGCTTGCAGTTCCTCACCAGTAAGCATCGCTTTATGCTGCCTTAAGGCACTGGAGGCAGTTTCTCTATTGGCAAAATAAATGTTTTAACATTAGCTTCTATGAGGGACCTCATGACACTTGAAAGTGGAGGCTGGAAGTAGCTTTTTCTCTAAAGAAAAACAACAACCTGCTAGTTGACAGCTGTCTCTGTACAATGGGATGTCCTGCAGGATGCCATAAAGCCATGTGGTATCCTGTATCATGGTTGTTGTTAGGATCTCCCACTAGTTTACAACTGCATGTATTTACTCCTGAGCTGAACAAAGAAAATCCATGAGATGGTTGAAGAGCACTTCGAGCAGTGATTAAATCCTACTGAAGCCCACTGATTTTCTCAGCCACTAATACACACTCACACACTATACACAGTGTGTGTATGTGTATGTGTGTGTGTGTGTGTGTGTGTGTGTGTGTGTGTGTGTGTGTGTGTGTGTGTGTGTGCACGCTCTAATGCTCTCCCTCTTCTTGTACAAGCACCCATTTCAAATCATTTCAGACACCCTCTAAACACAAGACTGCATTTCCCCCCCACAACGCTATCGACCATGAAGAAGCCCTCATTCCCCTTGTGTTTAAGCGGTGCTCCAGATAAAGAGAGTGTGGGCAGCACCAAGCCTCCTTATCAGCTAGATAAGGTGCTCTCAAGAATTCCCCCATATCATCAGTGTAACGCTCATTAAATCTATTAGCATAACAACCAACAGCCAGCGGTTATAACTCCCCAAAAATAGCAAGAGCAGAGCCTGATCACATGACCACAGCTGTTAGGCTGCGGTTCATCACGGCTTTGACACCGCAAAACATGTTTTCTCCATGAGTGGGGAATTATTTTGTAGCTGTTTGCAGATGTAATCTTCAGCACATAACAATTAAACACAAGGAAAAATATTGTGATAATGTGCCGAGCTGAAGGGTGCACAGCCTCGAGAAAGGCTTCATTCCAAAATACATTATCCATACGCTGCCTTTTCAGAGTGAACTCTCTAATCATTCCTTTTCGTGCCTGCTGGGGGACTGAGCAGCGTTTACAGGCCTCCTGCAGCGGAGCAACTGTACAGCCGAGCAAAGCTACAGGGTTAAGTAGAAGTGATGGAAGCCTGTGAAGTTGGAACATTTCATTTGAAATAACTCCTGCAGGATTGTGCGTTGCTTTGTGTTACCAAAAGCACTTGATGTTGCTTGTCTTGAGTGGTGATGTTTTTTGGGGGCTGAGTTATGTGGAGCAAGTGGTAATGCGTGCATTAGTTAGATGTGCCCACATCTCACAGAAAATAATTCACGATCATAATTTATGACCACATTTCAACATACAGAAGCATTTTTCTGCTTTGACAGCCCCTTCACAAAATGTTACAAATTACTGTCACAAGAAGATTCACAGGAGGACCTTCCAAACTGACCCTTGTGTGGTTTAAGTTTATCTGACAATCACGGGGGCGTTCTGAGGCCAGACAGCTCTGATTGTCTGCCCGAATAATCCTGAAGTGTGATGGGTTTACAAAATAAACAGGGAGCCTCACCAACCAGATGTGGTATAATTATATAGCTGCAACTAAAAACAACAATAGGTTTCCAACTCACCTCCAGCTCGCGCTGCAAAATGTATACGCAAATCTTATTCCACGTTCTCAGCCACGACGACCTCAATAATTTGTTTTCTCTTTTTTAGTTTTTCACTGCAAAATAGAACACATGCAAGTGCAGCAAGCTGACAGGCTCCCTCGTGTTAGTTTTTCCTCTGAAGTCACGTTGAATCACGCAAGTTTTCCACACTCCAGCTCAGAAGGTGGTGGTATATGCAGCTACAAGTTATTCACCAACCACTATAAAAAAAACGGAAGAATCACGCGTGTTTCCGTGAGATCCCAAGTCTCTGGCATTGCCACCGTAAAATGGTCTTCTACAAACGGCAAGTGTGTGGTGTAACGTTCTGGCTAAATCATCTAGTGTGTGCGATCTGACAATATTAAAATAAATAAATTGGCTAAATGTCATTATGTCTGACGGTGGTCCGACGGTTAAAATCAGTTAAGAGTTGAAAAAACTGTGGTGTGCACCAGGCCTTAGAAACCACCACCCTGACATCTCCTGTCTCACACTAATACAATGGCTTTGGAATATAATGTTTCTCCAATCCAAACAACATAAACTGTTGAGGAAAACCCTGCAGGCTTAAAAGAGGTAAAAGTACTTGGTTCATGTTGAGGCTGTGCAGTATGTTTAAAACTAGCTAGATTTTGAGTAATAGTTGTACACAACAGTTTCTTCAGAAGTGCAAAGTAACACACAGGAAATGGATGAAAGTGGCTTTGGAAGGTTTTCTGTCAGCTGCGGACACCTGGCCTGTCACTGCATTGAAGTGTCTGATTGTTGGCTTCAGGACGTTTTGGAGGCATCTCGGAGACACTGTCAGACAAAGCCGCTCCTCACTTCAGTAAAAGCTTGGGAATCCTGACACTTTGTCTCACTGCGATGCCTTCAGGGTAAAATCATGGCTACAGTCTGGATAAACCAATATCGATTGTCTCAACCCATCCTCCAGTTTCTCTGTCTTAATGATGGCCGACAGGATCCAGGTTAATCCTGCCATTGCTCTTTCCCCCGCTCAACTTTCTGTAAGTATGAAGCATGAACTTCACCTGTGAATGTATTTGCTGGCTGTTAACTTGAATTCATTTTTTAAATGATGCATTTCACATCTACACAGACAAAGAGAGGGTGGAACGAGACAGTCTGTCAAACCAGCCAGTTCTCAAACACTCGAATAAAGACTTAACTAGTACCTGAGCAAAGTCTGTTTGTCATCTCCTAATCCTCCCAATATTGACACTGCTCCGACACCTTCGCGGCAGCTCCTTTCAAATCCCGAGCTTTCTTCGATTTAACTCGAAGACGATCCTCTTCTGAGTCAACATCTGTGGCCAAAGACAGAAGAGAAGCCAGGGCTGCAGACGCTGTCCCGGTGTTTATCCCGACAGCCAGAAAGGGCCAGTTTTAATAATAGCTCTTTGCTGTTGCTTGGTTATAATCCCTTTCAATGAGGCCACGCACAAGGCCACAAAGACATCTCATATTCTGCTGGGGCATTCTTCTCACACAGCTGCTAATGAAACACCAGAGTGTGCAGAGGCTTACGGAGCTATTCCACCCTGGAGTCAACTCAGCCCTGCCTGCTCACTGAGGTGAGACCCATCTGCTGCCACATGGATTCATTTTCCTCCTCATTCTTTCGGCAGCAGTCCCTGAATGCATCCTCAACTGTGATATTTAATACACGTTTCCCTAATGGATTTGGGTGATGATGCTGGAAACAGAGACAGGGACACTGTGTACTCTTGCACATGTCACCTGTGGGTGTTTTCCATGGTGTTGCCCATGAAGTTGAAAGTTGTGGGTGCGAACACATGACACATGACACATTAGCAGGACAGAGCAAGTAGGAGGTGACGAGTGGCAAAGAAGACGCAAACAGCTCAGTGAATGTTTGTGCATCAACCTCACTCTGTTTCCTACGGTCACAATGATGAGAGAAATGAATACAATTGAGTGGACATTTAATCCTTGAACTTCTAGTCCCAGGAACCTTTTTCAAGGTTCTTTCAAAAATGTTTTCACTGTGGATTAGAGACCAGGGCAGAAGAGGCAAATCAGTCCGTTGTGGTATGAACAACCAGTGACGACAACAAGCTGTTCCTAGTTCAGTAACAAAATATACCCACAGCACAAAATGCTGGACTCTCAGGCTCTCTGTTCCCCCAGATGTCAGGTTTGCAAATGTGCAAGGCAGAGTTAAGTTGAACGTAATAAAATAGACTTGACTATTTGAATTATTATGTCTGTCCTGCTGTTTGGAGCAACGTCCAGCCATGAGCAATACATGGGCTGTTTACAAGCATATGTGTTCGTGGGAAGCTGTGGAGGTGGTAGAGCGGTCGTCCTCTAACCAGAAGATCGGCAGTTCAATTCCTGCCTTTCCCATCCCGCATGCTGAAGTGTCCTTGGGCAAGATACTGAACCCAAATATTGCCCCTTCTGATAGAGAAATAACATCTCATAGATGCACTGTATGAATGTGTGTAAACTGCACTGTAAAGAGCTTTGAGTGGTTATCAAGACTAGAAAACCGATACAAAATGATACAAGGATTTGAAAAACCTGACCATGGTAATAAATCCATCAATACATAAATACATGGATCATAGAAAATTGTACATGAAGGCAATCTTTACTGCAGGAGTGAAAATACATTACACCTTGAAAGTTAAAAACAAGTCCCTCAGGTGTTGATGACAAAGGCAGTGCAGTAACAAACTGTGTGTTCCTACAATCTTCGATGCACTATACGACAACACTGTGCTGCAGGAAGTAATCCTCATATTGCCATCAGAACTGTGAGAAAAAGACAAAAGAGGACAGATGATGGAGAGCAGCACAGTCTCCAGACTAAAGCCTCATGGAGCTGGTTTGAGATTAACTGGACCCTTGGTGAAAGTTTGGAAACAATGTTTCACTTCCAAAGTTAGAAAGGACTTCACAAATGTGTGCAGCTGCTGGATCAGTGAAAAAATTGGATTAAATCCGAGATTTGTAAGATTATCATTTTTATTCAGCTGTGAAAATGTCTTTAACAATTGGAAAAAAAAACATCTATCCAGTGTAGCTGTTCCCAAGTGTAAACCTTGTGATTTTATAGGATCAATAATATTTACTATCACCTGAGTGATATAATCACTGTATTGGCCATAATTCCTATTTGTAATAGCACTGCACGCTGTTTCTGTACCTTCTGCACTTGTATGGTTTCATTTGGTAATGTGGAATGATCACTTTCAGACTTTGATCTTCGGTTTATTTTGGACAATGGAAGAAACCAATATTGATTTAGAGTATTTAAAAAAATTAAAATCAAAACATCCACTTTTCAACATGACCAGTCCCTGAATTTTAATATGTGACAGCGAGGAATACAAGACGTACCAGCGAACGACAAGCTTGTCAATAAAATGCTCCATTGCCTCTCTTTGGGAGCTGCCTGCTGGCCGTTCTGCCTTCTGACCCGAGATCTAATGTGACATTTTCACAATGGCAATTTTCAGCAGACAAACACACACACACACACACACACACACACACACACACACACACACACACACACACACACACACACACACACACACAAGCAAAGACTCATGCGTGATTGCACATAGAAAAGGGTCAAATTACAATTCAACCAATAGGGAAATTTGAACATCAGCGTCAGTGGCTGCTGCTGATGACTGAGACTTTGTGCCACGATTCATAACCTTTATCATTTTATATGCAACATGTTAACAACATTATAGACCATCACACATGATGGTAAAAGCTGATCAACAGGTTTAATTAGAGGCAGTTGAGTTTAAAGGTTTCCAATAGACATCCTGTAAACACATCAGTAAATCTCTAATTAAACAGATTGCTGGTGTTGAATAAACCCAATGGGGACCACAGTAATTTCACCACTTCACTTTACTTACAGGACAATATCAGTAAAGTGACAGTGATCTTCCAGTGGATCACACACACATGTTTTACTATCACTGTGAAAACACACGTATTGGTGAATATTTTGTCAGTATTACAGTCAAAGTACTGGGTACTAACATGGTGGAAAACAATAATGGAAAACATAAACTGAAGGCTGGGAAATAGTGGTGTTCATAAAAGTGCTAGCTATACTGTAACTGTCAATAAAAGCTTAGCAGTCTTCTCTACAACAACTGCTGTATATCTCGACTGCAGTTTCTGTCAGATGAGCATCACGTATTATGTTGTGGTAAACAAACAGCAGCCAGAAAAACAAGGAATTTGTATTTATTACCTATAAAGAACAGCAAATACACTGTAGTCAATGCAAAGAATATCAACTGTATTACCTATGCACTGCACTCACACATAACCTGTTAACATGTTTGGCATGTTGCTGCATGTTCACCTTAAATTAACTACTTTTATAAAAAGGTTTGTTTCAGTCTGGTCAATATTTGTATTGTTGGTGTAGCAAACAGCAGAATCACCTTGGGGTAGTTGGTGGTACAGTTCACATGTCTTCACTGATATTGTTACTCTGAAATAAAGGTTCTGCAGAACATCAGCATTGTAAACAACTTCTAAACTTCATTTTTATTTCTCAGAGATATACACTGTCAACTCAGGATCTACAAAGTTCACTAAAATATCCAGATTAGTGTGTATCAGGTTTCTATAAATCAACACAAATCAGTATGAAAGTATACATATGCACTCATGTGTGTGTGTGTGTGTGTGTGTGTGTGTGTGTGTGTGTGTGTGTGTGTGTGTGTGTGTGTGTGTGTGTGTGTGTGTGCGTGTGTGTGCGTGTGTGTGTGTGCGTGTGTGTGTGTGTGTGTGTGTGTGTGTGTGTGTGTGTGAACAATTATAGTCTCTATTTTAGAGATTATTATTATAATCTATATTAATATTTATAATAGTTCAAATTTGTTATTGAGAAAAAAACAACTTAGATTGATGAAAACAGCAGGAAGATATTTAGATGTGATGTAGTGTTAAAGATGTTTATGAATTCAAAATTACTATGACATGCTATGTAGATTTTAAACTGTTACATAAATGTTATGATTATTTTAATATACTGTCATATTGATCAAATTTAGTGAGATGGGTGAGATGTACGAAAGGATGTGATTTTATCATAGTTCTCTCCTGCAGTGTAAACGGACAAATGTGCCACCAGAAACGAGCCAACATGAGAATGTCAGGCTGAATGCAGGATGAGACACAGGTGTCTAGTTATTTCTGAATGTTAGACTGTACCCAAGCTAAATAATGTTCTAAATTAGCCAGCAGAGTCTGCAATGATCATCACACAGCACACCAGGATATTTGCTTTAGCAGTAGTGGAGCACAATATGTAAAGTTTCCTGGTATGAAAATGAAAAGCGTTCCTTCTCTGGAGAGCATGATTGTGTCCAGTTATGCTGCGTTCACTCCAAATGTGAAAACATTTGCGTTTCGTTTATTTGTGCAGCAGGATCATTTATCGACTTAACATTAACATTACTTGCACAGATTGCACAAGTAACACGATTTAACACAACCAGGGAGTATTTATCTGTTCTCCTCCTGAAGAGAAGAGGAGGACTACTGGCTGAAGTGATGACAGTTGCTGCGTTGTGCATGTTGTGGTCACGCCGGTGAAGGCAGCGCTGTTGTGTGAGGGTCCACATGACCATCGCTACCTGAGATGGGTTTGATCACACTCTAGCTCAGATCAGTGCAAGGACCTGAGTCTGGTGAGATTCATTCTCTGCGCTGACTGGCTTTCACAACATTGTGTCACGCACATTTTTCACCTGAGTTGAAATATTTTAACTATTTCACATTGCTTAGGTCGAGAGAGACTTTGGCTATTTGCGTCTTTGCATTGACTCTGTATGTAATCTCATCACATTTGGTGTGAACGCACCTGTAGTGTTAGATTCTAATATATTTAAACATGAGTAAATTGTGGAGATAACTCTGTTGACAGATTATGAGGATGGAGCACTGAAGTGTGTCTGTGATGTGACAGTCAGCACAGATAATAACCACTATTCATCTGGGATCACAAAAGATGCCATCACTTGTCATTGTCATATTTGTGAAATAAGTCTGTCGTCAAATATGATGAGCTCCCCCAGTGTTTCTCTCAGAGGAGATAACACAGTGAAATATGCATTCAGAACAAACACTATTATTACATTTCATTCAATATGCGCCAGTTTATGTGAACTCTTTCGAACAGTTCTGCCTAAAGAACTGTTCTGCCAGATGAAGACACTGATACACAGTGTTCCTTTCAGTAGTTAGTACTTTGCATCAAGAAGGGCTTCTAAACGTTAGTGCCCTAAAATCATGGTCTCATCTGCTCAGAGACAGAGACAATGTGCTTTTGCTCTTGAAAAGCATAAACTCGTGGAGATGCTTTGATGATTGGGACCATTTGTACTCTCTTTTTTTGCTGCAGAGCCAAAGAATGGTATGACTGCTGAGACAGTTCAAAGACAACCACCGTCTCGCTGTATCTATAATGGTGCGTTCCGCCAAACGTGAAATCTTTGGCCAGATAAGATTGAAAACAAAGTCAATGCAGAGATGCGAATAGATGCAAATCTCTCGCCCCTGGGCGACCACAATTGGTATGACCACAAATTTGCATCATTCACATCTATTGGTCAATGTTAAAATATTTAATTTCGAGCGATAGACATGAATATCGTGAATTTTTCACCTGCATGAAAATATTCGCGATATTGCGAAAGCAAATAAATCTGAGAATTACACTCACTGGACTCAGCTGACCAAAGCTAGAGGGTGAGGTGGGCCTCAGACAGAGCTGAAGACAGTCTCTCAGACACAGCTCCTGGAGAAGAAATTCCCTGAGCTGTGTGCTCCTCCTGATGGTCTTGTAGACACACACACACATAATGGCACTGGCTTCCTCCAGTGTTTCCATAGCAGGTAGAATGCAGTAACTGTAATTACTTCAGCCAGTAGTCCCCCTCTCCTCTTTTCCTGAGGAGAACAGGCAAATAAACACAAATGATCCCGCAGAACACATCGCGTGAGTAACCTCATTGTAATTTGGTGTGATGTGAACACAACAATAGCGTTGTTTCTTGTTGAATTACAGTGAAGGTGGCGCTATTTGTCAAAAGGACTGTACTAATAAGCTCATAGAGCCATCACTGTTGACGCATGGATCCACTCTGCCCCCAAAGTGTTTATGCTCCATAACAATGTTGTGCTGTTTCTGGCTTTGTTCTGACCGGGAAGATGTGGGGGGAACGGTGTCATGTAGAGGTGTACATTAGGTTTTAACTTTGGCGGAGGCCATTTTGTTGGACAACTAATTTGCAAGTCTGTAAATTTGTGCTTCAACTCTTTCCACATGCACCCATTCACACACCGATAGCTTGACTTTATTGTCTATAATTCATGTATTTTAACACAACATATTTTATGAATAGATAGAGAGTGATGCTCTGTAACGTCAACCCTTTCATCCGAAAAACTTTCACTTGTATTTATTTTTTATCAGCGTATGAACAATCATTAAATATGCTATATACCAGAGGAATCAAAATCCATCAACCTCAAACTCAAATATTGAAACATCAATCAGAATATTGTTCAGGCAGTTCCCAGTGATGTTAAGTTGACACATGTTCCTCGCCGCCACAAACCTCCCTACCTCATGTATTTTAAAAATCAAATGGCAGCATATTTCCCTGATAGTGAAGAGTTAATTCAACTTCTGCCCTTGTGCCTATTTGTCAAAATACCTCTGATGTGTCCAAAAAAAAGTCGCAATCATCCCTGTCAAAAAGCTTCATCTTTCAAACCTCAGCTTTATAAAAGAGACTGGAGAATTTCATTCATGGCAGCAGGGAAGCCCCTTACTGACAGACGACATGAAAGCACGCTCATCAAACAGCAGCATCCTCCCATGTGGTCTGAAAGTACAATATAACACTTAACATCTTCTCCATGATATGTAACACAGTCTGCATGACATTCTCTGCTATGCAGCTTCAGCAATACATGTAACAGTAATGAAATTCAGACCATATGGCTGATCAATGGTCATAAAACCGATCAATATTCCTGCAGGCGAGCTGCTCAATGGCCTGTGAATGGGATTCTCATGAAATTAGGCAGGGGAGGTTCACGAGCACTCGAACCAGCTCTAATGGTACTGGCTCCTTTACTCCACTAATATTCCATTAGCAACAATAGAACCACCATTTAAAGTTTAAGTATGTTGATATTACATTTGTCTTATTGTCAGCAAATCCAATGAAAGACCCAAACCAACAGTGAAAGTATTATAATCATCCAGAGCCTGATATGTCCTGTTCCTCTGAGAGCTCCACAGACACTGTGAAAAACCCTTCTTTACCATTAACACACATACACACACACTGTAGTTTATTTCTGCCCTACACACACACACACACACACACACACACACACACACACACACGCACACACACACACCCTCCTGCTTCCATAAATATAGCATCAAATGTGAATCACACTACCACTGTGACAGAGCAGCTGTTGTGTTTTGCAATAAGTGAAATGCACAAGTGCACAAACTTTGGTCTTTTGCATCTTGTCCAGTATGTGCATGCATCATTTATTGTGTGAACTCCATAAGCAACAATACAACCATAATATAAAGTAGGGCAATGAAGAAATTCCTATCATGCATTAAAAGGACATATGTTAACTTTGAAAAGTTGAGAGTTACCATAAAAAAAACTCCCTTCAGAGCACATGTTAAGGTTTTCCAAGAGAAAGAAAGTGTTAATCAGTTATTTAATTTGTAATTAATTCCATTTGACATATTAGTGGGGAACCAGGTCAGTCTGGGTCCAGAATGAAATGTGTTAAGGTGAGCTCAGGGAGAAGCTGGCAAGGCTACAAGCCGGCACACTCAAGCATGGAGCAGCATGAGAGCTGCTCTGTGTGGCTTTGTGAAAGTCTGATCGTAGTAGCGCTCGGCACTGCGTCTCTGGCTGCTCTGCTCCTCTGGGCCGAGGTGATCCAACACTAATGACTCGCTCTATGGTTACTGGGACTTGGGGGAATGCTGGCAGGGCTGGGAGGGGGGGAGGAGCGGGTGCAGCCCTGATGGGGGAGCTGTCACCGATAGATGACTTCATTTTGCCTGCTTTTCCTTTCATTTCCCCTCCATTCGGATTCCATCTATGTCACTGAGGCTGATGAACCCACATTGGGATTTTGGCAATCGTACTTTATCAGGAGCTTGTTTGCATGGTGCCTCCCTGCCTACCTTTACTACAGGTTGGGCTGGTGCTGTCTGTGAAAGTGCTTAATAATTGCCAACTTGTGACCAATGAAAGAAAAATAAACACGAAGGGACATTTCATGTCAAACAGACCCATGTAGTCCAGCGCCCCCTTCACATTTCTTCCTTTTAGAAGCGTCCTTTTAAAGATTTATCTCCCAGCACCATAAAGAGCAGTAAATATTGATAGCAGCATGGGCAGGGAGGGAGGGACCCGAGGACAAAAACTGAGATCAAGTGAAAAGAGGCACAAGACAGAGCTGACAGGCTGAATTAGTTTACACAAGAGATGTGGAAAAGGATGAGTTGGGAGGGTGAAGCAGGTAGGAACAACACTCGCGTCACTCCTCCTCTTTCACCAGCACGAGGAGCTCCTCGTCCTGAGCTGGCCTACTTCTCCAAAGCCGCATGCAAGTGAAGTGTGAATTCTGGACTGCTTGGTTATCTTACCTTGCTCTGGACTCAGGCTGCGGATATTGCTGGAAATGTCCATGGGTGTAATCCCAAAAGAGACAGAGCTCCACGTGCTGCTAAAACAGGGATGGAGGTGCTGGCTTTACCCTAACTACCATCTGGAAGGCAATCTACTGTCACAAGCACGCCTCGCCCCATGGGTGTCATCATCCGGAGTGTGACAGAAAATGCTTTGGAAGAACTTAGCTATCCTCTACTATTTTGATTCTACCTTTGTTGCACTGTGTTCCCTCGCTTCTCCCTCTGTGTCCTCCTGAAGCCCATCCTCTGTCTCTATGTGCTCATGTGTCGGGTAGCTGCAAAGACAATAGTGTGGTCTTGCACACTTCTTCTTCTTCTTCTGCCTTTACTGTACAGACTGGAGGGAGGGGGGGGTGTAGCCTGGAGAGCACTGGGAGCGCGCTACTTGCAGTCAACCACTCACGGTTCTTGTAGGAGAGGGGGGGAAGCGCTCAGCTCAACGCGATCACCTGGGAGAACGAGTGCTATTAGATGGAGGAGGGAGGGAGAAGTGGGAGAGAAGAAAGATAAAGGAGGGAGGGAGAAGTGGGAGAGAAGAAAGATAAAGGAGGGAGGGAAAACTGAAAGGGAGGAGGAGCAGGAAGAGAAAGCAGAGAGAGAACCAAAATGCATCTGCTGAGATAAAGGGGAGGAGTGTGAAGAGAAAGAGGGAAGAGAGGGATGTGAGAGGCGTGAAGGAGGCAAGGTGGCTGTGATTTGCAAGAGCCGCAGCGTGTGGCACGCATGTTTTATTCAACGTGGAGCTTCTGAGGGAGAGGAGCAGCCAGGCGTGGACGGGTGAGCAAGAGAGGGAGAGACAGACAGAAAGAAGGGAAGAAAAGGGGGTGAAAATGAACTTCTCTCCACCTCTTTGATTTGGGTCTGACACAAGCGGGGAGAGCAAGCAGCCTCCAACAAACGTCTGGCCTAAGTCTGACTGTGGAGCGAATCGTGGATCACAATTTTATTATTTATTCATTTAAAAGCAATATGTTGGAAAATCTATTTTCTTAGCATAAAGACAAAAAAACTACACAAAAAGTTGAGGTCTCCAAACGATTCCTTCAGATTCATCCTTTAGATTTTGGCAAATATTTGATTAATCACCCTAATGTAGCATGTAAATTAGCCCTAAAGAACATATAAAATGTCTGAGACAATTATATTATGATGTGTCTTAAATAATACAGCGTTAACATACGGATACGAGGGAATAAACTCTTCCAGTTCTTCAACAGTGACCATTCTTGCCTCTTGCAAGTCTTCAAACTTTATGTACATGCAACAAGAAAGCAATGGAAAACTTCATTAATTTGATTGAGACCTTATGAACATGAAAAAATGTCATTTTGTTTTTCCAATCAAATAACATTAAATTAAAAGACAGCTTTAATCTAGAACTCTTGGGCTGTGTCCAAAATCCCTCTCTCATTCACCAACCCCTACTCACTATGTAGCGACTTCTATGTAGAGCACTATGTATCGAGCTCATCGGCAAAAGGAATAAAAAAGCTTTCAGACTCTACTCTGCCCACTTTCTCTGCGCCGGTAATTATGTCATTATTTTAGGATTACAATGTACAACAACAACAACGTCAACTGATGAAAAATCCCATAATACATTTTTTTATATTTATTTTACACTTATTATTAATACTTTTAGTTAAAAGAACACATTGAATGACAATTATTTAAATGTAGAAATCAACCTGTTTCAGTTTGTGCTGTGATGTGTTGCATTGTTCTCATTCACATGTGTACAACAGGTCAGGCTGTTGCTGCTGCCCTCGCTCCTCTTGTCTCTCCACCGTGAGCGTAATGCATGGCTGCTCTGTTAGTGACCGTTGGTTGTACACTACTTTTCACGATGCATTGTGGGAGACAATGAGTGCACTGTATAGCGATTGGTGAGTGATTTCAAACTCAGCCTTGGTGTGAGTCTACATGTTGACCCACACTGGCTCCACCATATGTTGGGTGGCACCAGTAGGTGGAATGTAATGGCAGGGCTCATGAATGCCAAAGCTTGTGTACGATTGCACCTTGTAATCTGTGCAGGGGTTGCTGGAGACTGACTGAAGCTATTTTAAGTCCTGGTACATCATCATCAAATGCGGAACACAATTTATAATATTTCCAGCAACTTTCAGCTATTGCATGAATAATACACGTTGCGAGTTGTCTCACCTCATGCATGTTTCATGAGGCAGGCACGACAAACCTCCGCTCTTTTGTACATGGATTTTCAAAGGCCCTGTACGCTGCTCTGCTCTCAGCCTGCACCAAATCATAATCCAGCACCCCGGGAGCTTCACCCGCACCTGCGCCTCAACCAAAAGTCAAGCTTCATTTGTCTGCCGGTGTCTTCTTTGTACATTAGCGTGCAACACCTCCTGCTGCTTGAATGAGCTTTGGGCATGCTACAGTAGCTGTCCACTGAGTCACAGTATAGTATAGCGGGAGAACCTGTCTCACATGTCCGGGGCTTTAGGCCGTCTCTGACACAGCGAGAAGTTAGCTAAGAGCATGCATCCACAAGGAATTGTGTAATGGTCGCTTTGGTGTGTGTGCATGCATTTGGGTTGAGTGGGGGCTGGGCAGTAGGGCCCTGAGGGATGTTAAAGGGCTCTACAGTAGTCAGGGGGGTTGGGGCCTTTTCCGTATACCTTTTACTATCATACACTCTAAGTAGAACAGACAGATTACGTAAAAATGTGATCATTGCTGATGAATAACAACAAGTACACATTATATCAGTGTGACTGTGCTGATGAAACTGTGAAATCCTCTGATACTCGAATTCAGATCAAGATATGAGAACTAAGCATTTCACTTTTACGTCTTGAGCTCAACCAAGATGTTTCTCTCAGTTTTTCTCAGTTTTTTCAGTCCCCAACACTATAAATATATATGCATATATACATATATGTATATATATAAACATCACAAATTTGTTTTCACACCTGATTGGAAAAAGAGTCATTTTTTGCTTTTGGACTAAAAGTAAAGCTGAAGGTTAGCAAACTGCTCTAAAACTACAGAGAAACATGGTCTCAGCTCTTGGACACTTTGAATCTCCACCTGCTAACTAAGAGGTAGATGGAAGCAGCGCTGTCACAATGTTTCACATCAGAGTTGCATATGAGAGAAGACTGTTACACTTTCTATCAGCACAAAAAACTCATTGATCATCAAAAGTTCAGAAGTCCTTCAAAATCATTTTGAACCAATGTGTGACACAGTATAGCACAATCTCCCCAGGCTGCCAGCCAAGCCCACCCATTCCATTAGGGGTATATCGCCCTGATGTGAAGCACATGCAGAGATTGGTTGGTGCTGTGCAGCCTGGCAGTGTCTTTACCCACGACAATATCTGGATAAAGTTATTGGTGAAATACTGTATTTACATACTATAACCAGATGTTTCAAAACATCCATAACTGTAGGTTGTAGTTATAACGACGTGTCAGAGAAACAAAATATGAATCAAAAGATAATACAAACAAAACATAATTTAGTTGCATTACCCTCTAAATGTATTTTGTGATGTGGATTAATCTGTATTTCATTAAAGACATGAAATCTCCTTACTGTCGTGGTCGGTACCGTGGCTGCACCCCCCCCCCCTCCTCTGTGTGTGTGTAAATGAAATGTGATTGGTGCTGCATTCTTGGATAAATGAGTGTGTGTGTGATTGATAGGCAGGTTTAGGCATGCACGTGCTCATCTCCACTAATCATCTGTGCAGTATAAGAACCATGGTCTACACTCCACTTGTCACCAGATTACACAGTCCTACATATTATGTGGTATTTGCCTGCCTGCCTGTTACCTGTCGGGAAATCGTCTGCCAGTTGGTTCAGTAAACCGGCACACTTTAGCTGTTCAAAGATCGGCTTCCTGTTTCCCGTCAGTCATTGGCCGATCGCTCAGTTTGAGTCCACAGGGCTCCACCCACGTTCTGAGTCGCTGCTATTTATGAGCAAAATTTGATCCAAACTGTATTTTCACTTGGAGCTCTTGTCTGAGTCTCGCGCTTGGGTCCAGTTTCTGTTCCAATCCATAACAACGTTTATATCGGTATGGAGCATCTGCACATATCACAGTGTCACAACAGGTGAACAGCTGGTGATGCACATTTACATATCTGTGCAGTCTGTATATTTTCTACACGTACTGCAGCACCATCAACTACTTACACTCACATTCACACTTATGGTCAATTTACATTCTCCAATAGACGTAACTGCAATCTGCATGTCTTTGGACTGTGGGAGGAAGCTGGAGTACCTGGAGAACACCCACGCAGACGTGGAGAGAACATGCAACCATGGAACCTGGAACCTTCTTGCTGTGAGCTTACAATGCTAACCACTGTACCACCGTGCCACCCGACATGTAGGCATGCTCTTCATAAATGAGATATTGATGGTGTGATAATGTTTCTGACAGTAACATTGTGTACAAATGTTGAGGTGAGGTATAAAGTATAAAGTATAAGTTTGTGGTAAATTCCAGCAGCAGGACACCACTGTTACTATTTGAAGGCTGTAGGAATGTGCAGAAACAAGAAAGATTAGATTCGATTAATGTGTGAGCCTTATGGTGGCCCTTTGTGTTACTTCTAGGTCACCAGGTGCCACCTTATCCATTATCCTGCAGCACAGCAGGTTATCTTCTGCAGCTCTTATAAAAGCAGAGGATTGGTAAAGTCAGCAACAATGATCAATAGCCTACAGGCCATGGGAGAACCCAAAGCGCAAACACTGAATGACACAGTCTCCGAGACGAAACCAAGCACAATATTGATTGATTTGACTCTCAAGTGAAGTCATGCTTCAGTGAAGGGAAGAAAAAAATATATATATATATATATATATATGCATATATAATTTTAATATGTAATATATTAATAACATCAGCTCAGACAATCTTTTCTGGCCCTAAATGTCTCTGTCTTCACCTTAAGTGAGCATGAAATTATTTTGGCAATGCTGATGACATTTCACTGAAATGTCATCAGCAATACATCTGAGTCTGAGTCTTTATTATATGTTGCATTGAAAACACGTTGTGGATGGTGACCCAGCTCAGTGGACTGATCATGACTCTTTCACATGCTATGGCTTTGTCATGTTCAGCAGACGGATGCTGCCGTGTTATAAGTGTGGACGGAGGAGAAAGAGGAAGTTAATAACCTCAGCTGGATGAATGCAGGGGTCTGCACCCTGCATCCATGGATTTCTTATTAAATATGGGTGTGTGTGTGTGTGTGTGTGTGTGTGTGTGTGTGTGTGTGTGTGTGTGTGTGTGTGTGTGTGTGTGTGTGTGTGTGTGTGTGTGTGTGTGTGTGTGTGTGTGTGTGTGTGTGTGTGTGTGTGTATTCGCACACAGGTGACCTGAAGCAAATGGAAAAAGGTAAAAATGCATTTTCCAGGCTGTGTCACGATGCGAATGATTTCACTGAGGAAATAATGTCAGGGGAATGGATTTTTGCTGTTAGAGATATAAGCATTGACAATGAGACAATCATCGGATACAGCAGGAAGCAACTGAGCTGCCATGTATCATGTGGTATCATGTTGGCAGGAACTCTGATACAAGAACCGTGTCCCAGAACAATTCAAGAAATAATTTAGTATTATTGGGCTTAATGATTCACACTTGGCCACACTTGTGTCTGGTGGATAGACTGAATATTGCTCAGAATCTTCTCATTCTTTAGTTAAGTTAAGTGATCAATACTGTCTATAATAATTCTCTAATATAATTTAAAAGTAGGATCATATACTCAAACAAATAATTATGGCTTAAACTGTGACTTTATGTATTTGAATTACATATTAAATTAATTAAAGGTAGTTAAATATACAAAAAATCCACTTGATAGAAAACACTTCATATAATGTGACCCTTTACATTGGCCTTTTATCATAAAATTACTTGGCAATTTAATATGTAATTGCAATACATTGAGTCAATAATAATTTTGGGAGTAAATTGAAAGACAGTTAGTGGACGACCCATTCTCTTGAGCCACAGCTGTTCCTAATAGACTTCATGGACACATTACACACTTCAAAAAGCCTCCAAAGGATGCAGTTAATGGTGTCCTCTTTAGTAGCAGAGAACCCTAAAGAGAAGACTGCAGCGGCTGGATGGATACATTTGGATGAGGGGCGGAGCTCTATATGATGACTCATAAGTCACTATCAATGGTCCAAGCAGATGGGTTACACAAAGCCTAAAATAAGGTTCCCTACAAATTTGGGAGTGAGTGTGTCTGTTGAGCTTGCTGACACACAAAGTCTTCGCATTGCGCCAATGGCACACCTGTGGTGGATGCACCTTCTCCTCTTGTTTCCTGTTTCCCCTTCCCCCTGCGTCACCTCTCCTCTGTCTGTGAGTGTAGCTGTGTCCCAATTCAGGGGCTGCATCCTTTAGAGGCTGCATTTGAAGTCTGATTGCGTCACGGCGGTGCAACGAGACTGTCCCAATGCCGCCGACAAATGCGTCCTTCAATCTCAGAGCAACGCCTCTTTGTGTGTGTCAGGTTCAAACCCCCCCGTCTGTTTCATCTGCTGCCTGTGTCTGTCTGGTTTGTGTAATATTCCGTCTGGATTGGATTTATCACCTGCCTCTCCGCTCTCCCCCCGTTCACCTACAAACTGTTAGATCTGTTGCTCATTCTAATATTCAGTAAATCTCTATAGTAACTTTCACTCGGCCTTCATGTCTGAGTTTAGTGTTTGGGTCCAATTCTTGTGCTAAACTTGGCACACAGACCAAAATGAAGGGAGGCGTCGTATTACTCCGACCTTACCATCCAGTTTATAATCCTCTTCTTTTTTTTCCCTTTAAAAAAATTTTTCATGGGTTTATTGAACACACCCATCAAATATTAAGTGAACCCTTGGATTTAATGGCTGGTCCAACCTCCTTTTGACGCAATAGCCTCAAGCCAGCGCCCTAACAAGCTGCGGATTAGACCTGCTCACAATCAGGAGGAATTTTTACCATTCTTCTTTACAGAACTGCTTCAACTCAGCAAAAACAGCGAGTGCAGGCCAGTTAACAAAATGGAATGACAAAGCAGTGTGTGCGTGTGTGTTTTCTATATAATAATAATATTTATAATCACACAGATATGAATAATTACTACAATAATATCTTGTTATCATAACAGAAATGCGACCACTGTGATAATAAATATGTTAATTACAACAATAAACTTGTTTATAAATCAATAATAATAATGATAATCCTCTTCTGTCAAAGTGTACACTGTGTAGTCATCAGTCAATCCTCACACAGCAGTTCATGGTACACATCAAACACTTTAAAGCCTTTAGCACTGGGACACAAATTGTAGACGGTATGTATTCAAATGAACATTTTGTGTTTCTACACACAGAATAGCGGATGGACGTCCTTGCATGGGACTGAATGAATGTAGCTGTATGACCTTTCACGGATTTTTCCACAGACCAGGAATATGTGTGAGCTCTAATATTTCTTTACTCTTGTTTATTACTGCAGTTATTTGTAACATCTTCCTTTATGTAATGAATTATTCATACACGTCGAAAATCTTCTTTGAAAACACTATAGGATACAGTAGCGCTGCTCTTCATATGCCTCCCATCATGTGTGCATGTGAGCGTACACTCATGTGAGTGTCCTGGAAAATCAATCACCAGTCTTGATAGAATACGACCTCAGGGCCTTGGAGAACAAACCATCCCGCCCTCTTTAAATGCCTGAGCGCTGGTGTGTGTGTGTGTGTGTGTTGCCCACTGAGGCCAAATAACTGGCTGATAAGCAAAACTGTCAAATTCATTTCATGCGTGCTGTGCTAGAACGTTGACAGCTGCATTTTCTTTTTCTAATGTGTTTGGACAGCAACTTAAAAGTATTGTGCCCCTAACGACGGGCCGTGTGTAAAGCACATTTGTGAGCTGCCCACATTAGCTTGGATAGTTATTTATGAATCTGTAGACTGCTGTTCTCATTAAGTTAGTGTTTGTGCAAGAGACAGCTGTGGTGACTGGCAGCTGGGAGAGCAGATGCCTTGTGATGCATTCAGTATTATTTTGTTATATTATGAGTTAATTCGCTGGTTTTCATGCTGTCCTTTAATGTGATGTGACACCGAAAAACATCCTCCAGTTTTGAACTGTCACCTCCTCTAAAATGACGGGTCAGTTTCTAAAAAGTGGCAGTCTTAAGTGCAAGACATCACTCAGAAAATGGCCCTGGAGATGATGTTTTCAAGCAGGGAACTGGGCAGTGAAAGCAGATGAATGACAGTTCATATTTAGTCTGGAGTGTTTGAGTGAGTTGGCTGTTATTCAGCCAGACGCACACATGCAGATGTGGGCTAAAGTTTGGGCATTCCTTGGGAAAATTGCATATTTTGTGGACTTTTGAAGAGAAAAGAAGTAAAACTCCAACCCCTGCAGTCGCATTCAAAATAAACCTTTAGATGTTAATGCACTGAACAATTTTATTTCATGAATTTTCATGAAGAACAAACCCGACTGTTTCATGTGGAAAGCTTGGGCCCCCTGCAGTACTAGGACAGTGGGAAGCTCTATATCCAGAAGACATGACTTTTGCTGGATATTTTCTTATTTCCCTTTATTTTTATCACCGAAATAGTGTCTCATATTTATCATCTGTGTCTGCATGAGTACAGCAACATTCACGGCAACATCGATCTGAACTATTTCCAGACCTACTACACAGAGACACCCAGTCCATCACATTCAAACACAGTCTCACCTTAGTCTTCATGCGTTACATGTCTTTGGACAAGGAGATAAACCCTCAGTAATTCTGGGTGATCAGAGTTTATCAGGGCCTGGGGAACATGGCAGGGATTACAGAGATCAGTCTCACAGCCCGTGCTTAGCAGTTGCCTGCGGCCCCGACTGCTTACACATAACGAATGCACAGACTGTTTCACCTGCTCGGTGTCGAGGAAGCAGAATTAAATGTGTCCAAACAGTGTAAATTGGTGTAGTGATAGAGGGGCAGTGATTTACAACTGTATGCATCCTGCGCCGAATGAACGCCAGCACTTTGACAAATGACTCCATCTGTAAATCGCCAGTCTTATGAGGATAACACTCCCACATCACAATGCTTTGCAAATGAAGCCGCTGTGATTGGCCATTCTGAGAGCAACCATTATCTTGCTTTACCCTCAGCAGAGAGGCCTCTCATTATTTCCCTCCCGGTGAAAAAGCAGTGTTAGCTACATCCTGACTCACAACAGCTAATTGGACTGGTTGGAGCTGGAGCAGCATCACTCATTAGACCGTGTCAGCTGACTAGCTAGGTCAAATCCACAGGGTGGATCTGTTCTATTAATCGATGTAGATAGTTAATATGGGTCGTGAAGACAATCTAGACTCTAATCAGATGTAGAGGGGAACCTGAAGACCTGGGAGGGCTCTAGAATATGAGGGGTGGCAAGATATATACATTTACCACAAATCTACATCGTCATGATGATTAATCATGTGTAGTGATTTTCTTTTAGTATGAGTGCACCTTTAAGAAAGTGTAGCACGTTGACCCCTGATGAGTCCGTCCACTAAACTGAGATAGCTTAGTTATAACTAGTTATATTTCCAATGCATCCAGATTCATTGAAGAGTGCCCTATGTAGCTGAATACATTACTAAAAATACCAAAATACTTCCTAGACTGGTGATTAAACCCATACATCTCTATGTGATTTGAAAAAATCATAAATATCAATTAAAATTCAATTATTTATATTCATGCTGACTTTATTCAGTTTCCATATGTATTTAATGCACCCTGCTGGTATTACCACTATATTGCAACCCCTTGCTCAGTCCTGAAATATGATCATTTTGATCTCCCATCATGCTCTGGGTCTAATCATAGAAACAACCAAATAGCCCTACTTCTCCAACCCATTTTCTCTTGGAGTGACCTGTTTAACCAGCCATTCTTTATGCCACAGCTCTCCATGCAATAAGACTTGAGATGCTACATGTTGTCCATCTTCTCTATGGACCATTTGCCTCCATCAATTCTTTAGATCAACTGGAGGTTGTCAGAGAACAGCTGTACTGAAAATAAACATTAAGAGCAATACAGAGCCATAATACATGATTATTGTTAGTATAAACCTGGTTCTGTTGCCATAAATCTGCACCAATCACTATTATTTTCATTGCAGGTGAAAGCAATGTCTCATCGAGAGAAAGAAGTTCTACGTTTGAGCTCCTTGTTTTAATTTATCAGCCTGCAAACGTTTCTCTTATCAACCTCATCAATAAAAAAGCCTCTAATAAACCCTGTTAACCAGGACCTTCAAATTTGATATAATTGTAAAACACATTTTGGTCATGAGGTCAGATTGAACTTCTACACTCATAATCATTAAACTTAAATTTAATTTGTTCTTTTGAATATTAATTTAAGGAATGTCACAGTATCCTCATCACTTCACACCCTTGATGTTTTCGTCTGAGTACAGTTTTCATCTCTTCAGTGGTATGGAAGCTTCAGAAGACGTGTAGGTCACATTTCATGAAAGTCATGATTTATTAAATAAGTATGTCCTTGCATTAATACGCAAAATATTAACACTTAAGCCAATGGCTTTTTCTTGAATTTTTAATATTTACTCGAATGCAAGTTAAAAATAGAATATAAGCATAAAAAAGGTGAATGAACATTCACTCTATGATTCTAGCGACATGGTAACAGGTCTGTGAGGCAGGGATACTGAACTTAAAGATAAATATTAATGACAGCATACTGATATTCACAATCACAATGCTAGCATGCAGATGCTAACAATTTGTTATGTTAACCATGTTCCACAAGGTTGTTTGGTTTGCCATTAGTCTAGAGTCAGGGGACAAAGTCATTACAGTTCCCCCTGAAGGAGACATGAATGTGTGAACCAAATTTCATTACTGGTGCCAGAAGTGAGAGATTCAGCAGAGTCATTAGGATTCATTCTCTGGAGACCATGAATGTCTGCACATAATCTCATGGCAATCCATCAACAGTAGTTGAGATTTCTCCAAAGTG
Source organism: Hippoglossus stenolepis (assembly GCF_022539355.2). Classification (NCBI taxonomy): domain Eukaryota; kingdom Metazoa; phylum Chordata; class Actinopteri; order Pleuronectiformes; family Pleuronectidae; genus Hippoglossus; species Hippoglossus stenolepis. The sequence continues at coordinate 26,194,922 of NC_061488.1, forward strand.
GTGAGGAGACTGACCAACATACTGACCAACAAACAGACTAACCCATTAAGTAACATTTTCATGTCCCAAAAATGGGAAAAATCTATGTATTCAATGAATAAGCCTACAGATCTGGGTAGAAATCCTCTGTGGATTTCTAATTGATGGCTGGATCTGTCTATTCTCTGGTGTCTTCCATGCAGAACAACATTGTTTCTCATCTCACTGCCCGTAGAACATTGCATTATATCATAGAAATATTTCAGAAATGTAAGCATGGTCACACACACACACACACACACACACACACACACACACACACACACACACAAACACACACTTACAAACTGAGCGTGGTGCTGAACCCTGATCATGCATGTGATTTAGTCTAAAGGTAATTCTAGAGGAAATAATGAAAATGTTCTCTTTAGGGACAGACTTCATTTGACTGTCCCAGAAAGGCCTTCTGTCTCATTGCTGTCTGGCTCTGAGGGTCTGGATTTGAGGGTTTTCTTCCCAGGTCCCATTAGTTATATAACAGCTTCAAAAACAGAAGCATATGCTAATGTGTGTATGTGTGTGTGTGTGTTATTTTAGACGAAAACTGAGACAAGTGTATCTTGGGAGTAAAATTTAATGAAAGCACCACATAGAAGGAAAAAAGGAATCTATATTTCCCTCCATAATTTAGTATCTAGAGAGGACATTTGCTTTTCTCACAATACAGTGAAGAGAGGCAATGTCTTTCAAGTTTAAAAAGGTTTAAAGCAGTTGTTACCAACCTTTTTAAGCCCAAGATCACTTTTAAATCCCAGGAGCCTCTGGGTTTCCATATGCTAGATCAACACCTAGGATTGTGGGAAAATCTAATTCTTAGCTCCTGTTTGATAAGACAAATAGATGAAAGTCAGAGCTATAGCAAAGTTTAGTAATATCTGTGATTAGTATAGTTTCTTAATGAAATGTACATTGGGAGTTGTAGATATCTTTTTTCCCTATGTTTTTATGTCCACAGTAGTGTTGGGAACTATGGCTCTTTGATGGGAGTTGTTAAAAAAATGTATTAACATTCTTTAAGGGGACAGGGGTCACTCAGGTAATCCGCAAAATAACAACTAGTGTAATGATGATATAATAGATTTGAATCAGAATCAAACTAGATATCCCAACAATACAATTTCTTCTTGTATGTGTGGTTTAGCAACACTAAACTACTGGTGTCAATAATCTGCATTGTAAACATTACACAAGGTCACACCATATCCCTCTGCTTTGTCAGTGAATTTACCGTACCTTGATTTTACCTTCTGTGTGAAATGTGTGCAAATAATGTTGCCCTACCTTGAATCCTATTCATGCACATGTCTGTCTAACTGCGGGTGGGGCTAAGCCAAACACACACACACACACACACGCACACACACACACGCACACACACACACACACACACACACACACACACACACACACACACACACACACACACACACACACACACGCACACACGCACACACACACACACACAGGTATACAAGAGGAGGAACCTTGAGCTTCAGCAGTCTTAACAGAATTAAGGAGACTACCGTCTCTATAACTAGTTATCATGCATACTCTGCCATTTAGACAGTTATTGGTTATTTAAAAGTTATCACAACCATTTCTTATTCTTATTATGTTAAATGGCTTCACATATACATTAAACAATCCTGACAATGGGACAATATTATTGGACAATTGCTTACTCTGTACAATGTAGTGCATGAAAGGTGAGCAGTCCCCCCTCCCCCTTGTCCTTCTCAAAGAGGTGAATGTTCTCACTGTTCACATAAAGGAGGGCAACATCACTGGCGTGGATTTTATTAGTTTAGGGCAGGCAGTGATGAAATTTGGGCACACTGATAAAAGAACGGCTCCCAGACAAGTATGACGACAAGTATAACTTGGCTCCCTTTGTTCACATCAAAGAGCCGTTGAATGTCTCAACACTAGTCCACAGTGGAGGGAAACTTTTCACCACATGGAGCAACAGAGACTCAGACCATAGGTTAATTTGGTTATCAGTCAAACTAGAACTATCTTTACTGCTGTTCTCCGTTAATGTGGTTTTATCTGCAATCAGTTTGCTGTTAAGCAAGCTAGTCATTAGCCTCCTGCTTGAGGCTCATGTGTTGCTAACAACATTCTAACTTAATTTACTGTCGACCAAACTGTCGCTATTTTTCTTGCCGTTGTGGTTTCAGTGAATGGTTACAGGATTAATTACTGTGGCCTCCTCTGACCGTCTTCTCTGAGGGAAGGTCTTACAGGTCACACCAAGTTTTACTGACACTTTTTGAATACTGTGAGCACACAAAAAAAACCTTCTGGTGTCTTGGACCGGTAAGACATCATCCTCTCTCAAACAGGGCCACTTCAAGTTTTATAACTTTCACCAACCAAAATTAGTGAACACATGTATCACACAAACCTCTCTAATGGGATGGCTGAACATGATGATGCTACTCACACCTGGTTTAAGCCAAACAACTTGCTCAAACCAATCTTCACCAGAGAGCCATGCATGACCTTTAAAGACACAGTGGCTTAGGAGGTAGAGCAGGTCGTACACTAACCAAAGGGTAGATAGTTTGATACCCGGCTCCATTCGGAATGTCGAAGTGTCGAAGTGTCGAGGCCGAGAAGCGTAATAAAGGTGCTGGAGACTCCAGTATTTAGCTCAGCTATGTGAAGGCCAGTCAGCAGTGAAATGTAGACCTAAGTGTCATCAGCACTGGGCTTTACAGAGGAGAGATAGCAGCTCTCTGAAGTCATTAACCTCACATGGCTTGCACACCCACTCACAGACTCCAGCCTTTGCCGTGTAATTATAACATTACAGCAGCGACTTGTAATATCCAGACATTTGCTCTCTGTACACTCAGCCTGACATAATAGCAATTCACATTCAAGGTTGTATGTGCAGGGGGAAAAAAAGAAGAACTACAATTTCTAATTCACATGGGCGTGTGGATGCTCTGTGAAAGAATAACTGACTTTATTTCTAGAATCATCCATCAACCTGAAACAGACTAACTTGCATTGCTCATGTTAAAGTCCTGCACCAGAGTCCACAGGGCATTATCACAGCCTTTTCTGGTGGACTTCTAATGTGAAGTTTCAGAGACGGTACCTCAAGAGTGGAAGAAAATTGCTAATTAAATTGGCTGGAAATAATTATTGAATGAAAACAGCTTTCCTGTTTAAACAAGTAAACATAAAGAAAGCTTTGGGATTAAAAAAGAAAAAGCAAACATGTAGACAGTCCCTCTTTTCACTTTGGACAGAAAGTCTAATATCAATCCATTTAAAATAAAGCTCAGTTTCCCACTGCTCTGAGTTGTTTTAGTTTGTTGTGTTAAGGTAATTTGTGGTTGTTAATTTCAAGGAGAACTCATTAATTCAATGATGAATTAATGATGTTCAAATTCATTTTTTATATATATATATAGTGATGTGAGTCCGCTGAAGACACTGAAGACTATGTGTACATGTGGGGTGTGTGGACATGTGGATATGCACATACTGCATTGCATTTAAGGCACTGCATTTATATATACAACCAATCAAAGCACAATACGCTAGCCTATACGTCACATTCTCATTCATTCTGTGTTTCTATATGCCATGCTGTCACATGTCATTCACACTGTGATATTTACTTGCCCATTGATAACCCAAACATGCCCTACATGCATGTTACACACGTTAGCAGTGAATAAACACACTCAGATGGGACACATTGAGTTGTTGGTTTGATTCCTTGAGGTTTTTCATCATAGCTCTCGTTGGTTGGTACGACTGCAGTCAACACACAACAGTAAGAAACATTTGACCAAAGGATATTTATAACTATACATAAATCGTATCAAAAAGTCACTGTTATGGATTAACTGTATTATCTTGCACATTAGCCGTATCCCCACAGTCACAGTGAGGACAATGACTCTAATGCAAGCACATTGTCATATTCTTATCTTTCATTTCTCTTATATCTGTTCGTACAGTGAATTTGTGCAAACACAACAGAGTCAACAAACGACATGATGAACGTCACCTGTGTGTATCTGAGCGAACATGAACGAGGATAGCGAATTAGCATAATTAACGTCACAGTAAAGCCATATGAGGCTTCACTTCCTGCCCCATATGTCAGAAGCAGAGACAGCCTCTCACTGGTAACACTCTTTATTACATGCATGTCGTAATCTCAAAGCAATATGAACATAAATTGTCCTGTGGCACAGCCCGGTTTCTGTCATGCACACAGGTTCATCCTCACTAAACAGCGTGGCATGTCTGTCTGTGTCCAGTTCTCTGCCACATTAAAGCAGTGTCACATATTGTTCACTACAGCTGAAAACAGAATACTTCTTCTTGATTGAACAACATTTGGTAAAAACAAGAGTGACCAGCTGCTTTAAAGGTTGAGTGTGTAGAATGTAGTGACATCTAATGGTGAAGTTGCATGTTGCAGCCGAATACCCCTCTCCTCAACATCCACTTACAAACATAAAGGAGAAACTCTGGTAGCCTCCTGTTGTCATAAAATATTCATAATATGTTAAGTTTGTCCAGTCTAGGCTACTGTAAAAAACATGGCGGCCTCCGTAGAGAGGACCCGCTCCTGTTGTAAATATAAGTATCGAAATATAAAGGGCCCATTTTAGGGTAAAGAAAGCAACAATTTGTATAATTTAGATGAAACACACAAGTGAAAACTTCACTAGGATTTATTTTATATTCAATTTCTGCCAAAAGATCCGTTTCATCTAAATCTTACACACTGGAACTTTAAGGAATCAATGAGCCTTTTATTACCTCCATCAAAAAGGTCATGTATGATATATATCATGTATTTAGCCATTAAATGCATTTTTACAGGGTTCTGATCTCAGAACAGATTTAATCAGTTGTTATGAGCCTCTCACAGACAAACTGGTATCAGTGTTTATGTTACAATTTACATAAAGGAATTGTCTTCATTTCATTAATTAGTTTTATGTACTATAGTTTAATATGTATAATATAATAATATAAACAATGAAATACTTCATCTTTTGGCACATTCACACCAAACACGAAGAAAATGTTCGCCTTGCATTACTCTCATGATTCGCGCTACGGGATCATTCGTGTTTACAGCTAAACACAACCCAAATATTTGCCTGTTCTTCTGTGGAAAGAGGAAAGGAGGACGACTGGATGAAGCGACTACAGATGTTGCATCGGACCAGTTCAGCACCATTCTGTGTGTCCACATCACCATCCAGAGGCGCACACAGCTTGGAGAATTTCACCGTCTTCTTCAGGAGCTGTGTCTGATATGATATCTTTTCCAGTGCCAGCTGAGGCTTACCAGTGGGCAGTCTAATGACCTTCGAACTCAGGTCGCTGTGAGTAACGTTCACCACATCGCATCATGCACACTCTATTGCGTCATGCCATTTGTGCCATGTGCGTCGCGCAGTGCAAGAGATGCAGAGTATTTTTCTATTCATGTCTATCATGTTCATTTGGTGTGAATGCATTATAAGACAATGTCTTTTCCACAGATGAGAAACTACCAACAACTTTTACATTTTTTACCACCAGTTTCCCTTTAATCCAACTGTGTGTGTATGTGTATGTGTATGTGTATGTGTATGTGTGTGTGTGAGTGTGTGTGTGTGTGTGTGTGTGTGTGTGTGTGTGTGTGTGTGTGTGTGTGTGTGTGTGTGTGTGTGTGTGGGTGTGTGGGCAGTGGTTTTTCTGTTGAGATTGATCACCGTCATTAGAATGATGTCATGATGCTCATTAGCAGCTCAATTTGCTTTCTCAGCTCAGTCAATGGTAACAGATTAGCAGCCGATTCCAGCGCAGGTTTCAGCTGCGTCCCACTAATTACTAACTTCAGTAGACAGTGTGTGTGTGTGTGTGTGTGTGTGTGTGTGTGTGTGTGTGTGTGTGTGTGTGTGTGTGTGTGTGTGTGTGTGTGTGTGTGTGTGTGTGTGTGATGAGAGGTGGGAACAAAGACATTTACAGCAAGTAGTGTTTGTGCAGTGCATCCTAAAAATTCAATCAGAGGGATGGAGGGAGATAAAATGAACCTGTGGGAGGGTGTGGAGCTCAATTATAACAGCACGGTTATCATGGCAGTAATGTTGTTTTCAGGTACATCATGTTATGCATGAACATAGTACCAGCAGCACCTCCGCAGCTAATGTAAAGCTCTTTTAATTATAAATCTCATACTCTACAGAAATACACTTGAAATGTTGAGGAAAAATAAATAGTTTTGGGAAAAATTAATATGAAATATATATAAATATAAATGTATCAGATAGCATGTGGATGTGGGCCACTTCAGGCAATGATGTGGCACTTCTGGCCTTCTTGTGGCCCAGACAAAATGGACGTGAGACGAAAGTTGCCCACTTGTAAAATAGCAAATAGGGCCCACTTTTGGCAAACATGCAGTGCTCTAGGCAAGCTGTAATCTGAATGTACACCTAAAGTGGCCCAAGTGGTAAATGGCGAATATGTTCCTAACAGCACAAAACTAATCCGGGCACATTTGGCACCTTTGGTTGACATGTGATATTGCTATGGCTTACTTGTGGCCCAGATCTGGCAAAAAGAAGCAGACTGCCCAAGTGCCATCATCCCCGGGTGTGGGGTGTAGGCCAAATCTGAGTTTCTTTTTAATACCCTGACCACAATGCAAGTCAACCACTAAGCAGTCCAGGTGTATTATGCTCTTAGCAGCAAATATGTGAGGTAATATGTGCATCTAAGAAACCAAGGATACAGGGTTGGAGTGCTTCCTATATTAACTCTAACTGTAATTCTCTGTCAACAAATTATTTACATATATCTTTTTGTGCTTGATCCTTACCCCCAATGCAGACTGCTGGTTTCGAATACTTTGACCTTTTCTACTCTAATTCAAGCACCTTCAGATTAATGCAGGGACAAAAAATGATTTGACAAGGTCAGCCTCTCATTTTCATTTTATAACGTGACGATCTCTGTTTCACTCTCCACCATGCACTCTTCACAGCACAGGCCTGTACAAACTGTCCCCACTGCTGAATGCTAATGGTACACGGGGAGCTATAAATCACACAAAGCTGAGAGAAATATTCAGTTCACATTCTCTTCAAGGACTCCCACCTTAGAATCTAATCTGTCCTTCAAGCCTAGCCAATGTTCTATTGATACTTGCTTTATAAAGGGAATCAAGGCATGAAGTCATCTGACATGGTCTGAGGGAATGAGCATTTGTGTACTGTGTGTCTATGTGAATTTCATACCATATACTTTGTGTGTGTGTGTGTGTGTGTGTGTGTGTGTGTGTGTGTGTGTGTGTGTGTGTGTGTGTGTGTGTGTGTGTGTGTGTGTGTGTGTGTGTGTGTGTGTGTGGTGAGTGCACTAGCCTGACTGACTTTGATGCATTCTGCCTATATGACTTCATTCTAGGGGATTAAAGCAATGTGTGACAAGCAGTGGAAGACAGCAATTAAACACACACACACACACACACACACACACACACACACACACACACACATTTGTATCTCCAGAGGACGTTACATTGATTTATATAGATTTTCTGGAGACTTACTCTATCCTTAACCAGTTACTTTAGGCATAACCTTAACCTGGCCTAAACCTAACCTTAGAGGTCCAGTGTGTAAGATTTAGGTGAGAGGGATCTATTGGCAGAAATTAAATATAAAACAATCCTTGTGATGTTTTCACTAGTCTTAATCATCTAAATTTGTACGACCACTCTCACTTTCCCTGCATCTTCATCTCCCTCTCTCTCTTCTCTCCCATGGGTGAAAACTCAATCGGACACGGTTCAGTCCAGTGCTGGAGATGAACAATGTATTAGACACAGAGAGAGCAGTGGAGATCGCTGACCTCCTCACCCCAATATTCTGCCTCCATTACATTCCTGGAATAGTAACCCTCAGCTGATACCTGCCCTTTCTCTCCATGGCCACTGCTCAGGGCCACCTGACCTGTCTGAGTGGAGGTGAGAAGGACATATAAACACTTCAGTGGCAGACCACTCTTGATTTAAAGGTGAACCAGTGGATTAACAGACTGTATAAAAGTTTTGCTCATTGTATTGGTGCCATTAGATTACAGTGAATATCGCACTTACATTTATTGGGTAGCTGTTCGATGTGTTAAGATCTTAACCATTTCAATCTCTATAAAGTGTTGATAAGTCAGATGTATGGAAGCCCTGAGAGGCTATTTTATATCTTTTTGTCAGGATTTGGTTCATTTTCACGATATTCACTTCGGCCACAGGGGGCTGAATAGTACTGTGTTTACTTGACAAAGGCTCTCTGCCAGAGAATTGACATGTCCACTGATAGCAGGTGATGGATGAATGGGTCAGACACACGAGGGGTTCTAAATCCTGCTTTATTGTTTAGGTGACCTTTACTTCTTCTTATTTTTTTCATCTTGCAGAAAAACAAAAAAACTCCCAAATATATTTTTGATCAAAACAGAAACACGACCTTGAGCGCACAACAAAAAGAAAAACCCTTTGTCAGAAAACATGAATCCTTCTTTTCTCATTTTGACACAGGGGTTTTGTTAGGTGGTATGAAATGAACTGTAGTTTTGGTCAGGGCGGATTTTTTCTCTCAAATCCCTTCCCCTTACTCCACTGATTAGTATTAGTAATATTAAGTGCACATCCAGAAAGTCCAAAAAAACGGGACTTTCTGGACCGCTCTCATCTTAATGGGAACAGTGCTGCCTACTACTGCCACTCAGAGGCGAAAGGCCAGAGTTTAGAGCTCTCAAAACAGAAACATGACATACGTTAACACACTAATTCAAGTAGCTAATTTCTAATTCATTAAATCCAAACAGTTCATCCCTGTACATTTCATCTGGCTGTAGATGAAGAGAAATATGTTTAATGTTGGGATTAGAGCCTTTGCACCACAGGAGGGCTCAGCCTTTGGAAGTTCGACCTTTGCTCACCTGAGTTGACATAAAGCTGCTCAGTAAACGTCACCCTAATCAGCTGATCAGATCCCATTGGTGGACCCATTTTGACTCATCATAATACCATCAACTCTTAAAAGAATTGGACACTTGATTCCTTTCCATAAAATTATGTTGTCTGCAAATGGAATAGATACAATCAGCATTCACTCCCGCATCAAATGACTCTGCAGTAGACATTGGCTTTAATTGGCATTGGCTCCGATTGGCAATGATGAAAACATGACACCCGGGTGCATGTGCTAATTTGGTAAGACAGTGAGGTGAGAGAGCGACTCCGTCAATGTGCTTGTGATGTCAGACATGATGTGAGGGAGAAACAAAACACAAAAGCTATTTTCTCTAAAAACGGAAAGGATCACCTTTTTTAAGCTACCTGTACTAAAGAAAACCTGCATATTCCTACAAATTTCTTGTGTAAAAGATGTATAAACCACTGGATACTTGCAACTTTCTGCAGATCACTGCAGTTAAGTCTTACATTAGGCCACTGACTCAGTGGGGAATCATACCGATCCAGGAGGACCAGCAGAGCAGCTCTCCACTGCTCAAACGGCAGTTATTAATTTCTGTTTTATAAATGCACCAAGAGCTTTTATTATTATTATCATTATTATTTTGGACTGCTTGTTTCTCTAACCGGTCCCTTTGTAAAAAGTGTAAAACGAATGTCCAAGAAGCCGATGTGAGAAGACAGCAGGGGATCCTCTGCAGGATTCACAGCGAGGGAGAGGGTGTGTTGATGACGTTTCTACAACAGACGCAAAAATGAAAAAGGCTAAAATAATACAAATATCTCAGGACAAAAAAGCAGGGCCACACACGTAGAAGACACACGTATAACTCACTAAGTTCTGTCTCCATAGGTTGAAAGCAACATTCATGTTAACTCTTCTTTTTCTTCTATTTCTTTCACTTATTTGCTTCTGCTGAAGTTAGCAGGCCAGTTACGTGGGGCCTGTCTGCGTGGCTTTTCTCCAGGTACTCTGTCTTCCACAGTCCAAAGACATGCAGATTGGGGGTCGGGTTTACAGGAGACACTAAATGTCTAGTGTCCAGTGTAAATGTGAGCATGAATGGTTGTTTGTCTCCTGTATGTTGGCCCTGTGACACTCTGGTGGCCTGTGCAGGGTGAACTTCACTTCTCACCCCCTGCCTTATGCAGTGGCCAGTAGCTGCTGTATGTTGCTTCACGTGCACTGCATTAAACCCAACAATAACACAACTGGCATGGTGGAAGATGGTGAAAGAATCAGAATCAGTCAATCTGTGAACAGTGACTGTTGCCTATTGACTGCAGAGCAGACTGAGAGGATCGAACACTGCAAACACCTGAACCCTGGCACTAAGGCCCCGATCAGACCTGGTGTTAACGTCCATCCTGAGAGATCTGATCACAAGGGCTCAGCTCAATTTGTCTGTTCACTCCGAGCATTAACATGTGTCCTGAATGTAATCACTTGTGATTAGATCTCACATCCCTGCTCAAAATGCAAGTGTTTGTTAGAGTTTACAGATATGCCCACTGTCACTGTGTTTGAATTTGAGTTTGTTGGTGTGTGAGTCCGTAAGTGTAGGAGCCAGAGAGGTAGAGAGAGGAGCCATGAGCTGCCTGCTTGATGTTGATTCCAGGTTTGAGCAGGGTCAAAGATCACCTTGCATAGAAAACGTAAGAGCAGAGATTTTGCAGGTGGAATAAGTTCTTTGCTTGACATTGATATTTACATACAAATGACTCCTGTATTAAATGATAATTGCAAATATAAACATTACAAGTTTCGGAATAGTTTAATTGTAATTTACAGTTCACTGCAACTGCTTTCTGCCCGTGTCTGAACCTTGAACAACTTTCGACTACTTTAGGACTTTTGGAAAGTTCAGAAATAATTAGGAGGTAAAATGGAAGAATGCACTCTCTTCTGCAGTAAACATCAAAGAGGATGTCAGACATTTTTGAATTCTTTTTCATCCCATAATCGCTTCCTTTTCTTCTTTTCTGCCAGTGGACCAAATGTTCTTGTTTGTTGTGGAGTAAACAGATGATTGATTTACATAATGCAGCAGCAGGATGACTGTGAGTTAGAAGATGTGTGCAGTTAAAATGAACATCCGGATGAAGACATGTTGTGTTATTAGAATTACATTACCTTTTGCATGAAAAGATCACACAGTTGTTATCACTGTAGCTGGGACATTTCAGGTGGATAGTCGAGGTCCCCAGATGCTGAATCCTACATTTAGATAGCCCATTCAACATTTTCCTTGGGGACACCATCAGACCGAATTGTTCAGTTGTATGCAAATCGACATAGAATTAACAAATCACATTCATGCCTTCCATGAAACCAACTTGAAATAAAATGTCCTTCAGGGTGTATAATCATCATTACATCATGCAGTTGAATAGGATGAATTTTGAGTATAAATGCTTAGATAAAGGTTCTCCTCCACAAAGTCTGGCTCCCAACTAGCAGCTTAAAGCTAAGAAGCTGAAATCTAATTCAGGTTCAGGGAGAATAAGAGGAGTTGCTGCTGTGGAGCTGCTGGAAGCAACCATCTGATATCTATATCGCTTATCCTTTTGAGGGTTTCAGGGGGAGCTGGAGCCAATCGCAGCTGGCATTGAGAGAGAGGCGGGGTACAACCTGGACAGTTTACCAGTGAATCAACGGGCCAACATACAGAGACACACAACCTTCACACTCACTCCATCATTCAATTAAGTCTATAAATAACCCAACCCAAACCTGCATGTCTTTGGACTGTGGGAGGAAGCTGGAGTACCTGGAGAAAACCCAGGTAAACATGGGGTGAACATGCAAAACAGATTTAACAGAGATGACACACACGACATTTAAAAAACACTGAAGGACACCAAAAGAAATGGCCTGTGATGAATGAACAGACTTAACAAATACAGGGGCACCTCTCCATCTTAATGTGTGGGAATCACTGAGTTTGATATGAGCAGTTACTGTCTTTACAAGTCATGCCTGAAACTACCAACGGTGAGGATTTGTTTGCGGAAATTGTTTAGATTAAAACCAAACCATCATCAGTACCATCCGACATCAGATGCCTTGCCAAAGAGAAGTATTTCCAACCATCATAGTGTGATACTATGTGTTCACTTATTTACTATGGTCTTTGAAGTTGTTATGGAAATTTTATTGGCAGTAAAGGAATAACGGTTAAAAATGGTAAATGGTTTGAAGTGCTTTTCTAGTCTTGATGACCACTCAAAGCAGTTTACAGTACAGTTTGCCATTCACCCATTTACAGTGCATCTATTAGCAGCACTTTATTTTTCTATGAGGGGCAATTCGAGGTTCAGCATCCTTCCCAAGGACACTTGCATGCAGATGGACAAGACTGGGATCGAACTGCCAACCTTCTGTTTGGAGGACGGCCGCTCTACCACTCACCCCTGCTCTGTGTTATTCAATGGCTGAGGCCTGAAGCTGAGGTCGATTCTTATTCTGTGCATCCCACAGGGAAACAGATAATATCCACAAACAACAAGAGCCGTCAGCGGATGTTGTGTTTGTTGCTGTGTTGACACTTCAAATATCCTGTGGGCAAAGGACACTAATGTACCGTTGCTTCTTATTTGCCCTGGGCTTTGAAGTGATTAAACAAATCTCTGCAGGCTCAAAGGTAATTTGCTCCACTCTCCATTCATTGAATTCACAGCAGGGGTAATGCACTGAGTAGCTGAATGAAGGAAGTTTAATTTTAATTTCCATTACCAACTGTATCCTGTGAACCACTTCTCTCCCACACGCTTCAACCCTGCTTTTAAAATGGCTAGGTAGACCCTGTGTACTGGAATATGGTATTTAAACTTAATGACTCCTCACACACAGTGAGGGGGCCACCGACGCTGACAACCCATTTTATACACAAGCCAGACCACATTTACATTAGTCATTGCAATCCCCTGTTACTGCAGTCACAAAGGGGCTCCATTAATTGGCCCTCTGCTGCACTGTGCATAACCTGATAGCACCATCAAAAGCTCCAGTGCAGGCCTCATTACTCAGCAGTTCAAGAGACGAGCAGCACACAGAGACTTAATATCTCACTTTTGTACAGGTTCATCTTCTGGCCCACGTACGCATACCTCGGTATAAATTGCTGATCCATCAAAACTGACCAAACTGGTCAGTTCCACACTTCTAGTTTCAAAAGCTGACAGAAAATGTCAAATTAAAAGATAAGTCCAGTTAATAAACTCAGTTTTATTCCTATAGCCCCAAATCCCACATTACTGTACTGCCTGGAAGGCTTATGATGGGACAGACATGAAATAGATGTGAAATCTATACCAAAAGTAACATTTCTTAATGTAGAAATTGAAGTGTCAGGTCAATTTATACTTGGGTCTTCTTCTAGTTCTGGTAATTATTTCTGTCTCTTATAATAAATAAAGTGTTGACATCTGTGAACACAGAGTCTCTCAAAAGTTACATTTATACTCTACTAATTGGTTGTGGGTTAAATGTTAGTGGGCAAAAAAGTACTTTCTTATGTTTCCCTGTACCTTAAACTAGTGTTTTGAATTGCCTCAACAGAACTGCAGTCACAAGGTTATTGCAGGAATTGTTTGAAAAAACAGTGTTGTCAACAAATGTTGTCAACAATTCTGTAAATAAAGAGAATGTTAACTTATTGTGACTCTGTCGGGATGGCTCTTTATTTTGTTGACAAAATATGTAATCATGGCAATAACAAGATACTCCCACAATGTTGTTGTTTGCTGTTGAAGATTAGTAGCATCTTAATGGTGTGTGTCTACACAGAATAGGTTCAGGTACAGGACTGAGTAAATGGTTTGAGCAAAACTCAAAAACAATGCACAACCCTTTTGGTTATGGGCATTAACAGAGCAATAAAAACACAGTGTGCCTCAGGTCGCCTGTACTGCGTGAGTGATGCATAAACCGTTATGTGGCCCACGCAGAAAGCTGTGTTGCTTACAACAGAACGGTAGACAGATTGCTATGAAAAAGTTCAAAGGGGCAAAAAGCAAGTCAGACAACAAGACGAGTTTTAATAAGGTGTCAGTTTATCCAGATTTTCTGAACCAAAGCAAACTGAAAATTAGCACCCCTGAAATGTCAATTACAATCTTTGTGCGGCACTTTAGGTACATTAAGTACAGTACGTCCGAGCTGAAGGGGGAGGGGTGCTAGCTGTGGTGGATCTCTGCTGCATTCTCAGCCTTCATAACTTGATAACAGATTTGATATGAACCTTGGAAACTATTGACACCAAATCTGTGACAAATGTTTCCATGGCTCTGGTCTGGAGTGATGTCCTCATGTAAGAGCTGATTCTTTCCAGACAGTAAGGACTTTATAAAGGTTAAACCTCAGACTTATTCAAAGCCTTGACTTCTTTGTCTGTGATTTGTCCGTGTTTGTTATGTGTTGGAGGACATTTACTCTTTCAGCTCTCCCTCTGAGGCATTAGATTTAAATACCTTGAGCCTTTTATTCTGTTTCAAAAGATTCCCCTTACCCTGAGGACAGGCAGGGGGGGGTGGACACAATAACGGGAACACTGAACAATATGAAGGGAACTGATACAGCACAGCACAATCCAAAGCCTCACAAATAACCATAGCAATACTGAACCAAGAGAGGTTCTGATGCAGTACTAACAACAAATAAATGCTATAAGCTTCATTAATGTAGGGTTTATTGCAATACTGTTGTATTGTGTATTATATTATACAGGGTGATTTTTATGTGTCCAGTATTTAAAGATGCACTAATCGTATTTTTTAAATGTTGGCAGCTTTTAGTTATGCTGCTGTAGGCCTAGATTGTCAGAGGACACACGAAACATGGAGCTTCTCTTTCCTCCTCTTCCTCTTCATCACATTAATGTCTCATCAATACATGTTTCTGGGTTAACTCCTTCTCTAAAGTCGCTGTGATTTACTGTTGCAGATCCAGGATCACGTCTGAGGCCACATTGTGGAACATGGATGGTGATAGTGGATCCTGAAACTGATGATTCATCATGGATCCTCGATCACAAACTGTGGATGGTAGATCATGAATTGTGAATCTATACAAATCAAATATTATTGATTGATTGATTCATTTAACAATGAGTAATATTACTATGTGTACTCTGGAAGGATCACTATTTGTCAGCTCTGTGAAGCTTTTTAGTTTTTTATAATGAATTGTCTTGAGTGGCACATTTACCTGATTTACTTTGAGCCTCATCGTTCTCATCAGTCAGCTGTAAGACCCAGTTTTGGAGCACTCCATGTGCTGGAACCTTCAATGGAATTGCTGCTCATTCCTGTTAAATGTGGGGACGCCATGTTTTACCAAACTATGTGGCATTTTGTGGTTCAGATGCTTAGAGAGGAGGCAGGGACAGCTAGTGGACCTGCTGTTCATCAGTTTCCCATGCTATTCCCTTTAGCACAGCATGGGCTATTAGCATGGCACCTTAGCATGATAGCAGATTATGCCATGTGTCCAGAGTGGGAAAGTTGTTGTTGTTATGGCAATAGTGCCAGCACCACATGTAAGGCACGCCCACGTCATGCATTAATGAACCACGTATTTGTGAGTGCACAATTAGTGAACATAGTGGTGCATTTAGCAGAGACACCTATTCTTCTAAGGAGTAGGAAGAGACCAAAAACAGAGCTTGCAGATCGTGAAAATTGAGTTTACATTCCTAATTCACATTGCATTTCATAAACAAATGAATGCTAATGCTGCTCTGCGTTTGCTGGATATGTAAAACAATTATTTAGACTTGAAACTTACTGCCGAGATGGATGATAAGTTTTGGTTGGATTGTCACAAAGAGCAAAATTGGTTAGGATTTAATTGTGTGATCTAATGTTTTTGAACTGCTAATCAGAGTTTAACTCCACATGTACATTTCTGTTGACATTTTCAATTGGAAAATAAAACAGAGGCTTCTGTGCTAATCATTAATGATAGCACCACGCCTTTGTCAACATTGAGCCTGCTGAAATGGGATTGATTACTGTCGACACTGAGAAGTCTCGCTCCGTTTCGATTTTGGCTGCCTTTGTAGTTTCCCTGCATACTGTGACATTGACAAATGAATCATTCTTCCTTTGCACTCTATAGATTCAGGCCCTGCAGTTCCATCCTTGTGTGAATAACAGGGAATTACCTGAAAGATGGTGTCATTCAATAACTCCTGGTCACAGGACCATGCACTGATGAAGTGGAATGACAGTCTTGAGTAAATGTTGGCTCATCAATCCTCAGGTGGAGGAGAATATTCCAGCAGTCTGGAATAATTTACAAACATCCTTACTGCTAAACACCATGTCCATCCATCACAGCCCATATCTCACAGACCAGTGACGTGACTGCATCTCAACCATTCGCATTTTGAACTTTTCTGCGGTAGCTCAGGGCAGCACTTAAATTGACAAATTGGTTACAGATGGGAAGCATTTCCTTTATTTTCTAATGTGAACTAACTGATTAAACCTTTGAAAGACAATGACTCCCAAAAGGTCAGTGCACAGTTTTGAAGTCTTTTACAGTTGACAAACAGTTTTTCAGTTGCTGAGAGAACTCAATGCAGTGTGCCTTATGCAAATAGATAAATAACATGCACACTTTTCTTCTCTCACCCCAGCCGGTCTAGGGGATGGCCACCCCCACTGGGTCTGTCAAAGGTTTCTTCCAGTTAATGAGGCAGTTTTTTTCCGCTCCACGGTCACTGCTAAGTTAATAAAGTGAAAGAAAGTCTCAATAATCTTCTTTTCTTGATCAACACACAACAGTTTGGCACCACCACTGCTCTCTATCTCGGTGAATGTTTGGCAGTTAATTAGAGAGGAGGTAAAGCAAGATGGAGGTCGTCTTGTCTAAAGCACTTATCAGCCTTGTGTAGTAGCAGTATTGATGGGTGAAATCCAGTTTGAACAGTAGAAAAAACATATGCTGTATTTATCTAAAGTGGGGCTGCTGCTAATCTCCTAATGCTGTAAATTGGATACAACAAATGAACAGAACCTGATTTTCCAATATCAGTAGTAGGTGGTCTGAATGGCCACATTGTCCTAAACCTTCATCATGCTCATAATAGCAGAGTTTCAGTTTGTAGCTTGGGATGTGCAGTATATGTTCTCCCACTATAGTTAAAGGGATAGTTCACCCAAAAATTCACTCATGATCCACTCACCACTATGCCGATGTAGGGAAGGGGTGAAGTGTTTGAATCCACCAAACAGTGCGTTGCAGCCAAATCCAATACAATTGAAGTATCTGAGGACCACTTCTTTAAAACGTAAACAGACAACAGGCACCAGGCCTCCAGACTGCTCTGCTGTGTCATTCAAGTGTTCGCAAGACCCGACATTTAAGTCGACTCGAAACGGCGTCATTCACACCATGTTTTTAGTCTAAATGCTGTTACTCTCCTAGCCCATTCACTTTCACGCACACACCGCAAAAGCTCTCGCCTCTATGCTCTCGCCCAAGGGACGTGAGACAAGATCAGTGAGAACTCTGTGTGTGAAGACATGGCTCACGGCTAGGAGGATAACAGCGGACATTTAGGCTAAAAGCATGGTGTAAATGACGCCGTTTCGAGTTGAATTTTAATGTCGGGTCTTAGGATTCCCTTTGATGACTCCAATAGCGTTTATCGAGTAATGCTATTAATGCAAAAAAAACACAACTGGCGAGTATTCGACTGTTCTCCAGAAAAGAGGACTAATGGCTAAAGTGACAACATTTGCTGCGGTGTACGAGTAGCCAGCACCTACTTTCTTTTCTTTTATCTTTTTGTCCCTACTGACACATGTAAAGCGTCCTTGCGTCACTTGAAAGCCGCTATATGAATTCAAGTTATTATTATTATCCAGAGGAGCGCACATTGTCCGCAATTTGTGTTGAGTTGCTCTTTTCGTGTCTTTGCATTGACTTTGTATGTAATCTCATGATAGGAAAGAAATTGCATCGTGTTTAGTATGACCTGTTAATTTTTATGAATTTCCTCAACATGTGTGATTTTCACACTGTTTGGTTCTGAAATAGTGACTTAGGAAAAAAAACAGGACAGTATGTTTCATAACATGTGCTATAAAATATGCTTTAGTCAAAACTGTAATTCATCTTTGATACTTCACCCATATAAAAGTCCAGGGGAGAGAGTAGCCTTCAGCTCCTGGGCTGTTCAAACATCCTAACTTACCCAGTATTTACTTTGACATGACTTCATTTAACACAGGGATATACTGTGGCAGAAGATACGGACTTCTTCGAGTTTTTAAGGAAACAGAAAGTCATTCAATGTTGTGAAACTAAAGGTTATTCAGCATAAACCCTGGATAATGATATTCAACCTGTCTAGTATAATTAGTAGGATTCTACAAAAGCAACTTCTGCACAGGGAAAAAGACCCAGGAAACTCAACACTTATGAATATATGGTATATTGCTGAAAATAACCATTGCCTCTACATTCTGACGTTGCTTTAGGCAGGTCTGTTCACTCACTTCAGTGTGACATGTGCTTTTAATTTCAGTCCTGAAGCTCCTGCTCCTGCTGCAGGAAACCTTGAGATGATGGAACAGTAAATCAAATCATGTCCAGTTTAGGGTAAGGATACAGATATGTGCAGAAATGTGCTCTCTTTCACTACACTGCCCAAAATACTACAAAATGTTTATATATTGTGTAGAAGAAGTATTTGCGGGGAAGCTTCAGTGGCATGTATAACTTCTGTTGGGTAACTTTTGTTCTTAACTACTGTAACTAAGTGTATGATGTCATTCCAACATTTATTATGTATTATCGATCAGAGAAATTATTGGTGTTGAGATCTATGAGCTAGTACAACTTGGTTCAGATGATCGGACTACTTTATTTTTTACTTTTATTTTTCTGTTACAAGAGCTGGGCAGACTTGGCCCTGGTGAAGATATGTGCTCTATTGAGTGCAATACTTTTTATATAATCTATAAAATCTTATTATATACAGTAGTATAGGATAAACCCATAAACCTCTGTGACAACTGAGCAGATGCCATGCTCTGAGGAAAATCTACAGATCTTTGGTAATGTTCTATAGCACAATGTAAGTTTGTTGTCAGCAGACATAAAGACCTTTTGCTGTATATTTGAAGGGAGGCACGGTGGTGCAGTGGTAAGCACTTCTCTTATTCGGAGTCGCTCCTCTCACTGTTACTCGCCCAATGTCCCCTTTGAGTAGCTTCATCTCCCCAGATGATGGATGGGATGGACAAAAATAACTTAATCAATCAATCATACCTGCCACATAATCAGCTAATGAATGCATAGTCATACAAAACACAGTAGGAATTCATTGATTAAGACTTAAAGGGGCCTTCATATCAGCTTGAAACAAAATCATGTTGTTTTAATGGTTTAGATGCTGAACTTTGAGCTGATTAGAAAATATTTTTGTGCCAGTTATTCACAGGTGGATTTCAAACAGTTCTTAAATCTGTTTGAAACTACAGAGGTTGCTTTACATTCTATATGAGCATAGTGGTGACATAACATCATTTAAATAGATGATAGTAAAGCAATTCTTCATCAGTGGACTTGTAGTTATAAATCATATGATACCCCTTCATAAACAGTGAATACTATACTGTATTGTAATAGCTATGTGTGTTTTAACTATTTATGCATGAAGAAATATTACACTTACATTGGTCATATGCCTATGAATGTGTTGATGAAGAAACCAGTGAAAATTCTTTCTGCTCCTGCATTTTGAACCTTTCAGGGTTGTTTGCACAACCCTGAAAGGTTCAAAATGCACATTTACACATTCAAAGATGTTTTTCACTTCTTGAAAGCTCAACTCTCAAATATGAATGTCAGAGCATCCTTGAATTCCCTAGGTTTCAAAACAGCCTGTGCTCATTACTGCAGGGACACACAATGACTTTTGCAGAAAAAGTTAATAACAATAAGTTTTAATTTAATTAAAACTCCCCGAGTATAGGAAATTAGCCAAATCATACAGTTTTGTGTTATTTTTCCCCTCCTATAGTTTGTGCTCTCTGTATCATCTTAAATATAACAACCACTCAGACCTTAAATATGCTGGACAATTTTGTTCTAATCTCTGTCTTCCCCTTTCTTCCCCCTCCCCCAATTTCTCTCTCTTCTCTCCCTTCTTTTCTGTCCATCTCTCCTCTCCTCCCACATTTTTCTCTGCTCACCCCAACCGGTCGAGGCAGATGGCTGCCCACATTGAGTCTCGTTCAAGAGGTCTCTTCCAGTTAATGAGGGAGTTTTGTTTCTCTCCACAGTTGCCAAAGTGTTGCTCATTTGAAATGAACTGTTGGGTTTCTCTATAATATTGTAATCACCTTACCATGTAAAGTGCCTTGAGATAAAGTATGTTATGATTTGGCGCTATACAAATAAAATTGAATTGAAGTAAAGTATTCAGGATTTGTAGTTATTGGTCTTAAACATGCCATTCGTGCAACCCATTAAATACAGGCCACTAACTCTCCAGCTTAAAGGATGGGGCAACTGAAACATAAATCAAAACTAATAACACAAGCAAGACGATGGAGCACAGAGCTATAGAGTGAAGGCTGCTGTCTGCAGGTCTTCTCATTAACAATATTCTTCTTTTATATATGTTATATGCCAGGCAGGTGTATGTAGTATTGACTAGTATGCACTGTTGTAAGTGGTATTGACTTTATTCTATACAAAACGTCGATGTGGGACTGCAGAGTGAAGGTCTCATTCATGAGGCTGAAACCAGAGCTTGCCTCACAACCATTCTACTGCTGATACAACATGGGGAAAACACACACACACACACATTGTGAAGATTAAACCTGCAAGCACACACCAATGACTGTTTTCTGTCATTGATAATTCATAGCAATGTAGCTTCAGCTACTACTGGAATTCTCCAAGGGAAACAAAAAGCCATGAAGATGTGTTCGTATGTTGTCACCATCACTTTCAGTTACTCATGTCCTACTATCAACATGACAAGTAACTCCCTTAAGATAACTAATGATTTACCAAGGTGAACAGTCAATTATGTGTTTAACTACATATATGATACCAAGCAACATACTGATCACAAAATGGTAAATGGTCTGTACTTATACAGCATTTTTCCAGTCTTGATGACCAAGTGCTTCACAAAACAGTTTTTTCATTCCCCCATGTGAATATGTGCAGCACTTTCTCGATCACACATCACTCATACACTGCCAGCACAGCCGTCAGGGGCAATTTGGGGTCCAGTATCTTGCCCAAGGACACTTCAGCACGCATAATGGATGAGACGGGGCTCAAACAGCAGACCTTCTGGTTAGTGGATGACCCACTCTATCTCCTGAGACACAGGAGCCCCACTTCAATGGCACTACTGCATATCTACAAGTTTATTTAAGTATAAATATTAGTATTCACAAAGTATCTTATCTTACCACCACGAGTCCTTCATGTGTATCCTCCCACAACGGCCATGAAACCAGCTGATGATGCTGTCATGCACTTCATATGCGCAACAACAAAAGTGGGGTAGTGTCTAGTTTGAGGAAGACTTCAATGCAAACAGATGTGTTCCAGTCACAGTAGTGAAGAGTTGTTCCACACTGTCTCTAGTGTTATTGGATAGTTCTGAGTTGCTGGTGAGCCGGGCGGCTCAGGGGGAAGAGCGGTCGTCCTCTAACCAGAAAGTTGGCAGTCCAATCACAGTCTTTCCCATTCAGAATGCCTGTCCATGCATGTCCTTGGGCAAGATACTGATCCCCAAATTGCCAAAAAGTCTGGCGCTCCCAGAAGCACTGTTTGTATGTGTCTGTGTGTGAATGGGTGGGTGTCAAAAAACTGTACTGTAAAGTCATCAAGACTAGAAAGGTGTTATATAAACACAGACCATTTACCAACAACTTAAATAGCTTGCCACTATCACAGCAGCTGACTGACTGTGGGCAGGTCTTTGTATCTCAGGTGTTTTGTAGGAAATATTTCAGGTTTTAATCATAACGATGACATTTTGCTAATGTACGTATTCAGCAGATACGTTGACACTGAACGCAACAGGAAAATCTGCACAGATGTATTTGTTTCCTGATCTTGCAGCAGTCGTAGTGACGTCAGCATCATTATAAGTGATGGTATTTGGAAAAGTTTGTGTGGGTCAGTGGTTTATTTAGAGTTAATCAACATGACAAAAGTGCTCACTGCCATTCATTACCTACTGACTTATAAAGTATGTCCCAGCCTGTTCTCTAGTAGGCTAACTCATCATCTACCCTATATACACTTGCATCAAAATGTGTTATGGGTGATTAGATTACAATGGGATAGTGTTTGACCACACAAGGAAGTACAAGTATAAATGAGTCCAAGACACATTGAGGACAGACTGTGAACTAATCACTCACGTCCTGTCTGGAGGACGTCAGGGTCACTTTGCGACCACATTGAACCCTACTATAAATGTGTTGTCAGTCTAAATACGACGACTACGTGGGTGGAGATAATAATCCCACATGACTTTTCCAAACCAGCGAGGTCGCAGCAGCTAGACAGCTCACAGCCATTAGCCAGTGAACACAGGGAGCTGACTCTCGTGGAAGGAGACCGGTCGTCAAGTGAAAACAACACAACTCAATGCATGGCTATCATCTTCTTCTATTCTTCTTTTTCTATCTGTCTTTGGACCCACGCAAATGAGAGGAGAATGGGATCTGAACCTTCACCACAGATGGGACGAACCCTAGTCTCTGGAAAGACAGTTTCCACCACAGCCACCTCTTAGCAACTCCACTACTGTCAATAATGTCACTCTTTCCTACAAATACATACATGAATACCTTGTAATATCATGTCAGACATTTATTTGTATAAACAATTGCCTCTTCTTTTCTTCTTCACTAAAACGTAGTTTAAATAGTTTCCATTGGCCGACTGCATGTTTTGTGTTGACCTGAGGCTCTATAGGTTTGCCTTTTGGTTTTGATTGATTTCGATTTTTTTGTGTCTTTTTTCTAAAGTGGATAATCATAAAGGAGGATAAAAATATTTTTACTCATGAATATTTTAGTTACAGTACAACTACTGAGCTAGAAAACCAGTTTTCACAAAGTATAATTGATACCTGATGCTGCACAAGTGTTCCTGGTCTCCCTCTCCTCTCTCTCCCCCTCTCCTCCCCCTCCCTCTCCCCCTATCTCTGTCTCTCTTCTCTCCTCTCTTTTCCACCCATCTCTCCTCTCCTCCCCATTTTTCCCTGCTCACCCCAACCGGTTGAGGCCGATGGCCGCCCACACTGAGTCTGGTTCTAGGGGTCTCTTCCAGTTAATGAGGGAGTTTTTCCTCTCCTCAGTTGCCAAAGTGCTGCTCATTGTCGGAATTGTTGGGTTTCTCTAAAAAAAAAAAATGTTACGATCTTGACCTTCTATGTAAAGTGCCTTGATATAATGTTTATTTGGCGCTATGCAAATAAAATTGAATTGAATTGAATTTGTTTAAGCTGGAATGAGAACTGTTTTTAATTCAATGTATTGAATTAGCACCATTTTATTTATGAGAAGGTGCTTTTACATTGGTCATTGACAGTGTCAGTACCATCATTTGCACTTATGAAGAGTTGATTACACTCTTACTGCAGTTTACTGATCTTATTTCAACTTGTATGAAAACTCCAAAAACACCAAATACAATTTGATGGTGTCAAGTGTAATCCTTCTCGCCTGGTAACTTCCGACAGGCTCCAAGTTCAAACTGAAAAACTAGATGTCTCTGATGTTATTCTGATTTGACAAAGCTCCTCTGGGATCTCAGAGGACTCGAGCTGTTTACACAAGTGGTGACATGTAAACTCAGCAGAGTACCCCTTTAATGTTTGTAGCAGAGTGCTTTTATCTGGCTACATTTGCCTTTTTAAAGATTTTTGTTAGATCTACATTAATTAATCAGATCATTTAGTGAACAAAACAAGAGAGAAACTAAATTGAGGCTGAGTTATAATTGTCCTGATGGCTTGCTTTGGGAATTTGATGCCTCCAATTCAGGTCAATTTAAGGAGGGTTTAATAACAGTCCACCCTCGGCTGTGGCCTGTTTAAATCA
Source organism: Hippoglossus stenolepis (assembly GCF_022539355.2). Classification (NCBI taxonomy): domain Eukaryota; kingdom Metazoa; phylum Chordata; class Actinopteri; order Pleuronectiformes; family Pleuronectidae; genus Hippoglossus; species Hippoglossus stenolepis. The sequence continues at coordinate 26,219,076 of NC_061488.1, forward strand.
CTACATCACGAAGCCATCAGGAAAACTGATGCTTACATATTCCAATTAACCAAACACCAATCTTTGTACTGTGAGAGGAAGCTGAAGTACTCAGAAAGAATGCACACAGACATGGCTGAGAACATGCAAACTCCACACAGAAAGACCAAGCTGGGATTCGAACAGGACAATTTGAAAGGTTGTTATCATCGTAATTTGCTGCTTTAACATTTCATCTAATTTACAGTAGTCTACACTTGATTGATTACATCAGGGCGTGCCACAAACCAGTAAAAACACAGAAAATGATTTAACATTTAACACTTTTCAATACAGCTATAGTTGGAGCATTAGTGTACTAGTCATTGGAGAGTTTACAACAGAATGGAGATACATAAACTGTATGTGCAATGTAAACAGCCACTATTGTATTATGTATGAGGGCCAAATTTAGGGGGGGGGGGAAATCTGGCATTTTGAGAATAAAGTCATAATATTACAAGAAAAAAGTCGTAATATTTCTAGAATAAAGACGTAGGTTAATATTACGAGAATAAAGTCTTACTTTTATGAGAAAAAAGTCATAATATTAAGTGAATGAAGTCACAACATAACAAGAATAATGTCGTACTTTTATGAGAATAAAGTCGCAATATTTCTAGAACAAAGACGTAAGCTAATATTATAGCATTATGCAGTCCACAGTGCCACACTTTTGCTGTCCCCCTTTTTCAATGAAAAACAACTGGTCAACTTTGCAATCTAACTACTGTAGATTCAAATGATGTGCAGTCTTTTCTAAATAACATTTTGCATATTTAATCATATTCAAAATGTCCCTCAAACTTGTCAGTGTGTTGCAGGTCTAACTGTTGTCTCTAACATATCGCTCCACGAGGCTCTCTGAATAACTGCTGTCTGCAGGGTTAACACAGGTTGCCTTACCTCAAACACAGAGACACCTATTTTTCAGTGCCAGCTTAATGAACCGCAGTCCGTCCCTTGAGTTTGTGTTGGCTGAGGCCTGGAGTCTGAACAAGACAAATGACTGAGAGGAAGCAGAGAAATGAAGATGACTCAATCAGGGACGCTGTCAGAGGCACAGCTGATGTTACAACATCATTTATCGTTAAATTGGGTTTGGGATTTAATTTAAAAAACAATAACCCCTCCGTCTGCCTTATTACATTGCATACATTTCACTTGTTTCACCCATAGGGGGTGTTATGTAATTATGGACATTCTGCACATGTGGAAAGTGATGTGTCCATAATTCATAGTGTTTGTAATTGTAAAATAAGAGCATTGTTATGTAAGATTAGTGCCGGCTTGCCAGCTTGAACGGCCCGTAATGTGAAAGAGCATGGAAAGTTATATCCCATGAGGCTGCTAAATGTGGGGCATGGTTGCACGTTGCCAGCTGAGGCAGCCACAACTGCAGAGACGAATGTCTGTCTGTGTGGATGTCTGTCTGTGTGGATGTCTGTGGTCTGACTGACTGACTGTCTGCTTTAAGGTCTGTCTGTCTCTCTGAATGTCTGCCTTCCTGTCTGTCTGTCTCCTGCTGGGCGAGCCCGTCCCTGCTTCTTGGCATACCTTAACCTAATAAAGATCTTGGCTGGATCAAGCATTCACTACATTATTTATGGTGATCCCCACCACTGTGCGCGCACACACACACACACACACACACACACACACACACACACACACACACACACACACACACACACACACACACACACACACACACACACACTGGCACCAGCTTTCCAGTGGACGGTTCCTCATTGAATTTTGATGAGACAGCCTGCTGGGTAGAGAATCCCACAGTAAACTAAATGACTTGTATTTCTTACACTTCTCTTTATCACTTTACACCTTTTCCTGTCCCCTTGTATTCTATGTCATCTCCACCTTGGAGCAGCGGTTAAAGGAACTAGCAGATATTGAAAATAAATGCAAAAAACCACAAAATAATATCACAATAAAAAGGAAATAAAAAGAACATAAAAGCTGTTCCTAAATTTGATATAGATTTAGATAAAATAAAAACTGACTATCTGAATCACTCGTTCATGATGACATACAGTTGATTTTCTTTCCTGTATTGACTTGTTTATCAGGAGATCAAACTCAACAAGGAATATTTGTAATTATACATTTTCAGTTTAATAATTAAAATTACGAAAAGCTTTGAACATGTGTGTACAATAATGTTATTGTTTAATCCAAATTTAATTTTAATTTCCATCATTTAAACAAAATTTGACTGACAATTTTAAAATGTATCCTCTTTCTACTTAGTCGTAAACATTGTTTAATGTAGGGTAGGTGGACAAGCATGGCTGCCATCTCTGCAGGGCAGGGCTTAGTGAATCATGGCTATTACTCACTGAAAATATGTCCAATTATCATAGATTTTGTTAGATATCTTCAGGTTTACCAAAATCCCTAACCCTTTTATAATTGTCAAGTTATAATAATTTGACAGTTCGTCAATCAATAAAATTCACCCGTATATAAAAGTTATATCTTTTGATTCTTGAACATTTTATGATTGGCACACATTGAATATTTAAGACTGCATGTTAAATACATTTCTAGTTCAGATTTGATCAAGCACTTCTTTGCTACAGTTAAGAAACACAATGAAGGAACATGTTGTGTTATTGATCAGTCGGTCCACACCTTCACTTAACAAGATGAACCTAAAGCACTTTACAGTCCAGTTTAATTGCCATTCACCCATTCACACATATTCATTCACTGCATCTATGTGCAGCAGAAGGGGCAATTCTGGGTTCAGTATCTTGTCCAAGGAAACTTCGGCAAGTTCGTTCTAGGGAAACAGATCTCCATCAATACGACGTTCACCCCTCTCTTACCAACACAAAAGCAATGTCTGCAAAGCTGACACAATCAACTACCCTACGACACAAGAAAGAGTAAACAAACATAAAGAGAGAGCAGGAGAGAGAGAGAGGGAGAAGGTAACATACAATGTGAATGGATTCATTTTTGCCTCTTCTCTGTGGATGGAAAATAAAGAAGCAAACAGCCTGAAGTGTAATTCTGCTGCAGCTGTCAGCATCCAACAGCCAAACTAGCAGTTTTTAAAATCACATACACAAACATTTCTGGGCACATGTGCATGTTTGCCTATCTCTGCTTGGAAGGACTTCAAGTTGACTGAATTAACTTTATTATACTCTTCAACTCAAAGAAGTTGATAAATATAAACAGGAACCTTATGAATCCCAAAGGAAATGTCCAACATGCTCAATGCAGCAAAAAAAAAAACGAAAAGTCAAATCTAAAAATGATGTACAATAAAATTAATCTCAGAATTCTACCTTGACATTACAGGTTTGCATTTCACTGGGAGCTGTTGCTAAGGTCACTACAAATGACAGACTCATTTAGAAATCATGTAGATCAGCATCAACAATGCCCACAGTTTAATATACAGTATAAGCTTTTACTTCCTCTTGTATATTTGGCTGAGTCATTAGCGCTTCATTGTCAGCCCTATGTTAGCTGCCATCAACTGCAACAGCATGTGAAGAAACCTGATGCTTGAGTGTTTGTGTCTTGTTTTTGGATAAGAAAAGACTCTGTGATAAGCTGCGACACACGAGTCTGGTATATGGAGCAACGCCTTGTGTGTGTATTTAATTGCCCTCTAACTGGGTTATATTTAGAGTGCTGCTCATTAACATAGTAGCATCAAAGTGTCTGTAGTTGCAGATGTTCACAGTGTAGATGCAGTCAGCCAAGTGAAAAATGGACTCAGAGTGTAATTGGATTGCATTGTTTTCCACTCATACGTGGATTAAGTCCAACATGGACCCACATTGACTGATCATGCAGAGTTCAGTGATATCCTGCAGAAAACTATGCAGCCACTCTGTTTCATGTATGCAAATGAGAGTATAGCTTGTTTGCAGCATGCAGGGTAGTTGGTATTAAAGCCACAACCATTTGCCTCACAGAGCAGAGGAAATAATAATGTATCCCCCATGCAGGAATAACATGGTAAATGGTCTGTATTTAAATAGAACTTTTCTGGTCTTGATGACCACTCAAAGCACTTTACATTACAGTTTGCCATTCACCCATTCACACACACATTCATACAGTGCATCTATGTGCAGCACCTTCTATATAAAACATCATGTATACACAGCTGTCAGGGCTGAACTCAAATCTGTCAGTCATTGCCAGAATCTATAGAGCAATATGTTTTGACAGTACACCAAAAAATGAGAGTCAAAGTCATATCAACATGCAGATGTGGGAAGGCTTAACTGCAGTAAGATCTTGACTTGGAAATCCAGTCCTTGGTTGTCCAATTTGGGGACGCAGTGTGTGTACATGGGGGGCTTAAACCCAAACCCTACCACACACCCATAAAACAACTAACAACAAACAGTGTGAACACATGACAGACTGGATAAAAGGGTAAAAGTGAATGGCAGTTCCCTCTGATTATCAGGCTACTTAGTTATTAAAATAGAAATGGTTTGTATTGGGTGAACATCATTGAAACTCTGCCCATTGGATTTTAAGATTTCTTGAGAACAAGAGCAAAGATTCCGCCTCCGCAATGGCTTGATGCTTTGGTAACAACTCATACAGACTAATGAGATTATGTTACGGAACAGTGAAGATTTCATGGAATCATTCAGGAAGCAACATCCCACAATAAATAGATCCAGAGGTTCTGTTTAGATTAGGCTAACAGGCACAAGGGTTTAAGGAACATACAGCTGCAAAGTATGGAATTTAAGATTTCAAGATTAACAGTCTTCAAGTCAGCTGTAGCAATACTGCATGTCAATCAAAGGTGGCCTGAATTAGTTTTGTGCTATTTGGGACATATTCACATTTACCACATGGGCCACTTTTGGTTCACATCCAGATTACAGCTTGCCTAGAGCAACGCATGTTTGCAAAAAGTGACCCACATTTGTTTTGGATGTTTGGGCCATATTTGCCATTTTACAAGTGGCCAGCTTTTGGCTCACATCTATTTCGATCAGACCACAGGAAGGCCAGAGGTGTCGCATCATTGCCTGAAGTGGCCCACATCCATATGCTGTCTGGGTTGGTTTACTTTAATGCAGCTCTCTGATAAATACGTACGATATCATAATCTTTCCCCAACACAGCAGTCTCATGGTAAAAGTGAGGGGTGTCTGAATTCAGAGTGAATTCAGTGTACCTACTGCAGGAGAAACCCGAATTCTGATTGGGTGGCTTGTTATCCAGCTTAGTAAAATCAAACCAAAGGCAGTTGTTTGATACATGGCTTCAAGTGGACTCACTATGTCTTTGGTCCTCCCTCACCCGTCCACCAGCAGGATAAGTGACAGGTCCACAGGTCTAAAAACAACTTCAAGTCACATACATGAATAAAAACACTGAATGGTCAAATAAATACAACATGTAAAGTGGGTTCGATACCACAAACAAACCAAAGCCAGAAAGCCACTTTGAATAAAAAGGGATCTGCGCAAACGTCACCTGCTGATTAAATGAGACACTTTTATAATTACTGATTTGTAAAGCCTCATTATGCCCAATCTGTGTAATGAGAACAGTGCAAATAATGAGTAATTCATTTCCTCGTCTCAACCACTTACCTTTGCTTTAAGACGAAGTAAGGTGGGGGGGAAGTTCATTTGAATAACTGTTTTTCTGTCCCAAATGTCAGTTGGGGACCGTTAATGCATGAGTGATGGGAAAGACAAAATGAACCACAAATGATTTACACAGAAGCAATATGAAGTGATTTTACTCACTGATCTGAAAGGTTTTGTCACAATGTTTTCTTAATGTCTTAAGAGTCATCCACCTTTTTTACATTAATCTGGCTATGGTGCAGTGGTTAGTGCTGCTGGCTCACGCCGGGCTCTGGGTCGGAACCTGCCGTCTAGCTGGGGCCTCTCTGTGTGGAGCTTGCTTGTTCTCCCTGAATGGGTTTGCACTGGGTTCTCCAACTTCCTCCAAAAGGATGGAGCAGATCTTAGGTTGGATAAGCTAGGGTAAGATTTGGTTAACTGGTGAATGTGAATTGGCTGTCAGAGTGCATGTGAGTGTCAGTGGTTGCTTGTGGCAAAAATAGCACTTCAATTTCTGTGGGTTGAAGTGCAACAGTCACTATTAAAAAAAACTGTATAAAAGCAGTTAAAACAGTTAAAAGTGCAATTTGGTGTTAAGGGGAAAAGCGCAACAATCACAGAGCTGAGGCAGTTTATGAACAGTTAAGTTATTAAGTTATTATCTTATATTAATTACTGAGCTCATCAAAGACGAAACAAAAACGTGAAACCTCCCATTCCCATTGAAGACTTTTGAACATTACAATGAGACAATTTGAAAGCTTTGGGATTATTTTTGCTTAAATGTGACACGACACTAATGACTTGCTGTAAAAAATTTGCTTTTCTACTCTTCCTGTGTCTATTCTTATAAACAAGTCTCTCCAGTCATCTACAGATGACAAACATTGACCCATCCTCCTCGTACTAACAGTACTGGGAAACAGTCTCAGTCTTCCACCTCTTCTCTGCACTGCTCTGGTTCAAAGTGTGCCACATCACACAGTTCGACACTAACCTGAACCTTGCTGTTCGACACCTCCACTGATGTGAATACAGTGTAACCTTGCGAGGCAGCTACACCACCTTTCCCACTCCCACAGCACATGTCCTCGTCCCCCGGCCGTGCAGGCTGACAGACGCTCTCTTATCTCAGCAATTGGAGCAAAACGGAAAAACCATGTGAGGGCACAGCAATGAGAGGATGCTAGATTTAAGGTCGTGCTGGTGGTGGGGTGTTGGCTGAGAGTTAGAATTAAAAGACATTTCGTGGTGAAGCTAAGTGAGGCACATTCTGGCACAGGACACTTCCCTCTCCAACAGCCAACTTCCCACATTCTGGACTGGAGTGCACACATATGTCTGGATCATTTTATAGACTCTTAAATTGAGATTTGCTCTTTTAAACGTCTGTTCGCATTTAGGCTTTCCCCTAAGTGCTGGATCAGCCTCCCCAAGGGCCTGACATGTGTTCAGCTTTATTTCTGAAACTGTAAAAGTGAACTGCAGTAATTGAGCCACAGTAAGTAAAGACCTGCTTCAGAACTCACTGGAGTCCACAGAACCCTGAAGCCTCACTACATCTGCTGCACAAAGAGCTGTTCACCTGTTTATTCCAAGTTTGGTGAAGTTTGACTCAGTTAACAGAACCCTAAACTGGAAAATCAGTAATCGTGAACGTGCTATTGTTGTCATTGACGATGTCAAGTTCGACACTGCACTTCCTTGGGCCCTTATCATTACACATGCCAAGTGTGAAGCTAAAAAAGTGAATGGTTCCTAACAGCCACATAGGGACAGACATACACAGATAGAGACAGAGATTTTTTCAATTATTGGATTGATATAATGCATTTAGTATCACTTCCAATTACAGCCTGCACGATGCAGTGGAATTAATCCAGAGTTACAGTGCAATCTTTACCATCGCAGTACTTAACAAGTTGACTGTATGTAGTTATTGGGGAACATTGAGTTACATAAAGGGAGGTAACAAATGAACTTTGAAGGATGTCCATGGGTCCAGACTTTCTCCAGAGTTTGCTTTTCACACATGAACAATGTAACAGGACATTCTGTGTTCAAAGGGTTTTGTTTACACCACATCGACACCGGCGTTGACCCTTCACCCGTCACCAAAAACTCTCTTGATATTTTTTCATGTATTCTTCTATGTGTGTGGCATCCGCTTTTTCATGTTGAGATATTCATTTTCTTTCTGTTTTTTCACGTTTGTGTCCGTCTTAATCAACACACCCACTTGCTCACTGTGAATCCTGCGGAGGCTGTGTTCTCGTCTCTGAAGAAAGGCTCTCAGTCAGACATTGGCGATCTCACACACAGGCCCTCCAGAGAATGTGTCGAGTTTTTCCAGAGATCAGTGCCTGTCTAACAGCAGCTTTAGTATGTCATGGCATTGGCTGCCACCGTGTTAGGGATTGTGCCAATGCAAACTGTGCGCTGGAGATTTCAGGGTTTCAGGTTTTTCGTCTTCTTCAGCTTCACGTAAACCATACTGTGTTTCCTCAGCACTTGATACACATATTGCTGTCCCTTATGTTTCTGTCCCTCCCCCACATCTATTAAATGCAGAGCTGCTCACTAAGCTCAGCCCACATCACAGTGGATGATTTGATTTAATTTATCGGTTCTCAAAGGATATAGTGACATTTTCTATACCACTGACTCTGTCCTGACCTTTATGCTGGTTCAGGGGGTAACAGGGGGTCAGCTCACCTACAAGGCCTGAAGGCCGGCAGAAAGGGTGGAGAGTAGATATTATGGCGATAGTATGGGATAGTATTTGTAAAATAGCAATTGTCTTCCTTTGTTGTTGTTTTTTAAATCACAGAAACATTAAGTGAAGAAAAGAGCGAGTGACACATTTCTAATTCATCGGGTGCTTGCTCTTTTCAAACATGACACATTGACTTAAGTGTATCTGAGCCGACACAGGATTTGTCATCACCATCATGGAAGCAGGAAAACGACCCCCGCTGACCTTTGACCCTCAGTGTTTTTAACCTGTTGACGTTTTTTATTTGTTGGGCGGCTGTGGCTGAGGGGTAGAGCAGTCGGCAGTTCGATCCCCAGTCTTCCCCATCTGCATGCCGAAGTGTCCTTGGGCAAGATGCTGAACCCCGAATTGCCCCTCATAGAACAACAAAGTGCTGCTAATAGATGCACTGTATGAATGTGTGTGTGAATGTAAAACTGTGCTGTAAAGAGCTTTGAGTGGTCATCAAGACTAGAAAAGCACTATATAAATACAAAACCATTTACCATCTTCCCTGTAAGTTGCTGACGTTGTAAGGAAACTGGATTTCCGACAATCGTCCCATGAGGGAGGAACTACTGGCAGCTGAGGGCGTGGTTAAGATGAGACGACAGTGAGAAGCAAAGGCGGCTCCTGAAGAGGTTAGCATGGAAAAGGCCTTCTCACAACTGACTACGGAAATTATGATAGACAGTGATAAATAGATGCTTCATCCAATCACATGCCAATAATTATTAAATTTGTTCCCACCCAAGCCTTCACATCTGAGTCTGAGTAACAAACTATTCTGTGTATCATGTTAGTAGTTTATGCTTTTCCTCTCTGTCCTTATCTCTGACCACATTTGACACTACCACTCGAAAAGTATTATAAGTAGTAGCATCATCACCTTGGACCATTACATTTTCTATATCTTAATGATGTAGTTTGATGTGTAAATCTTAAAGGAGTGCTCTATTGTGATGGTGCACAGCTGCAGACGAGTAAAGTAGTTAGATGATGTACTGATGCTCTTATATATATATATGTGAAGGGGACTTGTGTGCAGGAACTTTCGGTTTGTTGGCACTGAATCAACCCTGACCACCCTGGACTCTACATGAGACAGACTTCCCAATTAAGTCTTCCTGCTCGTCGCCTGGGGAGAGCCACACTTCTCTGACTATCAGATCTCTGCCTGAATTCATTTGGGACCTTAGCGAGGTGTTTGCTCCGCCAGTGGAGCGGCCCTCCATCCGGCTGCGGCCTCGGCAATTAAGGCTGTGACACGGAATGTGGACTGAGCCCACCATGAATTCTCTCTCGTCAATTTGCCGTGATGTTTGGATCATTGCACACGCCGCAGGTCACATATCACAAGTTGGCAATTAAGAAGCAGAGAGAGAAAAGGCACTGCAGAAATGTAACAGACTTGGCAAGGCAGTTTTGTTTTGTATAGAGACATATTAAGCTCATTACAGTGTATTTTTAGCCGGATCATTGTACTGCACTGGCAGATAATTTTGGTAACTACAGTTTTTTTCCAGGGTTCTTTGTTTAAAAGCATTTGCTTGAAAAAAGGAAAGATGATCTCTCGTTTAAGTTCTTGTTTCTTGTTTTTCCTACTGACAGAGTTTTAGCATCTTAGCTAATCTTATCATATCTTGGATACAGTTTGAGATACTTGAATTGAGTAATTCCATTTTCTGTTACTTTATACTTGTACACCATATATCAGAGTCTACAAATGTATCATATAATCCAGTGTATTCGTCCCGATGCATTTTCCATCCATCCTTCCATATAGACATATAGACATACAATCATTTTTAGAAAAAGCTGATAATGAGCTTCAAAGTGCATGCCTGATAACAGACCCTCTGTGCCTGCTGGGCTCCATGAACTGGATCAAAGAAATAAATCGGTGATAACAACCTCCGGAACCTATTAGTGGGTTTAGTAGGCCCCTACTAGCCCATGTGTATGGGACAGATGTGTGTTGATAACCCTTGTTCATTGGCTCTGTCACAGTCAAATGGGGGGGTCATTCTGTGAGCAGGATGAGGAAGATTCTTCTGATTCACCGTGTCACATCTTGCTTGTGTTTATGTCGCAAATTGTGATTTGTGAATATGGGCTCAACAAATAAAATTTGATTGATTGATTGATTCTATTTCTATCACTTGCTGACCCACTAGCCCCGACCCAACCAGCCCTTCTTGTCAGTGTAGTATCCATTATGATCTTAAGAAGTAGCACTGCTCAGAGCACCTGTTCCTTTAAATGCTACTGTGGCCGAAGCTCTTAGTGAGTGACCATCACCTCAACCTGCTCCGACAAAAAATAACTCAATTTGGAGGCAGAGAAAATGTAAAAAACAAACAGCACCTTTCAACAGGTCTTGATGAAGGTAATTGTTTGAGTAAAAGAAAGAAGCATAGGAAGATGTGAGATTAAATTGTGGGTTATCAAAGTTACCTCAGGATCACCTTATAGTGTTCCTTCTATATAACAACAATTATAACTTACTGACAAACATCTTTGGGTTAGGGTTATGAATCCATATTTACTTTTGTCTATATTTGTTTGTTCTTTCCAGAGGCCTGAAGGGGCAGAGAGGGACACTGTATGAAATACTGCCGCCACCACTGAATTGGATTTTGATGAAAATTGGGGGAATAATGCACCTCGCTGTTGCACTGTCACATTTGGTGTGGAACACTGGAGCATTATGGGTCAGAATTAAGTGAAACTGATTGGCCGATCCAGTTTCATGTCACGTACAGTGTTAGTTAGATGCTGAGATGTGTTGTGTTGAGGGGGGAGGTGCACTGCTTTTTTGCCTGTAAGCCCAATTCCCCTGCCTACTGGGTTTGTCACTCACTCGCTGCACTGTTTCTGTTTTCTCTCCCACAAATTGTCTCTTCCCCTGACACATCGAGCACACTGTGGGAGAGCCTCCCACAGTGACAGAACTTCAGTAATGACAAACAGTCTGATGGGAGTTTGGAGATGTTCGGATTGGTGTGATTGCTCCCACTTTTATTTATCATTATAGTAACAGCAGGAGTCCCAGAGGAGAATCATTAGCTCAACACTATAAAATTCCCATAGTCTTATAGCGGATTTCCACTGATGATAGTTATTGATCCAACATGAGAGCAGATCCTAAGAAACTATAGCTGCTATTAGACATGCACTGAACTCTGGAGATCCTCCGCAGTTTCTCCAGAGGACGTTTATCTGTGAACACTCTTATGTGCAAGTGAGAGCCGACAGAGTTGCTGCAGCCTTTCTCTGCCTGGCCCCCTCGTAAAACGTTCGCAGAAGTCAATGTGAGAACACAGCAGGAGATTGGTTGATGGCGCTTCTAACGCAGGACAGATGCAAAAATGGAAAACAACAAAAGAATACAAATATCAAAAAAGCGGGGCCACACATGTAGAGGACACAGACAAAGATGTCAAGAGAGTTTGTGCTGATAAGAGCCGTCACTGGAGTTGATGTGCTGTGAACAATAACATGTGATCTATGCAGCAGAATTAATATGTTACATCCTGCCCCTGCCTGGTGCACCACTCTCACCTGAATCCTCCGGAGGATGCATTGCTGTTGTGAACACCTCTGAGCAGAGAACCCCCCGATGTGTTGTACATGTGTGAGAGGCAAACTCTGCAGAAAGTGCACAGATTCTCCGCAGGACACTGAAAAGGGCTTACGTAAGTTCCAATTCAAGAAATGATACAGTAGTCCATTTACAAATGTAAAGTGTACCGGTGATGTTGTGCTAGAGCCTCAATTATGTGGTTGGTCAAATGGAAAATGGATTGTGTTTATATTATGCTGGTAAAATCGTAACAAGCACTTTACGACCATAAGCACTTTACATTACATTCACCCATTCACACACACCTTCAGACAGTGCTCCTTTATAGCTAATGCTTGGTAACGGACGTGAGGATATGGACACGTTGGATATGTTGTTGTGTAACAGTCACTGAGTCCTCAATATTTATTTTCTATAAACATAAGGTGAGATTATTTTACTTGTATCAACATTGTGTGTGTGTGTGTGTGTGTGTGTGTGTGTGTGTGTGTGTGTGTGTGTGTGTGTGTGTGTGTGTGTGTGTGTGTGTGTGAGTGTGTGCGCATGTGTGTGTGTGTGTGTGCGCATGTGTGTAGATGATGATGATGATGATGAAATTCTCATGTCTGCCATAAACAAGAGAAAAACTGGAAGAAAGGAAAGGGATAAAACAATGGATGAACAAAGGAATACACAAAGAAGGAATAAAACATGATATAAACATGTCAGCTGTGCAGAGAACATCCAGATGTTACAAAAACAACTCAAGTAGAATTGTGCGTGTGTGTTATGTAAGAGCAGGAACAAAAAGCTGAAGAGGCAGATTTTGTCTGCCAGTGTTCCCCCAAACAGGAGAATCTACTTTTCCACTTCATTAGAATCTCTCCGCAGAGAGAGGAACAAAGAGTAAAGCAAAGTGCCTGGGCTCAGCATCTGTTGGCCAGTTGAGCATTTCTTACAATATGCATGAGGGAGAGAAAATGACCCCCAGCCTCTGCGTTTTGGCAGCTTCTGAGGCATCACGGTTAAACTCGGTGCAGGGAGCAGAGGGAAACGGATGGAGCTGGTCTTCATGAGAGTTTTCTTCACCAGTGCATGTTTTCTTTTCTTTTTTCCAAACTGCAGTATAAATGAATCTCAGACGAACTTCAGAACGAGCTCTCCCTCTGTCCCCCAGACACATGCTGATTGCACATTTACAAACATCCCTGCAGCCATCCCTCCAGTCACAAAATGACAGGCAACAGAGTTTTTATACCATGTGGCAGCTCCCTCCCACAAGGCCTTCTGCTGTTAGAAGATGGTGCCATTATTTCCCCACCAATCACAATATTGCAAAATCCTTCGTCTTCATCTGCCTCCCACAGCAGTTATTCCTCATGTAAGGATTTTTAAATGCCTGAAAAGCTTGTGTTGGAGGCTGAGCAGGCTGTCTGTGAGTCTGTTGTAGGAAGCACTGTGACTCGTGCCACCTGTCAAGGATTTTGTTGGTGTGTCAACAGAGCTGCCGTCAGCAGTCAGATCCCTGACTCTACTCTTCCTATCTCGCAGCCAGCAAACGCAACCTCCATCTCTATTTGCTAACTTCTCTCAGGAGTCGCTGCAAGGCTGGTTGTGGGAACACACGCTGCTGCCAAGAGAGACGTGTTACACGGCACCAAATCCAACCCAATTCAGTCACAAAAGACAACACTCAGCAGAAGGTGGAGGGAATGCGTGGATTTTGTGTTTTCCCGTTTGTAACACAAAATGCAGTCCCTCTTTACTCTAGTGTGGAATCTGTGGAATGTTATCAGGCCTCAAAGTGCCTCCTTTTCATACCACTGTGCTGTTCACTACAGTGCAGCTTTGTACAAGACAAAAAGATCCAAGAAGGTAAGAATAGGGCTCAGGAATACTGAGGCAAAAACAACAAATAAACTACTGACCTGAAGGGGGCACTCTACCCCACCACCATTTAGAGGGGAATTATCATGGTTCTGAAATGTATGTTTCTGCCACTTCTTTGTTTGCCTCATATCATTTCAGACCCTGCCTGCTGCTTTACCCAATCCTCCCCTCTACATATACACCTCTAAGACAGACATAGTGGTGTTATTATATAATACATATTCCAGTGGCTATCAAAAATAATTTGTGTTTCATTCCACCTTGATTCAGTAGTTTTAAAGCTGGTTTCCACCTGCCATAAAATGAAAAGAAAAGACAATAGAAGTTTGCTGTAACTACCTAGCAAGCTACTACCACAGCGTGTGGCTGCTGCTGCTGCGGCTGCACAAAATCATGTGGAAGAAGATGACAGATGTGATTGAGCCTTTCTGCCTGCACTTGAAAAAAGTTTTCTGACCACTGTGGGAGTCTCTGAGTTGGCTGCTCGAGCTCGCCCACCTTCACCTCCAACATCCTGCAGATTTTAACACGGGAGAGAAAGTAAGTTGCAGTTCGTTTGCTTTAACTCAAATTTGAAATGAAATTAAGGTGTAAGTTGTGTAATTAAAGCTCAGTCATATTTTCTCTCTCCTTGTTATTTTGTTAGCTAGTGGATTAGAAAAGACAAGGATACGTGTCTAGTGCATGTGAGGATGAAGCTATCAGTAAATCTTCGACCACAACTTCACAGCAAAGAACATGGTGCTCTTTAGGAGTGCAGCAAGTCCAGGGTTTCAAGCACAGATGAAAACAGTAAACGGCTTAGCTCTGACAAACTCTTTGCATTTACATATGATCTCTGGAGCCAGTAATATTGAACACGCTGATATGCGCTTCACAGCTCATCAAACCAGCATGAGAAATGAAAGCTGCACGGCTACTGAACACTCGAGTGAAAGCATTTAACTGAAGAGTGGGGAAACTGACCACAGAGCAGTTGGGTGTGTCACCAGCATGACGACTGCATTCAAATCCCTTCTCCCAACTACCTGGATCAGCTGCTTTGAACGTAACAGAAATGTTCCATTTGGAAAGGCCCTGAAGACGAAGTGGATTCTGTCCTGTGGGCTTGTAGGAGAATCGTCCAAGGATTCAACCACTTATAGAAGAGAAGGAAGGAGCCAGCAAATAAAAACAAACAAGCAAGCCCAATCTTCCTCAACATGCTTATGACTACATGCAGATCCATGTATGACATGAGCTCAAGTTTGAATATCTATGTAATATATGAACATGACAATATCCTGTCCTTGGAAACTATTCTGCTAGAGTCAACACAGGCCTTCTCAAATTAATAGGTACTGAGGGCATACATGGACAATAAGCCTGTTCTCCTGTGCAGACTTATGAGATGTGCAGAAAAGGATGACGACAGCAGTTTGGTGAGGAGCATGACATGTGCCATCTGCTAGTATTAACAAGAGCAATATTGAAGATTCAAGAAATTCCCAAATCTACAGAGGAAGCATGTGTAACATTAAAAGAAAGCTTTGGGCTACACACAGGGGAGGAGAAAGCTGGGTCTACTTTCATCTTGAAAGAGACTGAACCAAACTACCAAAGTCAGCAGACCAAACGGCCGTTGGAGCATAGAGTGAGTGCATTAGCAACCTTGTTTTGTTACCAGCATGCAAATGCCAATCACCTCCAATATTTATTCCAGATCATAGTACATAACTACTTGTATTTATTGTAACTTTAATGATTAGACCATAACAGCATGCAACCCCTCTATGTTGATTTATCACATTGGTATAATGATTATAATGTAATATCAATAATTGTATTAAAAGTGTATTAGTATTAGCATGTGTGAGAATGTCTCTATTATTGCCCCTGGACTGCTTGACCAAAATCTGTAGTGCCAAACCAAAGCAATCTATGTGTGTGTGTGTGTGTGTGTGTGTGTGTGTGTGTGTGTGTGTGTGTGTGTGTGTGTGTGTGTGTGTGTGTGTGTGTGTGTGTGTGTGTGTGTGTGTGTGTGTGTGTGTGTGTACTGAGCTGGCTGCATGGAATTTGAAAGCCTCAGGAGCTGTCCATAAATGGTGGTGCTGAAACCCTCCCAGCAGTTCTACCCTGTAGATTTTTTCCTTCCTCCAATGTGCGCATAATGTTGACAGGCTGATGATTATCAATCTTGGTTATGCTAATCAGCTCTGAACAAAAGGTGTGTTGAAGGGGACATGAAAATCTCAAAGAAAATTCACAGCAATCCAGCTGATATCACAACTCTATAACAAGGCTTAAAGAGTGCACGCAAACATGTGGCACAAAGGAAAGGGATGTCAGACACAGCCTGTGTGTGTGTGTGTGTGTGTGTGTGTGTGTGTGTGTGTGTGTGTGTGTGTGTGTGTGTGTGTGTGTGTGTATATGTGCGTGCATGCATTTGCATGTGTGTGTGTGTATACATGTGTTAATATACTGTATTTGCATGCAAAGAAGCATGCATGCTTTGCTAAATGTAAATATTTTCTGCAACAACTTATATACTGTGCATTAAATACATGGGAATTAATAGTATCCACAGGCTTAAGAATATAAAAGCAAACCAGACTGAAGTCTGTAATACAACATAGTATGGTTATTATCAAACCAAAAGCAAGACATGCAGCAACCAATAATAGCCTGGCAAACACTCCACAGGGAGACAGTTCATTTTTGTTTTTCTTTCCTATGTTGTGTAAAGAGAGGTGCTGTCATGGTCAGGAGCTCAGGGCAGACTGCTGGCACAGCAGAGAAAGACAAAGAGAACTGAATTCCAGACAGTTCTGCACAAAGAAATATTCTCCAGCTTCATGAAAATCTTGTTGGGACTGATGTATGTTCTGGTGGGTATACATGGAGCAGGTGTGGGTGTTCTGTAGGACTCACCTGGGACAATGTTGCCAGCTGGCATGAAGCATATGACACAAACTGATTTATTGAATGACTGCTCAGTGCTACAGTAACTCTCTGTAGCAAGCTCCACAGAAGTATTAATCTGAGATCTGTCAAAGCGATTATACATTCTGTCTGCTTTATTGTGTGTTAACAGCATGTCCCGAAGCAATATTTCAGTTAAATATGATGTAACGTCCGGCCAAGTGTCACAGAGGTTTCAGTGTGGATTTCTCACAGTTCTCTGGCTATGTCTGACAAACATAAAAAGGGAATTAGAAAACACAGATCAATGATTCAATAAATTACCAAAATAAAATATTCTTTTCAGTTTCTCCTGTCTGTACATTAATCAGAAGATCAGAGTGAGAGAGTGGTTCATGACACAGAACATAGTGCCCTTACTGTGAAGCTGAAGTCATGATTTCAGCTCAGAGCAGTGAGCCACTGTCCCCTTCAAGCCTCTACATCAGCGCAATGTCTTATTTCTTTCATGGGTGTATCTGAAAATCCTGGGGTTTATTTCCCATATTCTGAGACCCATCAGCTCCACTACAGCAGTTGCTATTAGTAACTGAAACCTGTCTGATACAACCACATTTACAAACTGTGCACATAAAAGGATAAACTACAGCTTCTATAAAATAAAATCTACAATCTATCACAGCAGTTCCACCCATGAATTTACATTTAGAAGTTACATGATTACAAATGTGTGAGACTTTGAATTGACTTTTATTTCGTCTGGAGCCGAACCAAGAAAGTTTGGGTTTGAATCTGGGCTCTCTGTTATGGGATGGCGACGAAACTAGACAACCATCAACAACGCCACAATTGCGACCCACCCTTCAGTACAGGAGTGGGCTGTATACTAAGTTTGTTGCTATTTAGCTAGTCCACCTTAACACTCAACACAGCTAACACACCGCAGTTAGCAGCACTTGTTTCTTTTCATTCTGCCTCCATGCCCTTCCACCTCGGCTGTGAATGAGAAGCATCAAGACGCATTTCTGATTTGCCGCCAAAGACTCAGTTAATAAAAACATAGTGACGGTCTGTCGGCTGGAAATTTAAATTTTTATAATACTAAACTAATGCTTCATAGTGTGTAGTTATTGTAGAGTGCTACGAATATTTTTAGTCGCACTTCTTAGATTTTTGGTCCAAAATGGTCGTACTCTGGAGCCCTGACATGCTTTAATTGAATTACTATATTCATTTGTAAAAGAATGTAGGTTACATATATGTTCACAGAAATCCATGTAACAATCCGATGAGCCTTTTTTTATTTCTTTGGAGTCTTTGAGGATTAAATTCTGATAGACAACTATGAGATGTGTTTTATAGTATAGTATAGTATTCTCTCTGCAAGATCCTTGTGGAATAAAGAGTGGGAGAACAGATTTAGCTGGATTCCCACAGCAGTCTTTGCTTTTAGATGCTTCTATTCACACCTGCCAGTATGGCTACAATCACTGTGGAAAGAGACAAGCACATTTGTGCATTTCACAAATTTCTGTTCTATAGTTAGCTTCACTGCTCTTTTCCAACCCACAGAAGTGTGATAAATCACTGCCATGACAACTCAAGCTGCCATTTCCTGACACCCCCCAATATCTAAAATATATCCACATATCTTTCCATTAATCCATAAATTTCTTTCATTTGTTCACTTATCCTTAAATTCTGCCATCATTAGAATTTCTCTTTGCTGGTTCAAGATCTACAGACAACCTTTATCTGTTTCTCCCACTCCCTGTTCCTCCCATCATCTCATCAAAGAGCTTTGGTCTGATCTAATATTACAGCACTCTTATGTCATATTAAATAAAGCTTCATGGTCAAAACTCATCACTCAATCTCTATAACTGCCATCTTCTTCTTGCCCTCTGCCTCTGTGCTCTCATATGGGAGTCAAGCAGCCACGTGGAAAAAACTCCATCAGCCCGAATTAAAATATGTCCTGTAACTTTCAAAGGCAGAGCTCTAGTTCATTCCCTTTTCTTTAAGGAATCACACTCCATGGGGGAGCGCTTGTTGTATGGGTTTCACACACCAGTGAAAATGAATTTCACCAGCAATGCTTTTCTGTCACTCAGAAAACATTTGCTTTTAACCGTAAAGTTTTTCAGCCTCTGAAAGTCCTTTTGAAAAATGATGAGACCAGTCATGGAGCTGAGATGAACCACTTTTAGAAGTGGTGTTCATTCGTTTTAAACACAGAGAGAAATGATCATCGATCACTTGTCTCCCTGTAATTATGAGACACAAAACCACAGGAAGCACGGCTGACATGATAACCCAATATTGAGGAATTACTAATATGATGGAAATATCACTCATACAATAATATCATATCTATCAATCAATCCAGCACCTCTTATATCTTTTCGGTTTCTTCCCATTTTGATGCAGTATCTTTGTGGTTTACACTCCAACATGGTAAGTATATTTTTTCAGGGTAAAATCTATAATAATAACCATGTGCCATGCAAAACATAATGGAGCAAAGCTGATTGATGCAGCTTCAAGTACAATACAAACACAAGAACACTGGGTGCAGTGAAAATAGTCAAATGCATTCTGAATATTGAGAAATATAATTATGAGGAGCCACAATGGCGAATATAACTGTGAAAAGAACGTTAGTTTCCCTCAGGTCACAAGCAGTGTTTGTTTTTTAAGCTTTCTTTTCTGCAATTCTACAGTCATTTAGAACAACCTGATATTTACCAGGCAGTGTGAAAGCACAGATGGTTTTATGATATAAAACTATATCCAAACAAAGTACGTTCAAGAAGGTCAACACACACACACACACACACACACACACACGCACACACAGCCAAATGTCACAGAACAACTCCACTGAGGACTGTATAGGGACACCAGTTGTCATGAGACAGACAATCTCGGGCAGTGCTTGTACTGAGTGCACTGATGGGTGCATTCTAGCATTACCTTCTCTCCACCACCATCTGACCTTTAAAAGTCTGAGCAGGAAAAACCTGGGAATTTAAACATTGGAGATAAAATAAATCTCATCTCACAAAATACATCCAAAAAAGCTGCTGTGGGAATTTTTGAGGGAACAACATAATCCAGAATCTTGAATCCTTTGTTCAGACAGAAGGTGAGGTGAAGTGAAAGGAGAATCTTCCTGTGATGTTGCAAACTGGGGCAGAACTGAAGCATGAGCAGAAAGTGTGTGTTTATCATGTGGCTTTATGAATTTACGTCATAAATGTGCATGGTCATGGGCATGTGCGTGTTTGTGTTAACCAGTGTCCAGTGTCCAGTGTCTGTGGCCCTCAAAAGACTCTAACAAGCACGATTTGGTCCCAATTACATAATTGGTCGGCATGCTTGTCTGTCACTAACACACCTGCCTAGCGCTGAAGAAGAGATGACAGCCAGAAGTCAGCGAGCGAGTCAGGGAACAGTTGTCTTCTAGCAGTGCATCCACACACACACACACACACACACACACACACACACACACACACACACACACACACACACACCACGACAATGTTGGTGGTGCAGATGAGGGACCCAATTTGGAGACATTATCCCCCTGTCATGAGTCCTAAAGGCTGACAACACTATTGAAGTGGCTAATTGAGGCTATTTGAAACAATGTGTGAACACTCAAACGTGAAAAGCTGTTTTTTTTCATTCGTCTAATGTGCGCATAATATTGACTTGCTGATGATTATGAATCTTGGTTTTGCTAATCAGCTCTGAACATAAGGTGTGTGTTGCAGGGGACATGGAAATCTCAAAGAAACAGATTTCACAACTCTATAACAAGGATTAAAGAGTGCACGCAAACATGTGGCACAAAGGAAAGGGATGTCAGACACAGCCAAGGTGTGTGAGTGTGTGTGTGTGTGTGTGTGTGTGAGGGTAAAAGCACATGCAGCCCCAAACAGCAGCTCATTTCACTCGAAGGTACATGTTCCGATCCTGTTCTGTTATTCTGAAACTCCCTATATCTGGGTCCTAAGGGCGACAGAGGGTGAGGAGACATCAAAAAAGGTGACGTTAAGGAGAGGCTTGCCCACATACAGGCGTACTGGAGTGTATTAAGGTTGTCTGTGTAATGCATCCTGCTCTCTCTCATATATATTTATTCTTATTTATATATATTTGGATCTTGGGAACTACAAGTGGGATGAATTGCATCCCTCATGTGTAGGCTACTTTCACATAAGAGCACAGACGTGCATTATTTAGTTCTGTTCTCTTAAACTGGACCCTTGTGAGCTGAGCCTTCCACTCTTCCTGCTGCATTAATAATTTGAAATAATGCCAGATTTTCCATCTAATTAAATTTACATATCAGCATTTTTTTTCTAAAAGGGTAAATATAAGATATAACTTACTGAAATACATCTTTGCATTCAGATAAAAATTCAAACGTAATCAAAATGCACAAAGGGCAAACGCAACAATCATTGCAACCAGCCAAATACTGCACCCCTAAACTGACAAGCAGACTGACTGCTCAACTTCATGCTACAACACACTGCAGGAAAATGATCGTGATGTGAAATAAAGCCCTGCAGGATGATAGACAACGACAACACACATTCTCAACAGGTTTCATGACCTATATTCATGGGTCATTGTTTTTAAATTGGAGAAATTTCAATATCTTCAATTTTGCATATTTTCAGTAAAAACAGCAATTTATAATGATTAAAGTCAAAGCAATAATTTAGACCTTGAGACACTGAAACTCAGATGATGATATTAACACAGACATGAATGAACATGGATAATCATGAATGAATAAGAACACCCAGCCAATCAAAATGTATCACCAGAACCAGCTCAGGTTAAAAAATGTCCACTGGACAGCCAGTTTAATGTTGTTAAAATCCATAATAATCACACATCATATCCATCATATCACAGGTGGAGCGTATTGATGATCTAACTTTTAATAAAACGCCAAATCTCAGTGCAGCAGTGAAACCATAATTGAAACTACTCTAATCAAACAACTTTCAATCACATAAAAAAGGACATTTGTCAGTTTGATGAGGAATGAAAAAAAACAGCAGTTGCAAACAAAAGGCAGGGGTAGTAAGAGAGGAGTAAAGGATTACGTACTGAATCGCTGAGGCTCCAGCTCCATGCTGCTTGCTGCTGAGTCGCTGAAGCAACTGACACCAAAGAGACAGAGAGCAGGGAGTAATACGATGCCAAGATCTCTCTCTCGCCCTATCTCTCTCTCGCCCTCTCTCTCTCCCTGTCTGTCTCTGCTGTCTCTGGATGTCTCTCTGCTGTGATGGCTCTAACCTAATTTTTCTCTTTTTCCCCTCTTTCTCATTTTCCATCTCTCCCTGTAATGAGTCTTCTTCATCTAAACTGACTCTCTGCCTGCTCTCTCTCTCTCTCTCTCTCTCTCTCTCTCTCTCTCTCTCTCTCTCTCTCTCTCTCTCTCTCTCTCTTCCCCAGCTTTGGTTGCCATGCACACCAGTTGTGTGTAAAGACGACATACTACGCATGTTTAAAGTCGACAGATTATGAGTTTGCCTGGTGTCCTCAGATATTCAGTCAGTCAGGTGTAGAATTGTGATGAAATCGGCACAGCTGATGTTTACCTGAGCTCTCAGCATCACACTAATCTCAGTTTAGTTGAACAGAATTTATCCAGATGTCGCCCTGTCTGGCCTCAGATCAAACCCAGCTAAGATGTCCGTTCTGTGGGAAGTTAAACAGTATCACACGGCCTGTGTTACTATCCAGTTGCTTAAGAGATGGTTCAGGTTTTTGTTTCCGTCCCTGATGATGTATAGGAAAGTACAATGGTCTAAGGACACCCGAGGAAAATGACACCGAATCCAACTCACCTCAGACAGACCCAAGGAGAGAGAACACCAACACTGACAGCAACACCAGTGGTGTTCCACCAATCAGTGAACAGCAATGATCGGAAATACCAAAAGATAACAGAGAACACAGACTATATGCTTTTTTTCTGGCAATTTGCATATTAAAATATCTAGTTGCCAGAAAAAATCACTATAATCACTATACTAATCACTATACATCAATTATATAGTGAATTTGTCATTTTGTAGTAATGTCCCAATAACAGTTTGTATACCCTATGTAGTGGACTCATTGTATCCTATGGTTTATCATGAAAAGTAGTGTGCATGTGATGGTCACTAAGCGAGCAATATCTACCATCATGCATTGAGCTTGCGGTGTTGAGAGGAAGAAAAATGGCGGAGAGACGAGAGCAGCACGTCTCAGCCTTCTCTCTCTCTGGTGATTCTACTCCTTCTTTCTCTTAATAAAAATATCTGAATTATCTCGAGTATGAGGACAGACAGGTTTATATGTTTCAGCATTTTCATGGACCAATTTAAACTTTTTATTAAATTTATATCCCTAGTATTTCCGATGGAGTAGTCTTTTATTGTTTTTTTACAAGCGGCACGAGACAAATCTGTGAGTTGTGGTAGTTTAATATGTAATAGATTTCTACATATAAACATGGTCATTCAACATGATTCTTACCTAAAAGTAAATTATAATATCATTGTGGGATTTTCCATCAGCCAATGTTGTTGTTGCGACAATGCTGTTCTCTATATAGAAGTCACTACAAAGTGAGTAGGAGGTAGTGAAATAGCGGGTGATTTCTGACACATCCAACATCTACAGTATTAGATGGACTAAGAATACATTTTGTTCTGACATTTATGGTCCCCAACTTCCTGGAATTTCCCACTAGCGCCGCCGCGCATGTTAACATGATTTGAGTGACATAGCTAAAAAGTTATTGAAAAGGTTTCTCAATAACTTCACTGAAAACATCATGACCCCCTGCAGAATGAATTGTAATTACATGATCTGTGACCCTGTGACTTTTCATCTTGCACCATCATCAGGTCAAAATGTATCCAGATTATCCAAGGACCAATCAGAACTGGGCTCTGCTCAATCTCCACCAGACATTTAAATATCTGTTCCGATGAGTTTGGAAAGGCAGTGATTCATATTATCATAAAATGTCCCCACCTTATTCACAGACAGAGAGGCAGTGTGCTGCTGGGCTGAATCAATCCTCAGAGGACATTTTTCAGAGCTAAATGTCATCATTAAAGCTCAGAGCTCACAAACATTTTTGAAACAAATAACATCCTGTTTTCCTCTGCAAATACATCACAGCTTTTCTACTTTGATAGGACTCAGATGGAAGGATGTGATAACACAGAGTCATGACAATGCTGCATTCACTGCCCATGGGACGCTAAGACAACCATTGTGCAAGTATAGAAACAGCACATGGTTTTAAACTCAGTCAGTACCAGACAATGTCACAAGTGGTAAGGACATTTCTTTACACCTGAGGCTGTCGGCGTCGGACAGAGATGGATTGAAGAGAAAACGGGCAGATGGTGAAGAAAAGGGCACGGTGAGTCCAAAGCCATGCTATCAGCCAGACAATTATTCATAACGACAACACTGCATCTGTTCTGGAGAGTCGACTCGTGTTCATACTGAGAAACAGGAGAGTATCTACATACTGTAACAGTTAAGAGTTACATTGTGACACAGAGCTGGGGGGGAAATATTTTCTGTTAAATGATCCAATATATCCAGCAGGTTAGTCATTATTTCCTTTTTTTGCTGCTGTTACATAACTTTCACAATTCTCTACATTGATAAATGCTTTGATTCATGCATTTTTCTGCACATGTCTAAGTGTTTGTTTTACTTTTTTTATTCCCATTGCCACGTTCTTATTTCTATTCTTTTAGTGTATTATTTATGTTTTTTTTTAGATATATTGTGTAATGACCCAGTTACCAACAAACAGCATAAAACCATCTCCCTCAATTGCCCGTTCTACAGCCCCTCAGTTGAGCCTCTGACTGAAACAGACAATGTTATCTCTGGGCTCATAAATGCCCCCTTCCCAAAATGCCCACTTTCTTCTGACTGGTCAACTTCTGGGAACATGCTGAGGGAGTGCACAGCTTCATCTTCTTACCAAACTGAAAACTAATTAAACCAGGCTGCAAGATTTTCTAAAACTGAGTAACAACATCATTGATTTGAAATGGCAGCTTCTAAAATCTCTCCCGAATCTGATTCTGTGAACTGAATGAACACCGATGATGTACTGTAAATATAACACCTGCTTGTTGTGTGACACGGTGGATTTATTCTTTCACTCTATGCTTAAATTTTGTCTGTTAAAAGTTGAGCATAAACTTGCTAAATATTTCACTACGGAAAACGTATGTTGTCAGACTAAATATTATTCTGCCATCCCCAAATGACTGGAGGTGAACCATACCGTGTATTTGTATGTTTGACAAGTAGTGTGCGATAAACAATGGTATATTTTCTGAGTAATTCATCTGGAGAGCTAATAACATTCTCTGTTTATTACAGTTATATGGTAATTCATGTTCAGAACATGTAATTTCAGTTTGGGTTCTATATTGTATTATTAGTAGTATTGTGTGCATAAGTACCGATCACTGCAAAACACTACATATGCAGCCAGTGATATGATCACTCCATACAGATAAATGAAGGCGAGAGCTAAGTGTGGCTGTCTCCCTTCCTATTACCCTTTATTTATTTATTTAATTACCATTCAGCAAGCACTTTAAACTTATGAACACATGTTGGATAAAGTGGTTTTATATTGAAGATAAATCGCAAGTACTGAAGAAAGGGTTTAGGGCTTATTATGTTGTGATGAGTGAAGGCGAGAGTGGGTGTGGTTGTCTTCCACATAAGTCTGGTCTCATTTAATGTGATCCTCCAACACTGTATTATACGAAGATCCCCATTCTTTATATTGTTTTTCATAAAAAGATAAAGAAAAATGTCTTTGCAAGAGCAGGCAAAATAATGCCACTTATGGAATTGAGGGCCATTTTAGGTGAAAGTATACACAGACATCTACTCACACACACACACACACACACACACACACACACACACACACACACACACACACACACACACACCTGCATGAACACTGAGGGTGCTGGGGTATGAAATGAGACTGTTTCCATGGCAGGATGTCACACGGGCATGACAACAGAGCTCACTCTCCCAAGACGCTTCAATTATACTGTTTTCCTGTGTAATTCATATCCCAGTGCTTTATTCTTCACAACACACATCTGCAGTTACCCAGGGGGAGCCACATAAACCCCGAACACCAACTAAATCCGACACAACTCCCATTTGTGCTCCTCAGTTAAGCCGCATCCAGTCACAACGCTGTGTTCTGCTGTTGTAACGCACGGCGAGCACAGGGCACATAAATCAGCTGCAAATTCAGCTTAATCCGCCAAACAAAACCTCCAATTGGCTCCCGGTGTCATTGCTGTCACATGGAGCGGAAACTTCAAATTAACTTCAAATTGGCGTCGGCTGTCACTGTAATTGGTGTAAATCAGGTGCATAGATGTGACGTCAACCTGAGTCTAACTTATGTGTCCAGCTGTACAGGTGAGTGGCTGTTTCTTTTGGTTTGCCAAGTGACAAACACTTAGACGACTGTGTAGTGATGTATGAACAGTAACACAAGCAGACCATATAGCATCAGATTGGTTCTGCTATCATTGGCATCACTATTCATATCGTCACCATAATCAGACATAATCAGTCCGACAGTGATTAAATACAACAGCTACGTAACGTTTCCTGGTTTGTCCTCTCAAGGGTTGGGTGCTGAAATCTGGTGCAAATCAGACTCCACACAGCCATTACCTACCGACCGTATCACGACAAAGATTTGGGCGTGCCATTTTGGTGCCTAAGCTATATGTACTACAATAGTTGTCCTGCTAACAGTTAACAAAAACATCCCTGTCCATGCTTAACCAACATTATAATTAACTCTAGTGGCAACACTCCCTCGACATGTAATGTTAGCTTACACGTAGCTAGTAACCACCTCAAACTCGAGTCGACGCGACAACATAATGTCTATAACTAAGTGTGTCTGTATTTCACATGAAGTTATTCCAACGCCAGGACGTGCAGCAAATGTTTGAAAACAATTCAGCATAAGGGGGAAACCGTCGAACTTAATGAAGCACTTGGCGACGCACAGATACATTTGAAAGCAGAGATGCTCTGTGTTTGACAGCCCCATGCCAGGCACGTCAGCCAGCAGTGTGGGCGTCCCTGGTTCCAGCAGTGGATTGCTGAATTAAGCACTAAAACTGCTACTTAACATTAAGTTATTGTAGATGGGTTAGTCAGTAGAATTACTATGTGATTTCGTTATAGAAATGAGTTTAGGGTTTATTTAAATCAAGCATACTTTAAAGTCATATAAATATGTTAAGTTTCAACTTCTAATTTGCTTTGGGCATTAAATAAATGGTATTCTCATTAACCATAGTTTTGTGCATTTTAAAGAAATAAGACTCGGTTCTGGCACAGTGAGGCACCAGTAATGTTTAAAAGTATCAATTTAGCACGGGTAGCAGAAAAGACCCACAAGATACCCAAGCTTAATCCTCTCTGCCCCATTTCTCTGAGACAGATGATCCAACCAGATGCCCCATAGCTACTATGCTATTATTCTGATGTTTAGCATGTTCACCTAATAAGAGATATAAAGATATAAACATACACTGAAACATTGGGTTACACTGTGTATATCAAGTTTTTATTACAATTCACTGCTCGAAGCAGAAAACATTTTGCACTGGAGTTTCCCACTGTTATGAATAAAACTGTCAGCTCAGCATGTTCCCTCCTGTCTGAATGTTTGTCTACAGGAGAAACAAGACAGGCGTGAAGGCAGCTGAGTTATTAAGCCAATAAACTAGATGAGTTCATTCTGAAATGAACATGAGTTCAAACCAGCAACAGATTGAACTTACAAGTGAAACATTCAGTGTTGTCAACAGCACTGATGTGGATTTGTGGTGTGATGGCTTGTTGCCTGAACACACATGACAGAACAACATGGCAATACATCCTCTGGTTGTAGAAATATGTCACTCTGGAGCAGAACTCTCAACCCCATAGTGGTGCTAGAGTCAAATTAAGGGGATCACCAAAATCACACGTCTTTACAAATGTTTTGTCAAACCGTGAAGTGCATGTTAAAGTTAGAGAAAAACTCAGAGTCAGGGGATCAATAAATTACTACTGGTAAGGGATTAATCTGGTGACCATGCATATGTGCACCAAACATCATGTTACTCTGTGCAATAGCTGCTGAGCCATTTCATAAAAAATCTCATGGTGACACCATATGAATAGCAGGGGATCACTAATGTCTTTAGGATTCATCCTCTAGAGAATTCAATTCTAACAGTTGAGTGTTAATCACACAACAAACCATCGTTCACCTTAAAGAAGCGCTCCATCTTTCCACCACTCCTCATATGAGGATGTGTCAAGGTGATAGAGCAAGCGTTAATGAAACTTCAAGTCTAAACTGGCAGCATCAGTATCATTCAACAGTTTGGCAGAGTGACCTTGGCTTTCACTGATATTTACTCCAGCCAATAAACAGCAGCTCATTTTCTCTAATTAATCCCCATCTGGTTAAAGTTGTGCTAATTTGTCTAATCAGCTTCCTTCAGTGATTCTTGGCCATCACTTAACTTAATCTTGGCCACTGAAGACACACAGTTAAGAACCACCGTCTCACTATGCCAGTCCTTTGAAGGCCATGCCCATGGAATCCAGTGTCGTGAACGAATGCAATCAGGTTGTAGCAGATTTCAAGCCTTTACTGATCAGTATCTTCCTGAAGAAAAGCAGCACTCTTGTGCTAATGCTGAGAATTTATCTAAATCTAAATAGCTGCTTTCAGACATGCACTGAACTCAGGAGATCCTTCACAGTTTCTCCAGAGGAG
Organism: Hippoglossus stenolepis; assembly: GCF_022539355.2. NCBI lineage: Eukaryota > Metazoa > Chordata > Actinopteri > Pleuronectiformes > Pleuronectidae > Hippoglossus > Hippoglossus stenolepis. The sequence continues at coordinate 26,247,689 of NC_061488.1, forward strand.
AAGTATGTGTGAACGCAAATGTCCGAGTAAGAGCCTCCGGAGTGTCTGTGTACTTTCTCCGCCTGGCCCCCTTAGATAAAGTCAGCAGAAAATGTGTTGGAGTTGATGTGAGAACACAACAGGAGATCCCCATCTCCCATTTACAGCGAGCGAGTGTGAGTGGTGATGACGTTTCTAACCTGCAACTGAAGTAAAAAGGAAAAAAATATATATATATCTCAGGGTGAAAAAGTGGAGCCATACATGTAGAAGACACTGAGAAGAGCTGACACCGGTTTCAATGTGCTGTAAACAAAATCACGCGATCTCCACAGCAGAATTAATATGTGACATCCTGCCTCTGCCTGCTGCACCACCCCTCACCTGAATCCTGCAGAGGATTTGCTGCTGTTGTGAACGCATCTGAGTGGAGAACCCCCGCTGTGTTGTTCATGTGTGAACGGTCTGGAACCAATTCTCTGAGATCCTCCACAGGACATAAAAACGGCTACGAATAAAATACATCATTTAAATCAGATTTGCGCCAGGATTTTTTCTCTACCTGTGCTATGGGGGAACTGGACTAAGATGTGGAGGGACTAAGAAGATAGTCAATTACATAATTACTTTCAAAGAAATTCTCCTTTTCCCTATAAGAGCACAGATGGCAGACAGATTATTCAAGATTGATATTGTTTTTAATTGAATATGGCAAAAGAATGTTTTTTTTCACAATTAATGACCACAAGAAAATGACAAGTTCATCTGTCAGCACCAGACAGCGCCCATGCAGCCACAATTCATTACCCAAATGAAAACAAGTGCATTTATTCCATATGCATAACAAGACAACTGTGCAATAGTAATAATGTAAAATCTGAAATTACATGAAGAATATCCAAAGTGCAGCCATAACAACAACTGTGCACACACGCTTTTAACATACTGGTAAACTGGTATTTGCAAACAACTTTCACCACTGACTATATACAATGCCTTGGTTACAATGTTACAGAATGAGTGTCACAACCTCAGATAAAAACCATGAATATCCACAGTGCAGCCAAAGGAAGAAGAGCATTACGTGTGTGTAATCGAGGCATTAGCATGCAGCCTGGGATCGAGTTGGGAGAAAGTCACTGTATGGTTATTGACTTTTAAGTACTCTTTATTATCTATATATTTATTATTAAAAGAATATAGCCCAATAAAGTGTTTGGGGGGGCTTTACTGGGGCTGCATAGGTTTGTGACATGGCTTTATCCCACCCTTGCCACAATGTAGCACTGTTCTTGTCTACAATTGACTGCTCCAATGGGCCACTTCCACACAGTGACTAATGAAGCCAGCACACCTTATAGGTTGTTCAGCATCTAATGAACCACCTCATACCAGCCACTATTTTCAGCCAATAACACTTTATCTCCACTAAGAGCAGGCTGAATGATAGATGACCACCCAGTGGGTTGATGTTGCAGAGAGCACACCCCAGCGAGCTGTGAAGCTGTGTGAAGCTGTGTGATGAACAGAAATGCAAATGTAGGTGCCATCAAGCTGTTTTCAGCCAATCTCACCTTTGAGTCATTACCAGTGAGGGGTGTAATCTGAAACGATTTGAGTGAAGCATTTGAGAAGATTCGGTTTGTTTTACAAGCAGGATTTTATGGTCTAATGCCGCTTCCTGGGTTGTTTATGAAGATTCTCACTCATCCATGTCACCCTGATAAGAACTACAAGTTGGGGAAATGACATCTCAGTTGCTCTCATATAAACATCTGAAAGATCCAATATTTAAAGAAGAGCATCACCCAGATTTACATTTGAACCTTTAAATCGTTTTAATGTGTTCCGCACAGAGATGGATCCAGAGAGGATGTAGACTAGCTTAGTACACAGCGGCACGGCGAAACCGTTCACCTGGAGTGGAAAACACTGCACGGAACAACCTTTAAACGATATGCTTGGTAGTTCCTACAAAATGTTGTAGGATCAATCATCATCAGCACAAGAGGCTCGAGGCCAATTCAAACAGTGCAACCCTTTCCTTCATTGTGATCTCAGAGGGGTTTCTGTATGAGCATTTTGTTGCTCTTTGTTTAAATGCATATTCGTCCACAAAGATATATTGAGTCTTTCTAGAAATCAACAAACGACATTTACATTAGGTCACGGTGGATGGTTTTCTTTTCTTTTCTCTTATTTGATGTGATCAAGTACTTCCTTCTTTGACTGTGTTCGAGCTGCTCTTCATATATCCCCTAAATTAGCTTTGATGCAGTTCAGTGGTCCGGAGGGGGGTTGGGAGTGGCAGGGGCATATATTAGTTCATAGTTAGCTCTGGCTCTGACTGAGTAGCCAGATGTAACCTGAGTGAGGAGGGTGGAGAACGGCATTAAGGCATTGATTTATTCATTTGAGTTTTCAGGAGGCTTTTCTGGCAGGAGCCCAGACATACTTTCCTTTTGAGGCTGCAAACTCATTTTTAGCTCTACTCATCAAAATTCGATCAAGATTTGCTCCAATTTCTTACAATATCATTCACTAGTTTCAACTCTCTTTTTTTTCAGATTCACCCTGTTTGGGTAACTGAAATCAGGGTGTAGAATAACTTTCACTTCTCAAAGGTGCTGTTTCTGCAACAACTTCCTAATGCCTCATTCTGGATGCCTGTCCTCAGTTCCACAGGTGTCTTTTCCTGTACGTTTATTGGAAAGGATTATCATCTGACCTGGAAACCAGAACTGTCCGCCAGCTCATCTTTATTTGCTGACATCCCCCTTCCATTACGGCCGATTTCCCTCCATCCTGAAACTGGCTGGGCCAATGAAAGCCATTTCTGACTGACACAGGAGCGCCCAACAGGAGCACCCAACGGGAGCCCAACGGGAGCGCCAACGGGAGCGCCCAACGGGAGCGCCCAACGGGAGCGCCCAACGGGAGCGCCCAACGGGAGCGCCCAACGGGAGCACTTTTCTCAACAACAAAGATGGCTGCTGTGGGGAGATGTGTCGAAGCCTCAATCGCAACTGTATTGAATTAAAGCGGGAGGGATTTTAAAATAAAGAACAAACAACAGCTGCATTATTAATTTCTTTAAATTTTTCTTTCTGTGCAGTATTGTGCAGTTCCTGTTCCTAGGATGTGACAGTAACTTATGCTCCTACTACCAGATGGTATTCATTTTCAAATGTATGGTGTTATGTCATAGTTTTCCAGTCTCGAGGTATTGACAGCACCTGGATTGACTGTTCAAAGAAGTGTCTTGGATGAGTGGTGCAAATCCAGTTCCATTCAGTTCTTCTAGATATCTCTCGACAGCTTTTCTCCATTGATTTGATGCATTTAAGCCAACTCTGTTGAAGACTACAACTACACTGATGGTAGGTGACCCCGGAGACACAGAGAGAGACACAAGGAGAGACATGAAGAGAGACACAAGTAGAGACAGGAAGAGAGACACAGAGACACATGGGAGGAAAGCACTAAAAGAGACTTTACAGAGCTGAGCAGCCAAGCTAGATGCCAGCATAAACTACTGTACCCTTTAAGTTGAGTTTGAATTTATGGTCGCTCACGAGTTGGAGAAAACAAAGAATGTTAAAAAGTGAATGGTTCGTCTCTGGCTGCTGTGGGGAGACCCCAGTGGCAACGCATATTGCCACAGGTTTAAATCTTGGTTTTGATTGACAAGTCCTTCGACAGGTCCACCAGAGATGGGCTGTGATCTCCTGTGTAAGTCCCCCTTACATGCACTTTGTCACTTCCTCCTTTGTTACTGTAAGACTTATTATGGCCACTAGAGGTCGCCTAACAAAAAAACGTAACCATCACTTGGTTCAATAGACAAACTTATTTTTACAGGAAACGTATTAATTCACTGAGTAGAAAAATATGGTCGCCGTCCTTTTTCCTCTGTCTTGAGTTCGCAGATTTTTCTGTTGCAAAAATGTCTTTTTAGACGTAGATTAGAGGGAAACAGCGTGGAAGTGAAGATGAAGACACTTCCTATCTGCTCTCTGAAAGTGTTTAATGTGACAGAGAACCAGCAAAATGTTACATTCTGTAGCAATCAAGCTGGGACACAGTGGGACACAACATAGTGATACTCCCAATGTGATCAGTTGCCAGAACTTACTGCACTGAAATGAGTAGACAAACTCAACTGTGCATAGTGAGTGTAACTCTGCATCTGAACACACTGAGGGCCTCAGCCACAAGCACATTAGAGTCAGTGGGGTCTGGAGAGAGGAGATACTAGAAGTCTAGAAGTCTGTTTTTCCTCATCATCTTCTGTTTCCACAAAACCAACATTAGATTGTCACACCTGTCATTGTTACATTGTCAGCCTCCAGTGGAAGTGGACGAGCCACAACTGATATCATGCGAGGGACGTGATTTAGTTACCACATGACAACAACACATACATAAAGCATGAGCTTATCTGGAAGAGCAGATGTGGCCTGATGTGTTTCACATAAAGGACAGTGTGCAGTGTGTATGTGAGTGGGCGTTGTTGTTATGTGAGGGTGGTATGTAGGTCTCATGAGGAGGTCTGTGCAAGTCAAACTGATGCACACATCTTTTGGGACTAACCTGCCAAAACTCAATTTTCAAGTTTTACATTGTAATATTTAAGAAGATATTTAGCAACAAACACACAAACACATGTTACTTCTGTTAGGAGGTGGATAGAGAGCTGCAGTTATTTCAAGCATCCAGGGTTAATAAGTAAGAATTTACTTTATTTTCATGATGTGAGAGCTGGATCAATTCCAAGATTGTCATTGAATCTTCAACTCAAAGGACATCTGGTAAATTAAATTTAAAGCTGCACTTTCTCCTTTTTGCCTCATCGGGGAAGTGGAATAAATAGTAAGTTTGTCGTATTGTCATTTTTATTTTTGCACTGATTTGCTGTGCTTATCCTTTGAAGGGCACAGCCAATCCCAGCTCACAGTGGAGGCAGGGTGCACTCTGGACAGGTCACCAGTCCAACACAGGGCTTTTGACATATTGAGACAAACAACCATTCACATTCACACACACAGGCAATTTAAGCCATTTTCAGACAGTGTCCGGACCCAATTTGTCTTTGGCTTTCACATATGAAGACAGACACATTCAAAACAACAGAAAAATTGTCCTCAGGTGAGGAGTAGTGCCTGAGTAGAGCATACAAGAGTCAGGACATTACAATAAACTCTTCTAATAAATCATTTTTGCTCCCAGCACATCAGCCCCGGCGTCAGTCCTTATCACCAAAAGCTCTTAAATCTCTCTCCAAGTTGACATCTTCTTTAGTGTCTTCTACGTGTATGGCTCCTTTTTTTCATCCTTAGATATTTGTATTATTTGGGGCTTTTTTCAGTTTTGCATCTGGTGCATGTTAGAAACCTCATCATTACGCCCACTGGCTCATTGTGGATTCTCCGGACAATATTCTGCTGTGTTCTCACATGGGCTCACAGAGTTTTAAAGGAGGAGTTGCAGGAAGTCCACAGGAACTGACTTGAACATTTGTTCACACATACAGTCCCTCTGGATAATCTCAAGGGAATATCCAGGGTTCACTGTATGATAGTCAGCCGCTTTAGAGTTGCCAGTTAACCTAAATGTCCAGACTTTTGGAGAAAGTGAGAGTATCCAAAGAAAACCAAGCACAGTGAGAAAATAAAATCTCCTCAACAAAAAGTCCTGATCAGCCCCCAGGTTTGAATCCAGAACCTTCTTGCTTTTTACAGTTGACTTATAAAGTTGATATGGCTAACGTGTTAGCAAACACAACCTATTTTTGATTCGGGAGACACAGATATAATGAATTTGGAGTTTGTTCACTAATGAATAAGTAAGTGCACATCCTCTATTACAGCTCTTATAGATGGGCTTCCACCAACTGCTGAGAAAAACGTCTGTCTCCTTAGCTGCTAAGTGCTTTTATGTTCTTCAGCTTGTCACTAACTATGGCTGTTGGCTGTATGCTGCAGAGCAGGTAGTAAAAAGAGTAAGAAACAAGGTTGATGAGAACAGTCTTCCGCCTTGAAAACTAAAACAAAGAGATATAATTCTTTCAATTGCTGAGGGGAAGTGTAGAGGTGGTGAGAATTCTCCACTTCGCATATTCTCATTTGATCCTCTGTAAACATACAAATCAATTAGTGCAAGGAGAAAAGGAAACCTGTCAAAATAAAAGGTTGGACTTTGTTCCTGTTGCAATAGTGAAGCATTTTGAATTTGCTCCAACTCTGAATTGCTGCTATAAATGGCCTTTTCATTCCAATGGCTGAGGTTCAGGTATTTAAAGCCATTTGCAATATACAGCTTTTAAAATCAAAGCTGAAAGAGGTTATAAAATAACTGATGGCCAATCAAATAAACCCATAGTGATACATTATCCAGAAAAGACCTGGAATGACCAACTTGAAAAATTAATGCAGAGTTAAATATTAAAGATCTGAAGAAAATGGGAGCAAATTGTGTTAATATCAGCAGCTCATCCTCTTTAGCTGCTCTATTTCCACACTGCTACACTTCTTCTAAATCATTTATTAGTATTTTTCATTCAATGTATTTTATATGTATATATTATATGTCAGTTAGGTTTAGTTTTCATGTTATTTTATTCTATTCTAATGTTATCAACAAGGGGGGTATGGTATTTAAAGCTGTTTGATTAATTATTCTATGTCTTATCATGTGAAACTCATGTGCAGAGATAGCAATGTGAGGAGAGCTGCAGGACATGTATGAAAGCTGCTATTAAATAGTTATTATTAATATTATTATTACCACCAAATGTCCATCTAAGAAGGTAAACAGAGGACAGAGTGATCAACCCCTGCCACTGTGTGATTGTGCTGTAATAACTGAGCCCTCATTTTATGTTTCCCAGTGGAGCATTGGTTTAAATCACTGTGCAGAACCCAGTGGAGACTGCCAGCCTATTTGGCTGTAGCCTAATTTGTTGATGTTCAGTTTGCTGAAATCTCTGAATGATTTTGATAATGTTGTCGGGATATAATGAGTCATGTAGTACCATTAGACTATGTCCTGTTCTACGCTCGCTTCTCCATTTCTAAAGCACACACTCCACATAATAGTATGCTGCTTGTAAATGTAATGTACTCTATTCCCTTGTGCATAGTGTGTATATATTCACAAACATGCTCACTGAGAGGGTTAGGAACATATCCAAGGGTTCCCGTCCCATTCACTAACTGAGGCCTCAAAAAGCCACGGTGCAGCTGAGGACACATTTCTTTTCTCTGCTCCAGCTGCAGATGCTGCGCATCCCCTCAAGCTCTTCAGAGAACACTGCAGAGCTGCTTCCCTGTCTCCTGCTGCAAAACATTTCTTTCTTTATACTCTTTTCCTATTTTACATATCTTGTCTGACCTTGCTTTCCTCCTGTTAACATTTGCCATGGCTGTGTGTTCACTTCCTTCCTCCTGGGGGTGTCATTCTCATTGCATCTCTGTCCCTTTGGATCTGTCTTCATTTCTTTATTCCTTCTTATTTCTAGTTATGAACAACTAGTCACTGCTCTCTATAAATTTGCCTGAAGGACCATCAGTGTACCGCAGGGATTTTCAGCCACTTGGTGATGTTTGAACAGTATATCCTGAGGTGATTTTATTTTTTACCATTAGTAAAAGGAAATTGTATGCACTAGGTAGCAGATTAAATTTGCTTCAAATCCAATAACAATTAAATACCATGGGAAAAGTCACCGGTAATGATACTGATAGAGGATGAGAGGATGTGGCAATTTATGAGGGGAATTCATCTCCTCCTCTGCACATACAACATACTCATTGTTTTTCTCTAAAGCCTTACATTTAAAAAAAAAAAAATGGAAAAATTCCTAAACAAGAGTCATATTGAAGGGATTGTACCAATGTGATATTAACGATTTTTTTATTTGATATCTGTACCACGAATGGAAATGAAAATATTCAGAACAAAAGAAAGTGTTCTTGCATTTTTTGGGGTAATTTTTACAAGGACCAAAATGTAATAGAAGGATCATGAAAACGTATGTGGATATAATTCATGAATGGTCATTTAGTTTCCTTATATGTTCACTTCATAGATGAATGCACATAGTTAAGGGAGTTTTTTTAACTCCAGGGACAAAAATGCCCATAATGAAGAAACCTGGGTCTTTCCTTATTACCACTGCTTATCTGTGTCCCAGCCTCTGAAATATTGATCAGAGTAAGAAACACAATTTCTTTGTTAATGCAAGCATTTGTATATTCCTTACAGTCAGGACCTCATTACAGAAAGCTACATTAAATGTGATTGATGCACTATGGTTGGTTAAATGTTATATTCCTTATTCAAAGAAAGAATACAACTATCAATACAAAATTCAAATGCTGTTCCAGTTACATACCAGAATGATTTCACTTTCACAGAAGATTTCCATGTATAGCTTTCTAACATGTACACTGTAAAATTACATTTATAAACACATATAGATCTTTTAACTGGCGCTTGAGGAGGTCGTTTTGGATACCGCTCCTCATGCCAGAGGTTTTATCAAAACAATTTTTAATATTGCTCCTGATTATTTTCAATATCTAGGGCCAGGAGACAGAATCTAATCTCAAATGACCTCTATTCCAATGAACACACTGTTTTTCCTTCAATTCTTAAGATCTGTAATACACAGGAAATGTAATAATCATGGAGATACAAAGGCAAAAACAAATGTTATCCTGATATTGACATCTTTCTGTAATAAGTCAAATATCTCTCAAATCTGTGGGAAAAAAGTAGGTGAGTAGCACTGGTACCCTTAATAACATCCATCAAGCTATACTTGTTGTGTTCTTTACGGGCTGTTCCTAGTGATGGCTTTACAGAAAATATGTTTTTCCTGCTACAATGCTTGATGAAACAGGAACAACACTAGAGAAGATATTACCACACAAATATAGCTTCCCAGATATAGGCTGTATTGAGGTTACAAAAATCAAATAAATCAAAGGAGATGATTTCTATCTATATCTGAGATGATGCTGAGCAGCATAATTTGACACAGAATGACCCAAATACATTTTCATTGCTAATGAGTGATCCCCCAAACATTATGCAATTCATTTGACTATTACCATTTATTACATGTTGGATTTTTTTTTTCTATTACACAATGTTTTATTTAGAGCTGTATGTAGGGCATTGACAAAACATTAACAACAGACCAGTCTGTCATTGTCAGACTGGTCATAAGGCGTAGGATTGGTGGGCCGGTGGACCATCAAAGAAAAAAGTTTATGAATATATTTTCTGCCCTTTCTGTCTGTTCTCCAGCTGAGCCTGTTCACCATGTGCTGGGACTGGGCTCCCTGACATGACTCGAGTCAGTGAGGGATGTTATTTGATTGACAGAATATCAAGCAATGGAGCTGTATATATTGTTCAGTTATGTATTTATTACTTGAAGAATCGTATACCTTGTACTGTACTATATTGTACTGTACTATTTAGTTAATAATTGATTTAAGAAGTGTTTTGTTAAAATATTTTGATTTCAATCACTTTTTTGTAACAGTGGCCCTGATGGTCACTAATGGGCTATATATGAATATCACTGAACTGATTGTCTCATGCATCCTCATCATCTGCATCATTGTGTTCTCTTGTTGTATAAGTTGATCGTCTTGTCTAGAAGTAATGTTAACAATCCCTTCCTCCTGTGGCTCTGTACAACAGTGGCCCCATGACCCACTGGGCCCTGATGAACACACAATTCCCAGAGCTCTGCTGGTTGTGGAAATAAGCTGTTCACCACTAACAGGGCTTATAGGTAGTCCTGACCAAATTTGACTGGTTGGGTTGGGCTGACTGGGATCCCAGGTTGGCCTCCTAGATACATGGAACCCATTAAGTGTGGTAAAAACACTATGGTATATTAGTTTTTCTGCCTGGTCCTCCATCAGGTTTGTTTGATTCATATACAATATTTTTGTATCCCCAGCTGAGGTTGCATTTTTTTTATTTTGTCAGACAACTACACATTGTGTCTGCGTGTGTGTCCGTCACAAATATCACACTAAGCTTGTGGGTGTGTTTGTGTTTGTTTGTGTGTGTGTGTGTGTGTGTGTGTGTGTGTGTGTGTGTGTGTGTGTGTGTGTGTGTGTGTGTGTGTGTGTGTGTGTGTGTGCGTATGTGTTCAGGCAGCTCGAATGCCTCTTAAATTTGCCATTAGGACTGACATTAATCCAATGTGACCAACTCTTTGATATGTTTGTGCACAATTTAAGAATAGAATGAACTTTCTTCCGTGAGTTGGGGCTTAAAAAAATAAAAAAGGGTCTCAAATGTTTAATAACATGGCAATCATGGCCTGGGGACCAGGCATGAGAGGAATACCAATGAATCAGCAGAGTAAAAGGGAGGTTTTGCAACAGGGCTTCAGTGGAGGATTTAGATGGTGGTGATACTGATCTGGTACTCTGCACACAATAGTTAAGTGGAAAAAAAGACTCCCTCAGAGAGATGATTAATCGACAAAACTTTCCTTTATAGCAAAAGGCAGGAGTCCTCTGGTAGCATTTCACAGAGGTTGATATGATTAATGGTTTGCTCATATATGAGGTTAACACTGGTCTTTTATTAAACCCTCCATATCAAAGCATCACTGTCATCCAACTACGATATGAAGAAATATTTCACGCAGATAAATGGCTCGAGGGCTGTGAGTCCACCCCATCTTTGTTTGTTGGTTTGGGTTATTGTCCCTAAAAAACATAAACCGAATGCAGTGCAGTGTGCAGCCAAATCGAGCTTCCTCATAAAATGCTTCCCATAAAATGAGCTCTACGCAGAAGGGCCAGTCAGTCCTGTAGAATTTGAGTTCTACATCCACTGTTTAAAGAGTTTGTGTTTCTTCCCTCTGGCCACAGATTCACTTGGCCTATATCCAGAACAAACAGATTCGAAAGCTCAATTGTACCTGCTGTCACAGGCCTTTAAATGAGTCTATGTGATTTTTATATTGTATTTATTTACATTTTGTCTGTTTTGTCATGCAATGATTGCTGGCTGCTCAACATATTGCCCCTCAGGGAGAATAAAGATTTCTTAATTTGACTTTTTGAGCGGAACTAGACGTCTCTTTTAAAGTGACATCGTGGTAGTTCGGAGGCACACATGGTCTGTCATGGTCATACATGGTCTATTTGTATAGCATAGCAATTTGCTAGTCTTGATGACCACTCAAAGCTCTTCACAGTACAATCTTGCCATTCATCCATTCACACACACATTAGTACAGCATCTTCAGCACTTTTTTCTATCACACATCAGTGACACACTGCCGGTATAGCCGTCAGGGGCAATTCAGGGCTCAGTATCTTGCCCAAGGATACTTTGGCACGTAGAATGGGAGGAAGGGACCGAAACTCTAGTGAATGGGCGACCCGCTCTACCCCCTGAGACACAGCCGCTCATGAGCGATGACAGGAAAGGAGGGAAAGAGATGCAAGAATGGTCCGGCTAAACTGGTGACATTGTGTTTCAGGGTCAGCTCCTTAACCTTAATGGTAGATTTAGGCTCAAGGTTAGATACGTATGGATCCGGCCAGAGCCTTGTTATATGGACGGAGCCTGTTCTTAGTACGCTGCCTTCATTTTGTTTGTACTGGTCATGGAGCAGTACCACCTGAAATCAGGGGGCAGTGTAAGCCACTTTTTAAAAAATGTCTGAGAATATTGATTCTTGTAAAGCAGAGTGTATACTTTAGTCTAATGACATGATCTCGGTTATTTTTTCAGATCTGACGAAGCTCCCAACGATGAGTGCACTGATCTTAACATGTAGAATTGGTGGAGTTCCCCCCTGAGCTTAATGAATAATAGCTTTGGGTTCAAGCTTATCCTTATAATTACAGCTCTACACATTTCAGCACTTCATACACAAACACACATTACCATAGTGCTGTGGCAAAACTTCCCTGGAGCCTTTGATGTTGTGTATATGCACTGTCGGTTAGCTCAACCCCTGCCTCATCCAACATGCTCTTAAATATTGCATGATATCATCTTCATTATCCCTCTCTATCGCCTCAGTATCGGCGCACACATCCTGCACCATTATACACTGGCAGTGTGCTTTATTATTCATCAGCCTAGCATGTGGCAGTTGGTAAATGGCAGCAGTTGGGCCTGAGCAAGCCAGAGGTGCCATTGGTGCTAATTACTTTGGATAGATAATGACAGTAGATGTAAGCAGAACCATCTTTTGGACACACACACACACACACACACACACACACACACACACACACACACACACACACACACACACACACACACACACACACACACACACACACACACACACACACACACACACACACACACACACACAGGGAATGTGTTTTTGATGAAGCCATACAATCTCACTACGGATCCATAACGATCATGTATTGCACACAGTCATGGCATACACTGTCAAAGGACACAACTTAATTTAGTGGAAGACATCTGCGCTGATGAATGTTGTGGTATGAGGACACCAGAAAATAAATGTTTAAGAACCATTAAGTCCATGTAACTTAATATGATCAATTAGAAAATGATATCATATATGATCTAATACATATATCATTTTATAATAACTTTTTTATATTATACCTTTCTATATACATGTAAATAGTCTATATGGACATCTCCTTGTACTAATGCACAAATACAGTTTACATCCTCGTGCCATCATCCTCTGCCCTTACACTTTACTCAAGAATATTCTAAACAAAACAATATTTCTGTAGTGAAATTTTTGTATTATGTACATATTCTGTATAATTATTAATTGAATTGAATTGAATTTCCATCTTTATTCTATTACCTGTTTTGGTTTTCTTTTCTCTTCCTTATCTTGACTTGTGTACTGCTGTAACAAGTGTGAGTTTCCGTGGTGTGGCATCAATAAAATGTTACCTTCTCTTATCTTATCTTCTTCAATTGGATATCCTTGTCTGCTTTTAAGCCCCTAAAATGAAAATGTTTCTATACCTGCAGAGAAATGAACAACTCTGCCTCCATTAACCACCATTTCTCTCACTCCCCACACACTTATTTCTTCTCTGTGATGCAGGTTTGCTGTGTGGTAAAAGACATTGAGGGAAATGCAGGGGGTTCTGAGACCTTTGTTCATGTCAGTGCTTCCTGTTTCATTTTGAAATCACCCATCTTCCGTATAATTTCATCTGCAGTTACCTGTGACCTCCTGTTATCTAATCTGTGTTCCCCTCACTCTTTGTCAGTTTGCTTGTGTACGTTCCCTGTGGATTACTTTTTGTTGCTGGTTATGTTCCCTCGTGTGTAGAATTCTGACGTTCATTCCTGTCAGTTTTCCTTTCAGCTCACCCACCTGTTCTTCCATCTGTTTCTATGTAAGCCAGATTCCGTTATATTAAAGCACCTTCACTGCATTACCCTGTCTTACATCTGCATTTGGGAAAGTGCTCTCACCCTCTCGGAACCCAATGTATCTTCACAAAACTGATCAATGTGGACACAGGAACCCTCTTTAATACACAGCCTGAAAGTAGGGCCAACCTTAATGACCCTGTCATGTTTGTTAATATTGCAGTTTAGTGGTAATTACTCCAAACAGATCTTCCTCCAGACTTTCAAATGTGAACAACGCAGCAGGAAACTCTCCGCTCAGACACGTCCAAAACAACACAGAAATGTCCCACGTGTTCAGGTGAGGGGTGGAACATCAGACAGAGGGAAAACATAACATATTGATTCTGCTGCAGAGTTCATGTGTTTTTGTTTACAGCACTACAACACTGGCGCCGACTCTTATAACCAAAAGCTCTCTTGATATCTTTGTTGGTGTCTTCTACATGTGTCGCTCCGCCTTTTCATCCTGAAATACTTGCTTGTCGCATGTTAGAAATGTCATCGGGAGACTTCCGGTGTCATGGCGGAGTGAGGACGTCTTCTGGAAACTCTCCTCACCTATTTCATATTTTATTTGTTAAAAACACGTATTTAGTTTAAAGTCGCGTCGCATTCCTTTACTTAAACCTCCTACTCCATTAATCGTTTCTGTTTGACCGGTAAATATGTCAAACAAAGCCGGTAGAGGTAAACAAGCTGGCAAGAATGATCAGGCCATGGGCTATGGTGGTGCGCATGCATTACTACCAGACGAAGGAGCAGATTCTGCGGATGTTGTGGGAGAAAGGGCAGCTGAAATACCGAGGAGCAAAGATCAGCTTTTACCCCGATTTCAGCGCGGACCTACTACGTAGAAGAACCGTGTTCCTCCCAGTCAAGAAACAGCTTCGGGAGGCGGGAGTGAAATACTCTCTGCTACACCTAGCAAGGCTCCGGTTCTTTTTCAACGGAAAGAAGTACGAGCTTGAAACCCCAACGGAGGCAGCTGCTTTTGTCAAGGCCAAGATTCTACCAGCGGTGACATCAGAAAACGACGGACAGTGATGGTATGTAGGCTCACTACAGCCAGTACAAGACTGTGACAATGTAACCCAATCTATAGCGTGAGGACACACTCCGTGAGACAAATGTAGGCTAACGTTACATCAAAATGCACAGTTGTCTACGTTAATGCTACTTCAGAATTTCTACTGCCCTGTGTTCTATTATTTCTATTTTTCCTTATTTATTTTTTTATTTGTATTTTTTTTTAACAGGCCAATTTAGGAATAGTAGCCTGCCCTAATTATATTGGAATATTAACGCTCAATGGCCTGTTTGTAGAAGGTGGGATGTTTGATGGCAAAATGTGTCAGGCAGAATATAGCCTCGTGACAAATACCAGACAGATAAGCACAAATTATTGGCTATGCCTCAAATACCAAAAAGGCGAGGAGTCAAAATGTCACAGCTGGACAGTCAGTATGCCTCGACACCTACTCCAGAACTTTATCAAAAGCGGATTCACCTACAGACTGAGTTTGATCTAGCCTCTACCTCAGCAGCAGAGCAGCTGTTATTAAAGTCCCGACATTCGTTTTATGAGTTTGGCGACAAAGCAGGCCGGCTTCTCGCTCACCAAGCCCGCCAAACTGCAGCCTCACGCCAGATAACTCAAATCAAGACCACCTCGGGTTCAGTGACCACCGACCACAAGGAGATTAATGATGCTTTTGTAGCGTTTTATACAAAATTATACTCATCTGACCCTTGAGGACTCTCAGAAAGATGCCCTTGATTCCCCCCTGACGCTGGAGGAGGTTTGTGATGCCATTAAATATATGCAATCTGGCAAATCCCCTGGACCAGACGGGTTCCCAGTGGAGTTCTTTAAGAAATTTGCAGAAGACTTATCCCCAATACTACTATCAATGTTTAATGAATCATTTTCAATTGGCCATCTCCCTGAAACCCTGAACCAAGCCTCCATCTGTCTCCTACCTAAAAAGGGCAAAGACCCCTTGTTGTGCGGGTCTCACAGACCGATTTCCCTTCTAAATGTGGACTGTAAACTTCTCGCTAAGTCCCTTGCTCTGCGGCTTGAAAATACTCTTCCCAAGCTGGTGCTACCTGACCAAACCGGATTTATTCGAAGCAGACATTCCTATTCTAATATCCGTAGGCTGTTCGATATTATTTATACTACCACCGGTTCGGATGATCCTGAGCTTGTAATATCCTTAGATGCAGAGAAGGCATTCGACCGGGTGGAGTGGGAATATTTATTTATGACCATGAGGAAATTTGGCTTTGGTGATGATTTTATCTCCTGGGTTAAATTGTTGTACGCCTCTCCCTTAGCCTCTGTCCATACTAATGACTCTCACTCAAAATATTTCCCACTACATAGAGGCACGAGACAGGGCTGTCCTATGAGTCCCCTGCTTTTTGCTCTGGCGATTGAACTGCTTGCGGCTTCTATTCGTCAATGCCAGGCAATCGAAGGGATAACTAGAGGGGACATAACACACAAGCTCTTGCTTTATGCCGATGATTTACTTTTGTACATTCCTAACCCAGTATATTCTTTGCCGCACATCCTGTCTACCTTGGAACGTTTTGGAAAAACATTTTTTTACACTGGACCAAATACTATTTGCATTTATATGGGATGGCAAGGCCCCCCGTATTCGCAGAACTTTTTTACAAAGGCCGAAAAAGTTAGGAGGAATGTCAATGCCTAATTTTCTTCACTATTACTGGGCCTGCAATGTTCAAAAGGTCATAATGTGGGCTAATAGTGGTGCAGATGTGGAAGCTCCCGCTTGGGTTAAATTGGAATCTTTTAAATTGCAACTCCATTCACTGGTCACAGCTCCTTGAACTCTTAACTCTGGTTCTTTCAAAAACCCTGTAGTTGCCCATACTTTGAAGATCTGGGTACAATTTCGGAAGCATTTTGGCTTTCAGAGCGCATCAATACAGGCTCCTATTCTTGCAAATCATCTTTTCACCCCTTCCAAGTCAGATCTGGCCTTTCGGGCCTGGCATGGTAATGGCATTAGACTTGTTAAGGATCTATATGTTAACAAGGTGTTTGCTTCATTTGATCAATTGTCAGGGAAGTATGCGTTGCCCCGTTCCCATTTTTTTTCGATACCTACAGATTAGGCACTTTGTACAAAGGGGTTACCATCCTTTCCCTGAGCAACCCCCAAGCACGCCCTTGGATAGTCTCCTAGGATTTATTGCTGGTCTCAAGGGGCGCCATCTCCTGGATTTATGGGGAAATTGACGCGATAAACCCACAGTCTCTGAATAACTTAAGGACACTTTGGGAACAAGACCTAGGCCTGTTATTTGCTGATGGTCAGTGGGCTTCAATCCTTGGCCGGGTTCATTCCTCCTCCCCCTGTGCCAGGCACGGTCTAATACAGTTTAAGATAGTTCATCGTCTCCATTTCACCAAGGAGAAATTAGCAAGAATATACCCTAATATTGATCCTACATGTGACCGATGTAAGCTAGCCACGGCGACCTGGCTACACATGTTTTGGCTGTGCTCGAGCCTCCAAACATATTGGGAGAAAATCTTTGGATCGTTAGTGACATCTATGGCATGATGATTGAACCTCAACCTGTAATTGCACTCTTTGGGGTGATGCCCGAAGGCACAGTATGGCCGGTTGGCATGCATGTTGTGATCGCCTTTACCACTCTGTTAGCTCGGCGCCTTATCCTCCTTAACTGGAAGAGGCCGGTGCCACCATCTCATACAAGATGGCTTAAAGAGATCACGTTCTATTTGAAGCTTGAAAAGATTAAATATACACTGAGGGGAGTTACAGATACATTTGAAAGGGTATGGAGGCCTTTTCTTGCATACTATGACAATTTAACCCAAATAACAGACTGGGAGGATTCATAATTCCTTTTGTATAGCACAGTGCTGATGTACTCAGTTTTATAAGGAGTGTACATTACGTGTTTATTTATTTATTGTTTTTGTTTTGTGTGTTATTTACTCAATATTGTATACAGACGTTTATTTAAATATTTGGTGGTGTGTCTGTCAAGGGGATGCTGGGTTGGGGTGGGGGGAGGGCACATGGGAAAGGAGTTATGTAGGATGTATTTCAAATGTTGACTCTGTGAATTATCCATGTAAAATTCCAATAAACAGAAGTTGAAAAAAAAAAAATAAGAAATGTCATCAACAAACCCATTCGCTCTGGGTGAATCCTGCAGAGGATCACTTCCACCATCTCCTCCGGACTTTCTGCAGACCTTATACTTGAGAACTGGTGGGAGAAGGTCTGCAGAAAGTCCAGAGGCTTTCACTCTGACATTTGTGTTCACACGTACAGCGTGCATGTCTGAGTTCAGTGCATGTCTGAAAGCAGCTTAAATGAACACAGACCAAGTGACAGTAAGCAACAGAAACTACAGCCCTGGGTTAAAACATTGTAGAGGCCTGAGTTGGTGTGTTGCTTCAGATACTGAAAGACCAGACTAAGTGACCAAAATATTGGCTTGGCTCTTTGTCTTCTTGTGACCCTTCTCCACAGGACTTCAACATGCTGGGTTAAGGGTATGATGTCATAACCCCCTTCCAACCAAGAAACATGTCTTTTCTATGTTTTTACTAAATGGATTGACCAAATGGAGATAACAATGCAAACATTCTGATGCATTGTTGCAGGCTACCAAATATAGAAAACAATTTAAATACACCTCAAATAAATGAAAATGTTGTAGCGAGAAACCCTGGCTTACACAAAACACTTTTCTTTGTCTTTTTCTCTCTTTCTTCTTACACACACACACATTGTGTATCGCTGCATTACCAGATCAGGGTTTTTCAGAAACTCTCTGCCCTTCACAGCACGGGTCAAGCAGTGAGGAAATTACCTCATTAACCCTGGATCTCTATAAGTTGCCTACACAGAGGAAACAGATAGTTGAATGAGGCCACCCTCCTAAGTAACAGCCTTCCATTACAAAGAGTCTGATGCCAGGACAAAGACTGAAACAAGGTTCTGCCTTTCTTTTGTGGAAAACAGTATTGGGTGGTTCTGAATAGAAGAAGAGAGATAAGCTACTGAGTTTACAAAGGAGGGAGCTGCACTGCCCCCACCTGGTTGTGTCTATAGAGTGGAAAGAAATCACTCAACATACTTGACCAGAATGAAAATAATACAAACTCTACTCTGAGGTAAGTTCAGCAAATGAAGAGGGTATTATTAAAACTCCAAAATGTGAAGTACTGATAACTGATCAGATCTGTTTTAAACACACATTTACACAGTTTGAATTTCTACATTTGGGGATTATACCATATACTATGATACCATGGTAACTTGTCAGTGATAAAAATATTTATCATGTATTGTGGTGATGTGGTATGCACCAAAAATCTTTAGGGCACCTGCAGGCACACCTGAGACTAGGTTTTGGTCAATTTATACAAATTCTGAGTTAAACTACTGAGCAGCAGCTGTTTGAGTCATTCATCCCAAAGGCCGTTTAGACACATATTTTTTCAGGAAAGAATAAAACTGCGTCTGTTTTAACTATGCATTTTCAGCAAAAGACATTAAATAGGTAGTTCTCACTTTAAACCCCATTGTTTCTTACTGAAGACTTAAATCTTTCAAAGTCCATTTTCTGCAGCTTATCTGGAGTCTTGTCACAGAGGCAGCTTGTATACTCCAGACATCCCTCAACTTTCTCTAGCTCATCCCTCAAGAGCAGCTTCCCAGTTGAGATGAGATACGTAGCCTACTGGTGTGTTCTGGGTCTATGTCTAAATCACTTCCAATGGAAGGCCTTAGGGAAAGCAAATTGTTTAGATGCCCAAACAACAAGGAACTGTAGTTTATACTCTAGGCATTGGTCGGGGACTATTTTCAGGGGCAGATAAATCCACAGTTGGTTCTCCAGTCAGTAATTCAAATCCAGTGTGTGTTCATGCTTATAAGGGACAATGTCAGCCAATAAAACAGAGTGGCTCACTGATGTGTTTCTAATAGTTTTTGTGAAAAGATTCATCTCTGTAGCTCAGAGCAGTATGATGCACCAGGCTTTTACACAGTAGATACTTGTTTGTATGTTTGCAGGATGCTTTCAAATGACTCGTCTATCCTTTATTATGCTTATAAGAGGAATATTTAGAAATGTAATGAAGAACTCGATTAAAGCATGTTTTCTATGTTAGTTCGAGTCACAATGAGCATGTAAGCAGGTGATGACATATAGTAACATGATTATATACAGTGGTAAGAAAAGATATGGTGTCTTCTCAGATCCAGTCTGCGATCATCTCCACACCACCTATCTGAACACTTGCTGTTTTGGAGTATCTTCATTAGTTTGATGAATATTGCATTGAGCTTCACATCATGAACTTCTGTGATTTCAGCATGAAAACCAGAGAAAAACTCTGTGACATTAATATTGAAGGGATAGGAGTGGGTCATCCTTTCCTATATTACCCAAAATGAATCACAAATATTACAGTCAACTCCTGCTGGGTGTATGTATGGAGGCCATTTGGAGATCATTGTAGCTCTGCAATAAAACCTCCAGTTGTCAGCTGACGGGGAATTTCTCAGTGATTCACCATCATCAGAGATTTCAAAACAGTACATTTGTCTTGTACCAGGAATACAGGGAAGAGTAAAAACTCTAACAAAGCCTTGGGAGCAGAAACATTGAGAGAGCTGGAATCTTCTCTCAGAATCAACAGACATACTGCAACCTTCATCAGTGTGATGGATGAGTGACTAAAATCACTAAAAGACAGCTGTTAATAAATCATGCTCATACATTATTTCTGGTGAACAGTGAACTGAACGGATCAGTTGGTGGATGTGAGCGTCGTTCAATCTCGCGGGACTGAATTTGACATTTTACTTCACATAAAATTAAATACATTTTTCGCCAAAAATGTTTACACCTCAACCCATACCACAACATGTGAAATGTATCTTTCCCACATTTTTCTGCGATAAAGTGAAGCAGAGAATAGGTTTTAGTCGGGATCGCAAGTAAACAGAGAGAAGAGAAATAGGACTGTAGGGGGCGGTATGCACCTTGGAGTTGTTTCAAAATAACACAGAGATGTTGGATCAGCTGCTTTACCAGAGTTCTAGACTAAAACAAAACTTGTGACTTAAATCTAAGGTAAGATGTAAATTGTTGCTCTCTGATGTGAACTTGTTCTTGTTCGGCTGCTGGTTCAGTGAGTGTCGGTCGTAGAAAGATGCGAACGATACCATTGAAATTTGTGGAATCTGGGCTTGTGCTTCTAACATGAAGTAGCATATTCCGCTTTTGTGGTGATGTTTATGTTTGGTTTTCTTGACGTGCTGATTTAGTTGCTTGGTGTTTGAATTGTGATTGGTTCAGGTGAAAATGGTTGTGATGGGCGTTCTAACGAGGTATAGCAGGTCTATATTGTACCTCATCAATGCAATATACCTCATCAAGAGGTTAAAAAAACGAAAGATATGAGTGTGAACTAGTTCATTTGAATCTGTACGAGCTGATCTTTGATTTGTTTATTAGGATTTTTGGATTTGTCTTCATTTGCACTTTGAGTGCTTTGTTTCCTTCCATGTGTGTCTCTCCTTATTTACACCCTGTCTCAGTCCAATTTCCTCTGTTCCTCTGTTTCACCTGCGTTCAACTATCTGTCTCCCTCATGTATAAAGTCTGTGTGTTTCCCTTTGTCTTTGTCAGGGTCGTTTGTTCATGTTTGCGGTTTTCTGCTCCTATAGTGCGTTGTTATCATACTTTGCCTACCTGCCTTTTAGTTAATGTATCCTGTTTATTTAATTAAACATTTTTCTTCGCCGCAATTCCTGCTTACTCAGTCATCTGCATTTGGGTCCTCATCTGTCTTTAATGTAACAGTCACCAGTCACAGCAGCAAATAGCTGATTTAGACAAATTCCTGACCTGATTTTCCTCATATATATATTATTTGATGTATTTATGGTTCAAAACCTAAAAGCTCCCTGCCTCTCTACTCATCAGCTTTATTTTTTATGAGTATCCTCCATCCTTGAATATCCTCCATCCACCCTGGGATTTAGCAGCCACTATCTGATGCTACTGAAGGTAGCATCCGGCTGCAGATGAAGCTAGATTAGAGGACTTGGACATTTGGTAAACACCAACTGTTTTCCAGCCCACTTCAAACACCTGAACCTTTCACTCCATCCGTCATTCACACATTCATTCACTCCATCTGCTTGAGTCAGCTTACTGCCCGCTGCATACTGTTCGGGACATATATGGAATTCAAGACACTGACTTTTTGATATGTCCTTTTGCACGGTATTGCACTGTATCCTGTGATCGTGGTTAGCGTGGACACATGGTCAAATCTGGCGTCATTCGCAGTTTATTAGCTGAGTTGAGCAACGGCTGTAGAACATGTCATGGCAAGTTATCTCAACAAAGCACTGCAGCTCCACAAGTATAAGAATAAACCTGCATAATGCAGCACGTGCAGGCAGCTGGACTGCTCCGTGTATTAGTTTCATCAGACAGGTGTGAGATATTTTTAATTACTAACAATAATAATAATACAAATTTAAACTAAATTATGAAATGGGTAATAAAACAGAGTTAAGATTACACAATGCAAAAAATCCAAATCAGAAGCACCCTACTTCAAGCAATGAATACAAATGAATACTTCTAGGCATCGTATGCTCCTCCTAGACTTGAGCTGTAAAATGATTAAACAGTTCAAATCCAACTTTTTTAATTTAAAGGCAGAAATTTGTGGTGCACAAAATAATGTCATTCAAGAGCTCAAAATAACTAACTAGAGCGCGAACATTACTTATTTGTGAGTCACAAATTTCTAAATTAAGAAATAAATTACACACAAATGAAGTTTTATGTTCACAAATGTAACTAAATAGACAACAAACTCTTTTGATGCCACAGTTTGCTCCCGACACCTGAGTAGCTCTCTAGAAGCTAATATGAGAGCGATGCCTGACATGCAGTCCTCAGTCCACAGCATAAGATTCCTATAGTGTTCCATGACTCTGTGCTTCACTGGTCTGCTTGGCTCTCACCAATAATTATTTGAGGTAACTGTGTTTAAGACTAGAGGAAAACAAATAACTGACTACTCATTGATCAGACATTGACTTACAGCACTTGGTTCGGTTTCAGTACTTTCCTCTTCACCTTTGACAATTAAGACCAAAACACAACTCCGCTCAGCACTGACAACAACTGTAAACCTCCACACTGCAGGTATTTTACACATTCATGGAAACGATCAAATCTGCCCCTACAGCAAGGCCTTGAATTTCCTCCCAGTGGTGGGTGTAATCACCCAACTCGTTCACCCTACAAATCAAGGACCACACGCCTGGAGGAATAAATACAGGCTGCAGAATAATATTGTAGAAAACAGGGATGTACAATTAATAGCCACACTTCCTCCAATCCACTCAAGAGGTGAATCTTAATATATCACAATCTGTAGAATGTTCTCATTTGTTCATCATTGTTACAGCATTTACATAATTATCGGTGTATGTCCGCTCCTGCTAACCCCCTCACATGGTTTATGCTATCTCTCCTCATCAACACACCCTCTACCCCTCAGTATGCTTTACATCTGCATCAGCTACTGATGAGTTATTAGTCGTCTCCCTGAGGCATAAAATGAGCAAAATTTTAAATGTTCAGAAAGGAGCTACTATATTTATTTGGTTTATTTCCTCAATTTTTCCATTGCGCAAATGTGTAAATTAAAGTTATCATTGTGGCAAAACAACAAACACCCTTTGATGGTTTGATTCCTCATATGTGTGTTTGGTAACAACACAAAGCTATGGAGGGAACCGACCTGCATATTGATTGGCATTAACAGTAGCCAATAGCACTGAAAATGCGTCACACAGCCATGGCAGAGTTTACAGTAATCTCTATTTAATTATTCTGCCTGTGAATGTGCAGAATCTGTAGGCGTGACCTTCTGGTTTCTGTTTCCAGTTTGACCAATCATGTTTGAGAAGGCTTTGGTTGCCCGTAATTATACAGTCTATGTGGAGAGCAAAAGAGGCAGAACACATTGACTGAAATGCATCGGCTATCTGCATCTTAATTTATCTATATTCGAATCACTGTTAGGGTTTTGTGTGGAGAAGCGTTCAACTCGTGTGTTGACAGGAACTAGTGGGACTGTTAACAGTGTGTGACGAACTGAAGACGGAGACTTGGCCCACATGTCCACTGTCTACAACGGAAGCCCCAAAATATCTGTTGCCCCAGAGGCGAATTCAGCGTTGGATGATAGCAGCTCAACATGAGAAGTCATGATGACATCCTGCTCTCTGTTGTTGAGGACTTCTCGCTACCACCTTCACGGCATAGTTAAAACCTCAACAAAAAAATGTGTTCAGTTGAAACCAATTAAATGTATAAATACTATGATTTTAAAAACAATAATAAGAGATAAATGAAAAATGGAAATGGAAAAACTAATATTTAATTTCATGGAGCCTTTAAGAATACGAACAGTTCCTCTTTGGAATCAGTCCAATCCTTGTTAATAGCAGATACCTAACGTCTGATTTCTGTTTCGTCATCACGTTTGGTGATTTGTGAGTTGTTGACATGTGATATGCTTTTGTGTTGTTTTTATGTTTGTGTTTTCCCATTTTTTTGTTTAATTTGCACCATACTATGTCCTATGCATTATATTATAATCAAGCGATAATTGCTTTTTCAAATGATCAAACATTTAATACTTGAATCGCAGTCTTTAGCTTTTTATCTAACTTTTCTCAATTTCAGCCAATATTTGTAAAAAATAAATAAAATGATTGTCAAACCCTGCCTTAGAGTTTCTTCACCACAGAGGACAGAGAGAAATATGTGGAGAACACATTCAGTTTCATACAGATCACACTACGCTTTCACAGAAATAAGATACTCAGTGACCGGAGAAGAGCTTTGTTAGAACTAGAGTTCATGAGCCACTCAAAAGGAAGTACAAGTGTTATTAGTGGAAGTGGTGGAGGCCACAGCAGCAGAATTTACAGGTAATACACAGCCAAACATGTAAACAAAGCCATTTTCAAGGTAAAAAATGATGAACCAAAACAACTGCAAAAGCACTTTTCTATGAAATAGAATAATTCTGGAGTCTTTGTCCAGCATCTGCCCTCATGGTTTGGTTCATAGTACAAAACCCCTGCCTCTGACATATTATCTTATGTAGGACATGTTTCCTCTGGGTTTTCCCAAACACAAGTTCGTTATTTGGAAATGCACAGAAAATACACACACATGAAAAACACCTAAATTCTAAAGCCACACTATGTGTCCCTGGTTTGTCTCCAGGTTGAAACAATTTACCACAAATTGTTACATGCTCCCACCTTCCTGTTCTTCCCTCCCCTTTACTCTTTGCTCTGCTCTCGTCCTTGATCTCTCCTCACAGGTGCTGTGGATCTACTCATTGTGGCCCTGCCCCTGTATTTAACGGAGGGTGCAGGAGAGGCTCACTCTCTCCCAGCAGTAGCAGCAGCAGCACGTTCGATAGTGTGGTTTCTGTTTCTTTCTGTTTGAGGCTGTAGGTCTGGTAGCCTAGTTTTCGGGCTTTATTTCTAGTTTAGTTTTACCGTTGTGTTTAGTTTAGGAGAGGAAGTTCTTGGTCCTACGGTCCCTGTGGGCTGGCCCACACTAACCTCTCATCTTTTTGTTATTTTTGGCCAGACCTCCAGGCTCCCATAGTTTGGTAAACCTTGATGACTAGTTTATTTTCCATTTTGTAAATAAACTGTATCTTCTGTTGGAACTCAGTACTTGGTTGGCGTCTTCATTTTATGTTGTGGCTACAAGGTTGAGCCAGATTTTACATTTTCTGTTTGTGGCCGTAACAAAACATAAAAGCTCTTCTTCAGTGTCAAGCAATGATAGTCATCTATATATAACTTTAGAATTAGAATAAACTAGAAATCTATTCTGACTTCTCCAGTATCAGAGTAATCCAGGTGATACCTGGCAGCAGTGTAAATAGGAACTGCTATAGCATCCAAGGCAGCATGACATTTTATTATATGTCCAAATTTAAAAAGATTATAGATTAAAGAGGTTATAAGCTAAAAATACTGAAAATGCTCATCCTCAATAATTTTTACCGAATAAGTTGAATAAAGTTTGACATATGATGTTTTGTTTGGGAGGTTTTCGCAGTGAAAACAGGAAAACTTAGGGGCTGAAATTTGGGCCCATGTTAAAAAATGGTTGCTAACTTGTCAAGGAAGCACACCACACTAGCAGTAATGATTTCATGCTGCATGTGTCTTGAACAGGTGAATGAATCTCCCCATTTTGAACATGAAATTCCTCTGTAGCCATAAAACAACTCTGGCAACTGAAATTCAGTCTCTCCGACGAGACTTGGGTACATTAACATTCCAACATTTTACACACAATCAGCTCCTCCTGTACTAGTCAGCCTTCAGTCCATGACCTCTATAACATCTATGTGTATTTGCATCCGACCCCAGACAGCGATACCACATCAAGAGGTCTTCCTTCATATTTGAAACAAGAAATCTTTGCCAGTTTGTCTCATGTTAACTACTCAGATAATGAATTCTTCCACCATCCTCAGTTATTGACATAAACCCAGTCAAAGCTCCAGAAAAGCAGCAATATGCATGAAGTTAAACAGTTCTGCACACCATGAGGCAGCAGAGACAACTCATCACAAGCTGAAACCTCCAACATTAACACTTACAGGCAGATTCCTGGCACATTGTCACTGTTCATCACTGAAACAAGCACTTCATCACCATGTACAGGTAACTTTCAAGTAGAAGAAGTAAACACTTACCAACATTGATGACGTTGGCCGACAGGAAGTGGCAGCAGGGAAGACTGGCAGTGCTCACAAAAGAGTCACGGTCTGTCGTCACAGTAGTCCTCGACCTCAATGACAGGTTGGGGGAGTCCGTCACCATGGCCATTCTAGCTGCCACAGACTCCATGACTGCTGATGTATGACGGGCAAGTGTAAAGTGCCAGGGGTTCCCACCGTTATCAGATTTTCAGAAGTAGCTCCCGAGACCGTCCATTTAGAAAGTGTGATATGATCCAATAATAAAAACCAAAGGTGGAGCTCAAGAAATGTTGTACCTCACTGTCAAAAAATACTCTGTGAAGTCACGAGTAAAAAAGACAGTAAAGATGGGATGAAGGAGCAAAGGCAGCCTCCTCACAATGATGTTCAGTGGTAGAGGAAAGGTGCAGGTATCATGAAACATGGGGAGTCTGGAACTCAGTAACTGCTCTCTAAAGTTGTCAAACTGTCCAATCCCATGTCAAATATTCGCAAAGCAACAGTTAAAAATACTTCAGTCCAAGACAGTTTTCGAAAGTGATTTAAAGAAGTATTTGATTAAAACTCTTGACACATTCCAAAAAGGATGCTTGACGAAATCATCAAAGGTCCATTTGAGAAGCTACAGGGCCCAAAGGGACTTGTGGTCTTCTAGTCTCTGTGAAGAGAGGTTTATGATGACTGACATATGTCAGTGTCCTCGAACCAAAACTTTATGGTCCTCCTGGTCCAAACCATAATCCCATATAGCCCAAGATGCTACAGTCACCTACGAGGAGAAGAGAGACAAAGATGAGGGGAGTGGGGAATATGGAAGACACATAAGACAAATATGAGATAGGAGGAGACGGTGCACAAATACAATACAGTACTGTAGCATGTACATATTTCAGTCAAAGTGTCAGCTTAAAGGTTCAGTGTGTAAGATTTATGTGAAAGGGATCTATAGGCAGAAATTGAATATAAAATAATCCTATATGTTTTTACTAGTGTTTCATCTAAATTGTACAAATTGTTGTTTTCTTTACTCTAGAATGAGTCCTTTATATTTAAATACTTTATATTTACATCTGGAGCGGGTCCTCTCTACGGAGGCCGCCATGTTTTTTACAGTAACTCAAACTGCACAAACTAAACACCTTTTGAGTTCTTATAACAACTGCAGGCTACCACAGGTTCTCTTTCATGTTTAGAGGGGGAGAGTGAGGTGAGGGATATTCAGCTGCAACATGCAACTCCACCAGTAGACGTCACTAAATTCTACACACTGAACCTTTAAATGAATTAAGAATTTTTGTTGGTTTGTATTTTACTGTTAGAGATTAGAAGAATAGACTTCAGGCTCTTATATAAACCATGGCAAGGTCATTTTATTTCTAAAGCACATTTCATACGCAGTGCTAGATTCGAAGTGCTGTACTTGGACATTAGTAAACATGCCTGTGTAGAATAATAGAATAAAATAAGAATTTTGATAAAAAGATGTTATGACATTGTAAAATTGTTTAGTTAAAAGCAGAAGTTTTCAACCTGGTTTTAAGGTGAAATTAAAGACATTTTATTCCCCTTCTATATTCATGCACCATGCATGGATGAGCAGAGCCGAGTGTCTTCAATTCGACTATCTGATAAAATGTGATTATTACTTTTCTGTGAGCCGTAACAGAGGGGGCCAGCTACACACAACAGGACTGACAGTGAGCTGGTAGCCACCACACACTCTGATAAAATGGATCTGTCACATTTCATCTGTAGGTGATGCTCCTGTCAGTGTTGGTGCCTCCATGTGAGTGTGTGTGAGCAAGAGTCGAGAGTATAGCCTTTTTCCAATGAAAACAAAAGTAATATGTTTTGTGTTTGTTGGTGGGTTTGTTGTCCACTGTGAAATGGGTTTTACTACAACACGTTGTCTGCTCACAGCGCAGGCCTTCCATTGAAATATTTGAAAAGAGTTAACATTTAAAAGGCTCAACAAGTGGGATGTGGCAACATTTGGAATCTCAGCATGAAATTATTGAGTGAGAGTTGACAAAAGCCCTCAAGAACACATTCTGCAGACTTTCACGATCACTCGTACACTCACACATAGAGTCCAGAGGTTCTCTGGAGTTCAGGACATGCCTGAAAGCTGCGACAGGAGGGAATGTAATTAATGGCAATGAAGACCAAGACCAATCAGAAATAGCACCAGGATCTATTAACAAACAGCTAATTACAGATATCAAGAAATATCAGTTTACAGATTGTTGTGTCTTCCCCATTAAGATTACGCACATGACCAGCTCTGTTTACTGAAGGATGCCTGGGGTCATTATAGGTCACACCCAGTGACTTTTGGGCGCTCTCACATTTCATCTGACCTCAGATTCCATTAGTGTTGTTATAGTTTGATGTCCCAACATAATGATTCAAATAGCTATGTAAAAAATAGACCTCGAGACAATGGCAACCTGAAATGAAACTATACACAGAGAAAGAAAAGACTGAATGTGAAGATGTGTAAAACTGGTGTTGGATTGAAACGGAAGATTGAAACTGTTAAGTACCTCTAAAGGATTTCAACACACAAATCTACCCTCGTGTGAGACAAAACTTCAGTGTGCATACAAAGCAACGTGACAGCTGCCGGCTTGTTAGAACGCACCTCAGACTCACTTCACCTCTCCTACCTAAACTTCCTTTGTTTACCTACCTTGCTGCCTTCCGCCACACATCCCTCTTCACAGAAACCCACTCACGTAAAGACCGGATAAACCTCAGCTCAGATGGAAAGACTCCTTCAAATCAGCTTTTAAAGTTGAAAGCTTTAATGTTGTGGAGCCTATGATCCGCCGCCCAGCTAAGGACTGAAAAATCTGTGCGTGAGTAATGTGTGGTGGGGGAGTCATTCATGGTTTGCTAGACGAGGTGGGCTGGCTGACTGGCTGGTGGACGTGTTGAGAACTGTTTTTGAAAGGTTGGCGGTCAGATTGCCTGAGCTGCAGGTCTGGGCACGTTCCGGTTACCATCAAACATGAATATACACACTCCACCTGGACACAGGAGTGTGTGTGTGTGTGTGTGTGTGTGTGTGTGTGTGTGTGTGTGTGTGTGTGTGTGTGTGTGTGTGTGTGTGTGTGTGTGTGTGTGTGTGTGTGTGTGTGTGTGTGTGTGTGTGTGTGTGTGTGTGTGTGTGTGTGTCAATAGCCGGAATGTTAAGTAG
Organism: Hippoglossus stenolepis; assembly: GCF_022539355.2. Lineage (NCBI taxonomy): Eukaryota > Metazoa > Chordata > Actinopteri > Pleuronectiformes > Pleuronectidae > Hippoglossus > Hippoglossus stenolepis. The sequence goes on from NC_061488.1 coordinate 26,277,160, forward strand.
TAATTCCAACACCCACATGCTGACGGATGTTTGTCGTCCTTTCATTCATTCAACTCTAGCAGAGGGATTTTGGAATGGCATTAAATTAAGGTTAATGTTTTTGTTGACTTCATGAAGGGAAGTGAAGTGAAGTACAATCTGAAGCAGGTTCAAGGTTACTTTATTTGTCTATCTTGGGAGAAAGTTGTTTTGGATACAGGGAATTGCTGCCTGAACACAAAACACACAATTTCTGCAACATGTTTGCTCCTGTTTGGAAAAGATTGCAGTGGAAATCCAAACCTCTATGGGAGAAAAGATACATAGGAAAACTACCAGGTTGCAAACAACTGAGTGTAATACCTTACATGAAACATTAAATAAAACCTTTGTTTTCAAATTTGTGAGAGTGATTCATGAATGAGCTACACTCACTCAGTGTTGTGGGGACCACAGGCTCTTCAGCGTACCCCTGATTCTCTTTAACTAATATTGCGACACAGTTTAACACATGCCTGGTGCCTTTGTTGACAACCAAAAATAAAATAGGTTATCACATTTTGTTCTTACAAGTTACATTACATATTGTATTTTGTAGATAACAGGGTAGAGTGACATAGATATTACTCAGAACTCATGATTAGGACCTTCCTAATGTTGACGTGTGTCATTCATTAAAAGATCCAAGTTAATTATTAACACGGGGAGTTTAGTCAACTTTTATTTGGGACAATGTGACTGTCACAATGGAGCTGCACCATTACATAATTAATAACAATGGGTCATAGGGTGTCACTTGCGATGATCAACTCAATTTAGCTGGTTCTTGTGTTCAGGTGAGTGATTGAGTGAATCACTCCATGTTTCCACCAGTTCTTAATTAACAGTGTTTCATCAACCAGTAGACCCCCAACCTGTGTAACCTGTATGTATGAATATTAAACAATTCCCAATGGTTCGCACTTGAAAGCCTCTTAGTTTTTTTGGGGACAATTTTTGTGGTTCTAAAGCATTTTAGTTGTGGTTGAATTGTTTTGAATTATTCCAAATTAGGCGCATTAACCACTTTGGAACCTATTCCATGATGGGGGTAAGGGGTAACAGAGAATTAGCACCAACTGAGCAGTTACGACCTGGCAACCTTCTTTTTTTCTTTAGGCAGCATCTTTGTCTTAGCAAAAAAGCTCGGACCCCCTGTGCTTACTTGTCCAACAGCGAAAAGTAGCTGCAGAGAATTAACGCTTACAAATTTGACATTTTCCAGTTGGTGGATGCCAAACAATAAGGAATATTGAATATTGGAGGTGGAAACAAAGTAGAGAACATACCTCCACCAATGCCCAGTAGTCCTTTTAAATTAATTCTAGCTGCACCAAATAATATATATATTAAATATATATATCAGTCCCCAAAAACATTTTTAATCAGTTTATTATTCCCTGGGAAATCTTGCAACGATCCTGAATCTGCCCCTTTATTTGAATGACACCAAAACTTAATGGCTTATTCCCTTAGCCATGCTGCATCCTTCCACCAAGTTCCGTGGTCCTCTGGCCAGTATTTTGTGCGTAATTCTTGTTTATATAAACATATGAACCAACCAACAAAGAAACAGACGGGGGAAAACATAACATTCTCTTCCCATCATCATATTCAAGGGTAACAATATATCAGTCCATTTGCTTGCTCCACTGCTCCTAAGTGGCCAAAAAAACAACTTCAGCACGTTTAGTGTGAGATTAATGTCATGAAAGGTGTCTGATTCAGTAATGTTAGTAAAACAGCTACATCTATCTGATGTTTGCTACCATTAGCTGACCACAGCTGTATAAAGTGAGACGAAATTAGCATAGTTTAGTTTTCTGGTTATGAATTAAGCTTTCATTTGTAAGATGAAGACTTTACTCATTATTAATCAGAATTTCTTTCAATTTTGTGTTTCTGGAAGTGATACAGTTTCCATATGCTGCCATCAAAACAAAAGATAAGCCCGAGTCGAGATAGTGTCCATGAAAGCCTCGTAGTGGTGATGTGTGACAAGGATCTAGTCAGTCCACTTCTCTTTGACTTGTCCTGACATGTACACATGGTGACTTTCCCTGCACAAGCCACACCAAGTGAAGTAATGTGAAGAAACAGAGACTCAGGAGCAGTATGAGGATTGGTACCATCAGAACTGTACATATCTGTTTATATGAGTGTTTGAGGGAACCAACCCACATACAATGATGGCATTTCTCTGAGGACCAGGACATTTCAAAAGGTTTTACACACTGTTGGTAGCAAACATTAATGTGAACATTGTCGCATACCAAGTTTCATTCCCACATAAGGTATATGACAAAAAATAAACAGAACTTTGCTGTGCCTTTCTTTATGCGCCCACATCATATGCACCGTTTGTCTGTATGTCCCACTAAATATGCAATATCTCAGGAACACCTTCAGGGAATGTCCTCAAATTTGGCAGTTAGTCAGTTAATGGTGGTAAAAGGTCACTGTGACCTCGCAACACACGTTTTTGACCTTTTACACATAATACATTTCGTTGAATTCAATCAATGTCTTCACTGCCTATATTATTTGCTTCTGGACAGACATGGATGTAGGCCACTTGACTGGTTGGTGGAGGTGGTCATTTTAGTATTTGATCATTTTAAAGATCCATACCTTCAGTGGGAACCAGTAGGAACCAGTGGGCTTGAGACAAACATTTTGTGATTTTCGGCTAATAAATGATTTATTAAGACATTTAAACATTTTTCCCATCCCATCATTATTCTGTGCTTTTTGCTTCAGTCAATACACTAGTTCTATGTGGTCTAACAAATCTGTAATTTGTGTTGTATACAGATACCTACACCAGCACCACATGTTGAGCAAGACTATTATTAAGTGTATGACTGTAATGGAACAAAAGCTGTTCCTGAAAGCAGTAAAATTAAACTGTAGGTAACACCCTTTCTGTTGCTAAGTGCAGCGAGTCAGATACAAGCTCAGTCGTGCATTTAACCTTCATTACCCAACACCAATCCTGACTACACTGACTGAGAGAGAAAGAGAGAGCTTTCACATTAGGTCTTGGTGACTCTCAGGACTGAAATCTAACGGCCACAATGAAAGCTGGGGAGTCAGTCTTCTTCAGCTCTTTGTAAAGTGTGTTTCATCTTGAGGCTTAGACTACAGAGTGTTGTTTTGACTACCTTACACACTCTCCTCTGTGGTACTAGCTGCTTTCCTCTCTGAGTGAGAGAGGGAGACATGTAGAGACACAACCACACAAGGGCTATTATCTCTCTTTTGTAAGAGCTCTATATGCTATCACATCTATTATGAGCTAAGGAAGCAAGTACATTGATTTGTATGCTTATGGCATTTAGCATGTGCACATGTAGTGTGTCTGCCAGTAGGCAAATGTCTCAGGCCAGCAGTCAAAGGCAAAACTAACACAATGGCCCTTTCTTCCACATTCCCCACCTATCTGAACCCTGAAAACACAATAAATACACAATAGGATCCATTCAGTGCACTTAGCATTTAGAAGTTTCATGACAATGTAGGTGGTAGCCAAGACAACAAAACACGTGCTGCTGAAAGGAAGAAATTATGTCTAATCACTGTAGTTTATGACAATATTTGGTTCAAAAACTAATGTTTATCCTTTTCTTCAACGTGCTAGGCTTGCTTGGTGATTTAAATACACTTAAATTTTGTATGAGTTTTCTGCAGTTTAAGCATACAATTGAAAGGTCTAAATGTTAGTAAATTAGTAAAACATTGACACACCTTTCCATTATGTTAAAATCTTCTTCTTCTAATCAATATTTTGTTGATGTGTTCAGCTACATGCTTTATCTATTGCACGTCTGTTCATCCTGGGAGAGGGATCCCTCACATGAGGCTCTCTCTGAGGAGTCTACCTGTTAATAGTTTTTTTGGGGTATTTTTTCCTTACTCTTGTTGAGGGTTAAGGACAGAGGATGTAAAACCTTGTTAAGCCCTATGAGACAAATTTGTGACATTTGTGAATATGTGCTATACATGGATTTATTGATCAATTTAGTAGAGTAGATTTACTGACTTGCAGCATTTTCTAAATACAGTCCACCCTACAGAAGAGAAAAATGGGTTAGATTACAATTAACTGTGTTGTGGATAATCATGGGTGGTCAAAAGAGGATAAATCCCAACACAAATCCCCTAAAATCCACTTTTAGCTACCCCTAGCCTCTCGAGTGCTATCATGTAGTCAAAATTATCATTTGCACTCAAGACCTATCACAATCTAATGTAAAGATTGTTGTGAAATTAAGTTTCTTTCATGCTCCATAAGGGACAGAAAAGTTTCAGTTTTATATCATATAGTTTCTTATTATTTCAGCCAACATTTGAATAAATGCATGTACACCGACACACAGCAGCCACACCAGCAGCTACCCACTTTCCCAGGAGGTTGGATTGATTTCATTCTCTCAGGTCTTTATTCCAGGTAAGGTGCTGGGTTTCAGCGCTGGTAAATCCCCCATGACTGAGCTGAAAGAGGCTGAAAACCAACACCCTGCTGAAAAGCAAGTCTCCACAAAGGGTTAGAGAACCGGCTTTTCCCATAAGCCACACTCGCGTTCATACTGCAGCTGCCAAGACTGGAGGATACAGTTGGCCGGCAGCATGTCACAGAGACTGGTGTATGTGGTGAGTTCATCGCAGGAAAGTCAAGAAGTCACACATGCACAGTTCCTGTAAAGGGGATCTAGCTAAGACAAAAACTGGATCAGGAAAAATCTGAAATCTATTTTTTTCAAAACGGGTGCCAATGCCAGTGTTCTCTGTCATGATGCCAAGCAAGGGGTCGTGAGGTATTTTTGCTTCGTTACCGAGACAAGAAAGAATGAAAGAAATATTACAGACAAAAATAAATAGCACTGTTCACCATTTGCTCCACTGAAAGGCCTGGCAGCAGCTTTAGATGTTGCTTCATGAGGGGCAAACCATGATAGTACAGACAGTTCAGCGTTGGGAGCAGTGGACCGGAAATTCAACAAAGTACTGTACTGTTCTTCAGATGGTGAAACTGCCTGATTAAAATTGCAGTGCTTCCCACATCTCTAATCTTTTACTGACTGATGTACCAGAAATAACACTCATGTAATTTTTAAACAAGTCCTTCTTGAGAAAGAATAGGGAGGTAGTCCAGGGTAGTTTAATGGGTATTATAAAGTTGTGTGTATTGTTATGCCCATGTGCTTGGACAAATACAGTCATGCCATCAGAAACTGTCTCCAGACACACACTTCAGGGTGTTTTTTGCCACTCTCGCCGTGTGGCTACATCGTCGGTAACCTTGTAAGTGAATCCACTTTGATCCAGAGTCAAATATCCCAACTGTTGGATGAAATGCCACAATATAGGAGATTAAGTCTTCCAATTTCTTTGGTGATAATCAAAATTTTTCATCTATCATGAAGTTTGGTACTTGATTGTTTGTATTGATGTTCCCCTCAGGATTTACTGTGATAACTCAAATTTTGAAAACATTTTTTGTGGTTCTTAGTTTATGATTAAATATTTGCAAAACTATTGATATTCCTGTCAACCCTGGCTGTACTTGCCATTAGGCGCTAATTGGCAAGTTACAACATGCTAATATGCTGAACTGAGATGGTCAACATAGTGAACATAAACTGCAATGAGCATGAAAATGTAGAAAAAGAATCACTTTGTGTATGTACATCTACAGTTATGTTTCCGTAGACCCTTGGGTTTTTGTCACAAACCGCAAAATACAATTGTTAAAAGGAGAAAATTGACACAGTTCCATTTCCTCCAGTTCACAAATATTAATTAGAAATATGGTTTACTTGGCTTTATCAGCCAATCACAAGTATAGGGAGACTATAAATAGTAGTAGCTGTCTTCTGAGCTCTCCCCTGACCTTTTCCGGACCGTTCAACTTCCGGCACTGTCTTAGGTATGACAGCGGTGGCTGAAAGGTTTGTAACGGATCTTTCCTCATTGTAGCCTCAGACTTTGTGGGTGTTTAGGGTGGATCCCCCCCTCACCAGAAGTGATCCTCAAGACGCTGATGGTGAGTTCACCCTTCCTTTGCCCCGTGATTACTTATCAGACTGTATATTAAATGGGTGCTAGTACAGCTGCCACCATAGAACTGCTCTCCTCCTCCCTCCCCTGAACTAAGGGACAGTACTGACTAATTGGTATTTAGCCCGCTGTGGTATCAGTTTTACTGTGTTTCAAACATCATTTTTGTATTTAACTTCAGGTCCATGATCCTAGGGATTGTGAGCCCTGGTAGGTGTTTGGCAGCTTCACTGGGAAGCTGCGTCGGCTCACACACGCTGCAAGAGCACCGCTGCTTTGCTACTCTACTTTGCTTTACGCTGTTTTGCCTTACTTTGTTTTATTTTCCTTTACTTAGATTTACTTTGCTGATTTGCTTTAGTTTTCCTAAAGTGTCACATCAGAGTGCGTTTGCCATTTTGAGCGTGAGCCTTTTTAAAACGTGAATACGAGTGGGCTTTGACATATTGCCTTTTGTTTCTCTCCTTTGTTACTCTCGTGGTGGATCATCTCACTAGCTGCTCCTGTGTGAGGTGTTTATTTCATTTATTCATTTGTTTTGATTTGGGTTGCAAACATGGCTACCAAAGTTATTTTATTTTGCATTGGTTTTTTGTGTGTATTTTGTTTAAACTCACAACTACAAGGTCGCCTAATCTATGTGGGTCTATATTATTTCCTGTTTATTTTTTTATTGCATTTAATCTGCAGCCACAGATAATCCCAGTAGATTATAACAGATAATCTACTGTTTAGTTATTTATACTTTACTTTATTTTGATGGTGTTACATTGCCTGTCAATGGCTGCTTACTCTATGCAAATAATATTGTTTCTTTGGTAGCTTATTTTGGTTGTTTTGTCTACAATTGCAAATTTCATTTTATTATGATTAATTGTGTAACTTAGGTTGTTTTGGTTGCTAATTTGATGATTAGATAATATTTTTTACCCAATATAAATGAATATTGCTTTGGTGTCTTTATTGAATTAGTTTCTGACGCAGCGTGCATGTCTTCCGTATTTTGCAGGAGTTGAGAGGTGGTGGCGGCTGGTGTCTTTGGGTGGCGGTGTCTCCTTCCTGTGTGCTGTGCCTTACACCCACGGGTTTTCACAATTGCATGTGTGTTAGGACGTGTGGATGCACGTGTGATCGAGGTGACTCTCCCTGGGATCCCTCTCCTACCTCGCTAGCCCAACTCTCCACTGGTAAGCCTCAGCGCTGGATCATTCCCCCCCACCTATATGTCTGCATGGTGTGTGGCAGCTCCATTAATAGTTTACATTGTTGTCATTATTAATAAAGTATTATTTTGGGATGGAACCACATCTTCTGCCTTTCAGTATCATTGACCTGAATGCCTTATGGTTATAAGTATTGGTCTGAGGAAATACATTTTCCCTGGGTTATTAACCCGGGTTGGAGTTGTTGGATTTTCTTTGATAACACTGGTTAATGCTCATCTAACAACTCACAACTATCCTACGTTGCCACACTATGAAGAAATTGAGTGTTGACCCAGCTTAGCAAATGTTCCATTTTCTTGCACATGCCCCTTAGTCACAGGCACAGGTTCCAGCTATCTCAGAGTTCCACCAACGAGCTCTGGTCTTTATCCAACCAATGTATAGTGTACTTATGGACTGCCACTGAGGGGTTGCACTACATTTCAGCTGTGTGATGATAATAAAATAATCAAGATTAACATAGCACCAAAAAGACGCAAAAACATTTGAAGGTAAATCAAACGTCAAAGAATACAAAATACACACATTCAGCTTAGAACAGCTGTATTTTGCGATTGTTATGGTTTGCTGCAAAGTGATTTACGAAATCAACCAAGTCCAGGGACTAAGCTCGACGAGACTCCACACTTAAAACACCTAGATTGCTCAGTCTATCATCACCCATGGTGGATCTCAAATACGTTTTAACAAGCTTGAGTGTGGAAAAGCTGCGTTCACAGGAGGCAGTACTCACAGGTATGACAATAGCAATTTTGCATAATCAGAAGAGCTCATGGAATACCTCTTTAAAATGTTAAATTCTTTTAGTGAGTTGTTAGAGGGCTTATGTATGCCAGATGTTAGTATGAGTCTTTTCATTTGGCATAGCTCATGTCTGAGTTCATCTTAGTTGCATTTATAAATAGAAGCAAATGAAAAAAACGACTCCTCTTGACAAAATGTAGCACTTGCAGGATTTGAGGCTTGGATCCCCATCAATATTTCATAATTTGGTTTTGAGAATTGTCTATTTAACTCACTGAGCATGTTATCAAGCACAGGGTAGAATTATGCTGGCACGAAAAGTGTCCTTGGTCTGCTCAAAACGCTCAACTATTGAGGACATGTCCATCTAGCCTTCTGCTCTGTTTTGTCTTTCTTTTTGGAGCAGGCTCTGTCTCAACATTGCATTTTTCAGCAGTATTTAAGACTTCTTTTCAGAGTCCCTCAAAGTAGGATTCATCCCTGTAATCTTGAAAACATTTGCACAAGGGCTTCAACTAGATCCATAGCTGAACATGAGAGAGGGAGACTGTAGAAAGTCAGACAGACATCTTGCATCACAAAAAACCTTTGTGCATGTCACCAAAAGGCCAATGTACTGAAGGTCCATTTTAGCGAACAGGCCCTGTGCATCAATACTTCTATCTCCACCGTTTTCTGGAGCTACCTCCTCAAGGACACGAATAATAGTAGGAAGTCTATCAAGTAAGGTACGACAAGCAATATGCCGACAAGCCAACCTTGTTTCACTCAATCCTTGAAGCTCTCTGCGTGCTCCGGCATACGTTTATTTCTGTTTGTTGCCCAACCAGGTTACTTTTGTACTCCAGGCCTCAAGTATCTGGATAATTTGTTTTGTTGGTCCTGCAGCATCGAGGTGGTCTGCAGATTCAAAGTGCAAGAAGCTTTCTTTTACAGCTCCTCTATAATGATACCTAAGCACTGAAGACATCTGTTCTTTTCTTTTTTTGTGTCTTTCGTTTCATCTGCCATTAGTGAAAAGATCTCACTTTCCTTGACCTAGTTTATGATGCTCTTGTATTTTGCATTGCGAGGCCCTTTTAACAACTGATGGTGGTGATTACCAATCGCCCCCAATATAGTCAAGAAGTTTCCCCTGTTGTCTGCATCGCTTGTCTCCCTATGACCTCTCTGTGAAATATTTTGGGTTGCAGTTAACAGCAAGACTTTAGCTACAGTTTTTATATAGGCACGGTTTTTCTTGTATCTGCTTACTGTGCTCTTTAGTTAGCGTACTGCCTGCATGCATAACAGTATGCAGAGTCCTGAGTCTGTTTGTACTCCAGCCACGAGTGAATATTGTACCAGGAGGCTTGAAAGTTTCTCCGCCTGTCGCCCTGGAGCGTCCTGGGAATGAGTTTCAATCTTGGCTGGATTGGCCCATCATGTCTTGATTTTGAGTGTCTGTTTAATTAAGTTGAACTATTTTTCCCATTCTACATAATGGATGATCCAGGCCTGGGAGGGCTCCTCTCTCCAGCTCTCTGAGTCTGTCTGCTGTGATGTTTAGGGTCTTGGAGAAACACCTACAAAATAATTTGTGTCAGACATTAAGGTACGGAAAATATTTACTCAAAGGTTTTATAATGCATTTTCAACATGATCTGTATTTAAATAGAACACACTGATGGACAATATCAAGGAACTGTAGCTAAGCGTATGTGTGAGAGTCTGGAGGTCCACTTGGGCCAGTGCTCACTGGGGACTCCTCTTTCTCGCTCTCTGCTCCTGCCTTTTCTTTCTCCGTCTCACCCTGTCTGTCATTCTGCTGTGCCTCAGCTGGCATATTTCTAATCTTATTGAAGAGGATGCTATGTCCGCTGTCTTTCTCTTCATATTTACATCTCTGACATAATAAACAAAGCAAAATGCAATATATATCAATCTTACAACCAACATTATAACTAACCCCTGCGAAGTTAACTAAATCAATGCATTCATGAAATTGCCTGCTCAACTTTTAGCCATGACATATGTTTCTGTGGACAAAAAATGACTGTATGCTTTAGCAGAGCTTAGAACGTGTTGTTTTGTTAAAACATGCCCCTACTGTGATGGCAATCAAATTCCCCGATAACAAGTATTCAAAACATAATTAGACTAAAGTTTAAGACTAAGCTACAGTCATTCTGAGGTTTCTGGTGTAACTGCTGTATTTCCTTGTATAAAAGTAGTCCCGTGTAATCAAATAAAAACCAAGCCCAACCTTTCCACATAACTGTGGACATGTTAGGGCTTTGCTTGCCTGAAAAAAGTCAGTCAGATGAAAAGTAAAGGCATGATTTTGTCAGTATTGCATCATCACTATTACAGTTCTCTCTCCCCCATTCTTCTCAAACAGCCCAACAGGTCGAGGCAGATGACTGCCCACACCAAATATGGTTCTGGGAGTTTCTTCCTGTTTTTTTGCTCCACTGTCACCAAATGCTTGCTTGTTGTCGGAACTGTTGCATTTCTCAACACAATAAAGTCATGCCTTAAGAATCATACAGCGCCTGTAGAGACAATGTATGTTGTGATTTGGCACTATACAAAGAAATTAAATTGAACTGCATTTAATTGAATTGGATCACCACCCACACTTAAGTAAACCTGAATGAGAAGAATTAATTAACAATCCAACTAAAAAATGAAACAATATCAAGCAACTAAACAGATGAACCATGAAAACATGCGGACCAACCTTTTGGACAAGCTAACCTACCATTGTCACTTTAACTTTCCTTCCTCTTTGGTTTCTTTTGTGGCAGGGTTATTATTTCATGATAACCTATTATTCATAACTGCAATATTACACAAGTGCTCAGTAGTTATTGCTACTTAATGACATGACTATTCATTAGTCATTCATTATTACATGGGTATTTAGTACTAACGGGCTGGACTCACCCATCTTTGAACTCATCCCTCATCTCAACTACACACCTTCATTTTCTAATAGTTCTAATGATGCATCTTACATGGTTTGCAGGGACAACATCTGTCCACAGACAGAAACAAAGTACCAAAGTACTCGAAAGCAGTCCTGAGTTCCCACTACAGTATCTCCTGGAACACACACAACTTTATATTGGAATCACATAATACTTTGCAAAGTTATCTTGGTTCTAAAATGTAGGAAAAAATCCTTCAACGTGAGGATTTACCCTTCAACAGATATTTTACAGTCAAACGGCAAGTTATCTAACAGCATCTCATTTCCAAGTCAGATGTGGTTTTCCTTTGTGCACGGTGAGCCGCATGGGCCAGAGCAGTCAGCATGTGGACAACATATTTGAAAAGGTCATAGCTATTCACAGCCAGATGCACAAGAAACTCTGAAAAGGTCAGGAGGTGTGTTCCAAACTTGGAGAGACTCTTGGTTTAGGTTTGTAGTTTTTTGTATTTTGGCATAGGTGAACGATATTCCCTCCAAAACACATTCAAAGAACGAACGTAATGTGTGGTCTGATTGTCTCAGTGTTTGAAGTGTCACTTTCATCTAGATGAGCAGCACAATTACACACTTCAGGGGTTTCAATTGCTATTTCAAGTGCTCACTATTTAACCTTTGATAGTTTGGCTAATGGCTGGATTGTCCCACTGTACAGCAGTTGCAATCTACACAACAAACCCAACACACACACACCCTTTCCACAAGAGGAAAGGAAGGTTGAGAGGGGCAGCTGTTAAAGCTGTTCAGTTGTTAAGATGTGTTGAAAATTGTTTGACGATGTTAAGTGAAAATGACATAAAGAAGAGAAGGGTAACCCTAATCTATAATTCAATTTATTTTCTAAAATCAAGCATTTTTTTAATACTTGTTTTTTTAAACATTTTTAGTTGACATGAGAAAATAGCATTTATTTGTTTACCCAAAATTTGTAATCCACCAATACAGTGTGAAAACTGAGAATAACTACTGTTAAATATTATTTCATTATACTTTCTTTAATTTGATGACTTGTTGACTGCACACAGACGTTGATACATTTAATATTCCATTATATATTGCACTGATCAATATTATGATGTTCTGGACCTTTGCTTGAAATTTTCTCTGTCTGGACCTGCATTTTAAAAGTAACAAATATAACACCACTAAATATTCAAATCAATTCACAAAAAGTTAGTGGCTGCACACAAAACAATTCTTAAAGGTTATGCAGCTATATCAAGAAAACCCACACTGGTGATTTCCCTTTTGTTGGTTACAATTCTTCTCAGGTCTATGAAAGTGTGTACAGCTCTTTCTCACTCTACTGTTTCTTATTATCTTGTTGGTTCAAGGAATCCAGTGATCGATCCCAACCCCCCAAATCATCCCTAAAACATTTGTGGTGGTCTACAAGGTTTTCCACATGTTGTGTTGACATTAAAGATATCTAACATGTCAGCCTTTTATCATTTTTACTAATATTTTACATGTAATAATTGTGATTGTGAGATTCATGGCACATATATGTTTGTATTACAACTGAAATATAAATTGTCTACTGTTTAATATTCATTGGAATTAAATGGGGCACATAGTGTGTTACACCACTGAGAAAGATGTAAAAGAAATGCCAAACTATGAATAAGTAAATAACTGAAAAAAATGAGGTCTCACACACAGTCAGAGCGGACATAAGTATGAAAGTGTTTCCAATAAATAAAAATGAGTGTATTCCACAGTTATGTACTGTCTGGATCAAAGTGGACCAAAGTCTGATACATATAAAATGAAAAATATTTTAAATTTGTGAGGTGTTTTTTAAAGATTCACATCTACAGTCAAGAAGCCAGTGAGTATTGAGAAGTAGACTAACAGGTTGGTTTTGCCCTGTGCCCCCAGTTTGTAATGCATGTTAAACATTGGTGACATCATGAGACCTGATAAAGCTCCTTCAGAGCCACTGAAGACAGTTTACAACTACAGTGTAGCCGGAATAGTACACGCTACTCTTCCTGAGAAGTCAATTGACCTTGACATGTAAATGTTTCCCCTAAACAACAAAATGTCTACATGTAAATGAAATATAGCCCAGATGGGTAATCTATTATCTGAAGCAGACCAATGTTGGGCTATGAGCCATTTGTTCCTACAGTAACACTGAGTTTGCATAGTCCTATCAGCACCTAACAAACTCATGTTTGTTTTACCTCATGGCCTCATAAAAAGTCATATGGTACAATACCTGTCCTCTGACTTCAAACCAGCTGTGTGGAGAATGTGGCGGAGCTGCTTACAACCCACTCAGGTATGAGAACAGCTACATTAAGCTGAGGGACAAATGAGATTTACTGTGAGTGTGGGTACTCTCTGTACAGTACCAGGTACTGTAGATGAGGAAATCAGGAGTTAACTAAATTAATTCATAAATAAGTTAAGTTGTTTTTAAAAAAATGAAGTGTGCCTCACTGTGCCTGCATTCCCACGTTCCACTAGCAAGAACCACACTACAACAATAGGGAGTTTAAAGGATTTCATTGGAATTGATGATTGGAAGATGAATGGATGGAGGTGAGGATGGGTCTGATGAGGGAAAAAAGGATTAGGGGATGTGGGTATAGGGATGAGGGCAGGAGATGGAAGAGGATGAAGAAATGTGATCTGTTCGGTTCATCGTACAGATCTAAATCAGGCAAGCTGATGGGCAGTTCGGGGTCCATGATGAGTTTAGCTTTGATAAGCAATTGATATTGTTTTAGTAAATGAAATCGTGCATAAACACTTGTACCAAAGTTTGTCTGCAAGAAATCTGAGACAAAAGCTATTTGCACTTTCTCCAGGAGTGTATGTGTGAACGCAAATGTCTGAGTGAGAGCCTCTGGATTATCTCCAAGTGGCCCCAAGTATAAAGTCAGCAGAATCCAATGTGAGAACACAGGAGGACTTCCCCCACTGGATTTACCTCGAGCAACTGGGTCGACGTTTCCAACATGCGCCAGTGGTGGTCGACTTTTAGGCTTAAAACAATGTGTAAATGACGCTGTTTATAGTTGAATGTGAATGTCGGGGCTTGTGGACACTTGGATGACACCACAGGAGAAGTATGGAGGCATGGTATTTTTTTTTCTTTTGCCTCACCATTGACTTCAATTGTATTGGATTCTGCTCTAACACTGTTTACCCCTGAGACTCCTTGTGGACTCAAACACTTCACCCACCCCTCCATTGGCATAGTGGTGAGTAGATAATGAAAACAATACCAACAATACCACTCTTCTTCTGAAGAAAGCTCTCTTCAGACAATTGAAAAAGGCTTGATGATTTTCTATCGTGTGGCTGTGGTGCGCATCCTTGTCATTGTAATAGCTGTCTGGTTTGGACATGTGAATGTAAAGGAGGGGAGAACATTGAACATGGTGGTGTGTACTGCATAGAACATTACAGGGTGGGATCTCTCACCACTAAAGGAAATCTACAAGGCCAGACTACAAAAAAAGGAAAGAAAAGAAAGGCTTAAAGATCTTAAAGGACTCCTTCCACCCAGCTAACTGCCTTTTTAAATGTCTCCCCTCTCATAAGAGACTAAAAAGTGTTGAGACAAGAACAACCAGATCCCACCTCCTCAATACTTTTATAGGAACATGGTCTGTAAAATGTACAGTAAAAAATATACCTTATGACAGCTGATTTAACAATGTGCGATTACTTCTATAAGCTCACTGAATGAAAAGTATTAATTTGAAAGTCTCAGACAAGTTTGCCTGAAAAGAAAATCCAAAAATATAAAAGGAAACTGCCATCCAAAACAGCCCATACAAGAATTTTAATCGAAAGCCTCTATCAAAAGGATGATATCATTTATCTGTGCCCTCCAATCCTAAAGTCATCTTTCACTGCAACAATGGCCATATAAACAGTAAAAAATCTTTGTTTATGTTACAGGGTAACAAAACAAAAAACACATGAGAAGTGACGTGGTAAGTCTCTGTGATTCTCCTGCTCCTCTGTGTGTCACCCTAAGTCACATCAGTGGACATAACAGTGGCAAATCATGATTATCTTAAACTTTTACAAAATGTAATAAGTTTTTTAATAACTTAGGGGAAATAATATATAAATGATTTATTATATTTCAATAATGTAATAGTTTTTTTTATATATATATTTTACCTTAATAATGTACACTTACATTTTTTTCTTTTTACATACTCAAACTTAGCTTACTACAAACTGTATTTCAGTAGTACTTCATATAAAGGCAAAATACAATAATCAGGGGCTACAACATGCACCTCTACCACATTCACCCACCAATTCATTTAAATAGTTAGCCTAATAAAAATCTTGCCATAGCAGGTACATTTTCAGTGATTGAAGAGCTCATACATAGCAATTAGCACCTGCCGATTGAAGGCCAATTTAGCTCTGATCTCTGGCTTTTGTTGGTGACTTCCAAAACTTGTTGGCAAGGGGAAAATCTGGCTAAAAATCATGTGGTAAACTAGGAGGAAAGGCAGGAGGAAAGTATATGCATATCAGTGTGCGTGATCGTGTGCATGCATGTCTGTGTGTGTGTTTGTGTGTTTGTGTGTTTGTGTGTGTTTGTGTAAGGCCGGGTTCACACCGGACACGGAAGCGCCGCGAAGCGCCGCGCAGCGCTAAGAAAAGCTGACCGCTTCCTTTCCGCCCCCGTGTTAATCAATTGGGCTATTCAGATCGAAGCGTCGCGCAGCGCTGAGGACGGTTCGCGCTCTGCAGCGATGGTTTTCCGCATCTGGTCTAAATCGATTTTAAACAATATAAATTACATATTATATAAGATATAAATGATCAAATATGCACCCCATACTTTGGATTTCCCTGCTGTTCTCCTGGAGTTTCAATTTCCCAGATTTTTCCCCCACATGATTACATTTCCCCCTCTGCCCCTCCACTACAAGCACACAAGCAGACAGACAGACAAAGAGAGGGGGGGGGGCTATGAAGACCATCAACCCTTTGTGTTTGTAAGTGTCTGTTGTTCAGGGTGAATCCCAGACATAATGTGTTTGATCCTGTAGCTGAAGCGGATGTTGTCTGAGGTAGCTATGAAAGTAACATACTCCATGTCTCAGCAGGTGTGACCTCAGTTCCCCTGCTTCCTTCCACTTGTGTGTGTGTGTGTGTGTGTGTGTGTGTGTGTGTGTGTGTGTGTGTGTGTGTGTGTGTGTGTGTGTGTGTGTGTGTGTGTGTGCGTGTGTGCGTGTGCGTGTGTGCGTGCTGTATGTCATTTGGGACCTTCAAGGATGTCCTCTTGCAAACAACCTGCCACCTACGCAGCTCCTGTGTCCTCTATGGTTATTTTGTTGTTGTGGATTCAGTTTAGCTTCACTAACACATTAAATTCACATTAGCCAAATACAAGCAACACATTTTAGACATGAGATCACTAATTTCCTTTGTGATATATTCATTGTATTGTATTACATTAATATCAAATGGTGTGAAAAAGCATTTCATACATTACAGTTGATTTTATTTATTTACTACTATTTGTGCTATTTTACCTTCCTTCTAAATGTTGTTTCACAAGTTCAAAGAATATGAACCGTAGGGTAATACTGAATAAAAGACTTAATTACAAAAACAATCCATTTCAAAGTATAAAAATTCAGTGTTTGACATTTATGTCTACACGCAGTAGAAATATTCTACCACAGTTTATTACAAGCTGTAACTGTGCTTTTATATTGTTGTGATAAATCACAGGAAGGCAAGGCGATGCTTATCTGTCACATCTGCTCTGCTTACTCATCAAGCTAAAATGCGGTGAATATTATTTACCTGAATGGTTTCATGTAGAATCCATTAATACAACAGAGCAACAGAAACTTTTTCATGAACTGACTGATGCATAAACTGAGTTTATTGTCAAATCACTGCACCTTCATGTGAAGACTGAACTTTTTAGCACACCCAAAGGTCCGACTTAGCTGTGTGTAATGACTTCTTATCAGACTTCCAATTCCTGTCTGGACTGATGCCTTGAAACAATATTAGTCAACAAATAAAGCAGCTGATGTTGAACGCCTGAAACCGGCAGGTAGATAAACACGAGGTGCATGCAGCAAGTATGCGTCTTACCTTTGCGCTCCAGTGATTTAATCCAAACAGCTTATTCCAAGTGCTTCTCACATCATCCACCTTTACTCTGCAACAGGCTACAATTAGCTCCCATGTTAAAGGGAGGAGGGAAAGCAAGCCCCCAGCTCCTCCCCTCACACTGAGAGCAAAGTGCAACTTCCTGGTGTGCAGGATGGCGGGGCAGACTTTCTGAGGGATAATACAAGTGCTGCCAACATTCACAGTCAAGGGATAGGAGTGGGATTATTACTAGAGGTTATAGTACACCCAGCTGGCTCAGGGAGCAGCAGTGAGGAGACAAAGAAACTGGTTCTGCAACTTCTCAGGCAGATCACAGCAGAGCTGTCTGAGGTTTGAATGAATGTACTTCACCTACTTCCCCAGATAGAAGACAGATCAAATTATACTGACTATGCTAAAACATTGTGTCTGTGGCAGATACTCCAACACTGCAGTACATACAACACACATTTATAAGCATAGCTATTAGCAAACATTTTATTGTTTGATAATATTGTTCATGTGTTTGGATTTAAATAAAGGATTGTTTTCTTGTATTATCTGTACATTTTCAATCTACTAGTGCAGTGGCCATTCTAAACCTGCCTGTTTGGAATTTTCTCGTCTCTTAGCCTGTGGTAATGCTCCAGAGCTACTTCCCAATTATTCCTTGTCATCTGTGCTCCCTAATCCCAGGAAATAATTAAAACATAACAGGCCTCCAATATAATGTAACAGTGCTTTCTATAAACAGTGAATAGTGCAGAGTGAAGTTAAACATTTTGAGTTCATCCTACCTGGTTTAACGGTCATGAAGATTCTGTCATCAAATGAAACCGAATTGCCTTTATTACTCTGGTTTATATAAAATTTGAATTATTTACTGAACAGTTGTTAATTTTTCATACATTACATGTCACTATTTCAGAGTCTGTTAAGCAACGGACACAATCTTCAGACCCAAGTTCACTTTTCAGAATAAAAGCTCTAATTCAACTAAATATAAAGCAATACAACAGCTAGACAAACATTGTGATTTTACTTTGAAGACAAGTGAATTGGTCAAACCACTGCTAGGTGATCAGAGTTCGTAGAAGAAGACATGTTCAACTTGGTCCCCAGACTGAGGGGACTACTGCCGTGCCCCCACTGACCGAAGAAACTGGCGACCAGCTCTCTGTAGCAAAGTTTATTAATAATGAGCCTATTGTCCAAATTGCACCAAATGTGTAACTGCACTTCGCTGGTGCGAGTATGAAGCCAATTAGATGAATCTTGAGATGTGCGTTCTTCATACAGACTAGAGTCTGATACATTTTCAAGTCCACTATGAGCCAGTATTAATTTATCCATTTATCAATGGATAATTATGAGGAATCAACCTAGAGGGGAATTTACATTATGCAAGAAAAAGGTATATATTTTGTGTATGTTGTTGGCTAAGTTGATTCCAGTATTTGTTAACTCAATGTTTGAATTTGCCTTCTACAGCATATTAAATGATTACAGGGTTAGTATATACTAAAGTATCACATGTTTTCCTAAAAAAAATCAAGAAGGCCCATATTTCCAGGGTCTATAAATAATGAAAATAAATGTAACAAAGCAGAAAAAGCTATGATTTTGGTTTGGTGTCATTTCAATTTTTTTAATTTTCCCTTGCAAAGATGACAGGTGACACAAATCAATGGAGTAAATTCAGTCTTTGTTCAAGAATCTCAAGCCTAAATGTTTATTCTATGAGACTGAGAGTGGGCGGAGAGAATTACCTGTCAGGAGACTAGAGAAGGGGAGGCTATATAAAGGCTGGGTGAATGTGCACACCAGCTAGAGGATCTATGGTCCAGTAATACGGCACAAACGAATCAAATATAATTTATATTCTTTTTTTCAGCTTCTTTGTGAACTGTGAATCAATTAATTATCTGTAGCTTCAGATTTAGCTTAAAATACATTGTTATCGTATTATTTTAACTTGTTTGTTCATTTTGTTATTAATTTTGTTATTAACGCTGAACTGCAAGAAATATCTGCTTTATTAAAAAGCAATAAATTAAATACACCAATGCCATACCAGTTGTGACCTGGATGCTTGGAAGTCAATACAATGAAATAAACTGTTGTATTTGTTTAATAGGGGTTTTATTATGATTCTGGCAGAACTCTCACACAATCAAATAACAGGTTGTGCTTTACTTCTAATATCATAGCAGGCGCAATATGTTACATTACATTACATATCATTTGGCGGATGCTTTTATCCAAAGTGACTTACAATTAGTGCATTCTATGAGGGGACATTTAGGGGTTCAGTATCGTGCCCAAGGACACTTCGGGATGCAGGTAAGGATTGAACCGCCCACCTTCGCCCACTCTACCCCTCAGCCACAGCCGCCCAATGTGACCACAGCATTAGATAATATGCAATAAACATGAACATATCAACAAAGTACATTTTCTCTGCTCTAACATACATCTCAGTGAGGCTACAGGCAACACATTCATTCACCAAGTGCTGTCCTTATGACAGTCAAGTTCTCACACACCTTACCTTTTATTTGACAGTTTGATTATAGTTGGTTTGTCAATCGTGGTCCACAGTTTATCAGAAGAACAATGAACAATTGAAATTACACCCCCAAAAAAGCAATATATTCTACTTTGTTGCACTTGACTTTTAATGTCAATGGACTTGACAGGAAAACAGATTATACTTCACAATATGAGTATGTATTTACTAAAAATACAGACTGATTATGAAAAGGAAGGTTCATAGTTTATAGACCTTTTTCACAGCAGACATGAAGTAGTTGTTAAATGCAGCTGCAGGCTCATTTGTATTGAGTTAGAGTCTTACTTAATGTGATTAGTAACGCTTCAGTTCATCTATTGTAATTTAATGTCAAAATGTCTGCTGTGAAAATGGTCTATTCCTTATCACAGAAAGTGAGCTTGTAATGCTCCCTCCGGCCGGTGAGTGGCGCTGTTGGTGATGAGGTTTATCATCAGCCTTCCTCGTTTGTTTACCGAGCAGCAACTTCCCCTGTGTGCCTTGGATGAAGTTTCGCTAAACAAGTATTTTGGAGAATATTGGTGTAATATAACGGCATAATCCGACAGATGACCACTGGATAGCAGTTAGCCTAGCCTAGTGGCGGTGCTGTGGACTCTTTAGCTTTAGCTCGGTAGCTTTGTGAATGTGTTTGACAGGACTGATTGGCAGCTGCTGCTTGGATACACCGGTAGAGACGCAGGGTTCAGAGTGAAACTCTCCGGTCAGTGGACATGAATATTTCACCGTGAACTGCAACTTAACTGCGTTTGCAAGCGTCGGACATCGGCTTCTGTCTGTTGCGAGCTAACGATGCCCCTCGGCCCTGCTAACCATTCTCAGTTGATTCGCTCCATCCAGAAGGACGAATACTATCAAACCTTCCTGAAAAACAACAGCAACGAAGCTTTTCAAACACTTGCTGGTGAGTTTGTTCTGGTTTAAAAACTGGAAAGTTACGTCTCCTTTAGCTAGCTTACTCTACTTTAGTATGTAGCTTTAGGTAGGTTTAGCAAATGTAGGCAAAGTAAGAGCGTCCTATCCTCTAGTCTGGATTGAAGACTGAATTAATTATTGTGTTTAGTCACCGATTATAAAATATAACCGACTGACAGCCCAAATTTCAAAACGGAATCGTTGTGATGGAAATGCTGATGTTTGTGGGTTAAATTCAGTGTTGAAGTTTATGAGCTTTTATTTCCTAACACAACTCATTGTATATCGACACTGTGTTTAGATGTTTGAGAGAACCATACTTCTCTCAACACTTTCCCATGTGTAGTTTATTCTAATCACAAGTCTCTCTCCACCATTAACACAAAAGGTCTAATAGTGTTTTTAATAATGTTAATAGAACAATTTCAATGTCATGGCTGTTTCATGTTTCGGGTAAAAGCTGAGCTGGTGATTCTCAGAATGACGATTGTGGTCTGTGCAGAGCTTAAGCATTTGTGTAGTATTAAAGTGTGTTATTGTTTGTTGTTTATTTCCTGTAGGTTCCAAACGATGGCTGGACTGGAGGAAAGAGATAGAGCTGCTGTCAGATCTAGTCTACTATGGTTTAACAACATTCTCCGGTAGTCACCTACCACACCATCCGACTTTACTCACTTCATGTTTCACTATTTCAATTATTGTAGGCAGCATTTGATTTGATTCACCCTCTGCCTCAGGTTACCAAACTCTTGGTGAAGAGTATGTCAGCATCGTGCAGGTGGATCCCACTAAACGGCAGATCCCCTCCCGGGCAAGACGAGGCTTCTTTGTCCTCTGTCATGCCCTCTTGCCGTATCTCCTGGACAAGGTCCTGGTGTGCCTGGAGAACGAGCTGGATGGTGGGCAGGAGAGCCTCAGCGGTGTCAGGCGGCGGCAGACAGCTGCCGGGACATGGAGCCTGGAGGCTTGGCTGAGGAGGTGGGTGCAGAAGGCAGTGGGGCTGTTGTCAGAGCCCCAGAGGAAAGCGTGCCTGCCGGCCATTTTTGTCCTCCGACAGGGTCTGACCCTCCTGCACCGATTCCATGTGGCTCTGTTCTACCTCAGTGGCTCTTTTTATCACCTATCCAAGAGGATGGCCGGTATCAGCTATGTAGGTGACTTTTATTTTTTCTACATGTCTTACATGTATTTCTGACATTAGACAAAATAGAAAAATACTGTTTTATTACTACTATTTTCGAAGTTGGCCCAACCAAAGAGTGACGTAAACTTCTTCCACATTAGTGGGTGTGTTGATGAAAAGTCTTAATGTCAAAAGAAAGTCTGGAGGCTCTGCCTTGGACATTTGCGTTCACACATACTGAAGAACGTCCACAGATTCTCCGGAGTTCAGTGCATGTCTGGAAGCAGCTTCAGCCCATTCTGACACTTCCCTGGTCCTCTCACACTCGTGCTCACTAGACACACAGCCTCTCTCTCTCTCTCTCTCTCTCTCTCTCTCTCTCTCTCTCTCTCTCTCTCTCTCTCTCTCTCTCTCTCTCTCCACACAATAGACACATCTGCAAATAGAAACTTGGTAAATACAATATAATTGAGTTGTTGTGAACAGAATTTATGTATGTGTGTATTTGCATTTAGAGCAAGGACATTAAATCTACTCACAGGAGTAAAATATGTATTTCAATGTCAGGAGTGAACAGACAAACTTAGCGCCGTCCGTGGGTGTCGCCTGGCTTGGGCATCCGGGGCAGTTTTTTCTTAAGCCCCGAATAATTTGCCATTTGCTACTTTCACCGGTAAATACCTTCGCAACTGAACATCCACTAGAGGTGTATAAATGTCTAGATTCTTTAATGCAACGTGATGCGGACGTGGAAGACTCTGCATCGATGCAGTGAAAGACCATAATCGATTCATGTTTTCCGCTACATTCATTGTTTTATCGATGTCCCACCGCTGCATAATTATAACCACCGCTGCTTCAGGATCAGGACAGACACTCATTAAAGGTCCGGTCGTCCTGTGTCAGAGTCTCTGTCTGAGTCTGCTTTCTCGTTACTCGACCTCTGACACTTTAACATTAAACACCATCACTGATCACAAGTTATTAGGACACATACAGGACTGACGTTTACTTTGTGTTTGTTTGATTCACTCCAGAGTTTATGAGACACATGTTTACACCTGCTACACAACACGAGACGTAATGACGAGCACAGTCAGGACATCAGGGTTAAAGTGACCGGAATGATCTGGAGTCATAATCCGACATCATCGATTAATTACTTGATTTGAAGAGTAAGATACCAGCGGACACACAGACTCCTGCAAACAGAAGTTCCTGTCACAGACATTGAAAAATTGGTGCGGCATTTGGAATACCTATTTAGTCTTGAACAATGTCTTAACTGCTTTGTTACTATTATCTGTTTAGTATCTTGGTACAGAAAGAGACAAACGAAGAATAAATGTAATGCAGTATAAAATACAACAATTCTCTCTGACATGTATATACTCACAGAGTAGAAATATAAAGTTGAAATACTTTAGTACAATTGCTTACATGTTGTGAAATAAAAAAATAAATATTTACAGTATTTGTGACATTGTGTAGAAGTTATGTAAATATTGGGGTGCATATGTTCTCTTTACTAGGGAACAAAATAGGCTTGTTTCATATATAAAGAAGTTTATTAATACAATAACAACCCCCCACTCTGGGCTCAGCCCCAGATGTTTTACTGTACAGCTGTCTACTTGTCTACTCTTGGGACAGATGTTAATACCAGGACTGAACAGGGCTTCGGACACTTGGTCACACACCCTGCTGAGCCACTCTGACCTTGTTAGATGTAGCTAACCGTTGCTGTACATGTGGTACCGGATTGTAAACCAGTTTGATCTAAATCACTGCCTCACTGATTTATTTCACCATGTTTTATCTACATTCATTTCTCTGTGTGTGTAGCTGCATGTGATGGGGCGATACAGCAGTGACGGGACCATCAGGAGCAGCTACAGGCTGCTAGGTGCCGTGTCCCTCCTTCAGCTGGTCATCACTGTTTGTCTCCAGCTCAACAATTTCAGACAGAGACAGAGAGCCAGGACGGAGTGGAAGCTCTACAGAAAGCTCAGGTACAGAACAGACCAAAGGACACAGCCCACATACTCTTCCTCTGGTCTTGATGTCAGGGCAGAATGTTGGATCAAAAGGATGGATCCTTTTCTACAGAAATTATTTCAGTGTTGAAGTGAAATGAAATTGTGGCCTGTAGCAATAATTACTATATTGATATATAGTGCGACATTTAAATATGAACTTGATAATTCTGCTGACCTTCATAAATTGCCCATTGTGTTTACATGCGTGTTTGTTTAAATTAAAATGTCATCAACATTTTAGCCAATCTCATCACCTATGTCTCCGGGAGTGATCGGGTAATAATAACAATAATAATATCTTTATTTATATAGCACTTCTCAAAACACACACATGCCCTGTTCCAGCCACAACCAGCTGGAGATGAAGTGACAACATTTTTGGTTAAAGCCGAATTAGAGAGGAGAGTTAACATGAACAAGGTGGTATATCGAATTTGTTTAAGAACAGTGGCAACAAAATGTATTTAATTAGGACATATTACTATCTTTAATTATAATTCCAATGTTGGACTGAATATTCTTAAGAATTATGTACCTGTATTATAATGCTATTATATTTCCACATTATATCAGTGGTATAAAATGGTCTGAAAATTAGGATAAAAAATATAATTTATCCTGATAATTTCTGGGGAAATATCTTGTCCAACAAAAGTTGTTATGACAGGCTCAAGTAGAAGTCATCCAATTGGAACCGTTGGGAAACTTTGGTCTGGTCATTCTTTTTGACTTGCTAGCTCTCAGCAGCTGAACCATACAGAAAGTCTTGGATGCTGATTGTACCCAGTCAATATTTCCATTCATCACAAGCTATTGAGACACGCCAGGCCAGTGCAAATACTACACCACTTTGTGTTGTAGAAAAGACCTACATTCAACACATGACATGAACTCTGTCTGTGCAGTCCTCAGCGCACAAAGAGCTCGAGCTCCAGAGTCGCCCGCTGCATCCTCTGTCTGGAGGAGAGGAGACACTCCACCTCCACCCCCTGTGGACACCTCTTCTGCTGGGAGTGCATCACAGAGTGGTGCAACACCAAGGTCAGTTACACAAGTTACACCTGGATATGTGCAAACAGTACTCATGATGGAAGGGAATCAAAAGCAGCTCTGTTTATTCAGAGACTTTTGACTGTTTTGTAACACAAACATCTTAAGATCAGATGTTTTGAGGGATTATTTCCTAACAGAGACATACATGTCTTGAAACCTAAGCCTTTTGTCAAAGACATAATTACCTCCCTCAACCACACTGGAGTTTTAATGGTTCTCTTTGGAGTTATTGACCTCTAGTGCTTAAAGGCCTGCATTAAATACAAACTCCTCCTTCTCACCTACAAATCCCTCCACGCCCTAGCCCCACTATATTTAACCGACCACCTCCACCCCTACACTCCACTCAGAATGCTGCGGTCCTCGAATTCAGGTTTGCCCTCTATCCCCAACACCAAACTGCAAACCTTTGAAGACAGAGCCTTCTGTATCACAGCCCCCACCCTCTGGAACTTTCTCCCTTCCGAAATACGCAACGCTGCATCTCTGGACAGCTTCAAAAAACACCACCGGTTCACTAGGGCTTTTAGCCTCAGTTAATGCTCCACTCTGCTCTTTATTTCTATCCTGTTTTGTGTTATTACTTTTTTTCTTTTCTGTTCTGTCCTCACAGACATATGTAAAGCATCCTTGGGTCTCTTGAAAGACGCTATATAAATGCAAGCTATTTTTATTATTATTATACAGACACAGAACGTTCCCCCATGTGATGACACATGGTGACAGTGGTGAGAACAACTTTCCCACTCAGTAGAACTATTGAACAGAACCTGACTCCTGGTGGGAGGTCATCTGCCTCAATCAGGCTCCAACAAATGCAGACAGAGCTAGAACTTGAGCTAGTAAACATGGATGTCAATCAGGTTTCAAACTGAATGGAGGAAAAATGGCTTTGAAATGATTTAATGAGGGAAGTATTGGTCAAGTTGTTCCACAGTGAACTCTCTTCAAACCAGGGTACCACTGCTCGTAGCTGACCAGTGTAAATTCATTCTCTGGATAATTTTTTCTAAACAAGCTGACCCCACCAAGCCCTCAAGTGTGAAAATAATACAGACACTTGCTGACCCTGGGTGTGTAAATGTAACATTGGCATGTGTGTTTGTGTGATGCTTCTTATAGGCAGAGTGCCCCCTTTGTCGGGAGAAGTTCCAGCCTCACAGACTGGTGTACCTCAGGAACTACAGCTAGATCTACAGAGCCAGACAAAACACACACACACCCCCTCTGGAACACAAGAAGACAGAAATAGTGTTTTACAACTTTAACTTGGTGTTCCAACATATTGTTGCTTCTTCAGGTTTAACCTTTATGTTCTTTTTTTTTTTTTTATTAAGAGAAGATGTTGAATTAAAGTGAAACTTTGAATTGTCTCAATTAAATTGTGTAAATATCACTTCTATATAAAACTTTACAAAGATGATAATAAATTGCAGTTCATTTACAGATTACTGTTGCTTTTGGTTTTTAACAGTTTGTTAGGAAAAAACAGTGTGACTCTATTACACGATGGGACATGAACAGTAAGTATATTAAAAATGGATCAAGGCTCCTCTGCAGGACATCAGAGCAGTTAGTCTGTGCTTCATCCACAAAGCTGTCATGTCCAATCCAACAAGGAGCTGTTGAACTCTTTTTGGACAAATACAAACCTGCATAGGACTGAGACAGGTTTATCATGGGTGGCTCCAAATGTCTGTGGAGACCTTCGAACCCCTCAAACAACCACAGCAGCTCATGTTCTCATGATGTATATTGTTGTGCCAAGATCTTTCCTTTTTCACTGTGTCTGTAAAGAAAACCCATCAGCTCCCAGGAAGTTGCATGATCAGCAGCGCACATGGCTAATGGTGATGGAGAAAATCTGCTTGATGATTTCCAAACCTGCAGATAATCACCATCACCTCATGCAATCACTTGTGGCCTTTTTCAGCCTTCAGTCACTTTGCTGCCCCGCAGAGGCAGAGAGCTGTAACTACAGACAGGGATGCAGAGAGAAACTGTTAAGTTTCATGTAGGCTGTGGAGACGCAGAGCGATGTGCTTGGCACAGATAAAGCTCTCAGAACCTTTCATTCAAACTGAGGAGGAATGTCAGATAAACTTGTCCTCATAGCCCAGTCACAATCTGAAGCCACATTTAAACAATGAACTTTTCATCCATTTGTGTTCACAAACTGCAGAGGTTACCCTTTAGCAGGACTAGTGTATCTGCTGGTTTATTTCTGTAATAGGTGGAATTACTGTAGGACAACAAACTACTAATTCAGTGGTGGATCATCAGGATGAAACTTCTTAGTTGAACTATTTTCTGTATAGCAGAGTTAGATGATAAAATGGGTTTTGTGATAGCACAGTGTCAGAGTGAGCCACACATACGGTGACTATGGTCTGTAACCTATTTCCACAAACTATAATCTGATAAGCGTTAGGGAGATTTTTGTGACAACGCACTTAATTACAATTTAGAATTACGTAGTTGTTTTAATTATGGATAACAATATTTTAAAAAAAATTCTGTTTTAAGGCTGCGGTGTTGAATGTTTTTATCAACACATTAACATTCTATCAATTTGTACAGCTTTTTCTCCAAAGCAACTTACAATAGATGTACAACATATGGTACACAGTGAAAATTAATATTCTAAGGTTTTAAATGTTTTAGGGCGGGTTTAGAGGTGGTTTTCGGACCGCTGTCAAGTGAACTCTGGAGCAGTTAAGTTCTAGTGTGACCTCCCTTCGAACCAATAACAGGAAGCATACCAGTTTATCTGTCATTTAATTGGTTTAATAAGGTTTTCTCTTCCTGTTTTGATGACCGGAGGGCTACCACACCGTTTGCGGCCAAAATGATGACTGGCAGGGGTCAAACATGGACTCAGGATGAAGTGAGATGCCTCCTGGATATTTGGGCTGAAGAGAACATATCTCGAATACTAGAGAAGGTGCATAGGAACACACAGAGGTATTCAAAATACTTAGCGAGAAAATGAAGGAGAGGATTCCAGCGAACTGTTGAGCAGTGTCGAGTTAAAGTAAAAAAACTACATCAACAGTAGATCAAAGTATGCAACGCTTTGCAGAAAAGTGGTAGCTCTGCAGATGTAAAGGACAAATTTGTGTGGTATGACGACATGATTCTTAACTCAAGACCCACTGTGAGCCCAGTAGATGTGGAGTCGTACGTGGAGGAGCCCGGAGGAGCATGCACCTAATCATTGTCGTCTGCTGTGGATAGTCACAGTAACGGGAGGAAGTGATGTATGGTGAATATTCAATTATTTAATGCTCGCTGTCTCATCAGATGTTCATATGCGCGGTCCTCTAATGTTTGATTATATGCACTCCAGGTCAACAGAACCTGACGGTGTTCCATGATGTACCATATTCAAGTAGAAATTGAGATTGTTGTGTTTTTACCGGCACGATTGAATGACAATAATAGAGCGACATTTCCATCACATGGCTCTTGTTTACACTTTCTGAGCTGTTGGCGCTTTGCCTTTGTGAACACGAACTGGATCATTTGGAAAATTCAAACAATATATGACTGACACTGATTCAAACCAGGAACCGGACCTTTTGGTGTGATGTGAACCCATCCCCAAATCAGGGTCTTTATGCTTTTACTGTTATTTGGTTGAAGGAATTCTAACACTGTTGTTACTGAGACATTGGGTGGAGGGTCTATGTATGTTATCATTCAGTAATATTATCTACAATATAAATAGTAATAACTCTGGGGAAGGTTTCTTCAAAAGGTTCCACAATAATTGGTCATATAGAACCTCGATATGACATTTTCTAATATAATGTGAATCTAAAATGGAATATAGCCCTGCCGTAAAATATAAAACATGTGAGCTGCACACTGCAGACAGACAAGAAAGAAATGAAGCAGGGCAACACATCTGGTTTCTCAGGTGCTAAAAGAGGTTTAGGAAGAAGAAGAGCTACATCATCATCTCCTGAGCTGCTGGGACATGTCAGATAAAACCCAGCTGCTGATGGGAGCAGCTATTCAGGGGCTGAGGGGAAGCATTCTGCTGATTTCCCTGCAGAAAGAGGAGATGGATGAGTGGGAATCCTGTTTGAATGTCCTCACAGTAGATTCAATGTAGTGGTTGGTGCTCCCTTTTAACCACGTGTTTTATATAATTGAGTTCTGCCAGAATTTTCACTTTTGTGTGTCTGGTGACTGTCACAGAGGCCTTTCATTCCTAGCAAAAGAAAATATAAAAATCATCGTAATGAATATCAGTCAAACCCAATACAATCAAATATTTGTGCTTGTGTGTGTGTGTGTGTTTTCTTTAAAGCAGCAGAACAATCTGTTAACAAAGTCAAAATCGACTTTATTGTCAATTCTGCTTATGTAAAGGACATATACGGGTTTGTCTCTCCCTAATCCCCAGTGTAAACATATTAGTAGACATATAGGTACTCAATGTATAAGTAACAGTCAACATATACGTAATAAGCTTTTGAACATATAAGTGCATAACATTAAGTACTAAAGTGACATGCAAGTACACAACACAGTAGGTAGTCTACAGACACAGGGTAGATAGTATATCAGTAGTGCAAACCAGAATAGAGCAAAAATAGCTTTAGGAGTGCAAAATAGGGAGAGCAATAATCACATCTATATATAATGAAGTTCACTGCTGTTGTCTGATATGTACAAAGCATTCAAATCCATCCCATAATGTAAGACTTGTAAGATGAAGGTATCTCTACATGCAGAAAGAATAGTTTAACAGCACTGGGTCTGTATTTTTTCTTTCTGTCAGTATTTACACCAAACACAGTCTAATCATATGAGACATGGTGACAAAGCTTCTCAGTCTCCATCTGTCACTGTGAGGTTATTGGTCCCTTAAATTGTTTCCTTTTCAGATGAGTGAGGAGATGCAAATGCTGGTTCCCCTTCATTAAATTAGACTTACAACACACCCAGCCTCTACTACTACTTCCACACTGCTACTTTCCACTTCACCACCCAAAACCTCACACTGCCAGGCATTAAATTAACATTCTGCCAGGGTGTAAATCTGGAGGCCCAAAGTCGCTTATCAGGGACATAACTGTCAGATACTGAGCCTCTGGTCAGTTTGATGAACCATCTTGCTCTGGACCAAAGAGCTGGACAGTTAAACTGTCCTAACTAGTAAAATAACAGCATTGGGAATGTTACCAACAATGTTCTGTTAATGTTTTCAGCTGGTTGTCTTTTTTTGGTTCCCAGAAAATAAAGATAGTAAAATGTCCTCTAAAAACTTTCAAAACAATTTTATCTTAACCTTCTTAAAATGTTTAATGATAACAGTATTAGAACCTTTAGCACCAACAATCAGAACATGTTACTGAAAAGGATAACATGTTTGTTGTAAAAAGGTTCTGGGAATGTTACTATGCAATGTTATACTGTTTTCAGTGGGTAGTTTTATTTGGTTCCCAGAATATTCCTGTTTAAGTTCTCTAAAACATTATAAAAATGTTCATAATAACCATTTTAAAATGTTTACGGATAACATTATTAGAACATTAATTTCTAACAACCTTAAAACATGTTCTGAAAGTAGTAAGTTTTGTCAAAAAAAGGTTCTGAGAATGTTACCATGCATTCAAATGGTTCAAAATAAGTGCCGGATTCATGACACGTGGAATTAAATATGTATACTACCGTTCAAAAGTTTGGGGTCACTTAGAAATTTCCTTGTTTTTCAAAGAAAAGCACTGTTTTTTCAATGAAGATAACATTAAGTTAATCAGAAATACACTCTATACATTGTTAATGTGGTAAATGACTATTCTAGGTGGAAACGTCTGGTTTTTAATGAAATATCTACATAGGTGTATAGAGGCCCATTTCCAGCAACTATCACTCCAGTGTTCTAATGGTACATTGTGTTTGCTAATCGCCTTAGAAGACTAATGGATGATTAGGAAACCCTTGAAAACCCTTGTGCAATGATGTTAGCACAGCTGAAAACTGTTTTGCTGGTGAGAGAAGCTATAAAACTGGCCTTCCTTTGAGCTAGTTGAGTATCTGGAGCATCACATTTGTGGGGTCGATTATACTCTCAAAATGGCCAGAAAAGAGAACTTTCATGTGAAACTCGCCAGTCTATTCTTGTTCTTAGAAATGAAGGCTATTCCATGCGAGAAATTGCGAAGAAACTGAAAATTTCCTACAACGGTGTGTACTACTCCCTTCAGAGAACAGCACAAACGGGCTCTAACCAGAGTAGAAAGAGAAGTGGGAGGCCTCGTGCACAACTCAGCAAGAAGACAAGTATATTAGAGTCTCTAGTTTGAGAAATAGACGCCTCACAGGTCCTCAACTGGCAGCTTCTTTAAATGGTCCTGAAACGCCAGTGTCAACGTCTACAGTGAAGAGGCGACTCCGGGATGCTGGCCTTCTAGGCAGAGTGGCAAAGAAAAAGCCATATCTGAGACTGGCCAATAAAAAGAAAAGATTGATATGGGCAAAAGAACACAGACATTGGACAGAGGAAGATTGGAAAAAAGTGTTATGGACAGACGAATCAAAGTTTGAGGTGTTTGGATCACACAGAAGAACATTTGTGAGACGCAGAACAGGTGAAAAGATGCTGGAAGAGTGCCTGACGCCATCTGTCAAGCATGGTGGAGGTAATGTGATGGTCTGGGGCTGCTTTGGTGCTGGTAAAGTGGGAGATTTGTACAAGGTAAAAGGGATTTTAAATAAGGAAGGCTATCACTCCATTTTGCAACGCCATGCCATACCCTGTGGACAGCGCTTGATTGGAGCCAATTTCCTCCTACAACAGGACAATGACCCAAAGCACACCTCCACATTATGCAAGAACTATTTAGGGAAGAAGCAGGCAGCTGGTATGCTGTCTGTAATGGAGTGGCCAGCGCAGTCACCAGATCTCAACCCCATTGAGCTGTTGTGGGAGCAGCTTGACCGTATGGTACGCAAGAAGTGCCCATCAAGCCAATCCAACTTGTGGGAGGTGCTTCAGGAAGCGTGGGGTGACATTTCTACAGATTACCTCAACAAATTAACAGCTAGAATGCCAAAGGTCTGCAATGCTGTAATTGCTGCAAATGGAGCATTCTTTGACGAAAGCAAAGTTTGAAGAACAAAATTAATATTTCAAATAAAAATCATTATTTCTAACCTTGTCAATGTCTTGACTATATTTTCTATTCATTTTGCAACTCATTTGATAAATAAAAGTGTGAGTTTTCATGGAAAACACGAAATTGTCTGGGTGACCCCAAACTTTTGAACGGTGGTGTATATTTAAACATTCTGCTTAAAAAGTATTTAGAGAATTGACCGCTGTCACATCAGTTTGAAGTGGGTCATAGTGAATGAAAGAAGACTCCAAACTTAAGATGAGCAGTAGGGACCAACAATTAGATACTTTTGGGTCATTCGAGTGCTCTGTTTTCACTATAATTATTTCGCTAAGATAGGGATGAAGACCATGAAGACATTTAAAACTAAAAGAGGATCCTGAGGAACTGATAACCAATAGTTATTTCTATCTCATTTGGTCATTTACATATGCTACAGCATATAGGTAGTTATAAATCTTTATAGCAATTATACGGCTGATCACCTTTAAATGCACAAACCATGAGCTATACTGTACATACATACACATGCTGTAAAGGCATTTAGTACTACATGAGTAGCTGTATACTCACCACAAATGTCCAGTGCACATTTCTTATATTGACAAATCCAATGGCTCCATCATAGTCATCAAATGTAACCTGACAAAAATGAAAAAAGACCTGTATTTTTTCAGTAATATACAGAAGCAAAACGATTTCACATTAAACCTCATGTATTTTCCTTCACAGTACCAACCAAAAACAGGGAAGCTGCTATTTCACATGTACAGGTTAAAAACATTTTCCAGTATCACATCAAGGATTATAATAACACTAATACTAATACTAATAACACCCCTTCAGACTACAATACTAAAATAATAACTTATATTATTATAAATTATTACAGTTGTAATCACCTTCTTTAACCCTTGCCTGGCCATCTGCTCTCTTGTGCCGTGTAAAATTACACCACAGATTTAGTGATTCATGTGGTATAGTCGGCCAGCAGTTTCCTCAGAAGTAAGGATGGCTCTAATGTAACATTCCTTTACCTTTTGGATAAATTGTAGGGAAATTAATCATACAAAAATGTCAGGAATGAAGAGGCTAAGATTAAGTCATGTTAAATTACATTGCTGTCAAGATGTTTAAGAAGTCCCACTCCAGACCTTCTGGATCTACTTGGATATCCTTTTATGCAGCACAACTCATGACATTTCACGCAAACTTCTTTAAGGATTGATGCATCAACAGATGAATTCATCTGAGATAAACAATCTGGTACAACAACGGTTTTAAACCGGGGTGAAGTTAATTTAATATTTGACATTCACCGGTTTTCGTGGCTGTTACCTTCAATAGCTTTGAGTCAAAGCCTTGATGTCTCCCAGTTTTGGAATATGTTGGAGAGTTGATTTAGGAAGAGGTTTCACTTTTTAACCAAGTGAAAAAAGATGACGATGTAGTTGAGAGCGCAAAGAACTGAATCTCAGTCCCACAGCCCGTCACTACAGGTGTAGTTAGGGACCGTCATCAAAGTGCAATACATCCTATTTCAATCTTCAATCACTTTTGGGTTTTTCAACATAGAAATCTCAAATGACTGCCATTATATGTAGTGACAACCCTGAAACATGTCACACCTAAATAATAACAAATCATCTGCAAATCATGGGTATCATTAATATTTTTCCTAAATTATGCACATTTCAAGTTTGTAGCTTCAATAGCTTGCTCATTTTTCAAACCACCTCTCATGGGTCTTGGACATCATCTCACAACTTTAGCAGCTGTTAGTTTGTGAAAAAAAAATCCCTTACCGCAGTAACTAGTGACGTATTCACAATCAAGTTAAACATTTTTATTAAAAAAAACTACGGTGGCCCTGAGAGCTCAACGCACTGCAACTTAAGAAAACACAATTACATTACAGAAACGAAATTACATTACAGAAACGAAATTACATTACAGAGCAATTACATTACAGAAAATGACATCGGAAGTGTTTCCAGAGGACACCTAAAAGTGATGGACACGTCCGGATGTTGTTGCTGCCGCAGTTTGGAGTTTTTAAAGCCGGTGTCCATCCGAGATTGGAAAATTAACTAAACTGTAAGTTTTTTTTGTTTATTTTCATCAAATCAGTTTATTATCATAAATAATCAACTTTATTACTGCAGATGTATCCTGTTAACCCTCTGAGAGCCACTGGGCTGTATACGATCTCAAATATCATGTCTTTCGAGCGTAATGACTCAATGGTTTGAGCTAGACACGTTTTTTTTCCTGTTAAACTGAAGAAACAGCGCTAACAAGCAAGCCCCTGTTTGTGAGTAATTTACAGCACTTAGCATTCACATTCTTCCTTTTCTCCAAGAAATGTATTGTCCATAATGTGGAACCAAATTTGTTGGACGTTTTTGTGGCTCCTGTGGCAGCAACATTGAGTTTTTGGCACCTTTTGTAGAAGATGGTATGTGATATTCTGTGTTTGGTTGTTTTGGTTTTCTCTCTCTCTCCCCCTCCCCTTTCTGTTCTTCCGCTGCAGGTCGTGTGTGTGTGGCAGGGGGTGTGGCTGGCTTCCCCGCTGCAGCAGACAAGGCACACCTGCTCTCACTCATTCATCAACCTCTCCATAAAAGCCTGGTCTTGACTCCACTACGCCGCCAGATAATTCCGTCTTGTTCGGTAGCTTTTGTTTGACAAACTACTAACCCGTGTTTTCCCCTTTTTTGTTATGCAGACCTCCCGTGTGCCTTGCTGCTCTGCTGCGTTTTGTTTTCCCGTGCCGTGTCCTCCCCATTCCTGTTCAGTGTTCGTGTCTTCTTGTGGATATTCCAGCCAGCCAGCACCCTGCCTCCACAGCCTGCCTTCTCTGCCTATTCGTACAATAAACTCTGCCTTAGTTCCAAATCTGTTTCCAGTCTCTGCTTTGGGGTCCAACAATCCATAACACAATTATCTGGCCAAAATGGACCCCACGGATGCTGATAAGATCAGACAGGCTCTGTCCAACCAAGGAACTCGTGTTGGGCAGCACGAGAAGGCTCTTCAAGAGGTTATGGAAGTTCTCCGTAGCCTGTCCTCAAATATGGCACAGATCGGTGGCCGCATTGGACCAGCTTTCCACTCACCTAACCACGCTGACGGCTCCTGTCCAGCTCCGGCTCCGGCTCCGGCTCCAGCTCCGGCACTCCCACTACCAGCTCCCTCTGTCTCTCATCCGACAACCCCGGGAACCCTTCATCCCCACACCCGCCAGGTATTCAGGAGTGTTAGGGTCATGTAGACAGCTCCTTCACCAATGTTCACTCGTATTTGACCAGCAGCCGTTCACGTATTCTTCAGACAAGTCGCGGATTGCCTTTGTTATGAGTCTCCTGTCGGAGAGAGCCGCGGCTTGGGCTGTAGCCGTTTCCCACAGTAATTCACCTATTTGCTACTCTTTTCAATCCTTCACAGCCGAATTCCTCAAAGTTTTTGATCACCCCCTGCAAGGAAAGGAAGCCGGTAGCCGGCTCCTCTCCTTACGTCAGGGCTATAACTCGGTGGCAACATACTCTATTGACTTACGCATTCTCGCAGTCGAGAGTGGGTGGGATGATAGAGCACTGCAAGGGTTTTTTCTCCGCGGTCTTAGAGACCAGCTAAAGGATGAGCTAGCGGCTCGGGATGAAACAACTTCCCTAGATGAGTTGATTTCTTTGGCCGTCCAATTAGATAACCGCCTCCGTGAGAGACGCAGGGAGAGATCAGGTAGGGATAGCCACACCCCTCCCTTGGATCTGACAAAGAACCCACACCATCGGGGACCTGCAGCTCCTCCTTTTCCATCTTCCTCCTCCTGCGGGGGCCCTCCGCAGACAGCCTCTTCACCCCTCTGCAGCTGGGGAGGATGAGGCTCACTCCTACAGAACGTCAACGTCGCCATCTCTTGAAGCTCTGCAGTTACCATGGCCAGGACGGTCATCTGATAGCCCACTGTCCGGCCTTGCCAAAAGGGCGGGCTCATCAGCCACAGGAGGAGCGCTGGTGAGCCATTCCTCAGTTGTTTCGTCTCCTCCTCGCCTGCAACTCAAAGGTACTGTCTCATGGTCTCAGGTCTCTCTACCTCTTTTAGTCCTTGTTGACTCCGGTGTGGATGACAATTTCATTGACTCTGACTACATTTCTCAGTCAAATCTTCCCTCTGAGCCCCTTCCTGAACCCAAGAATGTGTTTGCCCTCGATGGGAGGCTTCTTGCCCGTGTCACTCACCGTACAGTTCCAGTGTCTCTACAACTTTCTGGTAACCATCACAAAACAATATCACTTTACATCATCCCATCTCCTGTATCTCCGCTAGTGCTAGTTCTCCCTTGGCTTAAACTCCACAATCCACACATAGACTGGCTTCCGGTTAAATCTAGAATAGAATTTAAAATTCTCCTCCTCACCTTCAAGGCCCTTAATAATATGGCACCATTATACCTCAAAGAGCTGATAGTACCTTATCAACCCACTAGAGCACTGCGCTCCCAGAATTCAGGCTTACTTGTCATCCCTAAAGTCTCTAAAAGTAGAGTAGGAGCCAGAGCTTTCAGCTATCAAGCTCCTCTCCTGTGGAATCATCTCCCACTTTCAGTTCAGGAGGCAGACACCATCTGTACGTTTAAGAGTAGGATTAAAACCTTCCTTTACGATAAAGCTTATAGTTAGAGCCGGTCCAGGCTTGTCTTAGACCTGCTCTTAGTTATGCTGCTATAGGTCTAGAAGGTCGGGGGACACATGACACTTGGAGCTTCTCTTTCCAGCTTCTCCTTCCTCTTCTCAATCGTTATCACATCAAAGTAATTCATATCTCATCAATACATGTTACTGACTTGACTTCTTCCCCGGAGTCCCTTTGCCTTATCATCCGCAGATCCAGGGCCGCGGCTGTGGCCACATCATGGATTATGATCTGTGGATCGCGTATCAGAGATCGTAATGGTGGATCCAGTATGACAGATTCTGTATCGTGCTGGCTGATCGTGATAATAATGGCGGATCCTTTATCGTGTTGGCATCTGATAATGGGGGTGGACCACGATCGAGGTGGCAGCTGATGATGGATCCTAATGGCGGCAGTGGACAATGACTGTGGACTATAGTGGCAACCGATCTTGATGGTGGATCATGATCTTGCTGGTTGCTGACCATAGACTATGATTGCAGCAGAACTGCTCGATACATAGTATTTCTCCTCAGATACTTGACCATTACTGACAATAATCCATCAATTCATTGACCTTCAGTTATGCTTAAAAATGTTTACCCTTATCAATGCTGCTAAAACCTTTATCTTGATGATGTTCTACTTGACATCTATTGCACTTCTGTCCGTCCTGGGAGAGGGATCCCTCACATGTGGCTCTCTCTGAGGTTTCTACGTTCTTTTTACCCTGTTAAAAGGTTTTTTTTGTAGCTTTTCCAAACTCTTGTTGAGGGTT
The DNA here is from genome assembly GCF_022539355.2 of Hippoglossus stenolepis. NCBI lineage: Eukaryota > Metazoa > Chordata > Actinopteri > Pleuronectiformes > Pleuronectidae > Hippoglossus > Hippoglossus stenolepis. The sequence continues at coordinate 26,314,575 of NC_061488.1, forward strand.
AAGGGCAGAGGATGTCACACCTTGTTAAAGCCCTATGAGACAAATTGTGATTTGTGAATATGGGCTATACAAATACAATTTGATTGATTGATTGAGGGAAGGCAGGGGCAATTGGACACAGGTGAAACACATGAGGACTGGTGCAGACAATCACAGACTGGAAGTAAACTAGACACTAGACACACAAACCCAGACAACAAAATAAAACAGGAAGTGAAGAGAAAAAACACACTATGAACAGAGACTACAAAATAAAACAGGAAACAGAACACGGACACCGAAACAACTCAGACAAACATAAACACAAGGAAGTCAAGAAACACAAGGTAATGAAAAAACAGAAAACAATCTTAATAAAGAAGAGGACAAAATAAACACTCAGAATACCAAAACCCTTACATTGCGTGCATCAGCACAGACTGGCCTTCTTTTCAGTTCCTTCACATTATGGCAAACATCTAGATAGAAGTATAGAAAACAACTGTTGCCTTCAGGGTGGTTTCATCCTTGAGTTGAACATCCACAGTAACTGGGCAATCCTCGAAACAACAGTGGCCACTGCACTTGAAAATTTCTGCCTGGGTCTTAGACAACAGGGTTTTCACAGAGTGTCTTTTGAAGCCAAAGCTGCAGTACGGATGAATTGTCCTGAGTCCTTTGGCAATTACGTTTGTCCACTGCAGTCCTTGGAAAAGACTGCCCTTCTGACTTTCCCTTAACCCTTGCCATTCATTTCTGTCAATAAAAAAGACACAGGGCTGCTGTGGCAAACCACATCAGAAGAATTTCTCCTCTGTCTCGCTGCTGTCTGTGGAGTAACCTGGTTCCTTGTCACTAACCTGTTAAATGGGAAAAAATATTATAGCAAGCATCAGTGATCGAATTCTAGGTGTTTTTGCTCAAAAGAACAAAGTAGGTCTGGCTGCCAGGCATGAGCATGATCAACAAGTGGGTTACAGACCAAAGCAAAGTCACCTCATCTAGTTGGATTCAGTTTGAGACTGAACCCCCGCAAGGCAGCTGGACCAGACGCTGTCTCCCCCTCCACACTCAGGTACTGTGCGGACCAGCTGTCTCCAGTGTTCACAGACATCTTCAACACCTCACTGGCTGAATGCGTGGTACCTGCCTGCCTCAAAACATCCACCATCATCCCCGTTCCCAAAAAGCAGAGGATCACAGACCTTAATGACTACAGACCAGTCGCCCTGACCTCTGTAGTAATGAAGACCTTTGAGCGCCTCGTGCTGACCCACCTCAAGGCCATAACCAACCACCTCCTCGACCCACTGCAGTTTGCCTACAGAGCCAACAGGTCTGTAGACGACGCAGTCAACATGGGACTCCACTTCATCCTCCAGCACCTTGACTCCCCCGGCACCTACGCCAGGATCCTGTTTGTGGACTTCAGCTCCGCATTCAACACTATTGCCCCAGCTCTTCTCCGAGACAAGTTGACACAGCTGAGCGTGCCTGAGCCCACCTGCAGGTGGATCACTGACTTCCTGACAGACAGGAAGCAGCGCGTGAGGCTGGGCAAGCTTGTCTCTGAGCCCCGGACCATCAGCACTGGAGCCCCACAAGGTTGTGTGCTCTCCCCTCTACTCTTCTCCCTCTACACCAACAACTGCATCTCCAGCCACCCTCTGTCAAACTCCTGAAGTTTGCAGACGACACAACCCTAATTGGATTAATCTCCAATGGGGACGAGGCCGCCTACAGAGAGGAAGTTGACAGCCTGGCTTCCTGGTGCAGCCAGAACTTCCTGGAGCTGAACGCTTGAAAACTGTAGAGATGATAGCAGACTTCAGGAGGAGCCCAGCCCAAACCGCCCCCCTGACCATGTGCGACTCCCCAGTTAAAACAGTGGAGTCTTTCAGATTCCTGGGGACTATAATTGCACAGGACCTGAGGTGGGCTGAGAACATCACCACCATCATCAAGAAGGCCCAGCAGAGGATGTTCTTCCTGCGGCAACTGAAGAAATTCAACATGCCGCAGGAAGTGATGGTCGAGTTCTACACGGCCATCATTGAGTCCATCCTCACCTCATCAATTTGCCTGGTTCGCTGCCTCCACTGCCAAGGACAAGGGCAGACTGCAGCGGATCATTCGGTCAGCTGAGAAGGTCATCGGCTGTGACCTGCCGGCTCTCCTACACCTGTTCCACTCCAGGACCAGTAAGAGAGCAGGCAAGATCATTGCTGATCCTTCCCATCCCGGCCACCACCTATTCCAGAGACTTCCATCTGGAAAAAGGTTCTGGGCCATCAAGCCCAAAACCTCGCGCCACCTGAACAGTTTTTTCCCCATGGCAGTGGGGCTCACAAACAAGCCCCCTGCATCACACTGACTCTGCCCCCCCGCACATAACTTATAACTTATATATTATTGGCACTATCCCCGAACCAATCACTGCACCTTAGCACCGCACGTGCCCATAACATAACCTATTGTTTTTTTCTGTATATATTGTTGTTTTATGTCCGATTGTTGTTTTTATGTCCAAAGGCACCAACCACACCAAGGCAATTTCCTGTATGTGTAAATATACTTTTTTGATTGTCACAAAGCCTTCAGCATTTCAATATTTGCACTCAAAGTTACAACCTGTGTACCACGTTCATTGGATGTGAAGAAAACTGAGGATAGTTCAAGTCACTTTAATCATGATTGCTAAAAGATATCTTGAGTTGAGCGAAATATGTCTGAACCATTCACTTTCACTGATCAATATGACAATATTGACCAATCATGAAAATATTGATTGGCACAAGTGATTGTGCAATTACCTGATTCAGACTCACGATATGTACTGAGATTAATGATTAGATGGGATAAATTAGATAAATGGTCAGCCAACTTCCTGCTATGCCCTGCCCCAAAGTGATGTTTCTTTGAGGACCATTGTTTTCGACCACTGATTATATATAATGGTAATGTGTATCACAGTGTAGTGTGTATGAGGTCAAAAATTGAAAAAAGTCCATTAACCTTACTGTTTTTGATAGAGTTGAAAAATGGGGGTAAATGTATCACAGTAGACTTTAATGATCCAAGGATCTTTTTTGTAGATCACATAGAGATGAACTTGTGTTTGAAAATTCAAGTCAATTGGACTTATTTGTGAATGGCTTGGTTTTTTTTAATTTGAATTTCTAGGCCTTGATTACAGCGCTACCATGTAGTCATTTGCAGGCATATTTCCTAGAAAGCATATGGACACTATTTGCAGTTGCTTGGCTGATTTTCATGTTTTTATGGTGGTGTGGATTGGCTCTTGTGACGACTCTGGCAGGTGTGAGAAAACTCTGACTGCGCATAATTACCTGTGATGCACTGTACATGTGAGTCTGCTCTGCTTCAGTGGTGCCTGAACATGGGTCACTACGAGAAGAGTGGGTGCACAGTGTGCAACTTTGGAGGCTGGATGTAGACTACCCATCCAATCAGTATTTAGACATGGTAATAGTATTTTCTGTGCTTTCTTCCATTGGCTGAACATTTTACTATTGAATCCATTAATTGTATGGGCAAGACACCCGTGTGCTGGGGCTCATTCGGACTGCCACTATGTAAGGTTAACATTGCACGTTATTTACAAAATAGATGAAATTACCTTTGTACAGGTGGACTGCAGCGAATGTCTGTCATCACTCTCCTGTGTCACCAATGATGCAACATCAGTGGGAATGTCATCATCTAGGTCTTTCTCCACCACATCCTGGAAAGACAGATGGGGTGGGATCATTAATTAAAAGACCACAAGAGTGCACAGGAATGAAACACATTAGAAAGTTGAATGAAAAGTACAGTTTCATCATCTTACAGTTCTTATCTCTCAATCAATTTAAGTGCATATCAATCATACACTAATTACGTAATAGACCTGCCAACATGATTCAGTTTGCGTGTTACAAAGTTCTCTGTAAAACATCACTGGATAGACCTATTTTTTAAAAAGCACCACCAAACACAACAGTAATAACTGTGCATACTGCACTAGATGAAATGTAGCAATACGTACCAAAGGGATGTGCGTATAGAGATGGCAATGACATAATGAATTCTATAAAAATGACATGTAACACATCACAGTTATTGTTAATATGTATTAGGTACTTCATTACAAAAAGGATTTGTTAAATCAATTTCTATCAATAAATTTAAAAGTGTTGCATTCACTTGGGCCAAAAAAATTATCTTTTTGAAATAGAGTAAAAAATAAGAAATTACCTTCTGGTGATCAAGTATTGCCCGTACGGAGCTTCACGCGTTAATAGTGTATTGGAAGCCTCCAATACCTTGTAGACATTTTTCAAACCAGCTGGACTGTACCTGTAGTCCTTTATGTTGCACCGGGTTCAGGAAAATGCCTTGATAGTTGATACTATTTCTTCCAGGCGTCGTGTACGAAATTAAATAGGCAATAAAGCATTTGCATGACCAAATGTTTTGAAGCAGTAAGAGATGTTGTGTCAGTGAAATATAAACTATTTATAATATATATAATGACTAGTAATGCTATAAGTATTGTAAAAGTGAGTCTCAAGTAAATACTTTTATATTGTGTGAATGTATTGTCTATGTGCTTTCCTTTCCAAAAGGTGTTAAAGTGCAGAATCTGAAAACAAAATAAATAAGTAAACATTAAATATTTCAAAAAACAGGAGAAAAAAAAACATGATGCAGTGAGCATGTTTAGGACTGTAGCTCATGTGTAATTTGATATATTATTCTAAGAGATATATTACACACAAATCAAAGAAACAAAATCATATAAGTATGACAAACAGGAATGAACCTGAATCTCCAGAAAAAACATCCTCCACATTTATTTACATGTACCAAAATAACTACAAGGTTAAAAATCTTGAACTGGCATATCAAATCTACCAGACAATAATCACAGTCAGCTAAGCAGATGATTTTATATTCTTCCACTAGACCTACCATTTCTCACAATCACAGACAAAAATAGGGTGAATCATCCACAAAAGCTATGTATGAATCTAGACTCTAGAGCGTCATCCGAATCCTGGGTAGCATTTGGAAAACTAATGGCTCACTTGTTTCATTGCTAAATTCATTAAAGCGTTACTTTTGCTCCGCACCTGAGGAGCAAGAGCTACCATGTACAACGTCAGTATATCACCTAATGGCGTCCACCATTACCCAATGGTGATAGGTAGTGGGCGCTGTTATTGTGGCTACAAACTGAAACTTCGAAGTGAAATAGCGACATTGTTTTCCAATGTCGACTCTGCTCTCCCTTCACATAAACTTTTTCTGTGACAGAAAAAAGTTTTTTAAAAGTTTTTTTCAAAAGACATGGCTGATTGGATTCTTACCTGTCCTTTTCAGTTGGCCTACTCATCTTTTCAGAATGATAGTAGCCTACCTGCTCAACAATAACTTGAAACGTTAATTGTCTCGATGCATATACTGTATTAATCCCTCACTATCCAAGTCCACTGTCTTTTTCTCAATGTATCCGCCCGACGAGTCCTCACCACTAATCACTCGGGGTCAGCAGACTGTCGCGAGAAGCGATTGCGTTAGCCAATCCCATTGTGCAAAAGACCATCACCTGCAAAATTGGGCTGGTCCACTACCCTAATTATTTTTTTTAAATCAAACTTTTATCAAATTTGTGCAGGGAGGGGCGAGCGGAGCTGTTCAGCAACAAGGTGCTGAAACATTACAAAATCACGCTAACTGTATATCAGTGCAAGCCCAGGAGAAATATCACGATCCTGAGCACGCAGTACCATCTCCAAGGAAAGCAATAGAAAGCCAGTGACAGTGACATACTACAATAAAACAAAGTCGGGGTTGACGTGCGTGAATAGCTCGCCATTACTCCGTGGAAAGGTTATTATTATTATTTAATTCAACTGTTCAGTGGGTGCTTTATTGGCGCAGAAAGTTTTCAAAAGCATCAAAATTAATTAATCTATCATCTCTCTCCTCAATTGGCACCGTAGGCGGCCTGTTATGATATTTCTGCCCATGCTGGATTTTGCTGTCATCAATTCCCATGCCCATCAATACTGCTGTATCTATGAGCTGCATGCGTGACAAATCCCTATAGGACTTCATGCTTCATGGCCCAAGAACTGCGCACAGGTGGATGGCACCACTCGTGTCCTGCCCTCGCTGAGTACAGAGGAGTGGAGAGGGGCCTGCATGAGTGAGGCACAATGCATCAAAACACCACTTAAAATATGCTAATATCTTCTTTTAACGAGCCTTCAAGGCCCAGAAAAAAGTCTGTTTCCGATTTTCGTTTTTTTAGAAAACTTCAAAAGCACTGGACAACACAACAGGATAAGCCACAAATTACAAAAGCAGACATTAACTATCAGCTGGGCATGTGGTGGGCACTCAACTCTCATGGAATCTTGCAATCCAGCTTCCAAATATGACTACATTATTAATACATTGGGCCACTTTCACAGATTTGCCCTTGAATTTTCTCAGTTATTCTGCAGTGAAAATTCATGAAATCTTATATGACCATAGTCAGAGACACCACGAACAGGAATCCACTGGAAATGACAAAAATTCAAGGGGAGGCTGGCTTCACACATGACGGCTCACTTTACTGCAGTCATGACAGAGAGACAGAGAGAGAGAGAGAGAGACTACCACTGGTGTAACTAAATACCCCGCGCCCGTGTCCTATAGGCATCGCCGTTCTGTCAAGCTGTGATCTTTTATCAATCATGACATAAATAAATGAAGGAAATAAATATAATAAAATATTAATTCTAGCTTCTATTTAGAATCCATGTATTGTCTACTTACCAACCGTATGTCTGAAATGATTGCGACCAGCCATACTAACACTCTGGATAAAGAAAATCAAAAGCACATTTTCAAATGCATATCAATCTGTCTATTAAGTATATACTGTTATATTTCGAGTTTTATTATGTTGGTCTAGTGGATTAGAAGGGTAGTGATACAAATATGATTTTTATTCAAAAAGTAACAAAGGAAAAGTTAAAATAAGGAATTGTGTTGATCAAAAACAAGTTCATTGGGGAATACCTGAAATACTGAATGATCACTTTTGATCTATGTTGTGTATCAAAGGGTTAAAATCACGTCTGCTGACTTTAACCAGCAGCGACAGGAGGACATTGTTGTTTATTAGAAGGGGTTTGCATAGCTTGTTGTGGCATCACAAGGGGACAGGTTGTGGAGGGGCGCTACATCCTCACCCAGGATCAGTGCCCACAACCCAAAATGGCCGCCGGGCTAGAGACTACAGCTCCCAGACTGCCTCATCGTGCACCCAGCTGCAGGTGCTTAAGGCCCCTAATTGAGGCAGGGCTGGAAGACTGAATAAAGGGCAGAGGGGAGAGCACCACTCGAGAGGAGTTGGGCCCGGAGTAGGAGAGAGGATGCCTACATGGAGGAACAGCTACCGAGGACCTTGCAGGGTTGGATTACTTTTGTATGGTGAAGAAACCACTTTCTCCTCCGGGACGCTTTATGTTTATTCATGGTCTTTTGTTTATTTTTATTTTTTGATTTAAAGGAACTGCCAGTGGGACGGACCAATAAACCTTTTTCATTTATACTGTCTGATGGTGCCTGTTTTACGCTCTCTTTTGCACTGCCCAGCCCTAGGGACAACCCGTGACACTACATTGTGTATCAAAGGGTTAATGTGTGGAAGAGCATTTCCTCTTCTACAATGAATAAGGTGTTGCCATCATAAGGAGACTTAACTGTGAGTGACCTGTGTAGATGAATCCAGCAGCGACAGGAGGACTCATGAAGCTTGACCCATCCAGTAAAAGCTTGTTCACCAACTTTACTCACAAAAACAACGCACAAGCTTCCACCTCGTTGAGGGATGTTTTAACATGACATGTGTTTGGTGTGTGTGCATTGTAATGATCACCAGCGTCAAACAAAAGAACTTAGCTTGGAGCTGGCCACCTAATATCTCAGCGGGTCGGTAGTGTAATGAGATCGTCATCAGTCCAGAAGCTAATACTGCTTTACCATGTCGTTTCGAATCCTGTTCAAGTTTTTTTGTACTATATTTTTTTACCCATATGATTTAAATTAGAGCTGTGATCTTTTATCAATCATGACATATAAACACAACTGGGAAAATAAATGAAGGAAATAAATAAAAGAAAATATTAATTCTAGCTTCTATTTAGAATCCACCATTACATAAGTATTTTAGTACAACAAACAGGAGACCATGGATGTGTGATGTGATTTTGGTGAGAATACACTCTATTAGAGTGAAGTTATTGAATAGTTTTGTAACGTCTCTTTTCGGTGTTGCACTTTGCAGACGGTCCCTGCGCTCTCGTCTTACAGCCGGATGTAAACAGACCAGACTGTCCAACTTCCCGAAGTCTTACTGATCCAGGAAGTAACACCCGCCCTTCGCTGTGAAGTGAAAACTAACTGCCTATAGACGGAACCTGCAGAAGGTCTTATCGTATTAACGACGGTAAGCAGACTGAATTTCTATATAACCTCTGAATGTTGTATAATAAAGAGCAGGAGTGAACCAGTAGATTGTTAAGATGTCGCTGATAAATCGGCCCCATAGGTTTTCTGGAAATGAAACAGTGCAACAGATAGTGTGTTGTCTAGTTTGACGTAGATGACTTCCTTCCCTCTTTCAAAACATGTCTTTCCTGGCCAAAATGTGGACTTTGTTGTCTTCAAATGAACGTCCATTGACCTTTAGATGTAGGCAGACTGCTGAGTCCTGACCTGAGTCACCAGCTCTCCTGTGCTGTGCCATGCGTTAATGAAGAGGTTGTTTAGTTTCTCCAATGTACAGGTCTGGGGTCTCATTTATCAAACAGTGCGTAGGATTCATACTAAAAGTGTACGTACGCCCAAAAGCCGGAAATGGCGTACGCCAAAGGAAATTCCGATTGATAAAACCGTGTGCACGCCCACCTGAACGCAATGTTGGCTTTATAAATCACAGTCCATCTGGAAACGTTCGTACGTGGATCTGCCTTATACTCCGCCCTCTACACGCCCCCTTTCAACCATAAATGGTCAATCCAAAGCACGTCATGAATATTAAATTATGCTGCTGACCAATGGGTTTCCACCGTGAGTCATGACAGTCACGGCATCAAGCGATGAGAAGAGGAAGCGAAACTTTCTGACACTGACATCGAGGTGTTTGTTAGTGAGGTGGAGGTGAAGAGCGATTTTATGGGACAGCAGTGATGTCACTAATAAATAAAATACACTGATACTCTGCCGCTGCTGTGGATAATACAGTGTGTGAGAGTGAAGACGATAGAAAGAACGGAGCCTGAAATAAAAAAAAGATCACAGATCAATAGAATCTATATCAGCTGATCAGACACCGCTGAACCCTCGTTTCCTCCTCCTCCTTCCATTCACGTGCATCCATCACGCACCAGTGTCACGGCAGTGTTTATTTAATTAGAGCATCGGACCGATTCCCTCACATCAGTGGATCCTAACCTCCACTCTGGGATATTATTTGGAAAGTTTCTTCATTTCTTGTAAGTGATCTCCAGGTCGCTCTGTGCGCCTGATGGCACAGTCCCGTTCACTGCAGTGATCTGATGATACACGCACCGTAACTCCGCTGTTAAATGGAATCTGAACGTAATTTGCTGTAAATTGATTTATATATGTTTTAATGAAAAGGTTCGTGTGGAACAGAAATGTCGCGCGATCAAAACTAAGCTGTTGGTTTTAATGGTAATGATGAAGTGGATCAATAATCTGCTTCAGTTCACCACCTCACGTCTGTGTCGCCACTTTCCCGTCTCCAAAACATTCGTACGCATGGGTCAGAGTTTGCGTGGAAATACGCAAATTTTCCCGTCAAGTTTGTTTTTATAAATCCCAACGTTTGCGTGAGAAGTGGCGTACGCACGTTTCAGGCCCCGTTTTGTGCGTACACAACGGTGATAAATGAGACCCCTGAGCATTCCTCACTACATTCAACTGCATGTACCACGTTGGGTGTTTTGTCTTTGGGGTGGACCAGCAGACAGTTAGAACTGAAGAAGTCTCTTGGATGAAACGTGAAACGTCTTCAAGAAACTCAACCAAGTCCAGTTTACCTATTTTTCAGCACTTGGATATTAATGTTACCACTCACTGAAAATTAAAGAGACAGACTTTATTATATTAGCAGCAGTAATGTTGCCAGGTCCCTGCTGTTCTGTGCAGTTTGTACAGCTGAGTCCTCTTTGTTTCCAGATGTCTCCCTCTTTTTGGATTTAAAAATCATCTCCAGCCGGATCTCAGTGAGGGTGACTTCAGCTCAAGGAAACTGCCAACCTGCCGTTCAACATGAATTTGAGAAGTAAACATTTGGAGGCTGCATCTTTGTTGGTAAAGTTGCGTCACACTGCTCCTCGTCACCTACAGTTCTGCTCCTCTTTTCCTCTCTCTGTCACTTAACAGCCGTTTTGTAGACATGTCCTGCGGAGGATCTCCGGAGAATTGGGGGCCTAAATTTCTCTGCAGGTTTAAAACATTGAGATTGGGCTGTTTCGAGTGTGGAGATGTGGGACACAGACGTTTTTTAGTGTCCGGACAAGCAGCGGCCTGATAAAGCGGCGCCGGATTACGCTCGCACCGAGGCGCCGGTTTCCGCTCGAGCCAGAGCCCTGATGCTGTGAATGAGACTGAGTGCGGTGGCTGGTTGACAGCCTGACACAAGGACTCAGCGGCTCAGAGCCCGATCAAGAAGCTACACATGCATCTGAGGCACAGAACTCCTGCAGCTCTGGTGTCAGTTGCTGCACATTCACAGATAAAAGAACATGTTGAGAAAGCAGCTTCTTCAGATGCAGAGATCACACTGTGAACACCTATGAGGGACAGAGTCTGTCAAACAGTCAGGTTTCTTGTGAAAGAGCTGATTAAATCTCTAATTAGAGATTTTCTTTGATTGTGTTAAAAAACAAAAGAACGTATTTATTATTCTTTTTTACTGATTTTTGTATTTGGTGGATGATGTGAAAAAGGGTTGTTTCCATTAATGTACAATAAACAGATTTTGAAATCCTCTCCCTCTCCTCTCCCCTCCTCTCCTCTCCTCTCTCCTCTCCTCTCCTCCTCCTCTCCTGCCTCTCCCCCTCCTCTCCCTCTCTCAGTTATTGGCTGTGTCAACATATCAACCAAAGTTAACTAAGATGAAAACCTTTGCCCTATCCTTCACAGATATGTTTGGTCAAAGTCTTCTGTGTGAATACTGACTTATTAGTCAACTAATCAGATGAGGAATGAATGCTGTCCTCTTTTACATTGTCCATCTGGTAAGATCCTGAATGAGAAGAATGGCTGTTTGGCTTTGCTTCTGTTGTAAGTAATAAAATGAAGGTGTAAAACATGTTACGATGTGTTACATTGTCTGCTCTTTATGATTTGTCTTTGTTCAACAGAAATATTTCCTTGAGGTAAATAGTTTTCTTTTCAGCAGGAAATCGTGTTAAACACACTGCATGGAGTTCAGGAGCACTTCCTGTTTGCCCTGTGTGAATGACACCTTCTGCTGAATCTTCTACTGGATGGACTTGCCCAACAGTGTTTTACCCTGCACGACCTGTGATCCAGGTAGATTTCTGTGCTGACATTTACTGTAGGTTTTTACTATCTGTAATTACTTGAAGGGGGTCAGTAGGAACCCTCAAAGTATGAACACAGTCACTCCGCAGACTTTTTCACTCAGTCCATTCTAAGAAATGTCAATACCTCAAATTAAATCCCAGAAAGGTGTAAAATATGGAGGCTTACTGCAAGTCTTACAGTGTGTGGGCTGAGATGGAGCTGAGCTGTTCTGATGATGTTTTTTACAGTGTCACTGTGTTAGTCTGTTTAGAATAGTTTTCTGCATATTACTGATCCTGTGTCGACAGATTCTGGTCTGAAGATCTACATTTCGTGCACAGCAACAACAGATTCACTTTGTGAACCTCTGGAAAAGGATTCTACAACATCAGAAAATGTAGACAGATATTATGTTGGACATTGCAGATGTGATGGATGTCAGTGTGAACGTGTCGACGAGGTGCATTCGTGACAAGAAAAATTGCGGTTTAGCGCTGTTTCAAGAAGACAAGGACTTCAAGTTATTGCGACCATTGAATAATTGAATATGTAAGTGTCTAACAGTATTAACCATTTGAAAATGTTCATTTCAGATGTCAATACATGACGTCAGTTATGAATTGTCAAGAAAACTGACAGGTGAAAGTCACTGCCAGTTCATTTTATTCTGATTTAATAGTTTAATTTCACCACATTGGACTGAAAAAGAATTCTACAGTTATCGATCTTGCGTCATGGAAACAAAGTCACTTAGAATCACTCCAGCAAAATTTGTCTCTTCTTAAGTAACAAAATAATTAAAGTTTAATTTTATGAAACATTGACTACTGCACTGTAGAGTCAGTAATAATCACCTGACAGGTAGGATGAACACAAAATTTTCTAACTTCACTCTGCACCATAGACTGTTTGTAAAAAGATCTCACACAACATCAGCACACAAACAATACAAAGTGACAGTATATTGTAGAACTGTTGAGGAGGACTCACCCTATTTGACAAGGAATAATTCTGAAGTTGCACACAATTTTGGACTGCATACAGACGTCCCACATATGGGTCTGTGCATGTATTTGCATGTATTACATTGTCATTTACAGGGACCACAGCTGACCCCAGTGAACTGGCCGGATGTGCAAACTCTGAATGTGTCTTTAGTCTGTGTGTAGGGCCGTCCAGCAGAAAGCTTGAGATATGACACCTCTCTCTATCTAGAAAACTCTTACATTGTTTCCAGTCAGAGAGTGGTGGACATGTCTCATCATAGGTTAGATTCACAGATGTCCTGTATCCATTTAGGAAAAGGATTCATCAAAACAGCCCATTAAATTTTGGCTGTGGACAAATCAGACAGACAGACAAATCTTCCATCTATCAAGATGATTTGTTTGAGGTTGGATAAAACAAATCAAAATCCCATCTTCCTGTGTATAGCACAATGATAATAATAGTAATAACTTTCTCTCTCCAAAGAGATAGCTGACTGACAGTCTGACAATATTAACAACAATTAGACAAATTTTGAAAAACAGTTTAATATATATAGTATTATTTTAATTTTTTCATTGTTTCATATGTTTATTCTTACTACATTTGCTGCACTTCCCTACGCTGCCTGGGCTATAATTTCCTCCATGGAGATTATTTAAAAAGGCACATCTTATTTGAGCATGCAAAAAAATATATGAAAACAAATGAATATAGTCCTAAAGACAGTGCAGTGATCCAGGTGTGATGAGGATAAAGATGTAAAATGGTTCTGTATCTTTGAAATAACATGAAGAGACAGAATTTATCAATGTTCCTTGGTTTATAGAATCCTGTTTGTAAGTTTAGTGGCATGCTGCTCTACACCATCACACCTCACACGCCATAAAAGGAGAGAATTTGAACAAAGAAGGTTTGCTGATCAAAAACATTAATGATCAAATATTTTTTACCTTTGGAAATCAGACAGATCTGATGTCAAATACCACTTTTGCTATATAATCCTAATATGATATGTACACTAGTAACTGTGTATATTTTGTATTTGTAGGAACACCCCTATGTCTCAATGCTCTGACTACAGCGTTGGGAACATTTTCTGAGGACGGCGTGCGTCTTGTCAACCCATTATTAAGTCTCACCCCAGGCGCGGACGTGCCTGGTTTCTTACCTTGCAGTGAATCTGTGGGTACTCTACATGGTCCTGCTGAAAATGTCCCCTGTCGTTCCAGATGTGATCATAAACCTTCAGCTGATGTCCAGGAACAACCTTCAACTGGCTGAATGTGAAATGACAGTTTAAATAACTCTCAACCCAGTTATGTCGTTTCACTGATTGTTTTGGGTCTTTTGGTGGTTGCAGTCGCCTTGTTTTATGGAAGATATCGTTCAGGTACACGATGTGTGTGGTCGAAGAAAATATTTGTCATGGATGATAAGACCTCCATCAAGTCATGATGTAAGTTGATTAAGACCTATTTCTTGGTTTTGTTTCTGTTACAGGAAAAATAGATATGTATCCTCTTCCATAAAAGGTATGTTTGTTACTCTCTTTTTCAGTGTATGTTCTGACTGTGTATAGGTTCTGTGCTTGGTAATACTTGGTTGATGAAGGTAATTTGATTATTTTATTTAATATTTCCACGAAAAGGAGACAGCAGCGTGTTCTACCATTTAAATATTCATTAGTTGAGGACTGTCTGAGAGCCGTCCACTCCTGAATTTGCATTCTCACATACAGCCTCTCTGGAGACTGTCAGGGAGATTATCTGGAGTTTGTGCATGTCTGAAAGTAAAACAAGACTTCTCTCTGTGAGAATCTGTTCACATGTACAAGAGGTTTTCATTTAATTCCACATATTTCTCTCCTCAGCAAAAGAGATAAACCTGCAGAGAACCAGTAAACTGTTTGTTCACTGCAGAGTGAATGTGCTCTAGATAGTATAATCCCACAGGTTCTAGCACATTGTCTTTGTAGGTACAGAAATAAAACCACTGCTTTGTTACAAAGGCACAGCTCATCGTCTCACAGATGTCACTGCACCAAAACTACAGTCAGCTGGGAATATGAAACCCAGAATCACTCCACTACCCTACCCCTTGTTTTGAGGTTATCTTTTATGAAAACAGATTCAGTTCTGTGTTTCACCTGTAAAAGTTATGTGTTTTGAAACATAGATGTCTCTTTTAAACAGTACAGTGTAAAACTAGGGACATTCAGTGCAAATGGATAACAGAAAATGTCAGTAACTCGACATCAGTGCCTTACTGTTTATAAGGCCTACTACTTACTGTAGTAACCTATTAATGCCCTATTGGTTTGATACATTTATTTTGAAATATGGTTTAGACGGAAGGAGAAATGCCTTATACTTTATTTTGAAAAGTCGTTCTGAAACGGAAAAAGATCGCTAAATGGGAGGTGTGCCTCGCTGTTTGCATGAAAAAGTATTCCCATTAGTTGTTAGCACCCTGGCTAGAGAAAGGCACAAGGTTTTGTGATTATTTCGTTTATTGTTATTATAGGCTTAATTCTAAACGTCTTTGTAAGTGTAAAGGACACGTAGTATTGTGTGTGTGTGTGTGTGTGTGTGTGTTAAATTTACTATGTGGGGCAGAAGTAATACTCGTGAAACTGAATCATTCAAACCAGTAATTTGTCGTTATGCTTATGATAATATGATATGGAGTTTGTAAGAATATATTTGTTCTGTTTTCCTCTAATTCATATAACTACCTTACCCTTAAAGGTATATTTCCATATATCTATGTAATGTCCCTATTTAAACTGTTACTAATCTGAATATTACCCTGCTTATGCCTATTGCTATAAATCTACCCAATATCTAATATCTACAATAATCGATCCTATATCTAGGTACTTTGAGATACTTGAGCATTTGTACATTAAAATGTTGCTTGATGTGCTAATGTTAATTGGTGAACATTAGCTGAGGAGCCTTTAAATCTCTGGGCCATGTTGTTTGAAGAATTATATATAAAAAGTCATGTGCTGGTGCTGCTGATACAAAGTGTGACAGTCTCTGACTCAGAGATCGGTCTAACAGCACCTCTGAGTACAACATGCCTCGCAACATAAGGCTTGTTGTCAAACTGAACTCCTGTTTCCTGCCATATATGAAGTAACACCCAAAGGCAGGAAACACGCCTGGAGAGAAGTGACAATCAGACATTCTGCAAATGTAACCCCTACCTATACCTTGTAACTGAGCTTTGAATAAATACATATTACCGCAGGAAGTAAAAAAAATTCGAAGTTAGCTCTGCGACCTACTCAGAGGGTGCGGACTTCCCTTGCAAGTGAAGAGTACTTGTCTGTGTGTGGTGTTTGATTAAGTGAATTCTTACAACATTGTGTATGTCTGGTGAGGCCCTTGACACACACATGTATCTTTAGTTACAATTTAATTATATAGTATTGTATTGTATTGTCTGATGAAACGGAGAGATAAGAAACAGAGGACACAAACAAATCTTCAAAGGTGTGGCTATTACTTTGGTATGAATATCAGAGTTATTTGGACATAAATGGGTCTCTACAAGTGACTTTGTAGTGCCATGGCAGTTTGAACTTTGTGAAGATATGAGTGTGCAAAGATGTGCATGGCGCATCTACACACATGTCAAGGGCTTACACCAAACCAGCAAACCATGACACTAGTATTTCTTTCGGACTAAAAGAAGCTCTTACTACCCGAGCCTCTCATTACTCTGTGTTTATGCGCTTCATACCAACCATGATATCGCGGTACAAACGCCCACTAATAGCGGCGCGCAAACTGGTGTGGCTTCTGCTTGTGTCGGCAGGATATAGCAGTTTTGATATCGTCAAATGTGGGCTGGCACCGCGAGCAGCCGGTATCCAAATGTGTGAAGTGTGACGATAATTCAGAGGTTACGGTTAAATTGTGACTGTCTGGAATTAACCTGGGCATATTCCCTGAAACAATAACACATGGTAAGATGTTCACAGAGAGCTTCTGTCAATGGACATAGAGGTGGCCTTTGTAAATCACGATCAGTGGACTGCAGTAAAGTGAGCCGTCATGTGTGAAGCCAGCACTTCAGGTTTTGTTTAACGCGCGTCTACTCGTGCCTTATATGATGCTTGATTATCTTGAATAGTTGGAAGCTAAAAATTACAAAAACACAACAATCTTTAGTCTCTCATTTGATATACCATTATCTTCATAAATTGTCATGAAAACTTTACTGCAGAATAGCTGAGAGAAATTTAGAGACAGTCTGTGAAAATGCTAATGTATTCATAGTGTGGCCAATATTTGGACGCTGATTAAAAATATTCCTTGAGAAGTTACTTAAGGTGACTTGAGTGGATTCTGTCCGTGAATTGTCTCTGACTATGCAATTTCCAGATTAGAATTGGAAGAAACCTGTTTTCACCAGACTCATTCCACTTCAACATGACAGGTAGATCACCTCTGAGTGTCATCGACATTATATCAGGAAAGACTGAACTAAATTTGCCTAAATTGTCCCTTTAAACTGTATGAAAGGGATTTTTATTTTTAAACAATTATTTAATTGTTAATGAATATCATTTCAGTGTCTTACCTTCCTCATGTTGTTTGATGTACTCTCAAAAATGCATTTCCAAATACACGTTCAAGGATATGAGTGGAGTGTCAACTTTACATTTGTCAACTTTGATTGCACTAGTTGAACTTGTTACTGTTGATGGTCATGAGAATACAGAGACAGAATTGGAATAAATCTCAAAATAAACAATGGGGAAAAAATTATAAACCACTTGTTTGGTACTGTAGATATATATATTTTTAATCACACTTCAAATATGTTTACCATTCATTTCCACTGCAGAGGTAAATAATAAACAAAAAAATAATTACAATAAACTTTATTCATATGCACCTTTTAAACATGCTTTACAAAATACTACAAAAATATACACTAATAAATAGAGCTAAAATACAAATTAAACTTTTGAACAGGTGACGACCTACAGAGAGAAATAACATCTACGGAAATCTGATGCAAATTCCTTTATTAGTCCCACAATGGGAAATTTGTTACAGCAGCAAAGACATCAAGTTGAAATATAAAGAAACAAATAGCAATATAGAAAATATGAATGGAATTGAAATAAACTGGAAAATAAACTAATATATACAGTGTATACAAATATCATGCTGAGGAGAAAGTCCTGCATCAGTCCTCTGCCGCCATTTCTCTATGCGTCCTCGTCAGTGATGAGGTGGCTGTTATGATCGTCGAGAACTTCTGCAGGTGACAGGAGGGTGAGTGGTAGGTAAGTCTGCAGTGTAGAGGGAAGAGGAACGGAGCAGAGGCGTTCCCTGTGCTGCAGATAGCCGTGATCAGACACGTTGGGTGGTGGGAGGCTGGTGTGCTGGGGGAGGAGATGAAGGGGGGACACAGAGGACCACAATTGGTGGCAGATAGAGTTGCATTGTAAAAGCAGAGGCTTATAGGGAACTAATCGAAATCAAGATGTTCATTTTTAAAGCCTTGCGTCCCCCAAATGCAGGCAGTTTTTGGTAATCAAATTTACTAATACTAATCTACATAATAATGACTTAAAGCATGAAAACATGTCTGGATGATCAGTGTAGCTTACTACTGCTTATATGTTTTCAATTAATGTTGAATTTTCAACTTAAATTTCTGCTTCCACAACACCTGAAAATGCTACTATAAATGCTACTACATGTTTTAAGGCAATGTAACTAAAAGTGACATTCAGTCTTAATAGTTTAATCCTTCCCCCTGTTTTCAACTTGAAAAACCTAACAGCAGCTTGTTTTGTGACACTGTCATTGATCTTCAAAAAAACATCAATCAAAACAATGAAAAACAAAGAAAGTAAAAATACTCACCCAATTTGTCAATGAGCTAGTCAGAGTTTGCCCAGCGAACACATGGCTCAGTGTGTAAATCAAACACTAAAATATAAGCACAAACTATAATAAATTAGAAACACCAACATGTGGAATTTATTCTTACATGCAGTAGTGTACATACAAAAACCTCCACCCCTTGTTTTGTAAGTAAGTATAAATACAAATAAGTTCTAGAGGCAGTATTTTTACATGTTGTGGTAAACATAGATCTAATAAATAGCTTTATTCACCTTTGTCGTCACCCAGGCCTATGGAGCAGCATGGCCCATAACTACAATTTTTAGACTATCCTTAATCAAAAGCTACACTGTAAAAGCTCTGAATGTATATCTTAGGAGGAGATTGTATGACTGCTGTGAACCCTCCCTTTGCTCTACAGTTATCGCACTTTCCTCTGAAGCTTACGTAAAGATTGTCAGTAGAAATTCAAACCACAGACAAATACTCTTCACAAACCTGATGCTTTCAATATCTGAAGAGCCATTTTTTGTCTCTCAGTGGCCATTTCATTTCTTGATGTCCCAAATGTTATGACTGGAACAGCTGGAAATGCCTTCATCACTGCCCTGGCCATCTAAACCAACACAAACGTTCAAATCATAATATGTACCTCGTGATTGCAAAATGCAGTTTTCTTAAGGTAAGCAAAATGTGTCCTATTCATTATTACATAGCTGTTCTACTGCTGATTATTATACAGAAAACTGTGTAATGACTGAATGTATTGAAGACAAGTGTGGGCTAACTTACCAAGAAAAACAATACACATTTTGAGGTGTAAAATTATATCCAAATCACTTACCATGATGATGGCCCCACAGCTACTGCTATCCTGCTGTGTTGAGTCAGTACTCCTCCTTTCCATTTTTATGCGACCCACTCTAGTTTTCCAAGGCTCGCTCTCCTCATTTTCAGATACTCACTGTGTGTTGTTTATGAAAGATATTTGGAATTCAAAAAAGCAGGGAAGGTTTGCAAGATAAAAGGAAAATTGTAATGAGATCCAAGTATTCTTACAAAATTTTTGTTACAATTTACATTTTAAATTCAAAATAATTCTGTTTTCAAAAATCCATGCCTCCTCTTCTCAATTTATAATCAAAATGTATCACCTCTAACCTATTGAACAACAACAGTCTATATATATATATATATATATATATATATATATATATATATATATATATATATATATATATATTGTTCACAAATGGTTTAATCAGTATATAGTTCTTGGCCATGGATTTACGTTAATCTTCTCATTGGAACCTGGTGCAGGATCCACCAGATAAACAGTCTTGTTGACTGCATTTATGTACTAACATTTTTTAAATGAATTCAATTAACCAAATATTTAATAGACCTTTATAATAATACCAAAAATCTGCAGGATTATAAAGTAAATTCACATACTAACCAAAAGATTCCAGTGTACATTTGCAATATTGCAGAGCGACACGTGCCTGGATTCTCAAGTTCACCTGTGAAAGTATGAAAATATTTATTTTAGTTTCATTATGAATCATTATTAAATCATTATTTTGACATATTTACAGTGATATAAAATGATGCATTTCACTATTCACAAATAATACACAAAAGTTTCTATTAATTCTTGCCTCTATTAAATTTGTAGTACCTAAAATTCCAGCTCCTACACACACACACACTTAGCATTCTAAATTACCTTAGCTATGGCTTTTGTGGGCAAGCTGCTCTCTCTTCCCAAACAGGATCACACCTGCTGTGTAGTGGTTTGAGAATATAGATGTTTTAATCTGCAGCTGATTTGCCTCAAGCTGTAAAAGGCCTTCAACTGCCTACATCAGAGGAATTGTTGTGAGAAACACAATTTGTAATTTCACAAATCTAAATATAAAAGATATGTGAAACGGCTTAAAAGATGAATGTAATTCCTTGAACACATGATAAGATTACATTACACTACATTTTAGAACAGATTTCTTTTGGAGTTTACAGCTGTAAAAAATAAAAGAAAGCTAAAAAATACCTCAACCTATCAGCCACTCACGTGTGGTGGACTAATAAGGCTGTTACCTTTATCTGGGAGGAGCACAGAAAGCCTAACCGTGTCCTTCTTTTCCTAATGGTGAGCTGAAAGTTAGAGAGACCAGCAAACACAATACATATTTGGTAAAACATAAGAAATTCAATGTTGGATTTTCTATCTCTCTCTCTTTTGATGATACGTGTTTCTTGATACATATATTGAATTTCAAGTATTTACATATTGTTATTGGGAATAATAGTTGTACACTTTACCTCTTCTTGTGAGTTGAAGCCTGGAGCTCCTCTGCATTCTTTAATTGGATACCTGATGCTCTTGTTCTCCAGTCAGTGCTTCCGGCCTCAGGATCCCCTGCAGAGATGATGTTAGCTCCTGGATGTTGCTTGTGTTCCAGCACAGTAGAAGTCCCCAAACACAGTGTGGTACAAACACATAATTTACTACTGTGTCCTTTTGTCCATCTTTCAAGGTGCAGGGCCAGAGCACGAACATTGCAAGGATTGGGGCCCAGGTATTTTGTTTTGCCAAATTAATACATTTTTGGGGGGCTACATGTGCCAAAACTCATGAAACAGAGAAGTTAGTCTCGCCTAACTGTATGCAGCAATAACCTGAACCTTCAGACAATGACATTAGCCCCCAAGAACCATCTACATACCAATTTACCCAGTTTACAGACAAATAAAAGACAACTGTTTGTTACTAAGCTTGAAAGACTAATAGTCTGTGGCTGAGTGGGTATAGTGGTTATCACCAAACAGTAGGTCGGTGGTTTGAATCCCAGAAATGCAGTGTCCTTGGGCAAGATGCTGAACCCAAATGTGCCCCTCATAGATGTCAGGTGAATTTTGTAGTTGCTTTGGATAAAAGTGTCTGCTAAATGACATGCAATCATTCTACACTTTTGTGAATAAATCTTCCATCAGGAGATGCAGGAAGTGACAAAGGCAAGATATGCCAACCTGTCATAGCCCAAACATTTTCAGAATTACAAACATTGTATTCTTTGATGCCACAGGGACATAACTCTTGAAGTTTGCTGGGTTCTTATGGATTGGACGGCATTTAAATGGCAAATGGCGATATCATACGTGGCGCCATCTAGTGACAATTTGTTAAAAAATACCCTGCGCACCGCTGCCTTGCTGATGTAATCTTTGGATTGGGTGCGCTTTATAGGTCAAGGATGTTCAGGTTCCTAACTAATTGAAATGACCCAGAATTATCTATGTGGCAGCCATGATCAGAAACATTTTCATCAAGGTCAGGGAAAATAGTTTAGGAAAAGACAATAAGAGGTAATTTTTTGAGGTATTATTTCTTTGCATGAGGTAAGTATGTGGTAGTATCCCTGGGGGACTCCTTTCTGTGGTTGGCTTCTCCACAAGTTGTCCCCCTTCAGAGTTAGAAGCCTACTTAAACAGAATTAAGGTAAGTGAGCTTAATAACAACAATATACAACAACAACTTCTACTAATAATAAGAATAACAATTTAAATAGTTGCAGCTCCAATTGCTGTGAGCTATATGTGTGGAAAATAGGAAAATTAAACTTGGCCCAATAACTGGAAATGTTCCAACGCTTCCTAAGAAATATGACTATCACACATTTATTAGAAGGTGCATTATAAGTGAGCTAAAACAGGCCAAAAAAACAACCTGCTTGTTGGTGAGAGACTTCTGAGGTTATTATCTGCCTTGTGTCTTGTGGTGATTCTGATTTCTTAAAATTAAACACACTTAATGTAAATCCAATTATCAAAAACAAAATCCAAAGTATCAAAAATGTTAATCAAACATTAACAAATTGTAAAAGATTGAGAGTTATAAATCATGCTGGCTATATTCAAGGGGAAAAAAATTCTAAAATGTTGAAAAAGTCACACCGTCACTAAAAGCAAATAAAGAAATACCTTTCCTTTCTGTCCTCCTAAAGGCAGGCCAGTCACCAGTGGGGAAACGTACACTTCTCTTTCTCCATTTCTCCATTTCAACTCGAAAGAACAAAATGTAAATGTGTATAATAGGCATATACATAAGTGACCCATTTACTGTCTACCTCTGGTCAAGAATATACCCAGTATCTTAGGATAAAGTGGGAACCTTGTTTCTTAATAGATTGCTTATTGACAGTAATTCTTACCTTCTTTCTTGACCTTTCCGTGTCAGCATATTCAAGCAGAAGGGCATCATGCATTTTGTGGTATATTTGGACAAAGTCGTCCAGTCTTGAAAGTCGTCTCCTTTGCAACCTTATGGCCTTCAGGTCCCACTGACTCTTCTCCATGATGCCCTGTGTCCGATTATCTTGGGTGTAGTTCTGAACAATTAAATGTAAATCTATTACATGTTTCAGACTAACACAATACATACACAGCGTGTGTGTAAAATTTGTGTGTGTGTATATACTGTATATATATATGTTTGTACACGCTTCCTCATTTAAGTAAATGGGAAAATGGGTTGTTTTGAGTGTTACTGTGTGTATATATATAAAATCGTATCATATATCTGATATATATCATATATAGAAGACAGAAAAAATAGAATGCAAGGTTTTACCTGTGTTTTTGACTTCCTGACCTCATGTGGCGCTTACTCAATTGCTGGTACGCTGGTCCTGTCCCATGACGTCCTAGATCACCTAAAGGCCATTGAATATTCATAGAAAATCCTGCAACAGTAGTTACAACTTTTATTTAAACTAACTAGCATCAGTCCAGACCACAAGGTATGTGCTCAGGAAATGTTTTTAACCACAGGCAAATTTGGTGCGTGGTACGTGTTCACTTCACCAGTGAGTCAAGTGGTGCGATCAATAATCTCTTGGAAGTGGCTCATCAAGGGTGTGGTTCCTACATCCAAACTACAAAACATTCAAATTTCACAGTCAAAGACTTGTAGGATACTATTTCATAGAAGACCACATCCACCAGTGTATTTAACATCAATACATTTAAAAATACTTTAGAAGAGACAGATATTGTTGCATTGGTACAATGTTCCAGAAGTGGTACGATACAGCGAACATCCATTTATCCATTCTATATGACGCTCAATTCAGGACAGCAGCACTCAGGCTGTCTTTCCTGACACAGAATATGTCCTGGACAGGTGCATTGATGGAATATGCTTGCAATAATGTAGACTCTGTTAAACGGTAAAAGATATAAGGTATCTAAAAATGTTTGACAACTATGACATTAATTATGTTGTTGACAATTAAATAATGAATAAGCAGCTATACAAAATTAGATAAAAGGGATTGCAGTGACCTGTTACCTGTCAGCTTCATCAGGTTATTGTTAACGGGTTGCTGAGATTAAACCATTGTCGGCATATCCGTTTCAGCAAAAACTTTTATTTGGCATACCATTATTAATACAGGTGTTGAAATGACATGTGGTTGCAGTTTGTTATGCACAGTAGGTACTAAAGTGATGTTCTCTGGTGATCATGTAGTGGTACAAATATGTTTGACATATTTCAATAAGGCTCCATTTTGATAGTTTTGACAGAAAATTTAGTAAAAGTAATGTTAAGTAGGCTGTGAATCCAAAATGTTGCGAAATGATGGGCCCACAGCAATGTATGAAAACGGTGTTAATACTAGTTTATAAAAGCTAAATAATGATTGAAAGTGTTTACAACAGTGAATAACCTAAATCGAATTTCATAAAATCCTTACTATGGGTAATCTGCCTGTGAAGTGGTACCATAGAATTGAAGCAGAGGGAGACCTGTACTGATCCCATAACCCGGGTTTGTTATATATTTTAACATATTGTGTTTTTGCTGTGAGCTTGTACACTGACAAAGATCTATGGATACTTTTATTATATACTCAATATTACCTGACGATTTGTTCGTCATCCATCTCCAAGGTCCCTCTTTTTTCCATCAAGACATGCAGGTTTTGAAAGTGCTTTGGAATATTCTTCCCAGTGCAAGGACTGCAGAAGAGTACAGTCGCACTCAGAAGAACCTCATCCAAAGTCTTCAGACTTGAACTACATGCAAGTAGGCCAAATGTGTGCATTGCCAGCTTGTAGTGTTTGGACAGTATAAATAACAGTTATTATCATCAGTAATTTATCTTCTCATATTGTTCCTTATTTATAATACAATAACACATACTGTTTTGCAAGGGTCCTTGGCATTGTTCATAGTGTGACTGGAACGCCGATGAAGGAATGGGCAGGTCGATCTTTTCAGTGGGATGTCAGTGACAATTCTATAGTACTTCTGCAATAAATCTTCCAGACTTGACACCAATCATACAGAAGCTGATTACCCAGAAGTACCGCAAATATCACAGACAATCATCACAGACACTCAGATCTCCCCCATGCATCCTGACAAGATCGGTCTGTAGAGCAACACACGCAGGAAGTAGGTCTGGATCTTTCTGTGGTGTGGTCACATGTTGCATGATGCAACAGGAAGTGAATGCCCCCTTCCAATGGGTTTCTCACCACTAACTCACTTCCATAGTATGGATGACTTTGCAGAAGTTTCTTTATGGATCACATGACATTTATCTACTTTGCATCAAAGTAGAGTAATGTCATTCCTATCTATAAAATGTTAGTGTCTTCTTTGACCATAGCATCACTCCTTTAGGCTGTAAGGGACCTTCTGTAAAACCACAGTTGTCTCTATGTTGTTGTTCCGCAAAGATTTGTTGGAACTTAAAATCTCATTGGAATGAGGTCTATGCAGCTTTCTTTGGCTTGACAATATCGTTTTCAAACGTCCTTTTATTTGGAGCTTCATCCCTGCAACCAGATTCGATGACCTTTTCTGGAATTCTTAGCAAGAACTCAGATATACACTCAGGCTGGTTTGGTATCAAGAACTATCAGCAGACTTGCGTGCATCAGCACCCGGACTGGCCTTCTTTCAGTTCCTTCACATTATATGGCAAACATCTCCCCCGGAGAAGAAAACAACTGTTACCTTCAGGGTAGTTTCATCCTTGAGTTGAACATCCTGATAACTGCAGAATGATCTCAAAACAACAGTGGCCACACTCCTTGAAAATTTCTGCTGGGTCTTAGACAACAGGGTTTTCACAGAGTGTCTTTGAAACTGGCTCAGTACGGATGAATTGTCCCTAGTCCTTTGGCAATTACGTTTGTCCACTGCAGTCCTTGGAAAAGACTGCCCTTCATTTCCCTTAACCACTTGCCATTCCATTTCTGTCAATACAAAAGACTGTGGGGCTGCTGTGGCAAACCACATCAGAAGAATTTCTCCTCTGTCTCGCTGCTGTCTGTGGAGTAACCTGGTTCCTTGTCACTAACCTGTTAAATGGGAAAAAATATTATAGCAAGCATCAGTGATCGAATTCTAGGTGTTTTTGCTCAAAAGAACAAAGTAGGTCTGGCTGCCAGGCATGAATACATTTGAATTTCTAGGCCTTGATTACAGCGCTACCATGTAGTCATTTGCAGGCATATTTCCTAGAAAGCATATGGACACTATTTGCAGTTGCTTGGCTGATTTTCATGTTTTTATGGTGGTGTGGATTGGCTCTTGTGACGACTCTGGCAGGTGTGAGAAAACTCTGACTGCGCATAATTACCTGTGATGCACTGTACATGTGAGTCTGCTCTGCTTCAGTGGTGCCTGAACATGGGTCACTACGAGAAGAGTGGGTGCACAGTGTGCAACTTTGGAGGCTGGATGTAGACTACCCATCCAATCAGTATTTAGACATGGTAATAGTATTTTCTGTGCTTTCTTCCATTGGCTGAACATTTTACTATTGAATCCATTAATTGTATGGGCAAGACACCCGTGTGCTGGGGCTCATTCCCGGACTGCCACTATGTAAGGTTAACATTGCACGTTATTTACAAAAATAGATGAAATTACCTTTGTACAGGTGGACTGCAGCGAATGTCTGTCATCACTCTCCTGTGTCACCAATGATGCAACATCAGTGGGAATGTCATCATCTAGGTCTTTCTCCACCACATCCTGGAAAGACAGATGGGGTGGGATCATTAATTAAAAGACCACAAGGTTTCATCATCTTACAGTTCTTATCTCTCAATCAATTTAAGTGCATATCAATCATACACTAATTACGTAATAGACCTGCCAACATGATTCAGTTTGCGTGTTACAAAGTTCTCTGTAAAACATCACTGGATAGACCTATTTTTTAAAAAGCACCACTAAACACAACAGTAATAACTGTGCCTTTTTTACTTTCGATGAAATGTAACAATACGTACCAAAGAGGATGTGCGCTATAGAATGTAATACAAAATAATTCTATAAAAAATGACATATATAACACATCACAGTTATTGTTAACATGTATTAGGTACTTCATTACAAAAATTTGTTAATCAAAATTTCTATCAATAAATTAAAAAAGTGTTGCATTCACTTGGGCCAAAAAAAGTATCTTTTTTAAATAGAAGTAAAAATGAAAGAAGAATTACCTTCTGGTGATCAAGTACTGCCGTACGGAGCTTCACGCGATTAACAAGTGTATTGGAAACCTCCAATACCTTGTAGACATTTTTCCAAAAACCAGCTGGACTGTGCACACTGTAGTCCTTTATATTTGCACCGGGTTCAGAAAATGTATCGATAGTTGATACTATTTCTTCCAGGCGTCGTGCCTTTGAAATTAAATAAGGCAATAAAGCATTTGCATGACCAAATGTTTTGAAGCAGTAAAGGATGTTGTGTCAGTGAAATATAAACTATTTACAAACATAATGACTGGTAATGCTATAGTATTATTAAAAGTAAGATCAAAAGTAAATACTTTTTATATTGTGTGAATGTATTGTCCTTTAACACTTTCCTTTCCAAAGGTGGTAAAAGTGCAGAATCTGAAAACAAAATAAATAAGTAAACATTAAATATTTCAAAAAACAGGAGAAAAAAAAACATGATGCAGTGAGCATGTTTAGGACTGTAGCTCATGTGTAATTTGATATATTATTCTAAGAGATATATTACACACAAATCAAAGAAACAAAATCATATAAGTATGACAAACAGGAATGAACCTGAATCTCCAGAAAAAACATCCTCCACATTTATTTACATGTACCAAAATAACTACAAGGTTAAAAATCTTAGACAGCATGTCAAATCTACCAGACAATAATCACCAGTCCAGCTAAGCAGATGTGGTTATATTCTTCACTAGACCTACCATTTCACTCACAATCACAAGACAAGAAATAGGGTGAATCATCCTAAAGCTATGTATGAATCTAGACTCTGGAAGCGTCATCCGAATCCACAGGTAGCATTTGGAGAAACTAATCAAGCTGCTTGTTTTGTGCACAATTCATTAACAGCGTTGCTTTTATCCACTTTCCACAGGGGCAAGCTACCATGTGGCACGTCAGTATATCACCTAATGGCGTCCACCATTACCCAATGGTGATAGGTAGTGGACGCTGTTAAATGTATGGCTACAAACTGAAACTTCGAAGTGAAATAGCGACATTGTTTTCCAATGTCGACTCTGCTCTCCCTTCACTTAAACTTTTTCTGTGACAGAAAAAAGTTTGCTGAAACATTACAAAATCACGCTAACTGTATATCAGTGCAAGCCCAGGAGAAATGTCACGATCCTGAGCACGCAGTACCATCTCCAAGGAAAGCAATAGAAAGCCAGTGACAGTGACATACTACAATATTAAAACAAGGTCGGGGACAGATGGCAGCCAAATGGCTCGCCATTCTCCGTGGAAAGGTTATTATTATTATTTAATTCAAAGGTGCTTTATTGGCATGAAGGTTTCAAAAGCATCAATTAATTAATCTATCTCTCTCCCTCAAGCAGGTGCTTGCATCAGAAGCGGCCCGTTGTAGTATTTTATAACATGCTGGATTTTGCTGCCATCTTCATACTTACATCAATGCTGCTGTATCTGAGCTGTCGTGACATGGCGTCCCTATAGGGACTTCATGCTTCAGCTGGCCCAGAGCTGCGCGCAGAGTGGATGGCACCACTCGTGTCACTGCCCCTCGCTGGTACAGAGGAGTGGAGGAGAATGACCTGCATGGTGAAGGCACAATGCATCAAAACACCACCCAAATATGCTAATATCTTCTTTTAATAGGCCTTCAAAGCGAAAAAAGTCTGTTTGCCGATTTTCGTTTTTTCGCTTCAAAAGCACTGGACAACACAACAAGGATAAGCACAAATTACAAAGCAGACATTAACTATCAGCTGGGCATGTGAGTGGGCACTCACAACCTCTCAAGGAATCTTTTTAATCAGCTTCCAAATATGACTACATTATGAATACATTGGGCCACTTTCACAGATTTGCCCTTGAATTTTCTCATTTATTCTGCAGTAAAAATACACAAAAATTAATCTCAGCATAGTCTGAGACACCACGAACAAGAATCCACTGAAATGACTCATAACCTCTCAAGGAATATTTTTAATCAGCTTCCAAATATGGTTACATTATGAATACATTGGTCCATTTTCACAGACTTGCCCTTTTAATTTTCTCAGTTATTCTGCAGTGAAAATACACGAAAATGTATCTCAGCATAGTCAGAGACTGTACGAACAGGAATCCACTGGAAATGACAAAAATTCAAGGGGAGGCTGGCTTCACACATGACGGCTCACTTTACTGCAGTCATGACAGAGAGGCAGAAGACTACCACTGGTGTAACTAAATAATCTCCCCACATCCCCCCCTGTCTCCTGGGCCCTTATGAATTTCCCTGTCAAGCTGTGATCTTTTATCAATCATGACATAAATAAATGAAGGAAATAAAGATAATAAAATATTAATTCTAGCTTCTATTTAGAATCCACGTATTTTAGTACAACAAACAGGAGACCATGGATGTGTGATGTGATTTTGGTGAGAATACAGAATTAGAGTGAAGTCATCGAATAGTTTTGTAACATCTCTTTTCGTTGTTGCACTTTGCAGACGGTCCCTGCGCACTCGTCTTACGGCTGTATACTGAGACCACATTATTAGACGACAAAAGGAAATAAATAAAAGAAAATATTAATTCTAGCTTCTATTTAGAATCCACCATTACATAAGTATTGTAGTACAACAAACAGGAGACCTGGATGTGTGATGTGATTTTGGTGAAACACACTATTATTTTGGAACATCTCTTTCGGTGTTGCACTTTTGCAGACAGTCACTGCACCCTCGTCCCGGCTGTATGCAGGGCCACATTATTTCTGTGTGTGTCCAGCTCGGAGGACAGCTCGTATGGACTAAAGTAAGCGTGTAGCCTGTTTGTCCACCTTACTGGGGGAAAAAGTGGTGTGTGATTAAAAAGAGAGTTTCGCTCGTGACTTAATGATCCCAAGGAAATTCGAATCTGTGAATATGTTTCCAACTTGCCGAAATCTTACTGATCCAGGAAGTAACACCTTCCCTTCGCTGTGAAGTGAAAATAACTGCCTATAGACGGAACCTGCAGAAGGTCTTATCTTATTAACGACGGTAAGCAGACTGAATTTCTATATCACCTCTGAATGTTGTATAATAAAGAGCAGGAGTGAACCAGTAGATCAATCAATCAATCAAATTTTATTTGTATAGCCCATATTCACAAATCACAATTTGTCTCATAGGGCTTTAACAAGGTGTGACATCCTCTGCCCTTAACCCTCAACAAGAGTAAGGAAAAACTACTTAAAAAACCTTTTAACAGGGAAAAAAGAACGTAGAAACCTCAGAGAGCCACATGTGAGGATCCCTCTCCCAGGACGGACAGAAGTGCAATGGATGTCAAGTGTAAAGGAGAACATCAAGATAAAGGTTTTAGCAGCATTGATTGGGGTAAACATTTTGAAGTATAACTGAAGGTCAGTGAATTGGTGGATTAATGTCATTCATGGTCAAGTGTCTGAGGAGAAATACTATATATCGAGCAGTCCTGCTGCAATCATAGTCCATGGTCAGCAGCCACCATGATCATGATCCACCATCAAGATCGGATGCCACTATAGTCCACAGTCATTGTCCACTGCCGCCATTAGACCTCCATCAGCTGCCACCTCGGTCGTGGTCCACTACCAGTATCTGATGCCAACACGATAAAGGATCTGCCTTTATTATCACGATGCAGAATCCGCCATACTGGATCCACCATTACGACCTCTGATACGTGATCCACAGATCCTAATCCATGATGGCCTGGCCGCGGCCCTGGATCTGCGGACGATAAGGCAAAGGGACTCCGGGAGAAGTCAAGTCAGTAACATGTATTGATGGGATATGAATTCCTTTGATGTGATAACGATTGAGAAGAGGAAGGAGAAGCTGGGAAGAGAAGCTCCGTGTTTGTGTCCCCCGACCTTCTAGACCTATAGCAGCATAACTAAGAGCAGGTCTAAGACAAGCCTGGACCGGCTCTAACTATAAGCTTTATCGTAAAGGAAGGTTTTAAGCTACTCTTAAGCGTACAGATGGTGTCTGCCTCCCGAACTGAAAGTGGGAGATGATTTCACAGGAGAGGAGCTTGATAGCTGAAAGCTCTGGCTCCTACTCTACTTTCAGAGACTTTAGGGACGACAAGTAAGCCTGAATTCTGGGAGCGCAGTGCTCTAGTGGGTTGATAAGGTACTAACAGCTCTTTAAGATATAATGGTGCCATATTGTTAAGGGCCTTGAAGGTGAGGAGGAGAATTTTAAATTCTATTCTAGATTTAACCGGAAGCCAGTGTAGCGAAGCTAATACTGGAGAAATGTGGTCTCTTTTCTTGGTTCTTGTCAGGACACGTGCTGCAGCATTTGGACAAGCTGCAGAGTCTTTAACGACTTACTGCTGGAGCCTGATAATAAGGAATTACAATAATCAAGTCTGGATGTAACAAAGGCGTGGACTAGTTTTTCTGCATCCTTTGAGAAAGGACATGTCTGATTTTGGAGATATTACGCAAGTGAAAAAGGCGGTCCTAGAAATTTGTTTTAAGTGAGAATTAAAGGATAAATCAGGATCGAAGATCACTCCCAAGTTCCTGACTGTTTCATTGGAAGCAAGGGCAATGTCGTCTAGCGCAGCTATATCGTTAGATAATGTATCTCTAAGGTGTTTAGGGCCAAGTATTAGAACCTCTGTTTTATCTGAGTTTAATAAGAGAAAATTAGATTGTTAAGATGTCGCTGATAAATCGGCCCCATATGTTTGCTGGAACTGAAACAGTGCAACAGATAGTGTGTGGTCTTCTATGATGTCTCCCTTAAACGTCTCATTACATTTCATTTAATTGACGCTTTTAATCCAAAGCGACTTCCAATAAGTGCTTTCAACCTTGAGGGTTCAAACCCTGAACGTCTCATGTTTCTGTGGTGAAAAACTGTTTTATTAAAGACAAGAGAGCTGCAGGTTTCAACAGCCACCTGAGAATTAGAGATCAGCTATCTGTTTGCTGTGTACTGGTGTTATCATGGAAGTTTCAATGTCAGACAACTGCTGTGAACATGGTCTGTGTTTGAGTTGTGTTCAACTCTCACTTTCAGATATAGATGAAGAAGGGTGGAGTCTGAGTATACGTGAACACACCCCCACCTCTGAACACGTCAGAAGTTTGGTGAAAACTCTTGGTAAAATCACTCGTCCACTTCCTGCACTCATCATGTGATCAGTTATCATGTCAGAAATACAACATCTGCTCACATATCAAACCAACCCTGCTGTTGGTTTCACTGGGAGTTGTGTCCTAACGTGTGAATTGCAGTGAAACTTCCTGGGGATGGAAGTCAGGACTCTGTTGTATGTAGCTGAAAGGTTGTGTCTTAACCCTCCTCCTCTCTTCAGAGATGTTTTTTCGAGTTTGACGTAGATGGCTTCCTTCACTCCTCTTTCAAAGCATCTGTCTTTCCTGGCCAAAATGTGGACTTTGTTGTCTTCAAATGAACGTCCATTGTCCTTTAGATGTAGGCAGACTGCTGAGTCCTGACCTGAGTCACCAGCTCTCCTGTGCTGTGCCATGCGTTAATGAAGAGGTTGTTTAGTTTCCCCAATGTACAGGTCTGAGCATTCCTCACTACATTCAACTGCATGTACCACGTTGGGTGTTTTGTCTTTGGGGTGGACCAGCAGACAGTTAGAACTGAAGAAGGCTCTTGGATGAAACGTGAAACGTCTTCAAGAAACTCAACCAAGTCCAGTTTACCTATTTTTTAGCACTTGGATATTAATGTTACCACTCACCGAAAATTAAAGAAAGACAGACTTTATTAGATTAGCAGCAGTAATGTTGCCAGGTCCCTGCTGTTCTGTGCAGTTTGTACAGCTGAGTCCTCTTTGTTTCCAGATGTCTCCCTCTTTTTGGATTTAAAAATCATCTCCAGCCGGATCTCAGTGATGGTGACTTCAGCTCAAGGAAACTGCCAACCTGCCGTTCAACATGAATTTGAGAAGTAAACATTTGGAGGCTGCATCTTTGTTGGTAAAGTTGCGTCACACTGCTCCTCGTCACCTACAGTTCTGCTCCTCTTTCCTCTCTCTGTCACTTATTAGCTGTTTTGTAGACATGTCCTGCGGAGGATCTCCGGAGAATTGGGGACCTGAATTTCTCTGCAGTTTTCCTTTCACACATGCACAACGCAGCAGGAGATTCTCCGCTCAGACAAGTTCACAACAATCACAAATTCCTTGTGGGATTCAAGTGAGGGGGGGTGCAGCAGGCAGAGGCAGAATGTGACGTATTAATCCCTCTGCGGAGATCACATGATTTTGTTTACAGCACATTCGCACTGCTGTCAGCTCTTATCACAAAGAAAACTTTTGACATCTTTGTCGGTGACAGCACTTCTTCTTTTTATTCATTTTTCCATCTGCTTAATTGATCAGCGTCAGCAGAATTCTGACAGGCTGCACTTTCAGTCACATTTCCTAGCAGTTGTAAATCAAAGAAACAATAAATACAAAAACCTTAATGAGTGGGCTGCCCCGAAGAATCCTGACTATGGGCAGCACTAGTGTAGCTCCACCTTAACAGATGCAGACTACTCAGCTTTTCATTTTAGGATGAGTATTTGGGCTGGATACTGTTACTACCTACAATAATCTCACTCCAGAAACAATCAAACCAGTGTTGAGTCTGGGACGTTCATTGGAATGGTTTCTAATAAAATAATGTAAAGTACAACATAAAATGGACCCATACACATCCATCTTACATTTAACGAACTTACAAAGATCTTAATACTAACTCAAATGTCAAAAATATATTTTGGAAAATGGAAAGAAAAAACATTTGGTCGTTTTAGTGTCCAGTCGTCTCCGCAGGCTTGGGACATTTTTCCAGCGGGTTTAAAACATTGAGATGGGGCTGTAAAGTGTGGAGATCTGGGTTACAGACGTTTTAATGTGGCCGAGACAAGCAGCAGCCCTGATGCTGTGAATGAGACTGAAAGTGCGGTGGCTGGTTGACAGCCTGACACAGGACTCTCAGCGGCTCAGAACCATTAAAGCCCATGCATCTGAGGCTGCGAGAACTCCTGCAGCTCTGAGTGTCAGTTGCTGCACATTTCACAGATAAAAGAACATGTGAGAAAGCAGCTTCTTCAGATGCAGAGATCACCTGTAGACACCTGGGGACAAGGGTCATCAGGCAGTCAGGTTTCTTGTGAAAGAGGCTGATTAATCTAATTAAATTTTCTTTGATTAGAGAGCGTATTTTATTGATCTTTTCCTTAGTTTGTATTTGGTGAATGATTTGAAAAGGGTTGTTTCAGTAATGCAATAAACGAATTCTGAAACCTCCTCTCCTCTCCTCTCCTCTCCTCTCCCTCTCCTCTCTCCTCTCTCTCCTCTCCTCTTCTCTCTCAATTGTGTAGCTATATCCTTCTCAACAAGTTAACTAAGATGAAAACATTTTGCCCTATCTTTTCCTGAATATGTTTGGTCAAAGTCTTCTGTGAATACGCTGACTTCATCATCCAGCTGAGTATCAGAGGGGAATAGATATATCCTCTTTGTCCATCTGGTAAGATCCTGGGCGAGAAGAATGAAATGAAGTGTTTTTTATGTTTTGGCTTCTTCTGTTGCCATTAGTAAAAGGTACAAGTGCAGCGCGTATTCGATGTTACGTTATAACCTGCCTTCTCCCTCAGATGAATTTGTCTTTATTCAGCAGAAACATTTCATGAGATTAAATAGTTTCTTTTCAACAGGAATCGTGTTAAAACTACACTTTTTGGGGTTCAAGGGCCTTCATTATTTTCCTATGTGAACAGCACCTTCATAGATCTTCACTGGACTTAAAAGTGTTTACCTACGACCTGTGAGTCAGGTAGATTTCTACTTTGTGAAGTATTTACTGTAGGTTTAAAGGGCCCATATTGTACAAATCATTTTCTAGTCTTTTCTGTCATAGTTACTTGAGGGTCAGTAGGAACCCTCAAAGTATGAAAACAGTCACTTCAGACTTTTCACTCAGTCCATTCTAAGAAATGTGTTATTGAAGCGTTGCGTTGCAATGCTTCCTCTCCGTATGATGTCATCATGGAATCTGGCTCTTCTCTCAGCCCCCACCCAGCCAGTACCAGTCAGCCTCCGGTCATCATCTTGCATTACAAATACCTCAGTCAAATCCAGAGTGTAAAATGTGAGTCCTTTAAAATCAGTAAGTGAGAGCTGAGATGGAGCCCCAAGAGCTGTTCTGATGATATTTTTACAGTGTCACTGTGTTAGTCTGTTAGAATAGTTTCCTGCATACTGATCCTGTATACGACAGATTCTGGTCTGAAGATATACACTTAGTGCTGGCAACAGCGGATTCACTTTTGTGAACCTCTGAGAGAGATTCTACTGTATAGAACTGCAAACAGAACCACTGTGGATACACCAGAAACACAAGCAGATATCAACCAGAATGATACATCAAACACAGAGTCACGTTTTCTAATGCTGACTTAAAGATTCAGATTTTCAAAACTGTAAAAGCTTTGAAGAAGACAGGCAGGTTATTTAGGCCATCAGTCAATTTGTGAAACATTAAGATGATATGCAAATTGTTATTGTTTACCAAACTGTTCATTTAATTAGCTTCCCCCGGCATCTATGTATATGAATTGTCAGCGGGTAAAAGTCACTGCCAATTCATTTGATGATTTAATGGTTTTAATTTCACCCGCATTGGACTGAAAAGGATATTTGATTATCTGATAGCCGTCATGGAAACAAAAGTCATAGAATCACTCAGCAATTTGTCTTCAACAGTAACAAAATAAATTAAGTTTAATTTGTAGAGCGACTGCATATGAAGTCAGTATCATCCTACTGATAAATAGTGGGATCAGACTAGAGACCCTCTAACTTCACTCTACCCATAGGCTGTTTGTAAAAAGATCTCCACACAGTGTCAGCACACAAACAATACAGAAGTGACAGTATATTGTGGAGACTGGCTGAGGAGGGACTCACTAACAAGAGGGCTAATTCTGAAGTTACACAATTGGACTGCATGAGCGTCCATGTGGGTCTGTCATGTATTTGCATATGTTCATTGCTCATTTAGGGACCACAGCTGACCCCAGTGAACTGGCGGATAGGCAAACTCTGAATATGTCTTTAGTCATATGTAGGAGCCGTCAACAGAGGCAAGATGTAGCCAGCACCTCTATCTAGAAACTCTTACATTGTTTCAGTCAGAGTGGTGGACATGTCTCATCATGGGTTAGATTCACAGATGTCTGTATCCATTTGAAAAGTTCATCAAGAGCAATAGTAGGAGCTTTTGGCTGTGGACAGTGAACAAAGTAAGATGGACAGACAAATCTTGCTTCCATCTATCAGATGATTGTTTGGGTTGGAAAACAAATCAAATCCCATCTTCCTGTACAACTGTGATAATAATAGTAATAACTTTCTCAAAAAGAATAGCTACAGGCAGCAGTCTGACAAAATTAACAATTGGACAGTTTTGAAAAACTGTTTTAATATATATATAGTATTATTTCAATTTTCACATTTGTTTCATATATTTATTCTTACCCATTTTACTTTTTCTTTCCTACGCTGCCTCGACTATGAATTTCCTCCATGGAGGATTATTTGATAAATGTATTTAGGCATGCAAAAATATGAAAACAAATAATGAATATAGTCTAAAGAGACAGTGCAGTGATCCAGGTGTGATGAGATAAAGAATGTAAATGGTTTCTGTATCTTTGAAATGTAACATAGAAAGACAGAATTCTGTCAATATTCATGGTTATAGAGTCTGTTTGTAAGTTTAGTGTTGTGCTGCTCTACATTTCATATTCACACCCTCCATAAAAGAGAGAATTTGAACAAGAGAATGTTTGTATTTCAAAACCTCAATGATCAAATGTTGTTTACCTTTGAAATCAGACAGATGCAGTGTCAAATACCACTTTGCTATATAATCTAATATGATGTACACTAAGTAACTGTATATTTGTGTTGTACAGAACAGCACAAACAGACTCTCATCCTCTGACACTGCAGGCGTTGGAACATTTTCTGGCCAGACCGCGTGCGTCTTGTCAACCCACACACACCTGATAAGTAAAGTCTCACAGACATGGGCATTACCTGGTTTCTTACCACTTACCAGTGAATCATGGTGCCTCTACATGGTCCCTGTGAAAATGTCCCTGTCGTTCAGATGCCAGATCACTAAACCTTCAGCTGGTGCAACCAGGAACAGCCCGGCTGACCTTTGAATGTGAAATGGCAGTTTAAATAACTTACAACAGTTGCAATCATGTTGCAGTGGTTTTTAGATCTTTCGGTGGTTGCAATTAAAAGCCTTGTTTTTATGATGGAAGGATATCTTTCCAGGTACAGTGTGTGTGTGGTGAAGAAAATGTTGTCATGGATGATAAGACCTCCATCAAGTCATGGTGCTTAGATTGATTAAGACCTATTCATTGGTTTTGTTTCTGTTACAGGAAAAATAAGATATATATCCTCTTCATGAAGGTATGTTTGTTCTCTCTTTTTCACAGTGTATATTCTGACTGTATATAGGTTCTGTGTAGTGACAATACTTGGTTGATGAAGGTAATTTGATTATTTGTTATTTAATATTTCAGAAAACACAGCCTGGAAGAGAAACTGCTGTGATGATATGATGAAAAGCAGCAGAGTGAGACAGCAGCGTGTTCTACATTTGATATTCATTAGTTGAGGTTGCTCTGGAGCCGTCACTCTAGTTTTGCATTTCTCACCCCATACAGCCTCTCTGGAACTGTCAGGAGATATCTAGGTTTAGTGCATGTCTATGAAAGTGGCTTAAGACCTCTGAAGTCTCTTCACATCTACAGAGGTTTTCCATTTTTAATTCCAACATATTTCTCTCCTCAACAAAGAGATAAACCTGCAGAGAACCAGTAAACTGTTGTTCACCAGGTAGATGTGCTCTAGAATCAGGTATAATCACTGGAGTTTCTAGCACATTATCTTTGTAAGTACAGAAATAAAACCACTGCTTGCAGCCTGAAGTACACAACTCGCCGTCTCTAGATGTCACTGCACCGACTACAGTATTTGGGAATATAGAACTTGTCGCGTCTCCTACACCACCCTTTGTTTTGAAGTTATCACCTTAAACAGTTCGATTCTATGTTTCACCTAAAAATCTTATGTTTGAAACATAGATGTCTCTTTTAAAACAGTACAGTGCCCAAAACTAGAGAGGACATTCAGTGCAAATGAATGTGAAAATGTCAGTAACTCGAGCATGTTCCCCCTTCCACCTGTTTGAAGGAACAGAGCCTACTGCTTGTGTAAAATGACCTAGTAATGCCTATTGGTTTTGATACATTTATTATTTTAAAATCAGTTTGAACAGAGAAATGTTATACTTTATTTTGAAAAGGTAATTCCTAAGAAAAACGGAAAAGATCGCTAAATGGCAGGTGTGCCTCTCGCTGTGGCATGAAAAGTATTCCCGGCATTAGTTGTTTAGCACCTGGCTAGAAGGCACAAGCTTTGTGATTATTTCGTTTATTATTATTATTATTTGTAAAATAATTCTAAACGTCTTTATAAAGTGTGTGTGTGTGTGTGTGTGTGTGTGTGTGGTGTGTGTGTGTATGTGTGTATGTGTGTGTGTGTGTGTGTGTGTGTGTGTGTGTGTGTGTGTGTGTATGTTGAGTTTACAGCAGAATAAAAAGTATGCTAGAACTGAAATGAATCATTCAAACTAGTAATTGTCATTTGTCACTTATGATAATGATATGGGTTTATAGGAAGTCATATTTGTTTTGTTTTGTGGGTTTTCTGTTATTATGTAGCATATACTGGAAGTCTATGCTTTATTATGATATAACTGGAGGTACTGTCAAGTAAGATGCCAGTTTCAAGTAAACACCGATGACAGCTGCGTGTGTTATTCCTCGAAATCAAGGATATCAGTGCCGGTTATTCAACCCTTAACATTAGCAGCACAACAGTTTTCCTCCTAGATTCTTACAGTGTATCCATATAACTACACTTACATAATTATAATTTTCCACATCTCCTCTTGTATATATCGGTCTTGAGGATAAACCAAATGGATAGAGCATTATGCCTCAAGTCACTGATTTCCCACTAATGTTTGCAGTCCATTTACACTATATATACCCATATTACTAGCTAGGCTTTATTGCTAATCTGAATATTACCCTGTGCTAATTTATGCCTGTTGTTTATCAAATCTGCAATATCTAATATCTACAATAATCGATCCTATCTAGGATAGAGATGTGAGCATTTGTATTAAAGTCAAATGTTTATGATGTATAATATATTAATTAGTGAACATTAAGCTGAGAATAACTAAATCTCTGGGCCATGTAGCACAATTACAATTTAATTATATAATGTTTGTATGTTGGAATTCCCACTATGTGTCTGATGAGGAAAGCAGAATGAAACAGAGACACAAACAAATCTTCAAAGGAGTGTAGCTATTCACTTTGTGAACCATAGAGGTTATTTGGACATAGAAATGGGTCTACAGTGGCTTGTAGTGTGGCAGTTTGAACTTAGGTATGAAGATAGTGTATAGATGTACCATCTGTGTTTGCATCTACACACAATAAGGCCTTCACCAAACCAGCAAACCATGACATATTGACTACTTTCTGACTAAGCTCTTACAGGCCTCATTACTCATGTTTGTATACTTCCTTCATACCAACCATGATATCAAACCACACGAGAACAGCGCACTATTAGTAAGCCCTCAAACTGTTGTATTCTGCTGTATGTGCGCAAGGATGTAGCCAGTTTCATGATGTGTGGTGTGGCGCCTGAGGGCGCAGCTGTGTCAAATGTGTGAAGTGTGAACGATAATTCCAAGGATTTACAGTTAAATTGTGACTGTCACAAGTTAACCTGGGCGTATTCCTGAAACAATATGCATGGTAAGATGTTACGGAAGCTGATCAGCGGAACATAGAGGTGACGCTATAAATCACCCCGATCAGTGGACTGCAGTAAAGTGGCCGTCATGTATGACCGCCCTTAGGTTTTTGTTGCGCGTCTACTCGTGCCTTATACGATAAAGCTGATATGAACCAGTTGGAGTACGCCTAAAGTACAAAACACAACAATGTTTTTAGTCTCTCATTTGATAACCATTTATCTTCATAAATTGTCATGGCTTTTACTGCAGAATAGCTGAAGAGAGTGCGAGGACAAGTCTGAAAATGCCCCATTATATTCATAATGTAGTAATATTTGGGCGCTGATTAAAATGTTCCTTGAGAGATTATGGTGACTGGTGGATTCCTGTTCGTAGTAATACTCTGACTATGCTGAAATAAATTTTTCGTGTATTTTTGCAACTTTGAATAACTGAGAAAATTAAAGGCAAATCTGTAGAAAGTGGCAATGTATTCATAATGTAAGTAATATTTGGATGAATAGTCTTTTCCAGTGGATTCCTGTCAAGTGGTATCTCTATTATACAATTTCAGATTAGAATTAGGAAGAAACCTCTCCTGTTTTCACAGACTCATTCACTTCAACATGACAGTGATCACCTCTGGGTGTCATAGGCATTTATATCAGGAAAGACTAGACTCAATTTTTTCAAAATTAATCCACTTTAAACTGTGAAAGGGATTTTTAATTAATTATTTAATTGTTAATGAATATCATTTTCAAGTATCTTACCTTCCTCCATATTTATTTGATGTACTCTCAAAATGCATTTCCAAATACCACGTTCAGGATATGAGGTGGAGTGTCAGCTTTACATTTGTGGCTTTGATTGCACTAGTTGAACTTGTTACCCAGTGAAGTGGTCTGCACCAGGGAGCTTCCAGGGACAGAATAAATAAAATGCAAAAGAACAATGAGGAGAAATTAAACCACTTATTTAGTACTGTAGATATATATTTTTTTAATCACATACAAATATATTTACCATTGCATTTCACACTGCAGGAGTAAATAATAAACAAAAACAATTACAATAAACTTTATTCATATTGCACCTTACAAACACATGCTTTACTACAAAATACACAAAATATGCTAATAAATGGGAGCTAAAATACAATTAAACTTTGAACAGAAGGTGAGCGACCTACAGAAGGTAACATCTACGATCTGATACAAATTCCTTTATTAGTCCACAGTGAAATTTACAGTATTACAGCAGCAAAAGACATCAAGTTGAAATATAAAAGAAACAAATAGCAATATAGAAAATATAGATAGGTTAGAATAAACTGAAAATAAACAAATATATACAGTGTATAAGAATACTGTGCACAAGGGAAAGTCTCGTCAGTCCTCTGTATTCTCTGTAAATCCTGCGTCAGTGATGAGGCCGACAATGTGGAGTCGTCAGAGAACCTGCAGGTGACAGGAGGTGAGTGGTAGGTGGGAGTCTGCAGTGGGAGGTGAAGGAAACGGAGCCAGGGCGTTCCTACCGGGGCCTGCGGTGCCCGTATCAGACCGCCTGATCAGGCCAGGTAGGGTAGTGTGCTGGGAGGAGATGAAGAGGAGTTGCAGCTGGGCTGGCAGGGTAGAAGCGAAATTCCTCACACCACAAAGGATAAGAGCAGTTGAAGAGATTCCGGATTTAAGCGCTATACAGCAACTCAGCTTTCACATATAGTTCAGGTCCTTGTTATCCATATTCAGGCACTATTCATGAGACCATCCTTCACATATCACACTGAATCTGTGGTAACCAGTATGGAAATCTCAAATATGATTTTAAGTGTTCTCTGCATTTTAGTGGAATTTTTCACACAGTTAGATGACCTAGAGGGAATAAGTACTGTTGGAATTGTATGGACACTGCAAGTATGCCTTGTTGAGACACAGAAGGAGTTACCACAGACCAGTAGCGAATGATTACATTATAAAAACTGAAACATAGGGCAATGAAATCAAGATGTTCATTTTCCCCAGCCATTATGGTTTTTGTATTTATACCGGCCTTTTCTAGTCATAAGCCCTCGAAGCTCTTTTTAGTACAGTTTACATTCACCCCATTCCCATTCACACACACATTCATGCAGTGCATCTATTATAGCACTTTGTGTTCTGAGGGCAGTCGGGAGTTCAGCATCTTGCCCAAGGACACTTGGCGCCCAGAGATGGGAAGACTGGCCGACCTTCAGGTTGGAGGCCCGACAGCTCTACCCCTCAGCCACAGCCTTCCCCATTACATTGTACAATCAAAGTTACTAATGCTAATCTACATAATAATTGGCAAAGCATGTAGAAAACATATCTTGGATGATCAGGTGTAAATACTCTGTATGTATTTTCAATTAATGTGAATTTTCAACTTAAATTTCTATTCCACAACACTGAAAATACTACTATAAATGCTACACCATGTTTTAAGGCAATGTAACTAAGTGACATTCAGTCTTAATATCAGTTTTATCCTTCATTTTCCAACCATTCTAACAGCAACTTGTTTGGCACTGTATTAGTCTTCAAAAAGCATCAAATCAAAACAATAAAAAAAACAAGAGTTAAAAATACTCACCCAGTTTTGTCAGTAGATACAGATCCAGGAGGTTTTGCCAGCGAACACATATAGCAATTATTATATAAATCAAACACTAAAATATAAGCCTGAAACTATAATAATTAAACACCAACATGTAGATTTATTCTTACATGCAGTAATTATCATACAAAGCCTCCACCCCTTGTTTTGTAAGTAAGTATAAATACAAATAAGTTCTAGGGCAGTATTTTGCATTATTTGTAGTAAACATAGATCTAATAAATAGCTTTATTCACCTTTGCCCGTCACAGGCCTATAGACAGCATGGCCCATAACCTAAATTTTAGACTATCCTTAATCCAAAGCTACACTCGCAAGCTCTGAATGCTATGTCTAGGAGGTGTATTAGCTGCTGAGCCTCACTTTGCTCTACAGTTACTATCCCACTTTCCCTCTGAAACTTATATGGTGTCAATAAATTCAAACCACAGACAAAATACTCTTCTACAAACTAGTGCTTTCAATATCTGAGCCATTTTTATCTCTCAGTAGCCATTCATTTCTTGATATCCCAAATGTATGACTGGAACAGCTGGAAATGCACTGCATCACTACTAGCCATCTAAACCAACACAAGCATTTTCAAATCATAATGATGTATAAATGATTGCAAAATGCAGTTTTCTTAAGGTAAACTAAGAATGTGTCCTATTCACATTTATTACATGTTTGTTCTACCAACAGTTATTATACAGAAAACTGTGTAATGACTGGATATAATGAAGACAAGTGTGAGCTAACCCACTTAAGAAAAACAATGCCATTTAGTGTAAATTATATCCAAAATCACTTTTCCATGTGACAATGACCCACAGCTACTGCTATCCTGCTGCTGTTGGATGAAGTCAGTACTCCTCCTTTCATTTTTATACAACCCACTCAATTTTTCAGGCTCATCTCACTCATTTTCAGATACTCACTGTATTTATGAAAGATATTTGCAGTCAAAAGCTGAGAAGAGTTTTGCAAGATAAAAGGAAAATTGTAATGAGATCAGTAATGCTAATTTTTGTTAATTTACATTTTAAATTCAAAATAATTCTATTTTTAAAATCCATGCCTCCTCTTTTCAATTTATAATCAAGTATATCACCTCTAACCTATTAGACAACCTTAGTCTATATATATATATATATATATATATATATGTGTTCCTGATAGTTAATCCAGTATCATATAGTTCTTCGGCAGCAAGTTTGGAGTCGTCTTCTCGTTGGAGACCTGGGTACAGGATCCTGAATAAACAGTCTTGTTGACTTGCATTTATGTACTAACATTTTTAAATGAATTCAATTAGCAAATATTTAATAGAGCCTTTATAATAATACCAATCTGCAGGATTATAAGTAAATTCATACTAACCAAAAATTCCAGTGTACATTTATTATTCTGATGACACAATGCCCTGGAAGTTCTCAAGAAGTTCACCTGTGAAATGCCAAAATATTTATTTTAGTTTCATTATGAATCATTATTAAATCATTATTTTGACATATTTACAGTGATATAAAATGATGCATTTCACTATTCACAAATAATACACAAAAGTTTCTATTAATTCTTGCCTCTATTAAATTTGTAGTACCTAAAATTCCAGCTCCTGCACACACACACACACACACACACTTAGCATTCAGATTACCTTGGCTAAACTTTGACGGGCAACCTGCTCTCTCTTTAAACCGGGATCACACCTGCCAACCTTGTAGTGATTTGAGAATGTAGATGTTTTCCCAATCTGCAGCTGATTTGCCCTCCAATATGTAAGGCAGCCAACTACCATCAGAGGAATTATTGTGAAACACAATTTGTAATTTCCACAAATCAAATATAAAAAGATATGTAGAGCAGCTTAAAAGATAGATATAATTCCTTGAACACATACAGTAGAGATACATTTACCTACATTTGAACAGATTTCTTTTTAGTTCAGCCTGTAAAAATGAAGCTAAAAATACCTGCTTTATCAGCCCACTCTCAGCAGTGGATAATAAGGCTGTTGCCTTTTAT
The DNA here is from genome assembly GCF_022539355.2 of Hippoglossus stenolepis. Classification (NCBI taxonomy): domain Eukaryota; kingdom Metazoa; phylum Chordata; class Actinopteri; order Pleuronectiformes; family Pleuronectidae; genus Hippoglossus; species Hippoglossus stenolepis. The sequence goes on from NC_061488.1 coordinate 26,359,111, forward strand.
CTGGGAGGGGAGCACAGAAAGCACAACCTCTGTGTCCTTCTTTTTCCACAATGTGGTGAGCTGAAAGTTAGAGAGGTAAGCAAAACACAATACATATTTGGTAAAACATGAAATTCAATATGTTGGATTTTTCTATCTCTTTTTTGATGGAAACCGTGTTTCTTCGTCCATATATTAGATTTTGGAAATTATTTGTGTTTTGTGGGAATAATAGTTGTACACTTTACCTCTTCTTGTGGAGTTTGGGTATGGAACTCCTCTGCATTCTTTAATTGGATACCTGATGCTCCATGTTCTCAGTCACTACTTCCATTTCCTCAGGATCCCCCTGCAGAGATGATGATGTTGGCTCCTGGGATGTTACTTTGTGTGTTCCCGGCACAGCAGAATCCCCCTAAAACACAGTGTGGGTACAAACACATAATTTACTACTGTGTCCTTTTGTCCATCTTTCAAGGTTGCGTGAAGGCCAAACATATAAAACATTTGAAAAGGATGCATTAGGGCCCAAGGTATTTTATTTTACCAAATTAATCCACATTTTTAGAAGCTACATGTGTGAGAAACTCATGAAACAGAAGTTGATGTAACCCTATGTACACAGCCTCCTTTGAACTGAGGTGTGTGACATCAAGCCCCCAAGAACACATCTACATGCCAATTTGCCAATTTTACAGACAAATAAGACAACTACTGTTACTAAACTTGAAAGACTATTAATCTGGCTGAGTAAAATTGTAGTGGTTATCCGCAGGCAGTGAGTCGGTGGTTTTGGATCCCAAATGCGATGTCATGGAGCAGGATGAACCCAAAGTGTACCCCTCATAGATGTCAGGTGCATTGTAAGTTGCTTTGGATAAAATTATCTGCTAAATGACAGCCTGATGTTCTACACTTTTATGAATGAATACCTCATCAGAATCTTTTTAGGGAAACGACCAAAGGCAAGATGTGTGCTATCGCATTGACATTTTCAGTAGATTACCAAACATTGTATTCTTGATACCACAGGGACATAACTCTTGATTTTGCTAGGTTCTTAGGTCTGAACTTGCTTGTTTTAAATATAAAATGGCACGATATCAACACCGTGGCGCCATCTATTACATTGTTAAAAGTACACCCAGAGGTTGCACCGCTATGCTTATACAGTATAATCTTTGGATTAGGAGTCAGTTTGCAGCAGGTCAAGGTTAAGTAAGTTCCTAGGTTAAAGTGACTAAAGATTATCTATGTGGCAGCCATGATCAGAAACATTTTCATCAAGGTCAGGGAAAATAGTTTAGGAAAAGACAATAAGAGGTCATTTTTTGAGGTATTATTTCTTTGCATGAGGTAAGTATGTGGTAGTATCCCTGGGGGACTCCTTTCTGTGGTTGGCTTCTCCACAAGTTGTCCCCCTTCAGAGTTAGAAGCCTACTTAAACAGAATTAAGGTAAGTGAGCTTAATAACAACAATACCACTACAACAACAACTTCTACTAATAATAAGAATAACAATTTAAATAATTTTGCAGCTCCCAATTGCCAATAGGCTATATGTAAAATCAAGGAAAATTAAACTTAGCCCCAATAACCAAATGTTCCAGCAGCACAAAATACTGACTCTCACCACATTGTCAGAAGGTCACCGTTATAAAGTAAGCTAAAAACAGAGCCCAAAAAAAGGAAGAAACAACCTGTGTTGTGGTGGGGACTTCAGGTTGTTCATCTGGCAATGTTGTGGGTGGTTCTTTGGATTTCTGTTTAAAGTGAAACACACTTAATGTAAATCCAATTATCAAAAACAAAATCCAAAGTATCAAAAACGTTAATCAAACATTAACAAATTGTAAAAGATTGAGAGTTATAAATCATGCTACAGCTATCAGGGAAAAAAGGAAATTCTAAAGATATTTGAAAAGAAAGTCTGCACCGTCACTAAAAGCAAATAAAGAAATACCTTTCCTTTCTGTCCTCCTAAAGGCAGGCCAGTCACCAGTGGGGAAACGTACACTTCTCTTTCTCCATTTCTCCATTTCAACTCGAAAGAACTTAAAAATATAAATATTGTATGTCAGGCATATACACTCAATGACACATTTGTAATATTACCTCTTTGGTCAAGAATATTGTCTTAAGTATCTTAGGATAAAGTGGGAACCTTGTTTCTTAATAGATTGCTTATTGACAGTAATTCTTACCTTCTTTCTTGACCTTTCCGTGTCAGCATATTTCAAGCAAGAAGGGCATCATGCATTTATCAGTATATTTGGACCAATCGTCCAGTCTTGAAAATCGTCTCCTTTTGCAGCATATATGGCCTTGTAGGTCCCACTGACTCTTCTCGCGATGCCTGTGTCGATTATCTTGGGTGTAGTTCTGAACAATTAAATGTAAATCTATTACATTTTTCAGACTAACACAATACATACACAGCGTGTGTGTAAAATTTGTGTGTGTGTATATATTGTATATATATATGTTTGTACACGCTTCCTCATTTAAGTAAATGGGAAAATGGGTTGTTTTGAGTGTTACTGTGTGTATATATATAAAATCATATCATATATCTGATATATATCATATATAGAAGACAGAAAAAATAGAATGCAAGGTTTTACCTGTGTTTTGACTTCTGAGCCTCATTGAGTGCCCTCGGTGCTGATCGCTGGTCCTGTCATGACGTCCTAGATCACCTAAAGGCCATTTAGACTATTCCTTCAAATCACAGCAGTAGTTTACAACTTTTATTTAAACTAACCTAGCATCAGTCAGACCACAGGATGGCATGTGGGAGGAAATGTTTTGCCAAACACGGAACGAAATTTGGTGCGTAGTACGTGTTCACTTCACCAGTGAGATCAAGTGGTGCCCGATCAATAATCTCTTGGAAGTGGCTCATCAAGGGTGTGGTTCCTACATCCAGCTACAAGAGAAAACATTCAAATTTCACAGTCAAAGACTTGTAGGATACTATTTCATAGAAGACCACATCCACCAGTGTATTTAACATCAATACATTTAAAAAAAATACTTTTAGAGAGACATTTGAGTATTAGTACATTAGTACAATGTTCAAAGTCGTACATATTATGAACATCATTTATCCATTCTATGCTGTGCTCAATTCCACGGACATGTACTCCAGGCTGTCTTTCACTGTGACACAGAATATGTCCTGGACAGGTCTGCATTTGATGAGATAACCTACCGGTATGTAAGACTCTGTTAAGCATTAAGATATAAGGTATCTAAAATGTTTAGCCTTTATGACATTAATTATATTTATTGACAGGTCGATAATGAATAACAGTTATAAAATTAGATAAAAGTTACTGCAGTGACCTGTTACCTGTCAGCTTCATCAGAGTTGTATGAGCAGGTTGCTGGTTTAAACTTCATTATCGGCATATCGTTTCAGCAAAACTTTTATTTGTATACTGTTATTAATACAGGTATTGAAATGACATGTAGTTTTGGTTTGTGTATACACAGTGGGTACTAAAGTGATGTTCTCTGGTGATCGTGTAGTGGTACAAATATATTGAGCATATTTCAATAAGGCTCCATTTTGATAGTTTTGGCTGGAGAAAATTTAGCTAAAGTATTAAGTAAGCTGTGAATCAATCTTGCAAAATAGGTAGAGCCCACAGCAATGTATGAAAAGCAGTGTTAATACTGGTTTATAAAAGCTAAATAATGATTGAAAGTGTTTACAACAGTGAATAACCTAAATCAATTTCATAAATCCTTACTATGGGTAATCTACCCATAGCAGAAGTGAGACCATGGGTGAAACCCAGAGAGACCTGTGCCCCTGATCCATAACTTGGGTTTATTATATATATTTTAACATATTGTATTTTGCTGTGGCTGTACACTGACAAAGATCTATGAATACTTTTATTTATATACTCAACGTATTACCTGACATTTGTTCATCATCCATCTCAAGGTCCCTCTTTCCATCAAGACATGCAGAGTTTTAAGTGCTTTGGAATATTCTTCCCAGTGCAAGGACTGCAGAAGAGTACAGTGCTCAGAAGAGCCTCATCAAGTCTTTAGGGCCGAACTACATACAAGTAGGCCAGATGTGTGCATTTGCCAAACATGATGTTTTGGAACAATATAAATAACAAATTATTATCATCAGTAATTTATATTATAAATGTATTGTTCCTTATTTATAATGCAATAGCACATCTGTTTTGCAGAGGTCCTTGGCATTGATCATGATGTAATGAGACATCGATGGAGAATGGGCAGTCGATCTTTTCAGTGGGATGTTGTCCCGGTGACAATTCTATAGTACTTCTGCAATAGAGTCTTCCAGACTTGACTTTGCAAAATGTCCTTGCAGAAGTGATTGCAGAAGTACCATAGAGTATCTGTTGAATGAAAATCATCACGGAGCCTTTGTTAGATCTCCCAATACATCTGACAAGATCAGTCTGAAACCTTGCAGGAAAGTAGGTCACGAGATGCTGTGGTGTAGTCATATTACATACGATGCAACAGGAAGTGGTGATGCCCCTTCAATGGGTTTCTCTGCTAACTCCACATGTATAAGTATGGATGACTTTCATGAAACTCTTTACTTGGATCATGACATTATCACTTTGTCAAAGTGAGATGATGTCATTCCTACCTTTTATAAAATGTTGAGTGTCTTCTTTGACCATAGCATCACTCCTTTGGAAGGCTGCATGAGGACCTTCTATGCAAGAACACAGTTGTCTCTGTATGTTGTTGTTCCATAGGAATTTGTTGGAGACTTAAAATCATTGTGGAATGAGTCTATGCAGCTTTCTTGTATGAAACAATGTCGTTTTCAAAGCACATCTTTTGTTGAGCTTCATCCTGCAACCAGATTCGATGACCTTTTCTGGAGATTCTTGGCAAGACTCCAGATATCCTCCAGGGCAGTTTAGTGTCGATTCTCAGACTTGCATGCATCAACCACCGGACTGGCCTTCTTTTCAGTTCCTTCACAGCCTGGCAAACATCTCCCCCGGGAGGAGAAGGCAACTGTTGCCTTCAGGAGTGGTTTCATCCTTGGGGATTGAACATCCACAGTAACTGGGCAATCCTCAGAGCAACGGTGGCCCTGCATGAGAGAAATTTCTGCTAGGTCTTAGACAGCAGGGTTTTTCACAGAGTGTCTTTAGGTAAGCTGCAGTACGGATGGTGTCACCAGGTCCTTTGGCAATTCGTTTATCCACTGCGGTCGCTTGGAAAAGACTGCCCTTATTTCCCTTAACCCACTTGCCATTCATTTCTGTCAATAAAAGACACAGGGCTGCTGTGGCAAACCACATCAGAAGATTTCTCATCTGTCTAGCTGCTGTCTATCTTGGAGTAACCTGGTTCCTTATCTTCAACACACCTGTTAAATGGGAAAAAATATTATATGAAGCATCAGTGATGAATTCTAGTGTTTTTGCTCAAAGAACAAAAGTAGAGTCTGGCTGCCAGACATGAATACATTTTCAGATTTCTAGGCTGCTTGATTACAGCGCTTTACCATGTAGTCATTTACTGACATATTTCTAAACACATGTGGACACTATTTGCAATTTGCTTGGCTGATTTTCATGTTTTTATGAGTGGTGTGGATTAGGCTCTTGTATTGTCTAACTGAAGTGTAGAAAACTCTAGCCTACGCATAATTACCTGCATGATGCACCTTCACATGTGAGTCTGCTCTGCTTCAGTGGTGCCTGAACATGGGTACTGAGAAGAGAGTGGTGCACAGTGTGCAACTTTGGAGAGCTGGATGGCTGCCGTCCAATCAGTATTGAACCTTAGTAATAAATATTTTCTGTAACTCTTCCAGTGGCTGAACATTTATAGCAGATCCATTAGTGTATATAGAGCAAGACACCCGTGTACTGGGGCTCATTCCCCGGACTGCCACTATATGAGTTAACATTGCATTATTAAAATATGAATTTAAATTACCTTTGTACAGGTGAGCTGCAGCGAATGTCTATCATCACTCTCTCCTGTGTCACCAATGATACTGTATCAGTGGGAATGTCATCTAGGTCTTTCTCCACACATCCTGGAAGGAGGAACAGATGGGAGTGGGATCATTAATTAAAGACCACAATTTCATCATCTTACAGTTCTTATCTCTCAATCAATTTAAGTGCATATCAATCCTTACTAATTCACATAATAGACCACCTGTAACTTTGCGTTCAGTTGCGTGTTACAAAGTTCTCTATAAAGAAACATCACTGGATAGACCTATTTTTAAAAAGCACCACTAAAAACACAACAGTAATAACTGTACCTTTTTACTTTGTTAAGTATAACAATACGTACAAGAGGATGTGCGCGCTATAGAATGTAATACAAAAATAATTCTATAAAGAATGTATATATATTTATCACAATTCTTATTAGCATGCTATTACGTGCTTCATTACAAAATTTGTTAATCAAGATTTCTATCAATAAATTAAAAAGTGTTGCATTCACTTAGGCCAAAAAAGTATCTTTTTAAATAGAAGTAAATGAAAGAAGAATTACCTTCTGGTGATCGTGCTGCCGTCACGGGCTTACGAATTAACAAGTGTGTGAGCACTCAATACCTTATAGACATTTCAAAAACCAGCTGGACTGTGCACACTGTAGTCATTTATATTTGCACGGAGTTCAGAAAATGTATCGATAGTTGATCTTTCTTTCTTCCAGGCGTAGTGCTTTGAAATTAAATAAGGCAATCAAGCATTTATGACCAAATGTTTTGAGCAATGTGAGAATGTTATGTCAGTGAAGTATAAACTATTTACAAACATAATGACTATTGTACTATAGTATTATTAAAGTAAAGATCAAAGTAAATACTTTTATATTATGTAGATGTATTGTCATACAACACTTTCAGCACCAAGGTAGTAAAAAGTGCAGAATCAGAAACAAAATAAATAAATAAACATTAAATGTATTCAAAAAACAGAGAAAAAAAACATGATGCAGTGATATTTAGGACTATAGCTCATGTGTGTAAATTTGAAGTATATTATTCTAAGAGATATATTACACACAAATCAAAGAAACAAAATCTGTATAAGTATGACAAACAGGAATTGAACCTGAATCTCAGAAAAACATCCTCCATTTATTTGTACAAAATAACTGCAAGTTAAAATCTTAGACATGTCAAGTCTGCAGACAATAATCACCAGTCAGCTAATAGATCTTAGTTTATATTCTTCACTAGACCTACCATTTCCTCACCAATCACAAGACAAAGAAATAGGGTGAATCATCCCTACATTATGTGAATCTAGACTCTGGGCGTCATCAAGATCCACAGGTAGCGTTTGGAAACTAATAAACTACATGTTTTATTTTCAATTCATTAGACGTTGCTTCCTCCCATACCTGAGAACAAACTGCCATATGCAACGTCAGTGTATCACCTAATATAGCATCACCATTTACAATGGTGATAGGTAGTGGACGCTGTTAAATGTATTCACAAACTAGAACTTCAGTGAAATGGCATTATTATTTTCACCAAGTATCGCCTCTGCTCTCCTTCACTTAAACTTTTTCATGACAGAAAAAGTTTGCTGAAAATCTACAAAAATCACGCTAACTGTATGCTCAATTGCCGGCCAGGAGAAATATCCAAGTCCACCAGGCACGCATTACCATCTCAGGAAAGCAATGAGAAGGCCAGTGACGGTGACATACCACAATAAAACAAGGTAAGGTTGACGTGTGACGGAAGTAGCTCGCCATTACTCCGTGGAAAGGTTATTGGCTGTTATTTAATTCAAAAGTTGCTTTATTGGCATGAAGTTTCCAAAGCATCAAAATTAATTAAAATCTATCATCTCTCTCCCTCAGGTGGCACACGTAGACGGCCCGTTGTAGTATTTATAACGTACTGGTTTTGCTGTATCAGTTGTTGCTCACATCAATACTGCTGTATCCCAAGGCTGCATAAGCCCGACAGCGTCCTATAGGGACTTCGGCCATTCAGCTATTGTGGAAGCTGTGCGCAGGTGGATGGCACCACACGTGTCATTGCCTCGCTGGTACAGAGGTGGAATGACCTGCATGGTAGGCACAATGCATCAAACACCACCCAAATATGCTAATGCTCTTCTTTAATAGGCCTTCAAGCGAAAAGAAAACTGTTTGCCGATTTTTCGTTTTTATCTCAAAGCACTGGACAACTTTGTAAGGATGGCACAGATTACAAAGCAGTTAACTATCAGCTGGGCATGTGGTAGGAGCTCACAGCCTCTCAAGAATCTTTTTAATCAGCTTCCAAATATGACTACATTATTAATACATTAGGCCACTTTCCACAGATTTGCCTTAGATTTTCTCATTTATTCTACAGTAAATACAACAATTAATCTCAGCATAGTCTGAGACACCACGAACAAGAATCCATGATGACTCGCAGCACTCAAGGAATCTTTTAACAGCTTGTCTGCGTTTATTACTGAATACATTAATCCATTTTACAGGCTGCCTTTAATTTTCTCAGTTGTTGCAGTGAAAATTCGCAGGAAATCTTATATGACCATGAGTGAGACTGTTTGAACAGAATCCACCAGAGTGACAAAATTCAGGGAAGGCTGGCTTCACTGACAGCTCCTTTACTGCAGTCATGACCGGGGAGAGAGGGCTACACTACAGTGCCAACTAAAATAATCTCCACACGCTCCCATGTGTCTAGGCATCAACTGTTCTGTCAAATGTGATCTTTTATCAATCATGACATAAATAAATGAAGGAAATAAATATATAATAAAATATTAATTCTAGCTTCTATTTAGAATCCCGTATTTTAATTACAACAAACAGGAGACCATGGATGTGTGATGTGATTTTGGTGAGAATGCAAGTTAGAGTGAGTTATCGAAGAACTGATTTTGTAGCATCTCTTTTCGTTGTTGCACTTTACAGACAGTCCTGCGCACTCGTCAGCTGTATACTGGGGACACATTATTTCATGTCAGCTCAGGACTGTTGAAGCTAAATGACGTGTTGCCTGTTGTCCACCTTACTGGAAGGGCGTGATGTGTAATTTAGAGAGTTTCCGCTCGGCTTGACTTATTGATCCTGGAAATTCGAATCCCAGTGAATATGTTTCCAACTTCCCGGAAGTCTTACTGATCCTGGAAGTAACACCATACCCTTGCTTCATGAAATGAAAACTAACTGCCTATAGACAGGACCTGCAGAAAGTCTTATCACCATTAACGACAGTAAGCAGACTGTATTTCTACTGCAACCTCTGGATATTATATAATAAAGAGGCAGGAGTAGACAGTAGATTTGTTAAGGGGTCGCTGATAAATCGGCCCCATATGTTTTCTGGAACTGAAACAGTGCAACAGATAGTGTGTTGTCTTCTATGACGTGTCCCTTAAACGTCTCATTACATTACATTTCATTTAATTGACGCTTTTAATCCAAAGCGACTTTCAATAAGTGCTTTCAACCTTGAGGGTTCAAACCCTGTTTTATTAAAGACAAGAGAGCTGCAGGTTTCAACAGCCACCTGAGAATTAGAGATCAGCTATCTTGTTTGCTGTGTACTGGTGTTATCATGGAAGTTTCAATGTCAGACAACTGCTGTGAACATGGTCTGTGTTTGAGTTGTGTTCAACTTTCACTTTCAGATATAGATGAAGAAGAGTGGAGTCTGAGTATACGTGAACGCACCCCCACCTCTGAACACATCAGAAGTTTGGTGAAAACTCTTGGTAAAATCACTCTTCCACTTCCTGCACTCATCATGTGATCAGTTATCATGTCAGAAAAACAACATCTGCTCACATATCAAACCAACCCTGCTGTTGGTTTCACTGGGAGTTGTTGACAGTCGTTGAGAGATGTTGACACACCTGCCCCCTGGGAGTCATGTGTCCTAACGTGTGAATTGCAGTGAAACTTCCTGGGGATGGAAGTCAGGACTCTGTTGTATGTGGCTGAAAGGTTGTGTCTTAACCCTCCTCCTCTCTTCAGAGATGTTTTTTCTAGTTTGACGTAGATGACTTCCTTCCCTCCTCTTTCAAAACATCTGTCTTTCCTGGCCAAAGTGTGGACTTTGTTGTCTTCAAATGAACGTCCATTGTCCTTTAGATGTAGGCAGACTGCTGAGTCCTGACCTGAGTCACCAGCTCTCCTGTGCTGTGCCATGCGTTAATGAAGAGGTTGTTTAGTTTCTCCAATGTACAGGTCTGAGCATTCCTCACTACATTCAACTGCATGTACCACGTTGGGTGTTTTGTCTTTGGGGTGGACCAGCAGACAGTTAGAACTGAAGAAGTCTCTTGGATGACAGATGAAATGTCTTCATGAAACTCAACCAAGTCCAGTTTACCTATTTTTTAGCACTTGGATATTAATGTTACCACTCACCGAAAATTAAAGAAAGACAGACTTTATTAGATTAGCAGCAGTAATGTTGACAGGTCCCTGCTGTTCTGTGCAGTTTGTACAGCTGAGTCCTCTTTGTTTCCAGATGTCTCCCTCTTTTTGGATTTAAAAATCATCTCCAGCCGGATCTCAGTGAGGGTGACTTCAGCTCAAGGAAACTGCCAACCTGCCGTTCAACATGAATTTGAGAAGTAAACATTTGGAGGCTGCATCTTTGTTGGTAAAGTTGCGTCACACTGCTCCTCGTCACCTACAGTTCTGCTCCTCTTTCCTCTCTCTGTCACTTATCAGCTGTTTTGTAGACATGTCCTGTGGAGGATCTCCGGAGAATTGGGGACCTGAATTTCTCTGCAGTTTTCCTTTCACACATGCACAACGCAGCAGGAGATTCTCCGCTCAGACACGTTCACAACAACTACGTATTAATCCCTCTGTGGAGATCACATGATTTTGTTTACAGCACATTCGCACTGCTGTCGGCTCTTATCACAAAGAAAACTTTTGACATCTTTGTCGGTGACAGCACTTTTTCTTTTTATTCATTTTTCCATCTGCTTAATTGATCAGTGTCAGCAGAATTCTGACAGGCTGCACTTTCAGTCACATTTCCAAGCAGTTGTAAATCAAAGAAACAATAAATACAAAAACCTTAATGAGTGGGCTGCCCCGAAGAATCCTGACTATGGGCAGCACTAGTGTAGCTCCACCTTAACAGATGCAGACTACTCAGCTTTTCATTTTAGGATGAGTATTTGGGCTGAATACTGTTACAATACCTACAATAATCTCACTCCAGAAAAAAATCTAACTAGTGTTGAGTCTGGAAAGTTCATTGGAATGGTTTCTAATAAAATAACATAAAATACAACATAGAATGAACCCATATACATCCATCTTTCATTTAATGAACTTACAAAGATCTTAAAACTAACTCAAATGTCAAAAATATATTTTTGGCAAATGGAAAGAAATAACATTTGGACGTGTTAGTGTCCAGTCGTCTCCGCAGGCTTGGGAAATTTTTCCAGCGGGTTTAAAACATTGAGATGGGGCTGTAAGGAGTGTGGAGATGTGGGACACAGACGTTTTTTGTGTCCGGACAAGCAGCAGCCTGATGCTGTGAATGAGACTGAGTGCGGTGGCTGGTTGACAGCCTGGCACAAGGACTCAGCGGCTCAGAGCCCGTTAAAGAAGCTACATGCATCTGAGGCTGCAAAGAACTCCTGCAGCTCTGAGTGTCCAGTTGCTGCACATTCACAGATAAAAGAACATGTTGAGAAAGCAGCTTCTTCAGATGCAGAGATCACACTGTGAACACCTATGAGGGTCAGAGTCTGTCAATCAGTCAGGTTTCTTGTGAAAGAGAGCTGATTATTAATCTCTAATTCGAGATTTTCTTTGATTGTGTTAAAAAAAAATCTTTTGCATTAATCTTTTTTTATGGTTTTGCATTTGGTGGATGATGTGAAAAAGGGTTGTTTCCAGTAATGTACAATAAACAGATTTTGAAAACCTCCTCTCCTCTCCTCTCCTCTCCTCTCCTCTCCTCTCCCCTCCTCTCCTCTCCTCTCCTCTCCTCTCCTCTCCTCTCCTCTCCTCTCCTCTCCTCTCTCAGTTATTGACTGTGTCAACATGTCAACCAAGGTTAACTAAGATGAAAACCTTTGCCCTATCCTTCACAGATATGTTTGGTCAAAGTCTTCTGTGTGAATACGCTGACTTGTCATCCAACTGAGTATCAGACAGGGAATGAATGCTGTCCTCTTTGTCCATCTGGTAAGATCCTGAACGAGAAGAATAGGCTGGAATGTTTTTTTTAATGTTTTGGCTTCTTCTGTTGTAAGTAATAAAAATGAAAGTGCAGCGCATGTTACGATGTTACGTTATAACCTGCTCTTTACCCTCAAGATGATTTGTCTTTGTTCAACAGAAACATTTCATGAGATTAAATAGTTTTCTTTTCAACAGGAAATCGTGTTAAAACACACTGCACAGAGTTCAGGAGCACTTCCTGTTTGCCCTGTGTGAATGACACCTTCATGAATCTTCCCACTGGACTTAAACAGTGTTTCCCCTGCACGACCTGTGATCCAGGTAGATTTCTGTGCTGACATTTACTGTAGGTTTTTACTATCCGTAGTTACTTGAAGGGGGTCAGTAGGAACCCTCAAAGTATGAACACAGTCACTTCAGACTTTTTCACTCAGTCCATTCTAAGAAATGTGTTATTGAAACGTTGCGTTTCGTACTTCCTCTCCGTATGATGTCATCATGGAATCTGACTCTTCTCTCAGCCCCACCCAGCCGGTACCAGTCCAGCCTCCGGTCATCATCTTAGGGGTATAAATACCTCAAATTAAATCCCAGAAAGGTGTAAAATATGGAGGCTTACTGCAAGTCTTACAGTGTGTGGGCTGAGATGGAGCTGAGCTGTTCTGATGATGTTTTTTTACAGTGTCACTGTGTTAGTCTGTTTAGAATAGTTTCCTGCATATTACTGATCCTCTGTGTGTCGACAGATTCTGGTCTGAAGATTTACATTTCATGCACAGCAACAACGGATTCACTTTGTGAACCTCTGGAAGGATTCTACTGTATAGAACCCAAACAGAACCACTGTGCAGCAGCACAGAAACACAAACGATGTCAACCAGGGCAGTACATCAAACACAGAGGTGCGTTTTCTAATGCTGACTTTAAGATTTAAGTTTTCAAAACTGTAAAAAGCTATGAAGAAGTCAGAGCAGGTTATTTGAGCCATCCAGTCAATTGTGAAACATTAAGATGATATGCAAATTGTTATTGTTTTGCAAATTGTTCATCTAATTGGCTTCACACACGGCATCTGTATTATGAATTGTCAAATGGGGGGTCAAAGTCACTGCCAGTTCATTTTGATGATTTAATGATTTTAATTTCACCACATTGGACTGAAAAAGAGATTCTGATTATCTGATCTCCGTCATGGCAACAAAAGTCAAAGAATCACTCAGCAATTTGAGTTCAACGTAAAAAGAACGCAACATTTGCTGGTGCAATGGGTTATACAGAGTGGAATAACAGATTTATTTTGAAAAGTTGGGAACTTGGATCTGAATATTCGTAGAAATAGTGACAAATCATATATATAAACCACACACGTGAACAGTAACAAAGTAAATTCAGATACATTTTATGAAAAACATTGACTACTTCACTGTAGAAGTCAATGTCATCCTACCTGATAAACCAGGTAGGATGAACACAAAGTTTTCTAACTTCACTCTGCACCATAGACTGTTTATAAAAAGCTCTGTACACAAAGTCCAGCACACAAACAATACAAAGTGACAGTATATTGTAGAACTGTTTGAGGAGGACTCACTAATAACAAGGAATAATTCTGAAGTTGCACACAATTTGGGCTGCATACAGACGTCCACATATGGGTCTGTGCATGTATTTGCATGTATTGCATTGTCATTTACAGGGACCACAGCTGACCCCAGTGAACTGGCGGATGTGCAAACTCTGAATGTGTCTTTAGTCATGTGTAGGGCTGTCCAACAGAGGCAAAGATGTAATGACACCTCTCTATCTAGAAAACTCTTACATTGTTTCAGTCAGAGAGTGGTGGACATGTCTCATCATGGGTTAGATTCACAGATTTCTGTGTCCATTTAGGAAAAGTTCATCAAAACAGTGGACAAAAGTAGATGGACAGACAAATCTTCCATCTATCAAGATGATTTGTTTGAGTTGGAGAAAACAAATCAAAATCCCATCTTCCTGTGCAACTGTGATAATAATAGTAATAATAACTTTCTCTCAAAAAAGAGAGATAGCTGAGTGGCAGTCTGACAATATTAACAACAATTGGACAATTTTGAAAAACAGTTTAATATATATATAGTATTATTTAAATTTTTCATTTGTTTCATATGTTTATTCTTACTACATTTTGCTGCTTTCCCTACGCTGCTGCCTCGACTATGAATTTCCTCCATGGAGGATTATTTAAGGTACATCTTATTTGAGCATGCAAAAAAATATGAAAACAAATAATGAATATAGTCCTAAAAGACAGTGCAGTGATCCAGGTGTGATGAGATAAAAGAATGTAAAATAGTTTCTGTATCTTTGAAATGTAACATAGAAGAACAGAATTCTGTCAATGTTCCTTAGTTTATAGAATCCTGTTTGTAAGTTTAGGTCTATAGCTTCAGGTCTGATGTCAAATACCACTTTGCTATATAATCCTAATATGATGTGTACACTAGTAACTGTGTATAGTTTGTGTTTGTACAGGAACAGCCCAAACAGACTCTCAATGCTCTGACTGCAGTGTTGGAACATTTTCTGACGGGACGCGTACGTCTTGTCAACCACACACACAGTAAGTAAAGAGTCTCACCAGACATGGACGTGCCTGGTTTCTTACACTTGCAGTGAATCTGTGGTGCCGCTACATGGTCCTGTGAAAATGTCCCCCTGTCGTTCCAGATGTGAATCACTAAACCTTCAGCTGATGCAACCAGGAACAGCTTCAACTGACGCTGAATGTGGAAATGACAGTTTAAATAACACAACAGTTGCAATCATCGTTGCAGTGGGTTTTTTTGGTGTTTTGATTGCATTAGTCGCCTTGTGTTTCTGGAAGTGCAAATGATATCGTTCAGGTACGATGTGTGTGTGGTCGAAGAAAATGTTGTCATGGATGATAAGACCTCCATCAAGTCATGATGTCGTTGATTAAGAGCTTTTTCATTTGTTTTGTTTCTGTTACAGGACAAAGAATAAAAGAATTAATTACCACAAGGGTAAGTTTGTTACTCTCTTTTTCACAGTGTATGTTCTGACTCTGTGTATATGTTCTCTGCTTGATGACAATACTTGTTTGCCAAAGGTAATTTGATTATTTAATTTAATATTTCACTAAAAGGAAAACGCAACTGGAGGAGAATCTGTGAAGATGATGTGATGAAAAGCAGCAGGTGAGACAGCAGCGTGTTCTACATTTAACTATTCATTAGTTGAGGACTGTCTAGAGCCGCTTTCAGACATGACCTAAGGAGGATGTCTACAGAATTGGGTCCAGACTCTCGCTGGTGTTTGTCTTTTACACAGCAGGAGATTCTATAAAACAACTGCTTTGTTACAAAGGGCACACAGCTCATCGTCTCACAGATGTCACTGCACCCAAACTACAGTCGGCTGCACGTGCCTCAACACTCAGACTTCATGATCCTCTCTGGAGAGACAGCTCACAGCTGAAACTGGACTTAATCATTTATAAGTGCTGGCAGAGCGGCATGATGGGACAAATGGCCACCCTCAGCATATGAACTGAGAGTATTCTCTTCATCTTTTCTTCTGTGTAATTTTCTTCACAACAGACACTTGTATTTTGGAAGGACAAGGATTATATAGTATATAATTGTGTTTCACTGTGTGTTATCGGCACAGTAGTGCAGTGTTGGCGCCTCACGTCAAGGTGGTTCCTGCTTCGAATGGCTCCGGCTCTCCCCACAACTCTTAAAAGAAAAGCAGTATAGATGATGGATGCATGTTTGTGAGTTGTGATATGAAATTTCATCAGAATCTAATGATCCGTTTTGATGATTCAAAACACTGTTCACAAACAAACTTTCAGTGTTTATGAAGCTTTACATATCTTCACGCTCAGTTAAGTGGAAGCAATATTTGAAAATACATAAGGAATAGCTAGCGTTATATTTTTATCTTTATAAATGTGTGAGTAAAGATTCTGTGTTTCACCTGTAAAAGGTTATGTGTTTGAAACATAGATGTCTCTTTTTAAACAGTACAGTGTAAAACTGGGGACATTCAGTGCAAATGGATAAAAACAGTATGCATGCACACAGAAGAAGATCTGATGTAGTACCAGAGTAGTATTATCTGTTACTAAGCAAGCTGTTACTAAGCAACCAACTACATAGTATTCATTCTGCTTCCTGTTTATACTGGCCCAGTGTGCATAACTGGTCACATGATCAATGTTTTCAGGGGCTCTTTTAATCTCAAAATGTTTTTGTACCATTTTGCTGCGGTTTCTGGGATGAAATATTTAAATGTTAGTTCACCTGACACCTTCAGATATAGGAGAGTTAACTGTAGTTAAAGTTTTAAAGTAAAAAAACTTGTTTCACTGATTATCATATTATTTTATTAAGCTCTATCACAGATCATTAATACTGAAGCAGCCGTGTAAGCTACAGTAATATACATTATTAACAGTTGTATATGCAGCGATGTTAGATATATTGTGAGAGCTTCTTTCTCTTTGGATCATTAAAGCATCCTCTTCCGTTAAAGACCATGAGTCGGTTGGCACCATAAATATCAGGAATAAATCGAAAATAAGATTAAGTTTGTTATTACTATGTAGTTCAAATACATGAACACAATTTTACACTTCAAAGTTTAATACACTTTTATTAATACAATTTAAATTGTTATTATGACCATTCTTGTTGTTATGAACATTCCTCCTACCGAGAGGGATGAAATGCTGCCACAACCAGGAAGCAGCAACAACCCGGGCTGAGCAATGAAGCCTATGCTGAAGTGCAAAAAGCTGCAGTTCACTGAGTGGCCACTTTAGTCTGGCTCCAAAAACGAGGCAATTCCCACTGACTCCCATGTTAAAAAGTCCCAGTCACTGAACGTGACCCGAGTCTGTGGAGAAGTTTTCAGTCACATATCGGATGAATAATACGGTTTGTTTTTGGCCTGACAGAAAGGTCGAAGACATCTGTGCTCCAGTTTCTGATGGTCAATAAAGTACCAGTATTTTATTTATGTATTAACAATGATTAGCAGGTATTGGTGTCCCTGTACCTGGCTTGTTAGCTCAGCTCTTCTAATTAGTCAGCTAATGAATTAGCCTCCAGGCAAGATATCAGCAGTAATGACGATGCTAACTGGAATGTAGGATTGTTCACTACTGTTATTAACCGACACAACACCGACATGTGATAATACTATTAAACTGAAGTGTGTGTGTGTGTGTGTGTGTGTGTGTGTGTGTGTGTGTGTGTGTGTGTGTGTGTGTGTGTGTGTGTGTGTGTGTTTGGAGAATAAGCTCCACCACGTTAGATATCTAATATTATGTCATGTGGTTTAGGTCGCCAAACTAGTAGTGCAATGGTAATGTAACCACGCCCTCTCTCTGTCCGCTGCCTGGAGGCGCCTCTCCGCATAGCACAGGACTCTGCGTTGTGTTTCTTATGGTGGTGGGGTGTCATGCGGGGAGAAGGAAGCACCGGACATGGGTTCTAAATTGCGGCTGAGACCTGTTTAGCCATTTATTGCTCCAACACCTTGCAGGACAGCAAAAGTAAACTCTTTTTAGAACATAAAACATATTTCAGTGCAACAGAACATATATATAAAAAAATACAACATATGTTGCCCAAAATAAAGGTTACTGTGCATTTAAATTAACTGCAGGGACCTCAACAAATTATTGACTGTCACAGTACAATGGTACCAACTGTACAGACCACTGCTACTATTGCAGTGGTCTGTAATCACACACAATATTTAAGGGCTAAACACGAGTGCTCACTATTAAAAACAACACTGCAGTGTGGCCTAACATCTTTCTAAACACAATATACCACCAGGTTAACAACATGGGTGGTTTTAGTTTAGATATATTATAATATTGAGAGCTGTCGTGAACACCGCTTACCTTGCAGGACAGCAAAAGTAAACTGAGAAAAGCTGCTTTGCAAATGGCCAAAGTCTCAGAGCTAAACAGTGCAAATGGCTGGATTTTCTAGAGGGTAAACAGCGCAACAGCGCTGCCCTGTGGCGCATAAAGGCTACTACCTTAAAGTAACATTGATGCTACGCTTGACTGTGTACGTTAATGTGAGTGACTTCAGCATTAATGTCATATTAGACATATTGTTTCAGAAATACCGTTGCAGCTGCTGCAGTGTGAAACTCGTTGAGCTGGAGTTTGTTATTGCGGCTGTACGGTAAATTAATGTGAATTTAAATAGTTTGATTGATAATATTATTACAACAAAGACATTATCATACTGCAGAAACCGATTTACTGTGATCGACTGAAACGTGGATATTTAATGTCACATCTGCATTTTAAGAGCAGCTGTTTAAAGTAGCATTACATCTCCTAAAGCTCTTTATTCAGAGTATTGGTGTTGATGTGTTTGTTTGTCAAATGAAAATAAATAATAGGAAGTGTAACTTTACGAGAATTGACGGTCACAGAGAAAACCTGAGGCTGATGTCCACCACCTATTTCCTAAACTGAAGTGAAGTGATTATGATCTGATGAACTTTGAAGTAATAAACTTTTACCTCAGGTGCTGCAGAGCTTAAATTGTTATATTATTTTTCGCTATTTGTTAATATTTGCTCTTTTGCAAATTTTCAGTTAATGCTTGTTTATACTTATAACCATATATATTGTTGTTTTATGTCCTATGCACCAACCACACCAAGTCAATTTCCTGTATGTGAAAATATACTTGACCAATAAAAGAATTGTGATTCTAAAAAGCAAGAAGCACATCTTGATAATTTTGTCACTGAAAACTTATAAATTTGTGGTATTTCTTATTTTCAAAACCTTGAATTGTCCTTCTAAATTTGTCATGTTTTCGGGTTGTCAGTTCATCCGTCTGTCCCATTCCAGTGCGATATCTCAAGAATGCCTTGAGGGAATTTCTTCAAATTTGATGCAAATATTCACTAGGACACAAAAAAGGAACTGTTACATTTTTGGTGCCTGGAGGTCAAAGGTCAAGGTCACAGTGAGCTCACGATCCTGTGTATGTGATAAGAGAGTAACGGTTTTGATTTCATTACATGTAGCACAGGGTCAAAGGTCACTCTGACCTCTCAAACACGTTTTGCCTTGTGTATGTAATATCTCAGGAACATTTTGAGATAATTCTTTCAAATTTGACACACAAGTTCACTTGAACTCACTAATTAACTGATTAGATTTCAGTGGCCAAAGGGCAAGGTGGCCTTAGAAACATGTTTTTGGCCTCTTGAATCACCTTGAGGGAATTTTTTCAACTTCTGATGAGTTGTCACTTTCACGCAAATATAAAGTGATATGGGTCTGGAAAAAAAAATTGGAAAATTTGTATTGTTTTCAGGAAAAGTGAGCCCATGTCGGTGATCAAATTTCCTACTTTCTTTTAGAAGATAACACAGCATGTTCAAAAATTAGATCCTGATCATTTCCTCTTTCCCACTGATAATTTCAGGCAGACTGCACGATGTAATTCTACTTATAGTTAGAGGGCAGATCATTCTTCTTGTACTGTAGAAGCTAGTGTATACTGTATATCATTCATAACTTTTGATCAAAACTCTTATCAGACACACATTATTCGGTGTCCTTTTTCTGACTACTTTAAAGTACAGCTGCCCAAAAGAAGAAAACGGAAGCAGATGAAGGCAGTGGAAAGGCACATGAATCGATTCATCACATCGTAAAGGCTGAACCAGAAGCTCTTAAGGATCGGAACTGGAAGAATTTGAAATTATACATTTATAACTGCATTATGGAACACAAAAGGAAATTAACACAAATAGTGGGAAGACTTGTTTTAAATACATTTCTCATAAAATGTCAAGATTTTCCACTTGAGCAGTCTCATGATGACACACGCTTTGCCTTTGATCAAGTGATGAAAATTGATGGCCAAATGGTGTGCCATGACATACTGCAGCATTCCATATTTTTCATTGATCAGGGACAGGCTGTAAAGATTGAGTCGTTATACTCAGGCAGGAGGAGAAATCACCCAGTTGCTGGTGCCTAAAAGTCGTCAGGAAATGGTTTTCCAGGCGGCTTATTACAACCCAATAGCTGGTCACATGGGATATGAAAAAACACTAAGCTGGATAATGTCCTGATTTTATTGGCATGGCATCCGCGGGGATGTGCGCTGCTGGTATGCATATGGAATGTCAACTGGTGAACCAGCCGGCCATCCCCATTAATAGGGGTGCCATTCGAGCGCATTGGTATGGATCTCATCGGGCAATTTCACTGGAGTATACGAGGATATCGATTTGTGTTAGTCCTGGTGGGTGAGATGTGAGAGTATAGTAGTGTGTGTGAGAGAGAGTCTACTGGTGTGTGTGAGGCCAAGAATTAATTATCCCTCGTAGGGCCTCTCAAAGATTCTTGCTGTTCAGTGTTCGTACTCTCACGGTTGAATGCAATTATTGGAAGTCGCTTTGGATAAAAGCGTCATCTAAATCATATGTAATGTAATATAATGTATTGTAATGCTCAGGTTCCCCTTCATTATTAAACACCACTGAGTTGATAAAGTGACAGTAAGACTGTTGTGTACTGAATGTAGAAATCACCTGAAGCAACATTGAACTTCTGTTTGTGAGGCAGAACTCTGAAGAGGAAGTATACATCCCTTTATTTCTCAAGATGTGTGAAACATGCTGAGGTGTGACCAAATGGAACTTTCAAGTCATGACATTTTATTGAAAGTTGTTATTATTTATTCAGCTTTACTCTGACAGAAAAAAGCCAGCATTGACTTTGAAAGGCTCTGATTTTCTGTTTACCTTTGCTATGTAACCCTTACAGTTATTAATAATAATAATAATAATAATCATTTATATAACACTTCTCAAAACAAAGTTAAAAAGTGCTGCACAAATAAAAGACATACAAGTAAAAATAGTTATAAAAAAATAATCACAATAACAGAATAAATAAATGAATCAAAACTCTGAAATTACAATCAACCATTACAATAATAAAAAATAGAATTGGCGTGACAGTAAAAAATATCTGAAAAAGGATTATATCTAGCTCAGTTCAGGCAGTTAGATAGTTTGAAAGTAAATCTGTAATTTTCATGAAACCACATAAACAAAAGCTAATCACCAGGGCGTTTCCTACCAGGACATAAACCAGTGTTGTGGTCCAGAAAGCAAACATATACACAGTTTTGTCACAGTAGGCCACTGAAGCCATGACAGGTTGTGCTTGTGAGGCGTTCAGGTGCTGTCTGTTTGTCTTATTGCTGATGTTGTCGAGGAACAAAGTTTGAATCAGCTTCCTTACGGTCTGGTTGTTGTAGACGATCCGGGTGTGGTTCAGGTTTGAAAGGCTCTGGTTCTCCAGCGGGAGGTCGACCTTGTTGTCAGGTGTGGGAGGAGCGTAGACACTGTTGTTGACTCTGTTTGGGTCGGGGATGTTCTTCTCATAGTTGGGTGGAAACACTGAATAAATCTGGAAACTCCCTGAGGACAGCAGGGGACAGAATGACTAAATGAAGGGATGGATCACAGTCAACGCATTCTCAAGTGTCACTTACCATAGAGGAACCAGATGAAGACAAAGAGGAGCAGGCTGATGATGCACACAGTCCAAAGGGTATTGCGCGGCGCTGCTGGACAGAGGAGCTTTGGCAAAGCAAACAGGCCTATCACCAGCAGGGCTGATATCCCACACACCATCACATACACTGGGATACCTGGTGCTGCTGGACACTCAAACATGTACACTGCACCTGTTTACAAAAAGTTTTATTACAAATATGTAAGTAGAGTGGCGTCATTTATTGATTGGATATGGAAATCTAGTCACTTGATTTGACCTTAATTTTAGTTTTGTATGCAAACAATGTATCACAATATTAGAAATGTACAATCACTGAATTCATTGTCATATAATTTTAAGTGTTACCACAACATTGCCATGATGAATTAATCAAATTGTGCTAACATTTTATCATGTCAAGATTTTAATGCATTTCTAGTAAAACAAAATTCTGGCCTTTTTCATTGGTGATTTTAATAATAATCTCTATAATGTCTTAAGATCAGGTTATAACACTGTTGGAGCCATTTTATTTTAGAACAAGTTTGACTATAGCTGACCAGCTGAGACTTATACTAGCCAGTGACGTCACACACAGCGGAATGAGGTTAATGAAACCAGGTGTGCGACGAGAGACAAAGACGCAGTAGAGAAACAGTTTTTCAACCGCACGCTCCTAAGTTTGTTGATTTTCGTTAATTACCGTTTGTTATTTTGCTACTTTGGACTCAGACATTATTTAATTACCTCATGCCACCTCATATACACACATCACACCACACGCAAGCATTCATCCACCTCGTCTCTGCAACGGGACCCGCAAGCAATTCAACTCACGGTAAGAAGACAATAAACATGTGCGTGTTGGAAGTCTCGTATGGCGTCTGACTGGCTTTAATATGAAAAGGAGGAACGGAAGCCAGAACAAACACCTAACTGGCTGAAACAAACCAATCAGAGGACACTATTCCGCTGCTGCGACAGTAATTTTTAACTTCATCAATACCTTAACACTAAACCTCCAGGTATGTTAAATTATGGAATCAATGTACTATCAGTTATCATTCCTCAGACTTAATTGTTAATTGCAACAGAAATGACTGTATTCTGCTTTTCTCCAGTGGCTCTTTCCTTCACACCAAATAAATAATAAATACTGAACAGTCAGGGGGCATCATAGTCATTGTTTAACTGTAAGGGAGGCATGTGTTTCCACAGCTGTACATACTAATCTATTCAGCATTAAAGGTCCAGTGTGTAAGATTTAGGTGAAAGGGATCTACAGGCAGAAATTGAATATAAAATAATCCTAGTGATGTTTTAACTAGTGTGTTTTATCTAATTGTACAAATTGTTGTTTTCTTTACCCTAGAATAGGTCCTTTATATTTAAATACGTTATATTTATATCGGGAGCGGGTCCTCTCTACGGAGGCCACCATGTTTTTTACAGTAGTCTAAACTGGACAAACTAAACATCTTTTGAGTTTTTATGACAACTTTATGACAACCTGCTACCACAGGTTCTCTTTCATGTTTGGAAGGGGAGGGTGAGGGGAGGCATATTTAGCTGCAACATGCAACTTCAGCACTAAATTCTACACACTGAACCTTAAATGGGGTGGAAATTTCAATTCAAGTAAACTTAACTTATTAAAATGTTGTATTATTGCACAGATTTTAAAAATGTATCCAACGTGTATACAGAGTTTTACTGAATATGAGCTGTTGTTGCCCTTTGCCCTATACAAATGTTTAAACATGTTGAGCAGGAAAAAAGATTTTAAAACATTAAAACCTTGCTAACGTTCCCCGCCACAGTTCAAGGTTTCTATAACTATAATATTCTCAAAATGTTCATCTATGAACAGAAATGGCCCACTTACCTAGAGTGATCTGGGCAACTGGGAAAGCTGTTGAAATAGAAAGGAGGCAAAGAGAAGATTCATATTCCCTACTTAATAACATACTTGGTCTCATTCTTTGCTTATTTTTTTTACGTTTACATACCTGCAATAAAAACACTTGCACAGAGCAAACCACATAAATAGACCCCCAAGTCCTTTGCCATCCTGACTCTGTTATCTGGGGTAAAAGAGAGAGACCCACTTCCTTAGCACAGGCAAACACTGCAAACTGATTAGTTATATAATATACAGACTTGTTTTTTGTGAGCTAAAATCAAGAGGTAAATGTTAGGGGGGAGAGTAGCTTACCGTCGGGCTTGTGCTCAGTCTGTGAAAACACCAGTTTGGGTTGTTAGCCAATATAACATGTCACAACTCTGAAGTGTTTCCCAGAAGACACTGAAGAACTTGATTGCATCACCTCAGGATGGAACATGTAAGAAGGGATTTTTCTCTGATGACTTGATATTACATTAACATTTCAGTGCAACTGTCCACAGTTGCTGCTGCTGTTGTTAGATTTCATACCAGGGGCAGAAATTGGACGGGAGTATCAGCCTTAAAAACTAGATATTCAAAAAGCCTATAGTCACCAATGCTAGAATAGTGAACTAATTTGGAACGGGGGTGTAATATTCAATTATGACAAGGTCATAAAGAGATCGGGTTAGCATGTCTCTGATGTTAGCTTTTCTCTGCAATCCTCAGTCCTTGTGTGTCAACCTGTTTCTCAATCTTTTTATGGTCGACTAAGACGTTTTCAGATATGACCTCCAGAAGATGTCCGGACAATTGGGTCTGGACTTTAGCTTTAATAACTATTTAATACTGTAAATACTGTGATGGAAATCTGGAAATACAAGAGGCTGGAAACACCAAAGTTATCTATGTGTATTTTAATAGGGGCTTTCTGCAGAAAGGATCAACACAGAGAGTCACAAGGATCTCAGAGTGAAGATGCAGGACACTCAAATGCAAGCATCTTATATAGGAGGACTAAGACTGTCTCTCAGAACCAGTTCAGACTGGTTCTGTAGGCGCAGGTTGAGAGAGGAATCTAAACACAGACAACTGATTTACATATGTTTCCTTTGGAGATAAGCAGACATACATTCAGTTCTTTGGAGAGTAAATAAGTGATAAAAAGGGTCTGACAGTTTTCAGGTCAACACAGTTCAGACCATAAAACAGTTCAGGTCATAAAGTATTTGGACAGGTTGTATATGTATGTAGATACAGGTCATAAAACTTACTTTTCAACTACAACATAGGTTTCAACCATACTTAGTTAATTTTTCCAGTACAATACTTTACTCTTGTTTGACTTGGGATGTTTCAATAATAGTATTTGTGGAAAGGGACGTTGACAACAAACAGTCCACACTTATCATTTTTATTTAAATGCACAGGAACAAAAGTAAATTCCAGTGGCTCGGCTCAGCCTTTGTCTCCTCAGTGTCTCTGTGTCTGTCTCCTCTTCAGTTGTCTCTCTCTCTGTGGCAGCATTCTCGGCTGCCTTTTTAAACCTGAGGAGTAATCAGCTAACAGCACCTATTACGTCCTTGGAGTAGCTGGAGGTTCCCTCTGGGTCACCTCCACAGTATTATTATTATTATCTTTATTCACTGAAGGTTATATCCACATATCCAGAGAACATATATCTCTTGAGCGTCATTTTTGTAGAGACAGTAAGCAGGACAGCATGTTCCTCAGCAGCCTCCATATCAATCACAACTGTGCTGTTGATAATAAAAATGTATTCACTGAACCATTAACTACATATGAGTCATTTCGTGCTGAACATGAGTCGAGATGTGTCAGTTCACCGTTTTCTTTCTGATTAGTGGTGCTTATACGCAACATAGGTATTTACCCTGTAGTCAGGCAGGAAGGGCAGGGCTGTGATATGTGCACGGCTGTGTTACGTGCACTGTGTCATACAATAGTGTGTGTGTGTGAGTAAGTACATGAATATAGATACATTATTGTAGTGAAAGTGTGTGTGGGTCACTCCTTGTGAAGCTTTTTGCCCTCCCCATGTTTGTCAAGTTTACTGTACTGTAAACACACCTTTCACATGTTGTTAGATATTTTATACAGTCTACGCAGTATGGTATGCTAACTAAATGCTAGCCACCATGCATGTCCACTGAGAGTGTGCTGCGCTTTTAAAAAGACGTTTACCGACGAGGCATATCAGAGACAAGTTCAGACACTGACAGATTCACTTCCAGTCACAGCAGCTATAGCTGGAGGGTTTTTGTGTTGGCTCTCTTGTACACAGGGTTGTGTATGGTTATGTGTTAATGGGCTGCTCTTAATTGGCTTTGAACCCCTATAAACTATATAGTAACACCTTACTGAGGGTGTGGCCAACAAAGTGTTTGCTTTCACCTGAAATTCTGAAGCTGGTGCCAGATCTAATGGCAGTGAGTATCGTATTCACGGCCTTTAAGACATGATGGGCCTCATTCAAGAACATTTTCATAATCTGAACCTAAATTTCTCCGATATTTGTTATTTGTTCAAATTATGTTTTTTTAGGAACATGACACATCAGATTCAGCAAATGCTTCTAACTTCAGAAAAGTGAGTAAGTGACCTACAGTCATTAAAAAAATAAGGACACACCATGAAAATGTGTTTATTTAACATATCTAAACATATGGACATTCTTCTCTTGCCAGTTGATGTCAAAGTACAGCCTCTGCCATCAGACTGAACAAGTTTGATTTTCATGGGATGTGTGCAGGTTTGCTATCAAGGAACCATCATTGCAAGACTGCTCTTATTTTTTCCCTCGACAGTATATAAACATTATGAATAACACCAGTTTCTATTTGAGCGAACATTCATGAGGATAACAAATTAGCATAACTAACACGTAATCCCTGTATATGCTGACTGACGTGTGGGTTGTACTGTCACTAAAATAAAGAACTGATTTGATATTAAAATTATTTTTTTTTAAATCACCAAGAGAGGTCAAGGACAAATCTCCATCTCTGATGGATGTAAAAAATACTTGCTAAAGGTGATGCTGTTTTCAAAAAAGAAGAGGAAACTCAACCTTGATAATAATAAATACAAAACAAAAAAACATCAAATCATAATTATGAAATTCGAAATTATGATGGAAAAAGTCACAAGTCATAATTATGCAATAAAAATCTAAATTATCAGATACTTTTACACAACAGTCAAAGTAGCAGCCCTTTTCGCAGGAATTTTCATATTCAGTTTAACACAAAAATGGACTGTGAGTATATAGACTACTTTAAACGTGGCTTTACAACAGATGAAATACCTCATTTGCTTGCTGATTCACATGGGAATGTCCTGAGCAAACACCCTTGAGAGGAATTTAAACAAGAAAAAGCTCTGGCTGAAGTGGCCACCTCAGACTTGATGTAGGAACACAAAATGGCCGTATAGTTTCCTTATCCACACTTTCTGATGAGAAGAACAGGTCCAACTTTTTATATCCTGATCTGGTGGGGACACAACAGCAGAAGGCTTAGCTGAGGGAATAAGGATGAAGAAAACAAAACCATAATTGGTGAAATGTAGTTGTTTAGACATGTAGATTGTACAATAAATTAAAACATTTTGGGGGAAGAGTAAGTATGAAAACATCTTACTGTCTGGTGGCTCAGGTGTACGAGAGGCTGGTCTGAGTGTAATAACATGTATTCTCCTTATTATAGACTAAATAATAAAGGAAAAATTTGGGGCACAGTATTGCATAAATGATCTTTGAAACAAAACAATAAAAACAGAACAAATAGTTTGATGGCATTATGAAGTAGAGTGGTGTTTTTGCTGGAAGCTGTGTTTTTGTCTTTGTTGTAAAACAACAAAATCTAGCTTAAGTGCCTCAAACAGAAATGTTCTCGCAGAAGTTAACGTTTTGTTTACATTATGTTTAGCTACGTTCAACTCACACATCAAACTCAAACGTTATAGCAATAAAGAACTGCAGACGCCACGTTACTTGAATGAAATTTTGGATTTCTCTAACTTCTCTGGATTGGAGATTTGTTGGAAACATTTGAGATAATGTAGATATACAAATCAACAAAACATATATGCAGATGTAGTCATTTTCACACTTTTTAATGTGGAAACGTTTATACGTTAAAATAAGAGTTATGGAAACATCGTACTGTGTGTAGGAGGGGCTGCTCTGAGTGTCAGTATGGGAACAACAGAAGGAACTGCTGAGAGAATAAGGATGATATAAAAAAGAGAATAGCGAAATGTCACAACACTTTACTTTACACTTTTGATTCTTCTTATAGACTGTACAATAAAGGATGTGGGTTCCTGAGAAGATCAATCTTATATCCTGTATATCATCAAAAATCATACATGAATCAAAATGTTGTAAGTGTGCCACGGAATAAAAAATTACAAAAAGCTTTTGTAATAATATGCCAGTAATATAAGCTACAGATACAGTAACAGAAAAGCAGAGATTGATGTCAGTCAATATAAAAAATTTGAGAAAAATATAAGACACTGTGACACACATATCTGCCGATCATTTATCTGGTCTTTAGTAAAACAGTGGCTTATCTTTGTTGAATAAAACAACTCACATGTGTAAATTCGTTGTAGATAGTTATCTGTTGTAGTTTGTTGTTTTTCAGTCACTGAAGTTGAAAGAAAAGTCGAGAAAAAGAGACAGAGATGAATCGGAACAGCGCCAAAATGTTCAGTGGCCTGGGTTAGGGTTATGCAATGTTAATTGCATTTCTCTGAGAACCAAGCTGAAAAAGGCCGTGTAACCTTTGGGGCTTTGGTCATAATTATGACTTTCTATCTCATAATTTTGACCTTTGAAGAAACAGCCCATTCCAAACAGGAAGGTTTACAATGGTTCAGCTCTACTAGTATATTTAAGCTTTTAATCTTGTTTCCTGATTTATTTTCATTTTTGGATTTCTCTATATTAAGATCTGAGGTCTGTACTACGAAGCGAGTTCAACATACCCAGGATATCTTAACTTAACCTAACAATCGCAGCCAGGCTAAGCGATCACATTAGGCTGGTTATCAACTCAGTAAGTCAACCCAGGTTTACCTCATCAAGATCTGAGTGCGTTCACATAAAAGAGGCGGGGTTTACTACATATGACCAATCACAGACATGGAAAAGTGAACTGGCAGCAGAGCCTCATATTTAACAACGAGGATCAAATTGTTATATTAGAAAAATTGGAGGAGAACAAACACATTATCCAGACTAAAGGAAACACAGTTACAGCTGCTAAATGCAGGAAGGACAGCTGGTTGTCAGAGTTGGTGAGGCAGTGGGACCCAGACGCAGAGTTTTAAACTAAGGAGTCTTTTAATGAAAGGAACAGGAGATCAGGACGGGAGCTCAGGAGACACAGGAATACAAAACACTGGAGAGCAGGACAGGAGATCCAGACAGGAGGACAGGAGAGGAGATTAGGACAGGTAGACACGAGAACACAACTACATACGACAACGATCCGACAAGGACAAGGAGAAGCACAGAGGCTTAAATACACACAGGGAAGGCAGGGGCAATTAGACACAGGTGAGACACATGAGGACTGGTGCAGACAATCACGGACAGGAAGTAAAGCTAGAGACGAGACACAAGAACCCAGACACTACAAAATAAAACAGGAAACAGAACCCGGAGTGTGAAAACATGAAACGCAGGAACAACTAAAACAGCCAGACAAACATAGAGGGATATATTAATAAACAGAAAACACTTCTTCAAAAAGAAGTGGACAAAATAACACTCAGAACACCAGACCATGACACTGGTAAAAGAAAGTTGTGTGAATGTGTAAGGTGACATTTAGGAAAAGAATATTACGTGACCACGACATAATAACGCGTGGGAACAAGATAAATAACTCAGGGCCATGAGATATGAATCTGTTCTTTACTAACAAGACCTGTAGAACTGAAGAAGCCTCTTGGACGAGAGATGAAACGTTTCACTGAATCACATGAAGTCGCCTAATGAGCTTTACTTTGACACACACTGTCTGCACTGACTCTGAGGACACACTGGGGTGGAAACGTTTGCAATTACTAGTCAATACAAACATATGTGTAGTGGTCAAAAGTTTGGGGTGACAGTTGAATGCCAATCGGGTTCACCACATATATCCAGAATAAACGGGAAGGGAGGCTGATGATTCCAGAAATAGACAATGTATTCAAGTCTGACACATGATTTCAAAAGACTGATCAAACAGCACAGGATCATGTGCAAAGTATGGAGTACTGGCCTGTACTTGATATAAATAACAGATTAAAAAGAGAGAAGTTAAAGGCTCCAGACCCAATTTAACAAAGCTAAATGATCATGTGTAAAACGAGCACAGCACACTTTAAGAATCCTAACACTGGTGTGATTGCACCAGAGGGTTATCACTGCATTGAAATAACAGAAGAGGATCTCTAGTTTACGGAGCCAATAACTCACCAATATTCAAGCCATTACACCAGGACTGCACAGTACCCGTCAACCATATTGCACGTTGCCCATAGAACAGAACAAAATAAAACAAAGAAACCAGAAATCAAACAAATTAATCAGAAAGAAAACTAATTCGAAACAAGGCCAAATAATCTAAATGAAATCTTAATGTGGGAAAAAACAGTGACCGTAAATATTCTGCCTGAAGGCAGCCCTATGAAACAGACATGTTGTATTAGGTCACACAATTATTAAACAAGGTTATCAAAATGTTTCAAAACATTAACAAACATAAAACACATTGTAGTGGAAAATTCAACTGACCAGTGTCTAAGGTATTGGAAATCCCCCTGACCAGGTGTCTAACTGCTGTGATACTGTCTACCTGACAGGATGGAACCCTTATTTGGTGGTGTCTCACTGCTATGACCTTGATCAACAGGGTGCATGCCCTTATTTGGTGATGTTTTTCTTCCAACTGCTACAGCGGACGGACAGACACAGATGATCTCATGTCTTTCATGTCTTTTTTCATATTATGTTTTATCAAAGGCCTCTTTGTATAAATTCTGGCTTTTGTGAACTTGCGGCCATTACATATGGACCTATTTTCATGTGCCATGACTGTGCGCATTTGGTATCTGGGTGACAGGATGTGCATCAGGAAACAGGGAGAGATTGAGATGTACTGTGTGTGTTGGCAGCGGAGATCGA
The DNA here is from genome assembly GCF_022539355.2 of Hippoglossus stenolepis. Classification (NCBI taxonomy): domain Eukaryota; kingdom Metazoa; phylum Chordata; class Actinopteri; order Pleuronectiformes; family Pleuronectidae; genus Hippoglossus; species Hippoglossus stenolepis. The sequence continues at coordinate 26,389,951 of NC_061488.1, forward strand.
CTTAACCAACCAGACACTGTTTTAAACTTCCCTTATCCTTCCCTTCAAGGAGAGAGGCCACCGCACAACAGTGTAGTGTCACTTAGAGCTGACTGTTCGAGTCTCAGAGAGAGAGAGGGGAGGGAGGGGTGGAGGCTGTCACAAGGTAAATCTGTAAACTAGCTATGCCCCCTTTTCAAGTAAATATTTAATTTCATAGGATAAAGCTACTTAAAGGACAGGATAGAAGTATAAATCTATGTTTGGTTATCCGGCCGCTAACACATCCAGTACATCGATATCAGTAATTTAAGTAAAGAACAGTGTCATGTTGGTTATGTTCGGTTCCAGCAGTTGACACAGGTTTATCATCCCCTCTGATGAGAATCTATATCTTTCGCTAAGACACTTATCAGAGTAGGTCAAAGGATTTTCAGAGACTGCGGACCCTTGTCCTCCTCAGAGACTCTCCTCTCCACACCAGCTCCACGGGATCCTCGAAGAATGCTGATGTCAGGTTTCAAAGGAATTGATTGGTCAGTGGGCAGAGCTTTTATACTGCTTGATCTCTCATCTGCAACTTAACCTGCTCTGGAGCAGGATAGCGTTCAGCATGAGTTACCATGGTGATTTACCCTGATAAGAAGTGAACGGGCTTCGTAGGACCGGAAACCCAAAATGTACCCTGAAGTTACGCCCATACGCGCAAATCCTGCTTTGTAGTACAGAGCCCTGGTTGACTTATCTGTTTGTGTAATAGCCTTCACGTTTTCTTTTTTTTTAAGTGAGAATAATAAATGTTTGTCCTCTCACATTTCCTGGTAAATTAAATAACGGGCTAAGCCTTGTGCCTGTCTACAGATGGATTTAGTTGAGTAGGAACCATAGACTGTAAATAAAGAAGTAGGAACAGCGAGTCACTTCCTCCTCCACAGCCGGAGCTCACTGGTCATGTGATCAAAACTGAGCCGACGGGCTGAGACGCTGTGTGCGTGTGTGTTTAGACAGTGTGTGTGGTGTGTGTGTTTAGACAGTGTGTGTGGTGTGTGTGTTTAGACAGTGTGTGTGGAGAGACACTGCGCGTGTGGACACTGAGGGTCTGCAGGGATCTGGAGGTAAGAGCACTTGAATGGTGAGGTTGTTCAAACTGTGTTACTGCTGCAGACTGTGAACACTGTGGAAACACGGAACTGCTGCTGCTCACACGACAACACAACAAGCGGGGAGTTGTCGCTTTTTAACCAGACCAAGAAAACAAGAAACGTCTCGTCTTCGGTCGGACTAATGTCAAAAAGAGAACATGGCGAGTTTGCTAACTTTGAACAACAGAATTTTAGGGCAAGCACGAGACACGGTGTTCCTGTTTGTGTGTGAATGCGAGTTGAGCCGTTTTCAAAACAGAATAAAGAAGAACGATTAAAACGCAAAAATGTGTTTCTCAATTAAAAACACTAAAATACGTTATTTAAAGTTAAGTAGAGGCTTCTTTTGATTTATTGGGAAGCTACGGTGAACAAGGAACAAGTGAACTGTCAGAGGTGTGTGTGTGTATGTGCGCGCGTGCGTGTGTTCGTGTACGTGTACGTGTACTTGTTGTTCAAGAAAATAGACTATCAACCTTTAGCTTTTATTGTAAATCGTAGCCTTTGCGTTGGGAACCACGTGACTGGAAACTACAAGAACCTTTGTCAATATAATATTCAAATTTATCCCCATATATTTTTGTTTATTGATTTTTTTATATCGATGAACATAAGGGCATTTTGTATCATCCAGCTCCAAAGAGAGAAACGAAGATACCACTCCTTAAAAGAGATACACTTCTTTTGTTTGGATTTGTTCCCTCTTTAGGACCTTTTCCAGCATAAACACTGACATTGGACTGGTGTGAGTCGTGGTTAGGTTAGGGTTAGGATTAGGTATGAAGTTGTTATGGTTAAGGTTATGGTTAGGTATGAAGTGGTCATGGTTTAAATTAGGATTAGGTATGAAGTGGTTAAGGTTAGGGGTCAGAGGTGATTCACAGTTAGGGTTAGGGGTTAGTATGTGTGAAGGCAAGTTTGATCATATTGCAATTTGCACCATTCAAAGTGCTGTATAGAGGAACAGAATAATTAAAACGTTTTAAAAGAACTACATGAAAACGTTCTAGGATAAAAGACTAAAGTAAAACAAATAAAATAAATGGTCAGATATTAAAAAGAGGTTGTGATGTATTGGGATCTGTGGCAAACGATAGTGTTTCATGGCCTTCTGGAAAAGAACTGAAGTTTGATCCACAGGGAGCAGAGAAACTAAAAGCTGCTTCACTTTAGCTCAGTGTTGATTCTGGGAACACTGGGCAAACCTGTCCCACGACCTGAGGGTCTAGATGTTAAGTATAATAAACCCTAAATATGATAATAATTGGCCAACCTCAATGCAAATCTGAGTCGAGTGCATTTACTTACAAGGTAACTCTGGTTGTGAATAATAATATGCTAAATTTACCATTTGATTCCCAGTCTCTGTTCTTTTTCCATAAAATGCTGAGTATTCTCCGAACTAAGGCAAAAGCAAACCATGGAATCTCAGATACGATAATGTTCACCACAAACTGATTCCCCTGTTTTTTGCTGAAAGGAACAATGTCTGCCCTGAAGCTGGAGGAGAGTCGACAGCGGATTCGCACAGAACTTGATACTGTCGTGGACTTTTGGCTCAAATACTCTCATGACACTGTACATGGGTACTGTAGAAATTAATTTATTGCCTGCTCATATCTTTCTAAAGTGCAATAAACCTGAATACCAAGCAATAATATACAACAGTTTACGGTCTGTATCCTTGTGGTGAACTTTTTTTTCTCCAATTTCTGTTTTAGGGGGTTCTTCACTTGCATTGGGAGGGATGGAAAGGTTTATGATGAGCTTAAGTACGTCTGGCTGCAGGGTAGGCAGGTAAGTTTGGATACTTGCAGTGTAAAACAAACAATCCTCTCTATGGATTGTGGTCAGTTCTGTGATTGAAGTGGCTGGTTTATTTCATAGGTGTGGATGTATTGCCGCCTGTACCGAACCATGGATCGCTTCCGCAAGCCTGAAATCCTTGAAGCAGCCAAAGCTGGTAAGTAGAAACGTTAAGGCTAGTTCTGCTAATTGAACCTATTTAGTCAGAGCAGGTGAAAATCTGATTCAGAAAAGCACAAAAAAGATATGCGCATTAAAATGTCTGGACCTATTTTCTTAATTTAAATCCAGGTGACTGTGTCCGTTTCATTTGGTCGCCTGTCAATGCTGTCATATTCCCTTTGTGCATACCTGTGTGGTTTTTCACTGTCGGATACTTCACAACGTCATTAAAGTTTTTGGATTGAGATAGCCCTCGCGACAGAAAATTACATTATTCTTATTTTTTTGTTTTTAAGGTAGAAGAAGTCATCAGTGTCAGAAATTCATGTCTGAGAATACCTTTATACTCATCGCTAATACCAATTGTGTCTAATCAAAAGCTAATGTTACATTGTTGTGTTTGCATCTTAGGAGGAGTGTTCCTCAGGAGGTTTGCTCGTGTGTCCAGCAGCAGTGGTCAATGGAAATGTGCCTTCTGCTTAACAAGAGATGGTAAAGTGGTCAAAATTCAGAGGACTATATTCAGTGAGTGTTTCTACATCATGGCCATGGATGAACTGAGCAGAGTCACTGGTGACAAGGACATGCAGGTATGAATAAAAAATACTTTAAATTTATTTATTCGTATATGTGGTTTTTATACGTATGTGTCTCACATTTTTGATCATGCCACTGTTTAATCTAATCTTACATCTTATATAGAAAGATGTACTTTTCCCTCTACATAACAAGCTAGTTTCAGTATGTGACCAATTAAATGGTCATACCTCTTCAGTCTTAATATAGCAATGGACCAAAAACTGAAAAAAATGAGTAATGCCCTATTTGCATATGCTGTGAATAAGTTAAAACAATTCTGAAAGCCCATTTTCACAGATTCAGCATAAGCTAAAATTAATTTTAACAAATAAAGCAGTAATTATGCAAAAAGCCTATACTAAAGTTCAAGGTAATCCATCCTGTAGTTGCTAAGGCTACCTACCTCCGTAAAACTACGTTTTCGTTTGAAAACGCATCAAATCTGCTACAGATACGCCTGGCGTCCACACTTCTCCAGAGTTATAGAGCTGCCAGAAACTGTACTTAGCTCTGCTCTGTAGAAACCAGGCATTCAAGTTCAAAGTTTGATAAGAAAACTACAGTTAAACGCAGTGTCATGTCAACTCCTCTGCTGTGTTCCTAGCTGGAGGCTGAACAGATGATGGAACAGTTGATCTACTGGGTTCGAGTGGACTCCTCAGGCTTGGGCAGGCCCCAGCATCCTGGAGATGTTCCTACCAACAGCATGGCCATTCCCATGATGCTCTTGTGCCTTGTGCAACAGCTCACGGAAGGCCGGGGTCAGGCAGTGGTTCAGAAGTACAGAGAACTGGGCAGCTGGTGTGTACAGCAGATTCTACAGCACATACAGGTATGGACGCATAGGTCAGGCTTGATGCTGTCTGGTCAAAATGACTTGTCAGAATTATGTATTTACAACCAGGGCATTTTGTGACTGCTTAATGAACAAACCAGTTTCAGGTCAGTTAGTTTATGGTGTACATTCACATAAAGCTTTAAATATTTTTTTAATTAAATAAAATTTGATTGATTGATTTTGCACATTCTTGCAAAATAGGTGGTACTCAACGTAGTTACTATTCAAACTGTGAACCTTCTTGCTGTGATAACCACTGTGCCGTACTCTCAGTATACTGCAAATATCATTACTTCTCAGCAATGAAATGTAAATGAGCTTCAGGGGTTTAAGTAGTCGTAAGCACGACATGGAATTACTACATTTAGCTCTGATGTGGAGACTTCAGTTAAACAAAGTTTTCACCTGAATCCACTCGTATCATGTCACGGTCAAATGTGGTAATATTCTTAAAAGAAAATTACACTTTTATTACAATTTTATTTTCATGGCACCAGCCGTACTTTACTCAAATAATTTCAGCGATCTCTTAACAGGTTGTAAGTTAACACCCATGTCAGTCAAACAAAGGACACACTGAGCAAGGTTATGTTGTAGGGCTTTGGTGCTTTGTTTATTATTATTATTATTAATAATGTCCGGGTGATTTGGTTACAGTTTCACTTTGTAGCAGAAGATTCTCCCATTGATATGCTGTAATGTCTTTTCTTGGTACAGAGAGACGGCACAGCTATTTTAGAGAATGTGTCAGTGGATGCAGCAGAACTGCCAGGTTGCCAGGGCCGACTTCAGAACCCAGGTAAACACTGGACTGCTGACCAGTCAGCCAGATAAGCGCACAGAGAGTGCACGAGACAGCTGTTCTTATTTGCCTAACTCAACATTTTCCCTTTTGGCCATCCCCACATGCTAACCCGTGCTGACTCAGGCCATGCCCTGGAAGCAGGCTGGTTCCTGCTTCAATACAGTGCAGAGTGGGCGGATGAAGAACTCCAGAAGACCGCCATTAACAAGTTTGTGGAGCTGCCTTACCAGTATGGATGGGATAAAGAGCACAGTGGTCTCTTCTATTTCCTGGATGTGGATGGTTACTGCCCCACACAGGTGAATCAGTCATTTCAAGTAAACACATGATAGGATTTTTTAGACAGGTGATGCTTTTGCATTTTGCTTGTAATCATAGATTAAATAGGTGCTTATGTGTCTGACCAGTTGGAGTGGAGTATGAAGCTGTGGTGGCCTCACTGTGAGGCCCTCATTGCCTTCCTGATGGCCTACAGTCAAACCAAGAAGCCCGAGCTGCTGGACAGATTCTCTCAAGTTTACGAATATACCTTCAGTCATGTGAGTGTACACTACAGTGCCAATGAGGCACAGTAGGACAACTGCACCATTTTTTATTACTAGTTTTAAGATATTCAGCATTTTGGAAAATGCTTATTCTCATTTATGTGAATGAGATGTTTCTGATTAATCTCATTTCTGTGACGATGACCTGACTAACTTATTTTCATTTAAGATGGAAGCGATCTATCAGAAATGATCTCTGTCCATACTATCACAGCTGAAAACACTTTCTGTATCTGTATATTTGAATACACTGTAATATATCGTACATGTGCCTGATTTTGTTTCTCTGCAGTTTCCTGATGCTAAGAGTGGGGAGTGGTTTGGCTATTTGACACAAGAAGGGGAGGTGGCACTGGATTTCAAAGGAGGCCCGTTTAAAGGTGAGATCCTCATTTAGATGAAGAATAGACTGAATGCCAGAAAGTGACTAATTAAATTAAAACCATGAATGGAATTGTTTTTAAGCTAGCTACAAAGAAGTTCTGTCCTCTGTCAGGTTGGAGTTCTGTATGAATACAATACTTTTTAATTCAGAGTTTAATTCATTCAGAGTTGATCTGTGGCCACATTCTTTTAGCCAGTGTGAACATCAATCTCTGAGGGCATGCACAACTGATGCACCAAACGGGCGGAGGATAAGTGAGGCAGCAATGATGCGTATTCATAAGTATATCTCTGGCCTTTAAGTCTTGCAAGACAACTGAGGCTATGATTTGGTCAACTACTTTTCAACAAAAACAGCACCCCCTGCTGCATATCTGCTGTAGATGCATTGCCACTGCTATAGTACTGCACCGTGCTAAAACCACAAATGGACGACTAGTCTACAGAATGCACTGTGTTAACGAATGGTTTTGATCATCAACGAGAGGAAAAGTCTGAAACTCCTAGCTGTTACTAGTATAGCACATGTGGCTCTTCGCCCAAGTTGCAATGCTGTATAACAAAGGTTCCAGGTTTTGACAAGGAGGAATAATGTGTGTGCTATTAAACATAGTAGTTCTTCAGGGAATCAGGGGCACTTTTCTCAAAAGGTTTTTGCACCATTTTGCTGCGGTTTCTGGGCTGACATATTTAAATTTCAGTTTAACTGTAGTTAAAGTTTTAAAGTAAAAAAACTTGTTTCACCAATTATTATATTATTTTGTTAAGCTCTATGACACCATTAGATCATTGATACTGAAGCAGCTGTGTAAGCAGCAAGTGAAGCTACAGTAAAATAAATTAAAAACAGTTTTATATATTGTGAGAGCTTCTTTCTCCCTTTGATTTGTCTTGAGTTACGGCCTGGATGAATTGGATGTTCTCTTAACTAGGGAACAAAATAGGCTTGTTTATTTTATTAATACGTTTATTAATACAATAACGAGCAACTAAGGGCAAAATATTGAAATCTACATGGGTTAAACTTGGTGCCTCAGCCTCTGGGCCCCAGATGTTTTACAGTACAGCTGACGCCCCAGTGAAGGTCTGTAAGATAATTGTGTTTCTCATCTCTTTTTCAGGGTTCTTCCATGTTCCCCGTTGCCTGTACATGTGTGAGCGTATTCTTGATGATCTGCTGGCAAACAAGGACTGAGCACTCTGACATTGATTTCACAATAATTGGACTGAAGCTGATTTGTGATTCTGTTCACTAAGTCAAATCATCATAATCAGGTTATAAAGAAAAATTGCAGTAATATTCAAATGTGCATTTCTGTTGATTTACTACTCATTAAAAATGTATTGTTACTGACCGACTCATTAAATTTGTTGGTATATGATATTATGGCACCAAGAGGAAATTTGTGGTAAGCTAAGATTATGGCCACCTGACATCTTATTTTTTCCCCTGTAAGATACTAAAGAGGATATCCTACTGTCAGCGTTAGGTCATAGACATTCACACTCACACTTTACATCTACACCAAATGCATTTTACTGCTTCAGTTGGCCCACTACATGCCTTTTTCCATCATCAAGTTCCATCCCAGGATCAACACTGTCCCTTCTTCATCACACATACTAAAACATTAACTCAAAGAACGTGTCAGTTTAGGCCTTAATTCTACATGCTCACTGAGCTTTTGAGCCAGCTTTAAACACATTTTAAAGAACACATATCTGAATACAGTTTTTCAGTATACCAATTTGTTTATTTTAACATACTGGTGAACCTCAATGAATGTTACAGAAGTAAAGAAATCTAGTGTTTTACTGCTTGGCATTAGTACATTCACAGCAAAGTCAATGAATTGTGTTTTGAAATATTACAGCTGACAAATAAATGTGAAATCTTATGTACCCATTTAATTAATTTGTCATTTCTCAGTTTGTCACACTCAAGTTCCAGGTATGTCGGATAAATAATAAAAAGAATATACATAAATATATTAGTATAATAACTTTTTAAAACACTCTTCAAGCAAATAAGAACAAAGTGCTTACAAAGGTTTAAATACAACATACAATATTTAAGGCATGGCTATTTTATTTATAAAGCACCTGTCATACACAGGTAGATTGAAGGTGCTGTACAGGGACATAAAAGAAAATCACAAGTAAAAAATTAAAAGAAAACTATTTAAAATTCGAAAGCATAGTTTAACACAATTATCAAGCACAAAACTACATAAAATATGAGAATAAAAAAGGTTAAAAGAGGTACAAGAAATAAAAATGATAAATCTGTATGAAAGTTGGCAGAGGAAAATAATACAAATAAAATAGATGGAACTGTGTAAAATAATAATATAAAAATAGAACTAGGGCTACGTTGTAGCACTGAACGGGCCCGAGCACACGCAAATCCGGACCTGTTGTGGTTGGTGGGGAGAGTGATCGGTGACCGGGCACACGGCTCCACGTTGCATGTGTTTTGCGCACTGCGGGAAGGATAACCGCTTCACTTCCTGCGTCCGTCACGCGACATCGATCCTTGCCTACTAATTGCACATTACGGTCCACGCTATCAATTGCAGATCACACAGTGAAAAATGTATGTAAATCGATTTATAGTTGTAAAACAAAGCTTACTTCCTGTTGCCTGTAGGTGGCGGCATCACTATTATTACATACAGACTAATAGATCTGTTCAAGTAGGGGCTCTGATGTAGCGTGAGCATTTTTGGTTCAATTGGACAATGTACAGTGGTGTTACAACAATTTCATTTTCACACTGATCAGTAGGTGGCGCTATGACCCTGAATTAATATTAATATATGGAGCTGTTCTGGCAGGATTGTGATCATAGGTCAGAATTTGGGGGTCGGTTGGATAATGCAGAGTGGATTTACAAAGTACTTCCTGTTTAATGGGCGAATCAGTAGGTGGCGCTATGACCCTATATTGACATATAGAGCTGTTCAGGCTTGGACTCTGATCATGTGACAGAAGTTTGGTGGTGATAGGACAATGTACAGTGGAGTTATGACAACATCGTCTCCTTTGGCGAAGGATGAACCTTCGCCCCACCTCAATGTTTACATGGTTTGAGGAAATGTCACAATTCTGACCATGGTCCTATGACTTGACTGAGCTCTTTTGAGCTGTATATTGTAATGTCACTTCCTGTTGCCAGCAGGGGGGGCTGTAACGATGAGTCAATATTGACCCATGGATCTGATCAGGGCGGGACTGTGAATGTGTGAATGAGGTTTGAGGCTGATTGAACAATGCACAGAGGAGTTATAATAAATCCCTCTTTTTTGGCGAATCATCAAAATTTGACTCCACGCCACGGTCACACCTTGTGATGAAATCGTATATACCGAGGTAGTTTATATATCCATCTTGTTCAGATGACATTCACAGAATTTTAAGTTGATCTGATGAAAGCCCTAGGACCAAGTTCGCCAAAGTAAAAATGTCTAAATTGGTCAAAATGGCCACTAAAGCCTGTTTTCCTGTTTTGTCTAGCATATCTATCGAATAGACTTTTTTGTTTGTTATGTAAAGACACATGTCCCTACGGATTTTTGTACATGTCGGCCAATCGTGGTACCAGGGCTGCACTTTAGAGGGCGCTATTCTGTTATTTTGCCACGCCCATTCCTTAAAACTATATGAATGTCTGCAGGGGGGGCTGCTGTTACACAAATGTAGTTTGAGGGAGATTGAACCATGAACACTGAAGTTACAGCAATTTCATGTGTCACGGCAAGTTGATGAACTTTGACGCCACGCCACTAATATGGCGTTTGACGAAAACTCACAATAGTCTTATGCCTACATTATCAATGTCTTGAGACGCTTTTGACACAGTTTGACATGATTGCAGTCACTGGATGGGAGTGTAAGACATGCAAAAAACAAGACATTTCCTGTTGCCACCAGGGGGTGCTGTGATTTTAAGTCATGATTCTGTGTAGATGTCCTCAGGCCGGGACTCTTGTCTTACATGTCTAGTTTGGAGTAGACTCTGTATGTCCGACATACACAACCTCATGTTTTGATGGCGTGTAATCAAATTTTGACGCCACGCCACGGTCACACTGTGTGACGAAAACGAAAAATTCGAGGTATTTTATATCTCCATCTTATTGAGATGACATTCACAGAATTTGAAGTTGATCTGATGAAAGCCCTGGGACAAGTTCGTCAAAGTAAAAATGTGGAAAAAGATTACAAGAGGTGTAAATAATGAAAGACGTGCATAAAAACATACATACTTGAACAAACATATACAGGTATGCATGTGAGCCTACATCCATCTACTAATTCCAGGAATCTGTCTGTCTGTGCCTCACATAAATTGAAAAACATTCATCTTATTGGCTTCATGTGTATCGTTAAGGGTCAGTGCAGTGTCCAATTTGGTTTGTTTTGGATCATGATGTCATGATGTCATTGATACTGTAGATTGTATCTCTAATCTTATTGGTTGCAAAAGTTAATGTACGACTGCATGAAATGATTGATTTTCCTACTTCGTAGTGACGTCATGATGATGTCACTCCTACAATATGATCAGGAATTATGCATTTTTTCTATCTGTGTCGAGGAATAGATAGAAGATAGATAGATAGATAGATAAGCTTGGGTCTATTTCTTGGAAGAATTAGACGTCCTCCTATCAAACTTCCCAGAAAATGGCCCTCCACTTGTCCTTCTGGGTGACTTTAACATCCAGACAGAGAAGTCATCTGACCTATTACTTTTACTGTCTTCCTTTGCTCTCTCACTCAGTCCTTCCCCTCCTACTCACAAAGCTGGTAACCACCTTGACTATATTTTCACCAGAAACTGCTCTACATCTAACCTCACTGTAACCCCACTTCATGTCTCTGACCACTTCTTTATCTCTTACTCTCTCCCACTCTCTCGAACTGACAACCCTACCACATCAACAGCCTCTGTGCCTGTCCGTCGCAACATTCGCTCCCTCTCTCCGGCCTCCTCTGTTTTATCAGCCCTCCCTTCAACTGAATCTTTCTCACTCATGCATCCTAACTCTGTCACGGATACTCTCCTTTCTACTCTGTCCTCCTCTCTTGACTCTCTCTGTCCTCTTATGTCACGACAGGTCCGCAAGTCCTTCCCGACCTGCTCACTTATCAATCTCTTCTCTCCTCTTTCTCTGTCTCTATTTCTGCAGCCAAAAGCTCTTTTTAAAAAACTTGAATTTAATCCTCATTTTCGAACCCCCAAAAACTCTTCTCCATCTTTTCCAACCTCCTGGACCCCCCCAGTCCCCCTCCTCCTTCCACCCTTCTACCAAGCCACTTTGTCAACTACTTTACAAAAACGATAGATGACATACGCTCCTCATTTTCTAATCCACCTTCTGTACCTACATTTCCATCAACTTCATCTTCATCCCCTTCGCTTTCCTCTTTCTCCCCCGTCTCCCAATCAAGTTCTAACCTTGGTAACCACAGCCTGCCCCCTTGACCCCATCCCATCTCACATTCTCCAGTCTATTGCTCCTGACCTTCTTCCTTTTCTCACCCATCTTATCAACACTTCCCTGTCAACTGGCTGTTTCCCTAACTCTCTTAAGGAGGCAAGAGTTAACCCTCTCCTCAAGAAACCCACCCTCAACCTGTCTGAAGTAAACAACTACAGACCTGTCTCTCTTCTTCCCTTTCTTTCCTAAGCTCTCGAGCGAGCTATATTTAATCAACTCTCCTCCTATCTTCACCAGAGCAACCTTCTTGACCCTCACCAGTCTGGTTTCAAGGCAGGCCACTCAACTGAGACTGCCCCCCTTGCTGTCTCTGAGCAACTTCACACTGCTAGAGCAGCCTCTCTCTCCTCTGTCCTCATTCTTCTAGACCTCTCGGCTGCATTTGACACAGTGAACCACCAGATCCTTATTTCCTCCCTTCAGGACCTGGGTGTCTCAGGCTCTGCTCTCTCCCTGCTCTCATCCTACCTCAACGACTGCACTTACCGGGTAACTTGGAGAGGATCTGTGTCGGAACCTTGTCCTCTCACTACTGGGGTCCCTCAAGGTTCCGTCCTGGGTCCCCTCCTCTTCTCTCTGTACACCAACTCTCTCGGCTCTGTCATTCACTCACATGGCTTTTCCTACCACAGCTATGCTGATGACACCAAGCTAATCCTCTCTTTTCCCCAATCTGAAACACAGGTAGCAGCACAAATCTCTGCCTGTCTGACTGACATCTCACAGTGGATGTCCGCACACCACCTGAAAATTAACCTTGATATGACTGAACAACTTTTCCTTCCAGGGAAAGGCTCTCCCACCCACGACCTGACTATTACCTTTGACAACTCTGTGTTAGTCCCCACCCAGACTGCTAGGAACCTGGGTGTGACACTCGACAGTCAACTCTCCCTTACTGCCAACATTACTGCAACAACACGTTCCTGTAGATTCATGCTGCACAACATCAGGAGAATACGCCCCCTTCTCACTCAGAAGGCAGCGCAGGTTCTGGTCCAGGCTCTGGTCATTCACGCCTAGACTATTGTAACTCCCTCCTGGCAGGTCTACCTGCTAGTGCCATCCGACCTCTTCAACTCATCCAGAATGCAGCAGCCTGACTGGTCATTAACCAACCTAAATTCACTCACACTACTCTGCTCCTCCGCACCCTTCACTGGTTACAAGTGGCTGCCCGCATCCGTTTCAAAACATTAGTACTTGTGTAGCCAGATGCGCGCTCCCTCCCTGCCGCTGCGGGGCGCTCTACCTGTTATAATGACGCACCAGTCATTAGTCGACGTCAGGCGTCCCGTATTTAAGGAGGCGGCAGTGTTTGGCTCGCCCTCCTTCCGTTTCCGCTCTTCTCCGGTGGGTCTTGGATAGCATGGAAGAGCTACTTCTGTAGCCGCGGCGGAGTTTGGCGTGGTTGTGCAACAGCCAGCGCCTCCCCTAAATATCCCCCCTCATACGCAGCGTGACTGACTGCTGGCATAGGATCGCTCCGCCGGGGGACCTTTGGGGTGCAGTTGCGGATCTGCTTTCTGGACTCATCTACGGCTGGGGGAGACTCCCACCCTCCGGGTTGCTGTGACTGTGCCTTGGCTTGCAGGGTGAGGCCCTGCTCCTTGGTCGGCCGTCATTGGCCACCACGCCTCAGACGGACCTGCTGTTTTGGCTTTTACTGGAAATTGCACTGTCCTAAACCACACTTTTATGAACCGTTGCGGCTGATAAGAGCACGGCTCCACAGTTAAAGACTGCCTGGCTCAGGACCAAGGAAGTGTGTCGTTCTTAAAAAGTATTGTCTCATTCACTGTGGCTCTTCACGCTACACCTTCACGGCGCGTGGAGTGATCACCACGGAGGGACGCCTAGTTTTTAGCAACCTTTAATCCCATTTACATTGTGTTCATATTGGTTGGTATTTGGCTTATTTTGTTGTTGTTTTCGATTCTGACATGTTTTAATTATCCTTTTATTGTTGGTCAGGTGCTGTGGGCCTGAGGCGGCGACCCAATTCCTGGTGGCGGGGTTTTATTCACAACCCGGTTTGCTGTGTCACGGGTGGCGAGTTTATTAATCCTTCCCCTTTTTCTTTGGTTGTCTTCGCCGTGGTAAGTCCCAGCCCTGTCCCTGGTTGCTCATGTCTAAAGTGTTTTATTTCTTATGTTAAATTGTTATTCTGTTTGTTTGTTTGATTGTGTTTTTGTTTGTATTTATTCCTGTTATATTAAAGTTCTTTCTTGTTAGTACAACACGTCTCCTGCCCTGTGATTCAAACGAAGTCTGTGCTGTTGCACTCACCGTATTTTAGTATTTCCTGGCGGTGGAAGTCCCCAGGTGACGTTGTGGCAACCTTTCACTATCCCCGCTAACCCACCACGCTACACTTGCATACCATGCTGCGAAGGGATCTGGTCCAGTCTACATCTAGGACATGGTCAAACGTTACACCCCAGCCCGTTCACTCCGCTCTGAATCTGCCAATCGGCTTGTTGCTACCTCACTGCGAGCTATACACAACAAAATCACAACTGTTTGCTGTCCTGGCTCCTAAATGGTGGAATGAGCTCCCCAATGACATCAGGACATCAGAAAGTCTACACACCTTCCACCGCTAACTAAAAACACATCTCTTCCAACTATACCTTCAATGGCATTTACTTATATTCCTTTGTAGTTTCAATTTCTTGAAGAAAATTGTACTTTCTTGATTCTTGTTGTTCTGGGTTTGTACCCTCATGGTTGAATGCACTTATTGTAAGTTGCTTTGGATAAAAGTGTCAAATAAATTAAATGTAATATTGTCCTGGAAAACAAACAGGCAACAAACCGTGCTTCCAGCTAACAACCATAGGAAATCCTACAATAAAATGTGTGTACTACTAAGGTAGGAATAACACTTAAAGGGGACATATCATGAACGCGCATTTCTCCGCGCTGGTCAGCCCCCGATTCTGCTTTCTCCGCTTGTTGTACCCGTTGAATGTCGGGGTTCGGGGGTAAATGATGGTCTTCATAGCCCCCACCCCTCTCTTTCTCTCTGTCTATCTGCTTGTGTGCTTGTAGTGGATGGGCAGAGGGGGACATTTAATTATGTGATTTGGAAAATTAAAACTCCAGGACAACAGAAGGGGAATACAAAGTATGGGATGCATATTTGATAATTTATATCATATAAAATATGTAGTTTATATTGTTTAAAATCATGGGGGGAGAGGGGGAGCTGGCTCATTAGCATTTAAAGGAACAGGCACTCAAAACAGGTCACTCTGTGGAGGGCTGTTTTATACAGGGTAAAAAGGGTGCTGTTTTAAATGATCCTTGTGGTGTTTTGACCAAAGTATGTTACAGACATTTCATTAAGACCCCAAGGAACCATATCAACTTGTGGTAAAATGGGCATGCTATGTCCCCTTTAACTTAATTCAGGGCAAAAACATTTCATGGAGTTTGGTCCAGGGTATCATACGCTGGAGGAGATGAGATAGGAGACATTAAAGTTTCCTTTCTTAGCTCCTATTATGGCAGCCTTTTACGTACCTCCGGGTCATTACACTCGATCAGGGACCCAGACTATAAACAGTGTTGGACCGCAGCCCTTATGATGTATGTAAATGTAAAACTATTTGGTACATGAGCTTTGTTACATTTCGACTAAAGCCCGGGACACATTTCAGAGCGGAAGCGGAACGTCTGAGCGGATGTTAGCAGACCGGAAGTTAGCAGACCGGAAGTGTTCTGTTCGGAGGCTTCATCGTTTGGTAACACGATCACTGTTATTATGCGGTGTCATGACATTGAGATGGACACTGACAGAAGTAAGAACCATCTTTGGCAGTCTGTGGTTAACATACAAACCTTGATGGATGAACCGAACAGTTATGTGTAACGTGCAAATGTTAGCGACGTTGAACACAACCCACGTCACAAACAGGAAGTTGGATGTGACAAACGTGAAAAACAAACGGAAGCCGAGAGGTGCAGCGACCGAAGTGTAAAGTGGGAATTATTAGATCGAAGGAAATGGACACAGGGAAAATACACGCGACTCCTTCTTCTGTCGTGGGGACGCAAACAACGAGGAAATCCATGTAAACACAGTTAGCGCGAATCACTCTCCAGTTTGATTGAAGCTGCTCACTTCGCCTCTTTGGGAACATCACCAGTCCAGTTTCAGGGATTTTCACCAGTCATGTTTCCTACTAGTAAACACAAGGATGCAGTTCTCAGGTACAGTTCTGATGATCCTTCCCATTTATTCCAAATATTTCAATATTTCACTGTTTTTACCTCTACGTTTGTTCAACTTCAGGTCTATAACATGTCATCAGCATCAAATGTATATTAGTTTGCTACTTTTACAACCAGATCCGTTTGTGGTTTTGATCACATTCATGTGATAAAAAGCCTGTTTATTAATATCCCTGTGTGATTCTAACGTGATCTACAGTCTAATCATAATTACAGGAGTATACAACCCAACATGGAATATGAAACCTAAACCAATGGCTCTTGTATTTAGCTATGCAGCTTAACAGTGAGAACAGTCAAGTAGTTACTAGTAGAGAGAGGATAATATAATATAGATCAACTTTATTGTAAGGCACCTTTCATACAATAAATGCTGCTCAATTTGTCACATACAATATAGATCAAAAATAAAAACAAGTTAACATGTCATTGAAACAAGATAACAGATTATAAGAAACACGAGAACATGTTAAAATGACATTTTAAAGTAAAAGAAATACAAAATAAATGGATGTCAGCATGGATCCGTGCATGATGGTCTGGACCTGGACAGGATTTAGCCCGACCCTCCTATCTAAACATAAATTTGGGTTAAGAGGTGAAGTTGACGTGCAACACATGACCGTAACAGAAGCAAAGCAACTTTAACATCAGCTAATGTAGCAGGTCCCACTTGAATTGACAAGGTTAGATACATTCTTAAACTTATTCTAGTTGGAGTCAAGCCATTGTTAACCTAGTTTAGCAGGCTAGCCGTTTCCCTCTGCTCTTAGTATCTGTGCTGGTTCACAGCCAAACTCAAAAAGTTAAGGTTGGAGAAGGAAGAGGCGTTCAGGAGTGGGGACAGAGACAGGTTTATAGAGTCGAAATACAGGAAAAAATCACTGGACTCAATGATTACAGACCCGTCGCCCTGACCTCTGTGGTGATGAAGGCATTTGAGCGCCTTGTGCTGTTCCACCTCAAAGCCATCACTGACCCTCTCCTGGACCCCCTGCAGTTTGCCTACAGAGCCAACAGGTCTGTAGACAATGCAGTAAACATGGCCCTTCACTTCATCCTCCAGCACCTGGACTCCTCAGGAACCTACGCCAGGATCCTGTTTGTGGACTTCAGCTCTGCCTTCAACACCATCATTCCGGCTCTGCTACAGGACAAGCTCTCCCAGCTGAGTGTGCCTGACTCCACCTGCAGGTGGATCACAGACTTCCTGTCTGACAGGAGGCAACACGTGAGGCTGGGGAAGCATGTCTCTGATTCCAGGACCATAAGCACCGGTTCCCTCAAGGCTGTGTTCTTCCCTCTACTCTTCCTCCTGTATACCAACAGCTGCACCTCCAGTCATCAGTCCGTCAAACTCCTTAAGTTCGCGGACGACACCACCCTCATTGGGCTCATCTCTGGTGGGGACGAGTCCGCCTACAGGTGGGAGATTGACCATCTGGTGACCTGGTGTGGTCAGAACAACCTGGAGCTCAATGGTCTGAAAACAGTGGAGATGGTTGTAGACTTTAGAAGGAACCCAGCCCCACCCACCCCCATCACCCTGAGAGACTCCCCAATCGACACTGCGGAGTCCTTCCGCTTCCTGGGCACCATCATCTCCCAGGACCTCAAGTGGGAGCTGAACATCAGCTCCCTCACCAAAAGAGCTCAACAGAGGATGTACTTCCTGCGGCAGCTGAAGAAGTTCAACCTGCCAAAGACAATGATGGTGCACTTCTACACCTGCATCATCGAGTCCATCCTCACCTCCTCCATCACCATCTGGTACGCTGCTGCCACTGCCAATGACAAAGGCAGACTGCAGCGTATCATCCGTTCTGCTGAGAAGGTGATTGGCTGCAATCTGCCATCTCTACAGGACCTGTTTGCCTCTAGGACCCTGAGGTGTGCAGGTAAGATTGTGGCCGATCCTTCCCACCTGGGTCACAAACTCTTTGAGGTGCTTCCCTCCGGCAGGAGGCTGCGGTCCATCAGGACCAAAACCTCACGCCACAAGACCAGCTTCTTCCCGGCTGCAGTTGGCCTTATCAACAAGGCCCGGGACCCCCACCTGACTTGGACTCTTATCCCGCCCCCACGCCTCAAGTCTGTGTTACATTAACACACATTACATTGCACATTGCATATTTCACACTCACATTGCACTCCTGTTTTGCATTTTACATTTTACTTTTACTTTACTTTTTATATCTTTTATATATTTTTATTTTATATTTGGTTTTTTTTCTTATGTAAATTACTTATTGTGTTTTTATGTTTTATGTTCATTGTATGCACCTATATACCAAGGCAAATTCCAGGTAGGTGTAAACCTACTTGGCAATAAATACTTCTGATTCTGATTCAAAGCTTCGCTAACCATGTTCCGATTCCAGCTCTGTATTGCCATTAAGCCATGACAGTACAGCAGTGAATGAATAACTCCAGGACTCTGAATTTGAAGCAGCTAAGGGAACTCCATTTCATTAATTCCATTATTTACACTTCTAAACAGTCACATTCTCAAAACAGATCTACTGCAGCAGTGAGAAGAGCTAAATGTGTACTGTTTGGGAATTCAGCACATAAACAACATTTCACTGCTTCAAATTAGTAAACTTAAAAAATGTATTTTCCTATTAGTAACCTTTTATGAACATGTTTTTTTGCTCTGTTGTTTTTTCTCTCAGTGGGGCCGGTGTCTTCTACCAGGCGATGCCTGCTGTTGGAGCCGATGGAAAGAAAATCATGACACTGATTCCTGTAAAACTGGTTAATGGACAGTTTATCCGATATGAAATACGTAAACCCAGTGTGGATTCTACCATACAGAAAGCTGTAAATATTTCCTCAGCACCACTTCCGATAAAAAAGATTGTCACGAATGTGTCAAATGTCTTGCCTAGTCGAGGTGGATTGGATCCTGGTAATTCACGGAACAATCATCCTCAACAGCAACAGACTGAAAGTTTAATGTCCAAAGTGCCGACAACGCCTGCAACAAACTGTGTGAACTCTGTAAGACTTCCATATCAGCTCCCAGTGATGGTGAAATCTCCAGCACTCCCCAAAGGACAGCTTCTTCAGATTCCCCCTAATGCACATGTGCGAACATTGCCAGCATCTAAACTTCCTCCAGGTATCAAGAAGCAGATTTTTAATTCATCAGCCGATTCCACTCCGGTTTCAGGCGTACCCAGTGTAGTCTTTGTGTCACCGGTCACCACAGTGAGTCAATGTGCTGCTCCACCATGGGATTCTGGACCTCAGTCACCCAGGCTGCCTTCTCAGACAGAAAAAACAGCTAAAATATCGAAGCCACTCTTGAAATTGATTCCAAAAGCTTCACCAGGGCCTGACGGCCCTACAAGGTGGGTAATTGAAGAAGAGGACACCTCAACTGCTTCATATATGCATTCTCATTCTGTTACTTCTCAGATTATTCGAACAGTGGCACAGAGAGAGAAAACTGACCAGTACTATAATGTTTCTGAGTCTATCCTGGACAAAAGTGGACAAGATGGACAACAGGATAATGCCTTAATCATGTGCAACGGGAAGGTATTTTTTGTGGCCAAAAACAGCAGTCTACTATTTCAACAAGGAGAAAACGACTCACCCACAGCAGCAACAAAAAGTTCTGAAATCAAGGAAACCACAGAACCTTTATTCCAACACCCTGTGGAGCTAGCTGTACCTCAAACACAGCAGGACATCAGCATTATTATTTTAGATGAGCCAGATGAAGTAATCGATCTCTGTGATGACAATACTCAGGATGACTCGCAACAAGCACCATCAGTTAGCACGTCAGCAGTCTCTCATCAGGATGATGACAACGTAATATTTGTGTCATATATTCCACCAAAATCTGAGGCTGAGTTGACACATGATTTAACAGTTGAGACACAAACAACAATAGAAAAGGACATTGACCTGCTGAGCACGAGCCACTCGGACAGTTTGACACAGGAGAAGAGCTTGGGTGGTAGAGCTGACGCTGATGGATGGGGTGAAGGCGCCACTCTTACTGGAGGAAGATCAGGCACAGTTGAAAATGTCACACATGTTTGTGCTTCTGCCGGGACGAGTGTGAATGATGACAAGGGCTCAAACATGAACAGTAAGCAGAGCACTTCCACCCAACAGGAGGGGAGCATGGGAGGTGATGTTGATCCAGAAACTCCAGCAGATGGCAGCAGTGAAGCATGCTCTCACAAACAGGAGGAGGTGAAGCCACTTTTATTGTTTCATTGATGTGGAAAACTCTGGAAAACTAGTGATTTTAACAGAAATGTTTAAAAGCAGGGATTAACAATGTGATATCACTATATTGTAATTAGGTCTTAACTTAATAGTTAAATTCATACAACATCATCAAATAGAGAAAACTGTACATTCCAGTTTCACAGATTTCAGGGTGATATCTTCAGACAAAAAAATTTAATTTTAAACATTTTGAACTTTCTGTAGATCAGATGTAGTCATCAAGCTTCTGAGCCAAAATCATTTTAATGCATAACACAAGATTGGTACCAACTTAACTCGCATTCAATTTTATAATCATAACAGGAGAAACTGGTTTCCACACGTGATTCATATAATGAAAGTTACCATCCTGGTTTGGATGACTGGCCCTGTCCTCCATGCCACTGTTGCATATATGGTATTTTTGATCTCTTACAAGCCTTCGCCCACTGTTCAGCTTTTCTGACCACAGCTGTGTCTTAATTCAAGGGTTGCATCCTTCCGAAGCTGCTTATATAGACAGATTGCATCACAGCGACGCTACTAGGCCGTCCCATTTCAAAGGCTCCTTCAAATGCGTCCTTCCATCACTGAGAAATGAAGTCTCTTAATAGGTGGATCCTTCCCGGCTCGACTTAGGGACAGCAATTAAGATTCGCTGCGCGTCATCGACAAACCGTTTAGAGGTATAGGTGCCGGCAAACGACGAGATGTCCGATGCTTGAGTATCAGGCTTGAAATAAACCAAACAGCTAACAACACTTGAAAAATACCAGGGGGCAATAAAACTTTCTCAACATGTCCAACTTTAGATCTTTATTAGGCAACAGCAATAAGTGTGGGTCAAGCTGGTGATGCAGATCACCTGTAGACCGGACCGTCTTATTTCAGATCGGCCTTTGGGGTCTATGCAGCCCAAAAAGGAGACAGTCTTTGTTTGCCGCGTCCACCTTGTCCTACGAAGGATGCAGCCCCTGAGTTGAGACACGCTCCATGTTAAAGTACCTGTTTGTCACATGGTCCCCTTGCTCCTGTAATGTGTTGCTGTTATGGATGATCCATGAAGAAGCGGATGGCAGTAAACCAGTGATATGACGGGATGGTGACACGCTCTCCTCCTAAATAACAAGAAAACATTTCACTCACAATTTTGAACACATTGAAAAAGAATTTAAAAATAAGAAAGGTTTGCTTTTTAAGTCTTATGACACCATATTCTAACCTCTTGATGCAATAATTTGCTGGGCAATGACAAAAATATATTTGATGATAATACATCCAAGAAACTCCTATTTTTTGAAGTGGCTATTTGGCTTATTTGTCAGAGTATGAATTGTTTCATGTAAAAATAGCCATAGGTTTGCCCTCCAACATTTCCACTTCACGATCAGTATCTAAAAAGAATCGCTGTTTCTCATTTTTAAGAGTTGTCTGTATTTTTATATTTGCAGGCCCCTCCAGGTTGTCAGACATCTTCACCGGCACCTCCACCCTGTAAAATGGCTGACCGTCAGCTGAGCCAGATGTTCGGGATTACAGTTGATGTGAAGATTTGCCTGCAGAGGATTGATGAGGCCTCAGCTGGACTTGCAGAGGCTCGGAGTAGTGAGTTTATAAACTCAGCAGAGGATCGGCATGAACCAGCAAATGGGTTGAAAGAGAAGGAACTCTTTCTGCAGGACTTCTACAGGTCCTGTGAAAACCAGAACGTTCATGTGAAGAGAGAGGAAGTAGTAACTGAATGGGAAAAGCCAGCAGATGCGGCCACTGTAACTGCTCACACAGATGTCATGTCTTGTTCACCCAAGGGGGCGCCATGTGGTGTTGAAAACACAACATTGATTGGCTATGTGGAACCGATTGATGAGGACTTCCTCAATGCAAACGAAATCGCAGAGTTGCAGGATGTAGCAACCCTTCGACAGTCTCAGACTTGTGTGGACCTGAATACAAACACCAGCAGAATAGGAAGGACGAGGAAACGCCCCATGTGTCCATGTTGCGTCCCTGGTACTCCGGAGCCTGCAGTGAAATTCAAGTCAGAGGAGCTGGAGAAATGGGCATGCAGAACAGAGCAGATCAGTAAAAAAGGGACACGAACAAAAGCTGCTAGAAAAGGTGTGATAACATCTGGAAACAGCTGTCTCACAGTCAGAAACAATCAGAAATCTAAGACTCATGAGGTTCCAGCTGGGGACAGTTTGTCCTCAACATCCACGGACCCAGATGAACTACAGAGACTCAAAGAGCTTCTGAAAGAGAGGGAGGCAGCTTTAGAACTGGAACATGGAACAGCATGAGCTGAGACAAGTCTCACCTTCCAAACTAATATTCTAACAAATATGCTAACATGTGTTTTAAAAAGTTTTTAGAATATCATTTGTTTCATTTGTTCTTTGTGAACCAACACTAGGACCATGAGTCAGAATACACAGGCCTTTTGTTTGACAGACACGCAACACGGGGCCAGGTCGGAACCAAACCAGCGATCGCTGCAGGAGGACTCAAGCTTCCATTTGCAGGGCGTCCGCTAGCTCACCTTAGCTGCTTTCAGACATACACACAAATGTCAGAGTGAGAGCCTCCAGAGTTTCTGGGGACTTTCCCCTGCCAGGCCCTTGTAAAAGTTGCATAATGTCTGATTGAGCCAATGTGACAACACATCAGGAGATTCTTCGCAGGATTAAGCGTGAGTGGGTGGGTGTGTTGACGTTTCTAACAAGCCACAGATGCCACTTTTTTTTTCATATATCTCAAGATAAAAAAGCACCGCCATACAGCATTTGGTCATGAGGGTTGAAGCCTGTGTTGATGTGCAGTAAACAAAAACACATGAACCCTGGAGCAGAATTTACATGTCACGTCTTGTTTCTGCCTGCCACACCACCCCTTCTGTGTTCTGTGTATGTCTGAGTGCAGAATCTCCTGCTGTGTTGTGTACACTGTGTGCACAATTATTAGGCAAGTTGTATTTTTGAGGATTCATTTTATTATTGAACAACTACAGTGCTCTCAGTCAATCCAAAATGTTAATAAACCTCAAACCTGAATATTTAAGAAAATAAAAGTGAGGTTTTGGCTTTCTTAGGAGAATATATATGTGTGCACAATTATTGGGCAACTACTAGTGTGCAGAATTATGATGCAACTAAATGAAAAACGAAAAATGTACAAATAAACATTTCTGACATTTCAAAAAAAAAATCAGTGACCAATATAGCCACCCTTCTTTTCAATAACAGTAATAAGCCTTCTGTCAGTTTCTTGATCTGTTGACGATCAACTTTTTCTGCAGCAGCAACCACAGCCTCCCAGACACTGTTCAGAGAGGTGTACTGTTTTCCTTCACCGTAAATCTCCCGTTTAGGAAGGGCCCACAAGTTCTCAATAGGGTTTAGGTCAGGTGAGGAAGGGGGCCATGTCATTATTCTTTCATCTTTAAGGCCTTTACTGGCTAGCCACACAGTGGAGTACTTTGATGCATGCGATGGAGCATTGTCCTGCATACAAATCATGGTCTTCTTGAAAGATGCAGACTTTTTCCTGTACCACTGCTTGAAGAAAGTGTCTTCTAAAAACTGGCAGTAGGTTTGGGAATTGATTTTGAGTCCATCTTCAACCTGAAAAGGTCCAACTAGCTCATCTTTAATAATACCAGCCCATACCAGTACCCCACCTCCACCTTGCTGGCGTCTGAGTCGAAGTGGAGCTCTGTGCCCGTTACTGATCCAGCCACAGGCCCATCCATCTGGTCCGTCAAGAGTCACTCATCTCATCAGTCCATAAAACCTTTGAAAAATCTGTCTTCAGATATTTCTTGGCCCAGTCTTGACGTTTCATCTTCTGTGTCTTGTTCAGTGGTGGTGGGGTTTCAGCCTTCCTGACCTTGGCCATGTCTCTGAGCACTGATCACCTTGTACTTCTGGGCACTCCAGGTAGGTTGCGAGCTTCACGTTTGATTCTTCTCAAATCTTTGCCAGTTAATTTGCGTCTTTTTCTCAACACGTTTCTTGCGACCCTGTTGACTATTTGCAACAAAACATTTGATGGTTCTGTGATCACGCTGCAATCAGTGCTGCATCCCTCTGAAAGACTTTTTACAATTTTTGACTTTTCAGAGTCAATCCTTGATATAGGGTGTTGATCTCCTTAGGCCACACCCTCCCTCATTACACAAATACACATCACCTGATATGCTTAAATCCAATAGGCATTCAAGTTTATACAGCTTGGAGTTGGAAAATATGCATAAAAATGATGATATGGTCAAAATACTCACTTGCCTAATAATTGTGCACACAGTGTATGTGTCAAACGCAAACTCCTGACAAAGTCTGGACCCAATCCTCCAGAGACAGGAGTCTGAAAACAGCCGTAGTTGCGCGGGCGCCCAAATACATTGATTTCTATTTGCTAACACACATCTGGTTCATAGTTGTCAGTTACTAAACGTTATTCCACACTCACCATCCAGTCAGAGTCTTGAGTTTTAATTGGCAGTTGTTGGTTTAGAAACATGTGCTTTTCTACCCCTGTTTTGAGTCAATAAAATTTGTTTTGTATAGCTCCAAATCACAACATACATTATTTCAAGACATTTAAATAGTAAGGTCGAGACCTTAAAAATTAAAGAGAAACCCAACAGTTCGCACAAGGAGCAACACTAACGATTATGGAGAGAAAAAACTCCCTCCTTAACTGGAAGAAACCTCTAGAACCAGACTTATTGTGGTCGACCATCTTCCTCGACTGGTTGGGGTGTGCAGAGAAAAATTGAGGAGAGAGAAGAGGTGGGTGGAAAAGAAGGGAGAGAGGAGAAACGGTTGTGAACCATCATATTTAACAATTTAACATTGATTCAAAGCACATTTACTCTGTGACACACTTTGTGCACTGCTTCCTATAAGCCACCGCTGCTGCTCCTCCACACACAAACACACACACACACACACGCCGCGGTGGACACAGTGACTATTGGAACAGAGGTTCCAGCATTCACACTTTGTTCTCCTCTTGGGTCATTTTGTTTTGTTTATGTATCTTGGCAACGAAAAACAGCGCTCATGCAAAAAAAAATGTCAGGTTATGTCAGAAATGTGAGGAGACATCTGCTGCATATTAGTGTATATTAGTGTTTTATTTCATTCAAGTTCATTCAGTGATCTATATCAAAATGCACACAATCATCTAAAATGTGACAGAAGCAGCAGGAGATGTGATAATATTCAGCAGGACTACATGAAAAATGGCAGCATTATCATCACAAATAGAAAAAGACATATTGTGAAGATGACGCCACTGTCTTTTGCTTTGCAGGTTGTATCGAAAGAACATGTTGAATGTGTCAGTGGCACAAAAGTGAAACAAAAGCCTCCTTTCATCCAAACCACAATGACTCCTACCTCCATCACAGGCTCTGAGAGGACAAACCATCCTCACCTATGAGTGACCTGTGTCACTAAAACAAGTATTCATTTGTTAAACAAAATGTTTTCAACTTGGAATCATGTTCCTGGTTTTTTAAAGATGGTGCTTTGCATTTAGAAGCTCTTAAAAACCTCTGAAGTGAAGGTTTGAATTCTCGGTTTTTGCCCATTTTGTTTAAAATATGTTCTTAAAATCCCCAAAACAAGTAAAACTAGTACCGCTGCACAGGCTGCATGAACTTCACGTCACCAGTATCACGTGATACACATGCATGCCGCTTGTTGGCAGCGGTAAAATGTCTCGGAAACGAATGAAGTTAGCAAACTCTAGCAGGATGCTTATCTGCATAAATGGCAGACAAGTGCATTTTTATTATGTGTGGTTTTTGACCAACAAATATAAGATGTGGCTCAGTGGAGGCAGACCCTATGCTAAAATATATTGGAAAGTTATGGTAATTAGTTGCTAGAAATGTGTTAACAGATTCATATTTTATATATTAATATTAAGTAAAGATTTGTAGTAATGCCAGGTTCAGATATACTTTAAGCAGAATTGAGATTTTATGAGGTCACTTATGCAAATAAATTCACAGGTTGAAAAGAGACGTGTTGCTGCAGGCAGCAGAAATGACAATATATATGACAATATACAAGTCTAGGCTAGAGTTACTTTCTCACTTGTTATAGATGCACCTTCTGCCCCCTAGTATGAAGTCTGCAGAAAGTCCAGAGGAGATGATGTGGGAACACAGCAGGAGATCCTCCACAGGAAAACAAATGAAAAAAAGAAAACTATTATATCAGGATGAAAAAGCGGCGCCTTACATGTTAACACGCCTGAGTGGAGAATCTCGTGCTGTGTTGTTCATGTGTGACAGGCAAACTTCTTAGAAAGTTTGCACGCAATTATCTGGACTTCCTTTATGTCTGAAAATGGCTTCTGTTTTTAGCAACACAGCCTGAGAATGGTGATGTGGTTCACTTGTTTTGAAAGGTGCTTTACAAATAAAGTTTATTATTATAAACAACCCCAGTGTCCCATTCTCAGCAATAGCTCTTTATGACTTGCTCTTTCTCAGTAAGTCATTATGCCGTCCACAGACACAGGACCGCAGCAAATGTTTACAGAGAAACCTACAATGGCACCAAAGTAGATCATAATACAAAATGCTGACATGAGATGTTCATATTTACAGGTGTTGCAGAAGAACTGGAGTCTGGGCCCACAGATGCTGATCCCCCACTGTGGGGAAGCAGCTGATCTACTCATACTAGTGCCAGCATAACAGTGGCTCAAAGAAAGTAAATTGTTGTGGAGAATGTTGAAGAAATGGCTCATGTGTTATGTAGACTACAGAAGAGGGTTGGATCTCTGCTTCCTTTGGGTTCCTGCTCATTAAGGGGATAAAAGAAATTCAGACAAGTGTAGTAACCCCATTAGTAGCCACAATCAGACATTAACATGCCAATGACCAGCACACAAATCAACAACTTTAAGCATTTAGTAACACAAGATGGCACCAACTTAACTTGCATTCAATTTTATAATCATAACAGGAGAAACTGGTTTCCACACATGATTAATATAATGAAAGTTACCATCCTGGTTTGGATGACTGGCCCGGTCCTCCATGCCACTGTTGCATATATGGTCATTTGATCTCTTACAAGCCAGAGGGAGCACCGGTCTTTTTGCTTGACTCCAATGATCTTAGAGCAGACCTTAACTTTATGATTTAATCTTTTATTTGTCTTCCACATACATCCCATTACAAATGGTAAAAGCAATCGATACAAACAGCAAAAGAGTTTAGCTTCCCTGCTTGACAATGTAATGAGTGATTACATCAAATTTAAATTGTGGGTCAAACACTTTTCCAAGGTAGCTAGTTATATGTCTCTACGATTTTCACCTCCTCTGCTGGCTTTTCATTTGACACTGCACCTCCTGAAATCTATAGTGATTTAAAATAAGAAGCCACTCACTCAACTAAAATGTCCTTGTTAAAAGCTAAAGAGAAAAAATGAGAAGGCACATCAGCTGAAAAATTATTAAAATACTGTAAGTAAAGCACAGGTTGAAACCGTCATAAAGGATCAGATGAGTAAAACATGGCAGAAATATTTGGTGAAAACTCTCTAACAGTATTTAAAAGGTGAGGGCGTTGGTAGAACCTGGAGCGGGAGCCGTAAGAAAGAGTTGGTTATTACCTGGCTGAGAACAGGACATACAGGTTTACATCCAACACTGGATTCTGAACATACTGTGATAAACCAGAAACAATTAAACATGTACTGACAGATTGCAACAGGTATCAGCACTAAAGGGTTGGAAAAGGACAACAATACTGTGGAGGATCTGCTGGGAAAGACATCATGAAGTGTATGGTAGTCTTCTAATTAATTACTAGAGTAACAGTGATATGTTTTCCAGCCAGTTAACTGTTCAAGCTCCAGTACAGTAGGTGGAAGATAATACCATTGTAAAAAGACAGCAACACAGAAACGTGTCGGTGGTAGTGCTGTAAACAAAAGGAAGAAAATGAGAAAAGGCGGAACAGGATTCAACGTTACATGAAACAGGTAAGCACCAGCCAAAAACTGAGGAGCACACAATACACTCATATGAGGAATCACCTGTTTAGTCACCAAGGAAAGCAAAACACTCCAGTCCAGTAGGTCGTGGTAATGCAATTGTAAGCACTGATTTTCAAGCACATTCAAAAAGTGTTTAAAAAGCACAGAAAATAATAAGAATAATTAAGGTAACAAAGTAATATTTAAAAGGTTTTAGAAAACACGAGAAATAAGGAAAATTATTTATTCCAGTCACATTCATCAACTCTTCTGATCCACACTTTCCAGAAGGTGGCGGCAATTCGCCTGTAAGTTGTTTGCCACCCGCCATTGAAGAAGAAGAAGAAGAAGAAGAAGAAGAAGAAGAAGAAGAAACCGAAACAAGAAACAAGAGACAGAAACAGAAAAGTCGGATTGAATGAAGAAGGTAAAAGCAACATTATTGTGAACAACAGTATTTAAACACCTTCAGCTCGGAGCTGTGGTGAAATGGCTGCCTCATTCAGGACAGAGACATATCCTTCCGCCAAAACCTGCGCTTTATGACCAGCGAACATGTTTAAACTAGTCCAAGTTACACTGTTACGATCCTTTTCAGCTACGCCACTGGGATGTGTCAGTATATGTATATATATATATATATATATATATATATTAGGGCTGTCAAAATGAACACGTTAACGCGGGATGATTAATTTGTTGAATTAACGCGTTAATTCATGCGCAGAATGACCCGCTCCATATACCCATACCCGCACCCACTCACTCACTCGCTCAGAGCGACACGCGCAGTAAGATCTGGGGTCTCATTTGTAAAACAGTGCGTGGGATTCATACTGAAAGTGTGCGTGCGCACAAAAGCCGGAAATGGCTTACGCAAAAGAAAATTCCGATTTATAAAACCGTGTGCACGCCCACCTGAACGCAATGTTCGCTTTATAAATCACAGTCCACCTGGAAACGTTCGTACGTGGATCTGCCTTATACTCCGCCCTCTACACGCCCCCTTTCAACCATAAATGATCAATGCAAAGCACGTCATGAATATTAAATGATGCTGCTGACCAATGGGTTTCCATGGCGAGTCATGTCATCAAGCGATGAGAAGAGGAAGCGAAACTTTCTGACACTGACATCGAGGTGTTTGTTAGTGAGGTGGAGGTGAAGAGCGATTTTATGGGACAGCAGTGATGTCACTAATAAAGAAAATACATTGATACTCTGCTGCTGCTGAAATGTGTCTTCATTTCTTGTAAGTGATCTCCAGTGCGCTCCGTGCGCCTGATGGCACAGTCCCGTTCACTGCAGCGATTTAATACACGCACAGTGTTAGAAGATATTATTAAAACCTATTAATGACTCGGCTCCGTAACTCTGCTGTTAAATGGAATCTAAACGTAATTTGCTGTAAGTTGTTTTATATATTTTTAAATTAAAAGGTTCTTATGGAACAGATATGTCGCGCGAGCAAAACTAAGCTGTTGGTTTTAATGTAAATGATGAAGTGGATCAATAATCTGCTTCAGTTCACCACCTCACGTCTGCGTCGCCACTTTACCGTCTCCAAAACGTCCGTACGCATGGGTCAGAGTTTGCGTGGAAATACGCTAATTTTCCTGTCAAGTTTGTTCTTATAAATCCCAACGTTTGCGTGAGAAGTTATGTTGCATACACGCTTTCAGGCCCCGTTTTGTGTACCTGACGGGACCTGAAACGCATGCATTTACCACATCATAGTGATCACAGATATGCATGTGAATACGAGCAGCTATGAAGAAAGATTTTACTCATTTAACAAAAGTGTCGATCATAATGTGGTGATCGGTGTTGATATTGTGGTGTCATTTCAAACAAATTGATGTTTAAACTTTAACCCGATTTCATTGTGTTTCATTGCATACATTATCATATGCCAATTAAGCCCAACCCCATTTCTAAACTTCAATATTTAGCAGGCAGGAAGTGAAGGGGAACTCATTCCGGCTCTATAATAAAAGTCAGTGTGTTTTGTTTTTACACAGGGAAATACACAGAGCATGGATTCCCTCAACAGACTTGAAATCTTCATCCCAGAGGAGGCTGACGCAAAAACCATCCGTCTGTGTAGTTTACCAGCCGTATTGCTCAAAAGAATGGGCCTCCCCCTGCATGACTCTAAAGACTCCAAGAAACTGGCAATATGGATTAGTCCAGCAGTCTTACGGAGGAAGGGGCAGAAACTATCGTCCAACACAGGAAAGGATGCACTAGAAAATGTGTCCTCACTGCTGGGCAGAAGGTTCCGGCCTCTTATGGGTCCTTTCAAAATGCCTATTTCCTCTACCAACCGTGCCATTTGCAACATGCTGAAGGATATGAACCAAGGGAAAACATGCAAGTCTCCCACCCCCTTGTGTCCCCGGGACTCACCACTACAGACTGGCTTCCCTGCTATTGTCATCTACCATGGATGCATTTACCTGTGCATCAGCAAGAACAATCCAAGCAAGAGTCGACAAGACACTCCCTCTACTCACTCATTGTCATCTGAAAGCCAGAAGAAGGTAACTTGACATTT
The DNA here is from genome assembly GCF_022539355.2 of Hippoglossus stenolepis. Classification (NCBI taxonomy): domain Eukaryota; kingdom Metazoa; phylum Chordata; class Actinopteri; order Pleuronectiformes; family Pleuronectidae; genus Hippoglossus; species Hippoglossus stenolepis. The sequence goes on from NC_061488.1 coordinate 26,420,732, forward strand.
CAGTTGGTGAAGTCACAGCATGGGAAAACATGACAATTCATTTGACATGTATAGCTTTACATTCACACAAATGCATTCTCATTTCAAAAACCAAACTATTTCCTTTTTTTTGAACTAACACACCAGAAAACACATGATATGATATTTCACATACACTCTGCATGTTCGGGTTAACAGGAAGCAGATTATACACTCTGCAGTTGGTCGCTTGGTTGCATAAATGCTGCTAGGAAGGAAAACCGTGATGATGAAAAGTAGGAACATTGATTTGTTTTCTCGCAGCAACAACGCAGATAAATTGTTAGTTACACCAAGTGTTGGTAATGCTCAATCAGAAAGACAATGTGAGTGTGTCAACAACTGAAAACAGTTTAAAACTAAAACTTGTTTGGTGTGGAGTGGACGTAGCTTTAGCATTGGAAGTGAATCAAGACTCACTCAGTTTTCAGACATGTCCTGCGAATGATCTCCGGAGAATTGGGGTCAGACTTTCTCCGCAGGTTTCCTTTCACTCATGCACAACGCAGTGGGGGGGTTCTCTGCTCACATGCGTTCACAACAGCAACAGATCCTCCACAGGATTCAGGTTAGGGGTGATGCATCAGACAGAGGCAGGATGTAACATTCTGCTGTGGAGATCATTTGTTTTTGTTTACAGCACATCAACACCGGCGTCGGCTGTTATCACCACAAACTCTCTTCGTCTGTGTCTTTCCGGTGTTTAACACTGCTTTTTAATCCAAACACACTCCTGCAGACAGAGGTTTCTTCTCGCAGATTATGACGCAGGACAGTGTTTTAAGTTCATTGTTGCAAAAGAAGCGAAGCCCCGTTTATCCAGGAACATAAATATGAATTCAGCAGGTTTTTATATAGATCAGTTTTAAGTGTGATGATTAGAAAACATCAGAGGACCAGAATCACTTGTTGACCAGCGGAGTAATGTGCCTCAGTGGTGCTGATTTAAGTTAAGAAAAGATACAGCTTTATTGATCCACACACCAGGGAAATTCAGATGTTAAAGCAGCAGGCACGTCATAATGAGGTAGACAAGAGAATAAAGAAATATAAAAAGGCAATAGAATACCAAAATTATTGTGATGAAATGTATCAACCGTGACTGGAGTTGAATTTATTTTACTGTAGATGCTATATTTTCAAAGTAAAGAAAATTGGGATGTACTTGTTGTAAGTCTGTGGACAGAATTTTCTGTTTACCATTTAACAAAAGTCTTATGTGATACTACCTTATTTTGTCCTCCAGGAGCTGCACAATGACAAAAGGCCCAGGAAGATGCACACCACAAATAAGAATGTGCCCTCATCCAAGGCTGCTCGCTCTGTCCGACAGTCCGCTGACAGCGGGCAGCAAGTGGATGGCCACAGTCACAAAGATGCTGCAGGACAGCAGGCAGCAGAGGAAGCAGCAGCAGCCCCAGAGCCAGCCTGGTTTCATCCTGAGGGGGGCCAGGAGGTGGGGGCCAATGAGGACAGTGGTAACTGTGAGATGCAGGACCTGGCCAGTGATGAAGCCGAGCGCACCAGTCAAAAAGATGAGGGGGTCGGTGATGTGCACATGGAACGTGGTGCAGTGACACACAACAGCAACCAAAGCTGCACAGGGAGGGAGTCTCTGGGCGCCACCTCGCTGGTGAGGGAGTGTGACTTTGATGAGCTGGTACAGGAGGAGAAGATCGCTTCAATGAAGGCCAGACTCCGACTGAGTGAAGCTGCACTCAACAGTCTGCATTCTTCACAGTAACTGCTTAGTCACACTCAGCAGTAATGATGTGTCAGTTTCACAAAAAATCCCAACTTATATTACAACTTTGATAGATTGGACACCTACTTCTTTCGCTTTTGTGTTTACCACTTGGTACAGCCCTAAGAATTATTTCTAGGAGAGACCCTGTCAATGTACGGGAACAGGAATTTCTCCTTGACTGTTATTGGGACATGGATATATATGTTGTTTTGTAAGAATCAGTTGGTTATAAGCACACATGAATATTTATGGTTTATGAATGACAATGTGACATGTATTCAATATAAATGTGAAGCCCAGAATATAATCAGAAACCAGTGTGCATGTTAATAACCTGATAGCTTAACAGTCATCACATTCCCTTGACATTTGCTCTAGATTAGGATTTATATTTTTCCTGAAACCTGATTTGTTCTCTAGCACAGCCATCAGGCCAAACTTAACAAATGCACATTTACATAATGCTGTTGAGGTTCTAAGAATCTTATCTCCTCTTGAATCATGTCTCACTTTGTTTTTATCAAAGGTTCAGTGTGTAGGATCTAGTGACATCTAGTGGTGAAGGTGCATGTTGCAGCTGAATACCCCTCACCTCACCCTCCCCTTTCCAAACATGAAAGAGAACCTGTGGTAACCTCCAGTTGTCATAAAAACTCAAAAGGGTTTGGTTTGTCCAGTTTGGGCTACTATAAAAACAAAACATGGCGGCCTCCGTAGAGGACCTGCTACTGATGCAAATATAAAGGGCTCATTCTAGGGTAGACAACAATTCGTACAATTTCAATGAAACACTAGTGAAAACATCACTAGGATTTTTTTATGTTCAATTTCTGCAAACGATAACTTTAAGTGTAACTGCATGAACCACCTTCAGGGGACAGAAGTGGGACTTTTCGTCTTAGAGTTGCCCTGTGGCCTTGAAAGACTGAAAACTCCGACAGAGCGATAGAATTATAATGATACACTGTCTGTATCTGTTTGTTTACTGTCATGTCACTGCTGACACAAGGTTTACTGTTGTGATGTAGTTCTAACTCAGAAAAAGCATTATTTTTGGATCACTGCTATAATCTGATAATATTTTTTTGCTATCTGAAGAAATTGGCCTGTAACAAACCTGAAATAAACCAAGCTGGAAACAAGGTTATAGTGTTCAGAATTTGTTTGGACCTGAAGCCAATTTTCATCACATTCACACAGAAGTGACCACTGCACTGTTTTTCAGTCATTAAGTGCCACATGGCTGACAACAGATTTCCACAGAATTTTACAGCATTTTATTCATTCATTAGCCGTACTGTTTATCTGCGGGGGCAGGAGCCCACCCCAGCAGACTTTGGGTGAGAGGCAGGGTACTGCCTGGACAGGTCACCAGTCCATTACAGTGCTGACACAGAGACAAATAACCATTCACAATCACATTTACCATTACGGCAAGTTGGAGTCTCTAATGAACCTGCATGTGTTTGGACTGTGGGAGGAAGCCAGAGTGTCAGGAGGTCACAGGGCTATCCACAGACTGGATAGCACTTCATTATCACTTCAATAGGTTTTGATATTTTCCAGATGAGAAAGGTACTATTTCATTTTTTTATCAGTTTATTCAAATACTGCCTGTTGGCAAATTAGCTGAAAAAGAGAGGTCCTCACCATAGACTACATAAAAGGAATGAGGGATGGACAACATGACATCTCCCCGTCAAAGCCAAAGCATCTCGATCACCCCCTGGTGGTTGGCTGTAGTATATGTCTTTAACCCAGTCTCCTCTTTGTTAATGGATGGGACATGGACCAAACTGAACGGTGAAAGTACAAGTACATTTTTTCTCTCAAAGATGGTTCTTGTATTTTTAGGTAGTTAACAGCACATTGATGTATGTTCAAGTTTTTTATTTATATGATGCTATAAAATGTTGTGATTGACAGCTGAGACTGAGTTGCGATTGGCCAAACTCGTGTATCAATGGCACCTCGATATCGTCGCTCCATCCCCTGATCGCTACTGCTCCAAATGCAGTAGATGCCGCAGTGTCTGGATAGTAAGATCATCCATCTTTATATAGTTTATGGTCTTCTCCAGCCAATGTACGCCTGCATCCGAGGAGAAGAATTATCTCTTAAGACCTCCTACGACAGAACAACAGGCTCTGTTTTCTATTGTTGTTTTGATATGTGATGAAATTCATTTTGGAAAATCTAGTTTGGCCTCAGAGTTGAGATCTAGAGAAGATGGGGCTGAATACATAATAAATATATGATTTGTTGGACAGTTTGACAGAAGTGTTACCTCTGTTGACAGATTTACCACAACACATAAGGTTGGTGGTTTGAGCCCAGTCTCCCCTATTCTTCATTCTGAAGTGTCCTTGGGCAAGATACTGAACCCCAAATTGCCCCTGATAGCTGTGTAATAGTAAGAAGTAGAGATAGTGCTGCACATCACAATAGACACTATTTACATTTCAGTATAAATATATTATTCCTATGGCTGGAGATGTTCTAAGGTCAGACATGTCCCATTCTTATTAGTGCAATATATCTTGAACAGTGGGAAGAAATTTCTTTAAAATCCCAGTCCACCTCAGACACAAGAATTCATATGCTAATAATGAATTAACAATGAAATGATTTAAAAAAACAAATATCTAATAGGGGAAACTGACTCGCTAACTTCTAAGTGAATTGACCTGTTAAACTCTTTAATGTTCATGTGTTATCAAACTGATGAAGAGCTTGTCTTCATGTGCTATTGTTTTGTCTTTCAGCAGTGCTGTGCTCTCAGGGCCACTACTTTCAATTCACTGTCCAATAATGAACAGGAGTGAACTTAGTGCTGCACAGTTTTCAGTGGGACTTTGTCTTAGAAAGGTTCATGATCATTTTGGAGGGTGCAGTCAGTGTTGTTGAGTTGTGTTGTATAACACAAAATAATAGAAAAACCTCGAAGTCGAATCAACAGATCTAAATCAGTTTTAATACAACCAGAACATGAGTGAGACATCATGGGATATCATGTTTGTGAGTGTGTGGATATCCTGTCACATTCACAGTAGGAACAGAGCAGAACAAGTTCAGCCCCAGTGACAGAATGTTAAATCATCTTATATGAGTTGTGGATTAGATATGAGTGAGGGGGAGGAAACCTCAGTGCTGTGGTCCTCCCCTCCTGCTGCATGAGTATAAGTCTGCAGGTCGGCTGAGGTACGTCCCCACAGACAGGATGCACTCCACATACTGCTCCTCTGCCAGACCATCGACACTCACAGTAAGACCTGCTTTCACTCTGCTAGTAACTCTAGACCAGGACTGGCAGGAAGTTAATGATGCCATGTTGTAGCACAGCTTTCTCTGTAGTGCTGACATTAATCTGAGATTCTAAACCTTCTCTTCTCTGTGTCCACACTGGGGAAACTTTATGTCATGGGACCATTCTTTTTTTCCTCTAATTCCCCAAGAACCAACTGATTTGTAACGTTACCTTCACTGGTTGTCAGTTGGATTTAATTATAGGACATTTTGAGAAAAGTTAATTTGGTTTACTCGTATGAATTTTTCTACTGCAAAGCAGAACAGCTGAACTTGCACAATTGTGCTGTCTCTTGACGAGTGCAGTGTCTGTTCTAAACCTGCCTGTTTTAAATGTTCTTGTCCTGTGTTAATACTCTGGAGCTACTTCAGAATTATTCCTCCTCAAACTGTTCTATAATATACTGTCACCTGTTATTGTTTGTGTGCTGGACGTTGTGTGCAGAGCTTTTTATAAATAGTCTATGGTGCAGAGTGAAGTTAGAAAACTTTGTGTTCATCCTACCTGGTCTATCTGCAGTGAAGATTTTATAGTCAATGTTTGTTTTTTTTTAAATGAAACTGAATTTGGTTTATTTCGGTTCACATGTGTGGCTTTTTATGTAAGATTGAATGATTTACTCAACATGTGTTAATTTTTCATTCGATGGGATGTCGGCTCTTTCAGAGGTCTTTTAAGCGACGGACATAATCTTCAGACCCAAGTTCACAGCTTTTCAAAATGAAATCTCAGCAATTCAGCTTGATTTAAAGCATCACAGCCACCACAAAATTAACTTTTAAGTTGTGCTTTTACTTTGAAGTGATTCTATGAATGATGCTACTATGACAGAGCTCTGCACTGGTGACACCCGTAAATGTCTGTGTCAGTCTGACATTGTAAAATAGAATAATCAGATAATCAAAATGATCAGGTGGGTTGAGTATTATTGCTCGCGGGCTGCCAGTTGCTGTAGATTATCAGAGGACGTAGAAGAAGACATGGTCAACTCTGTCCACAGACTGAAGGCAGATACTGCTACAGAGTGCTGGTCGTTTGTTTATTCAATTCATATTAATATTGAATGTATCACTTTTGTTGAATTAATCGTTCATATATTTTATTAGAAAATAAATTGGAGCAATTTATCGTTTTCCTCTATTTATTCAAAATTATATTATTATTATTATAATTTTAGTCCAATTTTAATCAAATAATTTACATTTCAGAAAGTGGATTCATGCCTTGAACCACACCTCGCTGTCCTAAATGTATTGAAATGTCTATGTATTGAATCCACTGAGAGCTCACTCTCTCCATGCTCAGTAGAAATCCCAACTTGACATCTGTTACATGTGAGGATGCGTTCATGACCATTTTTGCAGTATCATTGGAAGAAATGGGCAAAACAAGCTGAGACTCCTGTTTGAATGAAACAGGAGTTTTGCAATATTTATTGTCCATCAACTCTGATACAATGTAATTAAATAAGAAATCAAAAATGAAAAGGTGACCATTGACCATGATTTCATTTATAAAGGGCAGGGCCAGGATTTTGTATTTAATTTTAGGTCAAAGAGAAGAAGCTTATAGAAAGTCATAATGAATACTTTGTAGATTCATTTGTAGAGGCATTGTTTGGGTTTTGATGTAGACAGTCGATAAGAGGGGGTGATAATGTAAAATAAAGGTCCTAGCTGAATCCAACCAGGAAAGTTTAGGCCGATCGTTGACACCTCAAATTTCTTAGCTTAGCCTGAATACATGAATTAAATATGGTATGTTGCAGATTTTGTATTGAAGAGTTCGCTCCGACAACAAGTCCAAAGATACCATGAGCAGGATGACTGAGAATCTTCACAGATATGTTTTGTATTGAAGTTTCTCTTCTCGTCTTCAGGTGTTGTGTGTGCAGCTCATGTGTCTGGCAGGCTGGCCCCTCTGCTCAGAGGCAGCCAGACTCCGCTGTGGTTCGGATCTCCTCAGCGACCTCATATTTGTGTGCGGTGATCGTGGGATATATTTAGGTAAGTCTATCTTCATATTATCCACTATCTATCTAATGTCACCAAAAGAAGCTGCCGAGGAGATTTAGACTTTTCTAGTAGACAAGGTGACAGTTGTCGCCTTATTGTGTTGGGAGTGGAAAGGTCAGGTGTCTTTTGGACAGTTTATAAAATAATCTTCCTGTGGTATCTAACCTCATTCAGGTTCTGGTCATGTCATGTAATCAACATCACTAACTCTTATCAGAACCATAATCAGCATATGATGTGAAACATACAAAAACATCATCATGCATATCCCTGTTTGTGATTATCAATGCAGGACATTTCACAGTGTCACAGTCTGTCCTTGTCATTTCTGTACTGAGGTGCAGTTGTAAACAGTATCAGACTTTTAATGGAGACATTTCAAATCCAGTTATTAATTAAATTCTAATTAAATAATATTTTTCTTAATGATTTGAACAATTGAAGCCTGCAGTAATACTGCAAAGATGTTTTCAGATGTGTATTCAGAAAACATTAAATACTCATATTTCATTAGTGTCCTATACTATTTTATAAGAGGATGTCAGTGTGGATCTGTTGCAGGACAGTTGCTCTGGAGAGGACACTTGTACCTCAGCATTAAAAAAGTCTTCAGTAGCAGTGCAGAGATGTAGTTAATCTGAAAAATGTAGTTAATCTGAAAAATGCTTGGTAAGAATTCAGACACTAACAGTCTTCCACAGTACTGTGTATATGAAAACAGGCAGACATTTGACAGGTTTACTGGTTGTATGCTGACTGTCTGTCAGTTGATCTATCGCAAATGTGTTGAGAGAGTCACGTAACTTAATCACTTTATCAAAACTGCATTTGACAAAATAAACCTTTCTGGAGTTCTGTCAAGTTTGATGAGCAACTTCTGTTTATTCATCTATCTACTAATTCCCGAAATCTGAGCGGAGCTGTCTGACTGCAGAAGGCATATTATCTGCTTGGCATACGTATCATTGATGCTAAAGAAAGTGCAGTACCGAGTTTTGTTCGATTTGGACACACAATACGTTTCATATTAAAAACCTTTGAATAAACAGGTGACCAGCGCTCTGTAGCAGTCAGTGGGGGCAGCGTCTCTTATCAGGCAGTCTATGGACCGAGTTAAACAACACAAGCAATAATACGTAGCTATTTTGATCATCAAGATCATTTTGATAATTTGAATATTTTTATTTCACCATGTTGGACAGACAGAAATTCTGGGTGTCACAGGTGCAGATCTCATGTCATAGCAACAAGAATCATAGAATCACTTTCTCTTTAGTAATATGTCCACAAAGTAAAAACATAACAAATGGCTTGTTGCCGTAATGCATTTATACAGGGAAGAGTTGTGGTTGAAGATTGTGTTGATGGCTGACATGTAATGTGTGAAAAATAACATCAGTTGAGTAAATCATTCAAACTTAGATATAAAACACACATTTGAACATTAATCAAGCAAATTTGGTTTAATTTGATGAAATATATTGTATAAAATTGGTAAACAGAAAAATAATATTTTGGAGATATAAGGATGAACACAAGTTTTCTAACTTCATTCTGCACCATAGACTGTTAAGAAAAAGCTCTACACACGTCCAGCATGTAAACAATAAAACAGTTACAGTACATATGTTGTCGATTAATCATTCATGACAGTACTGGATTCAATACAATACTATTCTAGTATTTTTGAATTACAGATTATGGCCCAAGACTCTATATAATGTAGATTTTAATCAATATAAAAAACACTAATGAGATAAAATGTTATCGGGGTTATTCCACCCTTTGTGCAACACTTTCTCCAGCAGAGGTGTGTAATAACACAGATATGGTCATGGTCATGGTGTCCACAGTTAAACATTGTAGTTATTCTGAGCACGTTATCAGCTCCACGACAACAAATCATGCCCTGTTTATGTATTTATATTAAAATAAGCCTAGGCCTCAGCAGTAAACTAATATATTCTGATTGACTGTACTATAAGAGATAGAAACGCATGGCATTGGATGAGCTGGCTGCTGCAGCATGTTGGAGTAACAGGGGCCAAACACTTCACAGCAGATTTGATGAAGTGAAGCATCTTCAACAGTTCATTATTATGAGATTATAATTTCTCCCACAGGACCAATAGAATTACCAAGAGGCCCTTTCACCTGATTACCTTTCCCCTGTTCTGACCAAGGCCACCCTCTCCATCTGCTATCAGAGTGGTGGCAGTCCACCAAAACTGGTAGCGTGCTAACCAGAACACTGTGCCTCGGTGTGTGATAGCTTTATTGTTAAAACACTTGTTATCTGAGATGGGTCCAGCTTTCACACTTACAACGAAGAAGAGCGCACAACAATTCAGAGTGCTAAATCATTAGTCTGGTTGTTTTATCCAGTAAATGTGAACGGCAGTGTGACGAATCAGGAGAGGGTTTTTTCAGAAACATTGCATACAGACTAAAAAAGGTTTAATTCATGTTTTTTTAAGTAAGGAAGATACTGCAGCTTGACATGAGTTGCCTGGTTTACCTCTGCAGGTAAAGGAACGTGGTCTGGTTACGGTGCTCGGCCCAGAGGGAAGGGGATAGTAGATCAGTGCTGCCGAACAGGTGGCTGTGACCTTCAGCATCTGGAGAAGTACTGTGCCAAACCAAAGAGCCGGGAGCATACCACCGCTTGGCCAGTCACAACCACAACAGCACACACCACGACACAGCTAGATATGGTAAGAACTATTTAATAAAAAGTAATCTTCACTCAATGTTTACTTACTAACTTTATGCACAGCTGTCAAATGCACTGAATAGTTTTACACTTAGACCAATCAAAGACCAATCGCTGAAACGAGTGCAGGGGCACGATGTACTGACAACTAAAGCAGAAGTAATGTTATCATGCTCCACTGCAGTTTAGAGTAAAACACAGTGTATAAGGCAACGACCACCACAAAAACCCCAATACCCAAAATCTGAGAAGGAGTGGCGAATCCCTTCTCACAGAGAAATTGGCCCACACACCACAACAAATACAGCTAACGGTGAAAACAACTTCAACGTAAAAATAATGAGTTTAATACCACGGACAAAACCAAAGAATATACTGTAACTAAACTGATATCCCCGATAAGCTCTTGTGGAACAGTGCAGGTCCCACAGAGGGCCAAGGTTTCCCTTCTACCTCCGAGCTCCATGTCCTTGAATCAACTCATTTTTGTCCTGTCTTTGCTTTGCAGGCACAGCAGTTCGAAGCAGTATTTCACAAGAAACTTTTAGAGCACCTGGGCACTCCCAACAGTCCAAAGAGGGAAGCTTATAGAAAGAAAAAACAGCCTTCAGTCCAAAGGAAAGCCAAAATGTCCTCATCAAAAAGGAGGATCAAACCAGCACATCCAACAGGCCTCCCTCACCCTCTGAGAGAGCGATGAGATTTAACCCTTGACCTCTGACCTCATGGAAATAAGCATATTTATAGTTACTGGATCGGAATCAGAGGAACATTTTGCTGCTCACAATTGCCTTTTGTTTGTCTCATGAGAAATGATCTCTTATTTGAACATGACTAAATTCCAGAGGTGGGAAGTAATGAATTACAAATACTTTGTTACTGTACTCTTTCAGGTATCTGTCCTTTACTTGACACATTTTTCTTCTACTTCCTACAGTTCAACACAAATATCCATAGTTTCGACTTCCTACATTTTCAAAACACACCATTACTTTCATTTTAATGCATTTGATGGGAATTATTCGTAATTTTTTTTATTTTGCATCAACGAGCACCACCTTCCCAACATTAAGACAGATTTCAACCTAAAGAGACAGTAACACAGAGAAGGTTATTCCTTATTGTGTACCTATCAGTGCATATCACTCACAACATACAAAACACGGCTTAAAAGAAGTATCAAAACGAAACAGACAGGAGAGGGAGACTCAACCGCCAAGAGTAACAACATGGAAGAACTTAAAGAAACGACCAACATTAATAATAACGTTGATAATGTTTATGACAAAGCAGAGCAACAAACCATTCCACATCACTGGCCTCATGTACATAATACTTCATTCAGCCCAGCCTACACATTTCCTTCTGGACATTGTTTATAATTATTCATTATAATTTTTTATTTCATTTGGAGTAGAGTTGCCTAAGTTAGTCTTTGTTCTATATTAATTTGACATGATTCTCAGTTTGATTTGCACAGCCGGTAGAAAATGTTTAACTTTTATACTTTGAGTACATTTCAGAACCTGTACTTTTATACTTTTACTTGTGTAAAGAGGTTATACTTTTACTTGAGTCATTTTCAACTCAAGTATCTCTTCCTCTACTTGAGTAAAGAAGGTGTGTACTTATAACACCTCTGCTAAATTCTGACCCGTTTCTCCTTAGGAGAAATAAGGAGCAAGAGACCACAGCAGGCCTATTCAAATAGTGGCCCATGGGCCTGATGCGGCGGCCCTTTTGAAAATGTCCATGGCATGCAAGACTGCCTGCAAATCAGTCTCTCATGTGTGAGATGTAATAAAACAAAGGTACGTCTCTGAGCAGCCTTGTTTTGATCTGCTCCCGTTCACCCTGATTGTCACTGCACACTGGTTAGGGTTATGAGAATATTTATAGAGAAGCTTTAATGAACGCTGTCTGTCTGTGGTATGAGTGATGATGTTAGCTTGTCATGAACCTGGTCAAACCTTTCTACGCCCCTCTGCGTCTCTATACCTGCAGACAGTTACTTTCAGCAGCAGTGGATACTGACTCATGTCTCATGTCACCTTATTTAGTTGTTATGTCCGATTCTCCAAATCATGTTTTACACAGTGAATGTGTTGTAATGTATTTCTCCATCATATTTGTGGTGTATCTTGTCACTGAATCCTTTTCTCCTCCATGTGAAAAGTTCATTCTTAGTTTTGGAATTCCTTTCATTTAAATTATTCACTGCATGCAATCATGCAGTTTCTTTGTTAGCCACTGCAGCAAATTATGTTTTCTTATTAGTCTGTTTCACACATATATAAAATCTGGGATAGTCTGAACAGACTATCCCATCAGTTGAATACAGTTACTACATCTGTTCACATGTATTAGTCCTTTTGTACTTTGTCATAGTACTTTGACGGAGTGACGGTGTGTAGCTTTTGTAGTTGTGTGTTTTAGATGAAGTCATTAGCAGGGCAGAATGTATATATTAAATATTTATTAAATGGTTCGGATTGAACTTGTCATTTCTACTTCAGTGGTTTCCTCTGTCTGAAATGATCTTGTATGTTTTTTATCTTTCATATTGTGAGTATGAACATTATTTTTTGTAAAAAACTTTTTTGCATTCATTATTTATTCCACTGTGACTGTAATAAATTTAAAAACTTGTTGTATGTCGATGTTACATGTTGATTTTAAGCCACTGCAGGAGAAAAAACTGTTCAGGTTTGACCACTCCATTCCATCTTGAAACATTTTATAACACTATCAGGTTCAACACAATTTATCTGTTTGTTTTGGCGTTCAGCTTCAGTGAGATCATAAACAGCTGACTCATTTCACTTTGACATGGCTGAGGTTATCATCTCTCCAAGTTGTGAGGGCTATCTCAGGCCTGTGTGGAGCAGCCTGATAAATCGAATGGCTCTTTATGCTTCATCTGCATCACTGTGAGATTAGTGAGTACATTCATAGTCTCAGCTTTATCCAGAGGTATCTCATGTTGGAGAGGAAGTTGTTGCCTCGGTTTCTAAGCAGACACAGTATCTGGACATACGTATGCAGTTGGAGGAGTTGAAAACATAACCTACAGCCTATCGGTTAAAAAAGAAAGTGTAAATAATCAAACATTGTAGGCAAATACAAGTTGTAAAATAAATGTAAAGAACAGCAACTCTTTTTCATTGTGCCAACACATTTTGTAGAAGTATTTCTTGTGCAGTAAAAGGAAATACCTCTTCTTTCTTACATTAGTATTCTTTACTTACTTACTGACTGCACTGGCGGTGCACATGTGCAGCAGAGCACTACAGGAACCATCCAGCGTTGGTATTATAGCATGCTGGGGGGTCATAAGTTGTGCTATGAGACATTATTTTACTTGTCACGCTATCAGTAGTATTTCAATTCAATTCAATACTATTCAAGGCCGTAGTCATGAAGTGAACATTGGGGGGGACCAAAATCTCACAACTCATTATTAACACACAAGATGAATTTGTATGTATTTTGTTATTTAAAACAATGTTTAATACTGTATTGTAAGTCTAATGTGTGATTGGTAATATAAATATGTTTATGTGTATTTTATATAACTTTATATATAATTGTTTTATATTTTCAAGTTATATAGAATATACTGTATATAAATATCTTTAAATTCAACCAGATTACTGCTCACTTTTCTCCTCTCCTCTCAAGTCAGCGTTTTTGCTTGTCGTCATAGCATAACAGTTTTGTTATTATTATTAGTCCAGTTTACAATTCAGTTTATGGGGGATTTGGCCATATTTAAATATTTAGGGGGACGTGTCCTAATTTTATTTGTAAAGTGCCAAATCATAATATACATTATCTCAAGGCACTTGAGATATTTCAGCTCTTTTCATTATTGTAGGTGCAGTTGCTGTTGTAAAGGATGGATTTTTGTACCACAAGTGAAGCTATGTGCAGGGTTAGTAAAGGCCCAAAATAGGCATGAGGATTTTCTAGTAAAATTACTGTCATTCATTAGGGAAGTTGACTCCATTCCAGGCCAACCCTTTTCATGCAGAGCACCAGACGTCTAATTTTGCAGACTAATCCCATTTGTTGATGTTACGGTTCCCAGACCAGTTGTAAATTTGGCCACTATGTTCATCTGGTAGGAAAGTTAACTAAATCACAAAATAAATAAATCGGGGACTGACCAACAAGTAGTAGGTTGAAGGATTAAAATACGAATACAGCAATCATAGGACACACATATGTAGACACAAAATAAATAGTCTACATATTTAAAAAGTGAATGATATACACTAGCTCAAATGTTAAACTTATTCAGGCATCAAGAATATCAAAAGTATCAATAACTTCACACACACACATTCACTGATATTTAACATAAGCTACAACAATGTAAGTAAGTAAATAGTTTAAGATTACAATGCTCACTCACTGGTGTCCATAAAGCAGACCAGTGAGAAAAGCAGAAACTCACTGCTCTCTGCCATCTTGTCGATGACGTCATGCGGCAGCTACAAAGATTTTAGAGAGCAGAGCTGCTTTGTGTCTCGCCGAGAGAGGTGATGATGTCCTTTGCCTGATAAATGTATTTGAGCGGCCTGTCAACTCGTTCCTGCTTGGTATATTATCGCTGGTCAAGTTGACTGTTCTAGGCAGACCAGAAGGACCATCAGGCCACAGGGAAATGTCCCGGTGCTCCAGATGTGCAGCCCACCACTGAGTCCTTGAAGGACCACTGTGTATAAAGTGAAATATACTTTATTGCCTAGAAAGGAGAAGTCTCCAAATGATAAGGGAAGGAGTTTCAATGCTTCCTATCTTAGGAAGCATTGGGGGAGGAGAAAATTTAATCTCATAATTCATAGTTGCACAAGGACAGACACACGTAAATATAAAAAAAACAGAACAGCTCTTTTGTTCTTGTGACACGACCGAGAACAGATGTGAATCCTCACATGTTCGTCTGAGCTCCTGATTTCTTCTCTGTCACATCTGTCCAGTCAGAACTTATAGTTCACAATATAAAAATCATAATTAAATACAAATATGAATATAAAAATCATAACTAAATACAAATATGAATATACAAATCATAACTAAATACAAATATGAATTTAAAAATCATAAGAAATCAAAACAAATATAAAAGTATTTCCAATCCCCCTATTGTGAAATGTGCAAAAAAACCAAAACTCCATTTAACCAACATGTAAGAAGGTCAAAAGCACTATACCAGGAAACTGTCTGAATGTTATTTACTCTGGCCCCTTGCTCATTTGTATTCAGTTATTATTTTAATTGATCAACTATATCTTCCGTTGTTTCTCCCTGTGAGTAAGTGCTGGTTACATTTTCTCTATTCCCTGAAGAGAGGGAAGAGTGGGATCACATACAGCCATAATAATCCGATTCTATCAGACCATAATTTAATAACCTTCAATATCTCATTATCAGAATATATGCCACTGATAAAAAAAAGCTAAATTTAAGGAAATAATCCCAATTACATTTAAACCCGTATTATCCGTCGATATAAACAAATTCTTTAAAAACCCTAGCTCCACTGAGATTGACCATCTTGTCGATAGCTCTGTAGACTCATTACCATTAACATTAGACTCAATAGCGCTGTGGAATAATTCCAAGACACATGTATTAAAACAAACGTCAAGAAAACTAGAAAGGAAGTGGCGCTCCAGCAACCGTGTTGAAAATCTCCTAGTCTGGAAGAATAGTGTTAAAGCATATAAGAAGGCCCTCCACAAAGCAAGAGCTGCCTACTACTCCAAATTAATAGAAGAAAATTAAAACCCCAGGTTTCTCTTCAGCACTGTAGCCAGGCTGACAGAGAGTCACACCTCCACCGAACCCAGTATTCCTCGATCCCTAAATAGCAATATCTTTATGAATTTCTTTAATGATAAAATTCTAACTATTAGAAATAAAATCAACCATCTCCTGCCCTCAATTGGCACTAATACACCATCAAGAATAGAAATCTCAGAAACTGCTGAGAATCTTACCAATTATTAAGACAGCTTCTCTCTGATCACCCTTGATCAGCTGACCAAAATAATGTCATCTTCTAAACCCACAACTTGTATCTTAGATCCCATTCCTACGAAATTACTTAAAGAAATTCTGCCCCTAATTTATAGTACGTTACTGAACACAATACATCTGTCATTATCATCAGGATATGTACCACAGTCCTTTAAACTAGCTGTAATCAAACCCCTTCTCAAAAAACCCACCCTAGATCCAGAGGTTTTAGCCAATTACAGACCGATATCCAACCTCCCCTTCCTGTCTAAAATCCTTGAAAAAGTTGTAGCCAATCAGCTGTGTGAGTTTCTCCAGGAAAGTAATATATATGAAGACTTTCAGTCGGGGGTTTAGAGCCAATCACAGCATGGAGACAGCCTTCTTCCACTTGTGTAACATCTCAAAAATCAGACATGTCCTTTCTCAAAAAGATGCAGAAAAACTAGTCCACGCCTTTGTTCCATCCAGACTTGATTATTGTAATTCCTTATTATCAGGCTCCAGCAGTAAGTCGTTAAAGACTCTGCAGCTTGTCCAAAATGCTGCAGCACGTGTCCTGACAAGAACCAGGAAAAGAGAGCACATTTCTCCTGTATTAGCTTCGCTACACTGGCTTCTGGTTAAATCTAGAATAGAATTTAAAATTCTCCTCCTCACCTTCAAGGCCCTTAATATTATGGCACCATTATACCTCAAAGAGCTGATAGTACCTTATCAACCCACTAGAGCACTGCGCTCCCAGGATTCAGGCTTACTTGTCGTCCCTAAAGTCTCTAAAAGTAGAGTAGGAGCCAGAGCTTTCAGCTATCAAGCTCCTCTCCTGTGGAATCATCTCCCACTTTCAGTTCGGGAGGCAGACACCATCTGTACGTTTAAGAGTAGGATTAAAACCTTCCTTTACGATAAAGCTTATAGTTAGAGCCAGTCCAGGCTTGTCTTAGACCTGCTCTTAGTTATGCTGCTATAGGTCTAGAATATCGGGGGACACATGACACACGGAGCTTCTCTTCCCAGCTTCTCCTTCCTCATCACATCAAAGAAATGAATATCTCATCAATACATGTTACTGGGAAGACTGGGGATCGAACTGCCGACCTTCAGGTTGGAGGACGACTGCTCTACCCCTCAGCCACAGCCACCCATAGCCCACTATAGTCCACAATTATGATCCATTGCCGCCATCAGGATCCACCATCAGCTGCCACCTCAATCGTGGTCCACCACCACTATCAGATGCCAGAACGATACAGGATCCACCATTACGATCTCTGATACGCGATCCACCATCATAATCCACGATGTGGCAGCAGCTTCGGCCCTGGATCTGCGGACGATAAGGCAAAGGGAGTCCGGGGAAGAAGTCAAGTCAGTAACATGATGGTGGATCGCGTATCAGAGATCGTAATGGTGGATCCTGTATCGTTCTGGCTTCTGATAGTGGTGGTGGACCACGATTGAGGTGGCAGCTGATGGTGGATCCTGATGGCGGCAATGGATCATAATTGTGGACTATAGTGGGCTATGGGCGGCTGTGGCTGAGGGTCGGTAGAGCGGTTGTCCTCCAACCTAAAGGTCGGCAGTTCGATCCCCAGTCTTCCCCATCTGCATGCCGAAGTGTCCTTGGGTAAGATGCTGAACCCTGAATTGCCCCTCATAGAACAACAAAGTGTTGCTAATAGATGCACTGTATGTGTGTGTGTGTGTGTGAATGGGTGAATGTAAAAAACTGTACTGTAAAGAGCTTTGAGTGGTCATCAAGACTAGAAAAGCGCTATATAAATACAAAACCATTTAGTGGCATCCGATCTTGATGGTGGATCATGGTGGCTGCTGACCATAGACTATGATTACAACAAGACTGCTTGATATACAATATGTCTCCTCAGATACTCGACCATTACTGACAATAATCCATCAATTCATTGACCTTCCATTATGCTACAAAGATTTTATTCTAATCAATGCTGCAAATACCTTTATCTTTCTGATGTTCTCCTTTACACTTGACATCTATTGCACTTCTGTCCGTCCTGGGAGAGGGATCCCTCACATGTGGCTCTCTGAGGTTTCTACGTTCTTTTTACCATGTTTCCTTACTCTTGTTGAGGGTTAAGGGCAGAGGACACACCTTGTTAAAGCCCTATGAGACAAATTGTGATTTGTGAATATGGGCTATACAAATAAAATTTGATTGATTGATTGATTGATAACACAATGCAAAGCTGTGGCTAATGTTAGCATGCTATATAATAATAAATGTGAATGAGATATTTGCATAAGAAGTCTTATGCCTGTTCCCTTGAAACTTACTGTATTATTCTGCAGAATAAATAAATTGATAATTAATCCTAACATTTCTAATTCTACAATAACTGATCAAATCAAGATGACCGTTTTATATTTATATGTACAAATTTGACCGATTTTATCCAAAGCGATTTACACCTCTGGGACAATGTTTGTCATTATTCAAAACCTGATGATCCAGCATTAGGATGAGTTGGGGGTTCAATATCTTGCTCATGGACACTTCAAAATGGCAATTAGCCATGTAGAATCTTTTCTTTTGCTGCCAGTCAAACCCACTGAATTCAGTTTCCCTCGCAGAATACAATTTGCTTCAAACTAGTGAAAAATAAGAGTGTAATCAGGCAGAAAGGTGTTTCTGGCCTTTTGACCCACAACATAGTAACAGCTGTTTGCGGTCACCTTGATAAGGCAGTGGGGAGAGCTCTCTCCTTGTGGCTGCTTGCGTCACAGTCGGATAATATTATTCACTCCCATTTCTTCCCATGCGGGGCTGCTCCAACAAAGCTTCCAGTCACATCTGATTCTCATGGCCATGCTGTTGTTGTCAAACCAAAGGGTTAAATGTTAGACTGGCAACATTTTGCTAAATAATATTTTTAGTTGCATCCATGGTTAGGAGCAGCTGATTTACAGTGAGCTCAGCAACATTTCTATCTTCTGTCGTCAGAAGTCGTCAGAGCTCGCCTTGGTTTCTCTCTTTCTATTTCCAGCAGGTCTGATACAGAGAAGTATGGATGTACATTTCATGCAGACTTCACCTATCTTGCATTGTGACCAATGAGCAAGTCTATTATTAGAAATAATGCACCTCTGCTTTCAGGTCAATGCTATTAATGAAAAATGCTGTACTCACCTACAGCTTAAAAACTATGGTTGTGGGATGACAATTTCACCACATTATTATAGTATCAAATAACTTATTAAAACCACACTTAAATCATTTGATGTGTACTTTTTCTTGTCACATCGACATGATTTCACTTCACTCTGGGAGCTGATGATTGGTAGGGGCCAAACCCAGGGTCTTTTGTCATGCTAAGTACAATATCAGCTCTTGTACTATTCTGTATTTTGATGTTGGTGATGTAAGTAATTTAGAAATGTGTTTTTTGTTTTTGTTATTTTGCAGTACATGTACAAAACACCAGACTGCTCTGCTTTGTGCACAAACACAGACACCACAGACCGTGAACAGGTCCACCTGTACAGTTCAGTGCGACTGTCTCTCTGTCAAGGCTGCTGAGGGGTCTGGATGCTCCTTTTCCTGCTGTCATATCAGCAGGGTCACATCTGCAGCACAGCAGCTGAAAACACACAACACAATGACAAGTTACAGCCAGCACTCAATCTGGACCAATAACACATGCTGTGGGCCCCTTTACTCCTGCACTGAGCAGGTATTTCCTTACAGATATAGGTAGGCCTAATTTATCCTGTGGCGCTGTTGTTGTTTTCTAATGACTGACTGTCTCTGTGTGGTTGTATTCCTAATGTATATTCATTTATTCTCAGCATTTCTGTCATGGGAATTTCTAGAATACAAAAGAATCCACAACTTTATACTTACAACCACAGTTGCTTGGACACCTGTGCATACGTCACATGACATGCGTACCTTTTATGGCATGAGGCCAAGTTAAAAAGGGACATTAGAAACTATGTGGCCGTGATTTAAATAGAATAAAATAGAAATAGGCCGACAGGTGGGTTAAAGAATATGCTATATTTTTCCAATTCTCAATTATGAATTGTTTCAAGTGTATGTCTATGGAGGACCCAATAAAACTAAATTGAATGGTCTTAGTCGTCAAAAGCTGCTTTCAGACATTCACTGAACTCTAGCCAGCCCCCCCCCCAAAAAATAAGAACTCCACAGAAAGTCCAGAGGAGCCGCTGTAAGAACACAGCAGAAGATCCTCTGCATGATTCCCTGCAAGCGAGTGGGCGTGTCGATGACGTTTCTAAGAGATGCAAAAAAGAAGCGGTGCTCAAGAGTGCTTTTGGAGATAAGAACCGGTGTCAATGTGCTGTAAACAGAAACATGTGATCTCCGCAGCAGAATTCATTCATTACATCCTGCCTCTGTCTGCTGCACCACCCCACCCTGATTTTTTTCTCTGTTTCCTTTTAAAAATCTAAAAATAGAATCTATCAGCCATTTTGTTACCAAACATAACAAAATAGTAGTTACATTTGAAATAAACCCAAATCAACATTATTGTCATCAGCCTTCTGATTTTCTCTGTTCCTACATGACCCATGCAGTGATGAAGCCAGCATCAGTTACAGCAGATCAGTTTGTCAGTAAGTCAATAAAAGAAACTAAGAATAACTAACATGCATACAGTACATAACCATGAGTACAAGTACAATACTGAGACTGATCCTGCATTATTACCTAAAATCTTTACCATCAAACTGCATAATTTTTATCATGTGGGCCAAGATCCCATTTATAGTAATAAAAATACTATCAGCAGCAGTTACACACATACCCAACACTATACTGTACAGTGTCGACAACAACAGTGCACGAAAACAGACGAAACAGTGTGTTGGCCTTCAGTTTTTTCTGAAATGGATATATACTGTATGGTATAGTATGAGTAGTAGAGAGGTTCATGACACAGGCACTAATAACAAAGTTTTTAAACAATTCAGTGAGGGTGTGGGCCGAGTGCCACGTTAATAAAATACAGTGAAACAGGCACAAGCTTTACTTATCAGGCTGTTCATTGTCTCCTTTTGTTGTTTTGTTTTGCTCTTGGTGTTAGCATGATAAAACAAGTGTACTGTTGCTTGTGATAAGTGTGTGGGTACACTGTTAAGATTAGAAAGGATGTAAACGCACCATCACCAAATAGGACCGGCAGAGGGTGGATCATCTAGACATCTAAACATTTTTTAGTCAGCAATTTGTCACGCAGTCGTCTGACCTTTTTTCATCTGCTGCTTTCATCACCTCTACCAGACATCTGTGAAATACACCCTTTTCAGCCATTTTGACATGAAATAGGTAAACACAGGTATTACTAATCGCATTCATTAAGGTTGGGCTGAATTTAGCCCAACCTTAATGAATGATCCTTATCCATAAAAAAGATGTTACGAAGCATTAAAGCTCCTTCAATCCATTCAATTATTATTATGGCAGCCACTGAAATACTTCCAGGTCATTTCACTCAGTCAGGAACCTTTCAAAGCAAAATGACTATTTGAACACACCCAAGGACTTATGTAAAGAACTGTGTGCCAGAGTGGTGGTGACGCTGTGTTTTGGTGCAGCAATAAAAAGCTGTGATCAAAGTTCAGTGTCCTGTGTGCGCAATGCCGAGACAACCCATGGTGACCTCTAGTGTTACAATGCATATTTGCATCAGATGCTGGCTCCATCCACATGGCCCCTAGGATTTACAATGACATGATGTCAGACAAATAAAAAGGGATTTAAATAAAGTTGTAAGGCACACACAACTGGAGTCACCCAGTAGACAATGGTGTCAAATCAGAAAACAGATGCAGTTCTAAAGGGTCAAACGAAGAGATGACGAAGGTCAATGTGAAGGTTACAGGTATTAAGATTAGATCATATTACAAACAGTGATGTAAAATGATAATCAGAGCAGAAAATGTGAAGATTCCACTAGAACTGGACCCAAGTTCAACACACCAAACACAGGAGCAGGTTTATAGGGTGTTATTGTCCAATCAGGTGAGGGGGACACATGACACATGGAGCTTCTCTTCCCAGCTTCTCCTTCCTCTTCTCCCTCCTTATCACATTAAAGAAATTAATATCTCATCAATACATGTTACTGACTTGACTTCTTCCCCCGAGTCCCTTTGCCTTATCGTCCGCAGATCCAGGCCACATCGTGGATTATGATGGTGGATCGCGAATCAGAGATGTGATAGTAATGGTGGATCCAGTATCGTGTTGGCATCTGATAATGGTGGTGGACCACGATCAAGGTGGCAGCTGATGGTGGATCCTGATTGTGGACTATAGTGGCATCCGATCTTGATGGTGGATCATGATCATGGTGGCTGCTGACCATAGACTATGATTACAACAAGACTGCTTGATATACAATATGTCTCCTCAGATACATAACTGACAATAATCCATCAATTCATTGACCTTCCATTATGCTACAAACTGTTTATTCTAATCAACGCTGCAAATATCCTTATCTTTCTGATGTTCTCCTTTACACTTGACATCTATTGCACTTGTGTCCGTCCTGGGAGAGGGATCCCTCACATGTGGGTTTTTTTAGTAGTTTTTCCTTACTCTTGTTGAGGGTTAAGGGCAGAGGATGTCACACCTTGTTAAAGCCCTATGAGACAAATTGTGATTTGTGAATATGGGCTATACAAATACAATTTGATTGATTGATTAATTGATTGATGGTTTCAGGAGGCAGACACCATCTCTACATTTAAGGTTAGATTTAAAACGTTCCTTTTTGATAAAGGTTTTGTCTGGTCAACTTAATTTCATTTGGGTTAGGGTTAGATATTAAATGGTTAAAGGGTTAAATATACATCCATTCCTGCCATTCAGGCCTGCAACACATTCCAAAAAACATTGGGACAGGGGCAATTTAGGGCTGGTTATCAGGGAGAATGATTAAAAAATGATGTGATTTGAAATAGGTGATTGTAATCATGACTTGGTACAAAAGCAGCATCCAGGAAAGGCCCAGTCCTTTAGGAGCAAAGATGGGCCAAGGATCGCCAGTTTGTCAACTGAGAAAATTACTGAAATGTTTAAATATAGTGTTCCTCAAAGAAGGATAGGACTGGATTTGGATATTTCATCCTCTACGGTGCATAACATAATTAAAAGATTCAAGGAATCTGGAGGAATTTCAGTGCGTAAAGGACAAGGGCGCAAGCCTAAGCTGACTAACCGTGCTCTCTGATCCCTCAGACGACACTGCATCAAGAACCGTCATTTATCTAGAAGCAATAGAACCACATGGGCTCAGGATTACTTTGGCAAACCTTAGTCAAGCACTACAATACGTAGTTACATCCACAAATGCCAGTTAAAACTTTACTGTGTCAAAAGAAAGCCTTATGTTTACCTATCCAGAAGCGCTGTTGACTTCTCTGGACTGGAAGGCATCTGGGATGGACCATAGCACAGTGGAAACGTGTACTGTGGTCAGACGAGTCAGTATTTCAGGTCTTTTTTGGAAGAAATGGACGCTGTGTACTCCAGACCAAAGATGAAAAGGACCATCCAGACTGTTACCAGCAACAAGTCCAAAAGCCAGGGTCTGTCCTGGTATGGGGTTGTGTCAGTGCACTTGTTAAAGGTAACCTACACTTCTGTGATGGTACCATTAATGCTGAAGGGTAACTAGAGATTTTGGAGCAGCATCTGCTCCCTTCAAGACGAAATCTACAACAGTGGGGGCACTGTACTGGCCTGCGTGCAGACCAGACTTGGCTACAATAGAAAATGTGTGGCACATTTTGAAGTAGTACGAAGACCACGTACTGTTGCACACCTTAACACTTGTTTGCAGGAAGAAAGGGACAAAATTACCCCTGAAACACTTCATCACTTGATGTCTTCAGTCCCTAAACATCTCTTAAGTGTTGTGAAAAGGAATGGCAACATTACAAAGTGGTGAATGCTTTACTGTACCAACTTTTTTTGAAATATGTTGAAAAAGTTTAAATTGAAATAAGTGTTTATTTTGAAAAACAATAAAATTCATGAGGTCAAATGTCAAATAATGTGCTTTTGTATTGTTTGTATCGTAATACAAGTCAAAGATAATTTATAAATCACTGTTCTCAGTTTTAATTTAAATGTAACATACCGTCCCAACTTCTTCTGATTTGGGGTTGGAGTTAATGATGGAGTTTCCTCTCTCCAGTCACTAAAGGGTTTGCTCATTGTGGGAACTGCTGTGTTTCTCTCTCATTTGAAGGTCCTTTAACGACCCTCTATGTCAAGTGTCTTGAGATAATGTATTTTATGAATGGACCTATGCAAATACAGTGGAGTTCAATGTGGGCGGGGCGCAGTCTTCCTGACGCTGTGGGGGGCGGGACTGTGACTCCGACAGGAAACCGACAGAAAGGCGAGTATCTCTGATAAAACAGTAGAATGGCTCCGAAGTGGCTCCTCAGAGGCGCTGTCTGCCTCTGAGCTCCGTGTGGAGCTGGAGCGAGCTGCCGGGTTCAGGCGACATATCGCGGTGTGACAATGTTCTGTGTTGACGACAGGCTAACGGTCCCGATCAACTCAGCCAAGTTACGCCGGGTTCACACCGGACGCGGAAGCGCCCCGAAACGCCGCGCAGCGCAATTCGGAGCGCTTCTGTCGGGGTTCGGGGTAAATGATGATGGTCTTCATAGCCCCCTCCCCCCCAACCCCTCTCTTTCTCTCTCTGTCTGTCTGCTTGTGTGCTTGTAGTGGATGGGCAGAGGGGGAAATGTAATCATGTGGGGGAAAAATCGGGCATATTGAAACTCCAGGAGAACAGCAGGGAAATCCAATGTATGGGGTGCATATTTGATCATTTATATCTTATATAATATGTCATTTATATCGTTTAAAAACGACAGTGTGTTTTCTGGCCCCGAGCGAAAAAAATAGACCAGACGCGGAAAACCATCGCTGCAGAGCGCGATCCGTCCTCAGCGCTGCGCGACGCTTCGCAGCCGATGTGAACAGCCCACTTGATTAACATGGGGGCGGAAAGGAAGCGGACCGCTTTTCTTGGCGCTGCGCGGCGCGGACCATCCGCGTCCAGTGTGAACCCGGCATTAGCTACCTAACACTTCAGCGTCCTTACAGAAGCTGCTACAAGTTAGCTGCTACTTTAGTGCTTCACACAGGCCAAAAGGTGTTTGAGGTTAAAAAATAAGGTAGATAAGGTTGTAAATTATGTTAAATCTGAAGTGGTTCACCAGAGGTTAGGTTGACACATGTGATGGGCCTTTATATGAGAGGTAAACAGCAGTGAGCAAGTGAAGCTCTGATGCAAAGTAAACTTGGCAAATACTCCTGAAACACCAGCTAGCTGAGGAGCTAACACTCACAACAGTGTGTAAATACGGATGAAGCTGGATGGTTAGAGACTAAACGGGTGTGTATGGTGTCATGTGAGAGAAAGCCACCCCCTAAACTTCTACATCTGGTTTGACGGGATTTTATTCAGGCACAGTTTGAAAACTCCTGTCAGAGAATATATTCTGAGATTACCATTTCCTGCTCTGGATGGAAATTGGCGGAACCTAATAACATCAGACTATTAAATTGGTTGATCCTTTTTTAACAGCATTCAAACACCAAATCCAGAATGCAATCCAAGCTCTCAGTGTGGAATTAGATGGTTTGATATATTATTGCGTTATCGACTTTTATCAATAACACTTATTGACAGGTGTTATTGACTTTTGGCAACAACCTGCTCTAATCAGAAATGATGCCTCATCCCACATGTTTGCATTCACAGCCACATTGCTGGTAGTGATGTGCCCAGTTTTAGTTGTTGGCTGCCACACAAGAGGCGTGACGGATGGTATTTACACAACTCTGTTATGTTATGTAGTGTTTTATCTGTTTTAGGCCAGAGTCTAATTTGAAAATCATAGTTGGTCAGTAAACTGCTTTGGCCCTAAGTGAAACACTGTAAATATCTGGTGGAGTACCCTGAAATACTGTGGGCCAGTTTTTCACATGCCCATGATGCCACAACTAGATGTCTCGTACCTCTTGTCTAACGTGCAACAGACAGCGACTCATATTGGGGATTATCATTTGTTCACTGTCTGGGATTTGTTGATCTGAGGTGTGAATGTGATTAAATTGCTGCTTGGCTGCACGTCAGCACTGGATGATTGGGACAGTGGAGTAATGTCAAGAACTCCCAATGAATTACAAGTGATGTCAGTGTGGGCTTACATTGAAAACAATGGATGTACACAGTAATGTGTGCCTGTGTCCGAATCTTGCTCTCCCCCCTCTCTGTTCTCTCTCCCCCTTTCCCCCACCTCTCCTCTCAACACAACCTGTCAAGGCAGATGCCCCCTCCACCTTGTATCTTCCTGTGACTTTCTCTTTGTGGGAACTGTTGAGTTTCTCTATAATTTTGTAAGGTCTCACCCTTACTCTGTAAAGTGCCTTGACATAATGTATATTGTGAATTGGCCCTATACAAATACAATAGAAATACTAATTTAATTGCCTCCAAACTTAAAGGTTCACTTTGAGATTGATGCTGTGTTCAGATTGGCAACAGTGGTGCATGAAAAACGCAGCCTCTCTCACTCCCTCTCCAGCAAAAAGAAAAAGTTACATTTTCTTAGTTTTGCCTGCAAAGCAATTTGGCGTCATTAAGCTAAAGGTTTCCAGAGTTTTGTTAATTCTTTCCTGGATCCATACCTCACACCATCTTCAAACTCTCATCCTATCCTATTTCATCATTGTGCTTGTACACCAATCAAGCTCCTCACCTTGCAGGGTTGTTTTTGCTCTGAATGCACCGAATCAATAACAGAGTACATGTCTTTCTTCATTCTTTCAGATGGCTGCAATCAGAAAGAAACTAGTGATAGTTGGTGATGGAGCCTGCGGCAAAACCTGTCTCCTCATAGTGTTCAGCAATCATCAGTTCCCTGAGGTCTATGTGCCCACTGTGTTTGAAAACTATGTGGCAGATATTGAGGTGGATGGTAAACAGGTAAGCTGTTTATTATAATGTCACATTTTGATGTTCCGTTCTTTTTGTCAGGAGTCAATTAACACAACACGGGGTGTGTAGACTGAGCCCCTGGCCCTGAAGGTTTGTTTCCCAATAGAACCTGAGCAGCACTTGGTTGTTAAGGGTGATACTGATATTTATATTGGACAGTTAAAAAAAAGATAACAATATATCTAATGTTAGTAATGTGTTTTAAACTAATGCTTTTTCCTTTGTGTCAATGAAACATGAACAAAGAGACACTATTTTTAAATGATAAACTTGTTTTTGAAATTCTGTCATTTCATGTCTAAACATACACTGATACAACACATATACATTACAAGGTAATATTGGGTTGTATATTGGCCTGGCTGATTTGTCCATTGACATATATACGTAGAATCCACATTGACCACTGGATCGAACGTCAACGTCGCTAATATATTGGGCGCAGAAAACTGGCCTGTAACCAAATGTTTCACAGTTTTAAACATGATTTAAACAAAATCTTGAATTGATTTTCAAGAAAATGTTATAAGATAATAAAAGTGCCTCTGGATTTCGGTTTAGTTGTATTTCAAAGCTTCTCCCTCAGCCAGAATTCGCCTGTTGTCTGAATCTGAATACCCTTCCTGTTTAACAACAGCTGATTATGAGCCATGGCTTTTAAACCTGATAATAAATCACCAGTTTGACATTTTGATGAACTATTAACAAATTGAACAAAGCTCAATAATAACTTGTTTAGCCTGTACATCAACAGAAAGAGAAAATTGACTGTTATGTACTGGAACAATTTTTTGTCGAACAACAGTTAACCTATCTTCACTACACTTCTATCAAACTTATCTGCTGTTTGCCTGGAAACCAGATAATGAGGATATAAGTCCTCATAAAACACACATTTCTCATGTAGTTTTTGTACGAGATACCAGAGGTGTTGTAAGTGTATTTTCAGGATTTTGGAGAGAGCCGGCTCACAAACCGTTGAACTATTCCTTTATCACCTTCAATACTCACATTTCATATATTGAAAGAGTTATCAGTGATTGTGAAGACATTAATTACATCACAGGGTTATTCTAAATGGTCATTCTAATATTTTCTTTGTCTTCTCAATGTTGATATATTTTATGCTTAAATTTGAGAGTTTCTGTCAATTTATTTCTACAACTACACATATTTTCTCATAATTTACAAACATGAACTTCTCATTCCATAACCAAATATTTTGTAATGTCTGGTTTGTAATATATGTTTGTATATATTACTATTGGTAGAGCAGTGTCTTTTAATGCTAATTAGGGTTTTTTGTCTCTGAATGTATCTCATGTTGTCAGAATCTCGTGCATAAACCTTGTAACTGAGCCCTGTGGCGTTTGTGAAGTATGTAAGTATTAATGTCCTTGACCCCTGTAGGTGGAGCTGGCTCTGTGGGACACAGCGGGACAGGAGGACTACGACCGACTGAGGATTCTCTCCTATCCAGACACAGATGTCACTCTCATGTGTTTCTCCATCGACAGCCCTGACAGCCTCGGTAAGATTTCTTTCCTGTCATTGTTTCTGACAAATGTACCATTTGCTCCACATTCAACAGGAACACTTTGTGCCCGATGCAGAGAACATTCCAGAGAAGTGGACTCCTGAGGTCTTCTATTCCAATGTGCCTATAATTCTGGTGGGAAACAAGAAAGACCTGCGGAATGATGAACACACACGTCGAGAGTTAGCTAAAATGAAACAGGTGAGTGGGGCCTGTACTTAACTGTGCTCATTCTGCAGCTTATACATGTTTAAACCTATGTGGTTATGTTCAAACTGAATTTCATGATAATCCCAAAGGTTACTGATGTCAAAATGCACCGAATTAATCTTGGGAAACAGTTTGTGAAACTGTAAGAGCGAGGAGTCTCCCATATTCTGCACTTTTGTTCTGGCATCAAAGCTATGCAAGATAGATGGTGTAAATGTATATCTGCACACACAGAGAGATAATATTGTGCAATGTTATAATTCCTCACTCCCTATCTCTCTACCTCTTTGTGTCTCTCACACACATGCACACCTCATCAGTACTCGCACACACAAACATGACGTGCACGTCTACATGTACACTCAAAACAATGTAACAACTGAAACCTACATTTTGCTGTGAATATCTGTACTGAAGTTGGTGACAAAACTTAAGTCATTATAAGGGAAAAATATATTAATATATAATTTTTTATAGCAGTTTTGGGTTAGGTGCATATTTGTCCTTACTGTAATGGGAGGATTTTTTTCTTTTTAATGTTATACTACACAAAAACAAATTATGCAAAAACATTAATGTTGTTGCTCATCAGTGTCATATGCCAGGCTCTGTCAACCCTCAAAAATTAATCTCAGTACCATGTCGTATATTAAAAATATGTTTAATATAAAAACTGGTGTCATTCAAACAAACCAGTATTTTTAAAGGGTTAAAATAATGAAAATTAATGAATATTTGTGATCATCATGACCAGGACTGATGTTGTTAAATATTACAGCAGATTTAGGGAGTGGACATTGTTGTACACGAAGGTGCCGAGAGTGTTTTTGAAATATGACACTACACCAATGACATATGCCAGGCTGTGTTAACCCTCAAAATTAATCTCATTACCATGTAGTATATGAAAAAAATCTTGTTTTTTTAAACTTTTTTTTTTTTTTTTAATGAATGAATTTAAATATTTATATATATTTATGATCAGGACTGAAGTTGGTTAAAAAATTACTTAGTTATTAAAAGTGACAAATAATATATATATATATATATATATATGACTGACTATGACATTCAGCTTAAGTCTAAAAAGAGTGTTTGTCATGATTGTTGGAACCAGAGGCCAAGTCCTAAAGAGAAGAACAAAGTCAAATATCTAGGTCACATCATTATGAATGATTTATGTGATGATGACCATGTGCAGCATCAGTGCTGTATACCCTACTGCACAGTTTCTGTGCAGATGATGTGGAAATAGCACTTTTCTAGGGCTTACTTCACTCCACTTTACACAGCACATCTGTGGTGCAGTCAAATCATTTAAAACTGAAAAAGCTTTAGAATGATGCATTCTGAAATTTGATCAAGCTTCAAAAGGGACACGTGCAACCATAAAGTTCTGACATGATTTATCTTGGTCTAATTTTTTTAGATCATAACAACCTGTCATTTTAACAGGGGTGTGTAGACTTTTTTTATCCACTGTATGTATCAGCTGCTAAAAAGATAAAAAGATGTAAAGAGATCAAACAATAAAGTCATCCCATGTTCTGACACTTTTTAAAAGGATATCTATGAGTTGAGCTGATTTTCTTTTTTGATTCGGCCACACAGGAACCAGTGAAGTCGGATGAGGCGAGGGACATGGCTAACCGGATCAATGCCTTTGGTTACTTGGAGTGCTCGGCCAAGACGAAGGATGGTGTTAGGGAGGTGTTTGAAATGGCCACCAGGGCAGCACTGCAGGCCAAGAGACGAGGCAAGAAAAGCGGCTGCTGCCTTTTATAGAGTGTCAGGTAACGCAGGATCAGGAGGGAAATAAACATCCAAGAAAAACATCCCTGTGCCTGTTTTCACCAAGGTGGGCACAGTTGACTGGGGAGTTGTAGGGATGAAAAAGGAAGGTCAAATGCTATGGTACAGTACAGTAATCAGACTTATGCCTGCCTACCGAACTGTTGGAAGACTTCCATGGCTTGCAGTGTGACTGTGCTTGTCTTTCATTCTGTATGTTTTTCACTCTCCTTAATTTCCAAAGTTAGAACTTTATTTAAACCCGCTTTTCTTTTCTATGAACCTGTAATACTTCATACAATTTCCCATTCAAATACAGAGTTTGATTATTTGCAGTTAAGTATAAATACATAATGAGACCAACTTATGAGTGTTTTATACCTGCTTTTTAATTAATACAAGTTGATTGAGTTAACTTGGCCTTAAAGTGACAAACTGTGATTGAAATAAATCAGAGTGTACTGTCAAACACGCTGTATACGGGTGGGTATTAAAGGGTTAATAAAATGTTATTGCCCTTTGGACAGTTACTGTAAATTCTGAAATAGTAACAGCCCTTAATTTATAACTGCTACAGGGGGGCAGAGCCTTTTTTTAAACAAGCTGAAAAGACTTGATTCCTTGATTTCCCCAGTTTTCTGAGATTATTTCATAATTTAGTAAAAATCCTCCCAATTTTATCATGTGATCACTTTTAATTTGCTGTTAATGCAAACTGAACACTGTCTACCTGACAAATTCAGTATAATGTACATTTCTATTGCACAGTATCCTTTACTACACAGTTGTGTAGTGTAGTTTCTTCCTTCAAAATAAATACTGTTTTCAGTTAGTTTTTGTAAAATTACTTTACCAATATTTGACATCAGTAAGGTAATAGGATGAATTGCTTGCTGCCAGTTTGCTTTTAACGTGAAACATTTGCACAGGACTTGAGTCACTTGTGGAAGTGAGTGAAAACAGTGTTTGTGTTGAAGAAGTGACGCTCAGAGGATAGTTGATGGAATCAGTGCCATGGGACTGTCAGCTATAGTGAATGTTCATCTGCAACACACAGTAATTCCACACCTCAGTGTTTTAACCCTTCTTTTGTTCTCTGGATGTTAGACATTGACAGGGTTCCCCCCCCCCCCTCTGCCAGTTCACTCATGTTTACAGCTGTTATTTTTCTGCTCAGTTGTATGTTATGTTATGTTCACTTTGTGATATTCTACTGGTTTTGTTGTATTATTTGCACACAGCTAAAATCAAGAGGTCGGTGTGGTAAACACTTGGAAAATATATGATGTCAGATTATAAAATACAAAATGCAAGCAACTCCTTAAGGATCGGTCATTTGTAATATTCTTTGTATACAAATGTATCCTGACATTTCTCCAGTCGCCTTTTGTAACGTATTCTAAAGGAAATAAATTGTAACCGAGAATGACCAAATTGTGCCTCTGGCGTCTTGTGCTTTCTCTCTTAACACCATATCAGTTATGACGAATCATGTTATTGTCCATCGAGATCCCAGCGTTTTCAAGGTTCCCATGCGTCAGGCTGAGTATCAAATCATACACATTTCCATTTGATTGTTTGGTGCAGCCATATATAGCTTATGGCTGTGAAGAGCTTCTGTTCTGCCAGTTGATTGTTTAATTGTTTTGACCTTCATACTGTAACTTGTCTTTGCAGTTATACTTTGTTTATACACGTATCACATGAACAAATTAATCAACATGTGGTAACAAATGCATCAGTAGTACCAGCACTCAATTAAGTAAAACATGGCCTTTATATATCTACTGTTCTGTCTGACTTCCTGGGGCTCTGTAGAAAGACAGGGACTTGGATGTAAAAACTCTCTAACGACAGGAGATAAATAATTAACACATGGACACAGAATTAAAACAGAGAAAATTTATTTTTCATTTCATATGCAGAAGTTGGTGGGAATGGGTTAACATTCTCAGTCTTACAAGCAGCATCAAAATCTTTTTAAAATCTATTAGATGTGTCGTGGGAATTCTGTGGGCTCAGATTCCCCTGTTCTGACTGAAAGATCAAAGGTCATTCTCGTAATTAGGGACATTTCCACCCATTAACCTTTCCAACCAGTTTCAGTGAGATCAGTGCAGCACCAATACCACAACAGCTATGTACCCTCACTTCACAAGTTACTGTCATGTGCTTGCAGTGTTCTTGTGTCTGTGGAGGTGAGTTGACTGAGTCTTGTCACTAATTAGAACAATGTTAATTAAATTCACATTTGTAAATACTCGAGAATGTTGAAATAGCATATTATTGTGAGGAACTACTTATTTATTTACACTTCTTGTTATGGTTTAGACAGATTGATGTCTGTATTTGCCTGCCTTGAATACAATTAGCAGATGACGGGGTCATCTCGTCCTAAATCCCCAGATTCATCAGATGAAGCCCACCCCTCACCTCCCTGCTGAGGCTCAGTCACTTCTAGATGGATTTTGTCTCACAGCAACAGGACACAACTTGGCTTCTGGGAGGCGATGTGCTGAGATACATATAAATATAATCATTCTACGATATGACCCCTGGAGGACGTCCACAGAATTGGGTCAGACTTTCTGCAGAGTTTTGCCTTTTCACACGCAGCAGATTCTTCACTCAGACGTGTTCACAACAACACAGAAATCTTACGGAGGATTCAGGTGAGGGGTGGAGCAGCAGGCAGACGCAGGATATAACGTTTAAATTCCACTAAAGAGATCACGTTTTTGTTTACACCACATCGATACTGGGGTCGGCCATTATCACCAAAAGCTCTCTTGACGTCTCTGTCGGTGTCTTCTATGTGTGACAACACTTTTTCATCTGGAGATATGTTTTCGTTTTCTGCTTCTGTCCTGTGTTAGAAACATCATCCTGTCACAGGAGTCCTGCCACAAATTCCTGATAGTATGGCTCTGAAAGGAGATGAAATACAATACAATACAATCATTGGAAGACTTCCTTAAAAAAAAGTTGTCAACAGATTTTACAATTTACTCCCACAATGAAAACTGTCTTAAGAGTCACAAACCTGTGTCAGGCTCAATAAATGAATGTCTAATGAGGAAGTCCAAGATCACCATGGCTGAGTTGGGTTTGAATGTCATCAGTGGCCAGCAGTTCTTTCACCTGGAACCATGACAGGGTGGTCAGAAAGCAGTCAGTCTTTGTGATTCTATTCAGAATATACGCTCACCGGCCACTTCATTAGGCACACCTGTTCAATTGCTTGTTAACACAAATAGCTAATCAGCCAATCACATGGCAGCAACTCAGGCATCTAGACGTGGTGAAGACAACTTGCTGAAGTTCAAACCGAGCATCAGAATGGGGAAAAAAGGTGATTTAGGTGACTTTGAACGTGGCATGGTTGTTGGTGCCAGACGGGCTGGTCTGAGTATTTCAAAAACTGCTGATCTACTGGGATTTTCACGCGCAACCATCTCTAGGGTTTACAGAGAATGGTCTGAAAAAGAGAAAATATCCAGTGAGTGGCAGTTGTGTGGACGAAAATGCCTTGTTGATGTCAGAGGTCAGAGGAGAATGGGCAGAGTGGTTCGAGATTATAGAAAGGCAACAGTAACTATAATAACCACTCGTTACAACCAAGGTTTGCAGAACACCATCTCTGAACGCACAACGCGTCGAACCCTGAAGCAGATGGGCTACAGCAGCAGAAGACCACACCGGGTGCCACTCCTGTCAGCTAAGAACAGGAAACTGAGGCTACAATTCACACAGGCTCACCAAAATTGGACAATAGAAGATTGGAAAAATATTGCCTGGTCTGATGAGTCTCGATTTCAGCTGCGACATCCAGATGGTAGGGTCAGAATTTGGCATAAACAACATGAAAGCATGGATCCATTCTGCCTTGTATCCATCCTGCCTTGTATCAACGGTTCAGGCTGGTGGTGGTGGTGTAATGGTGTGGGGGATATTTTCTTGGCACACTTTGGGCCCCTTAGTACCAATTGAGCATCGTTGGCCGGTGAGTGTATATGAAAAGTCTGACAGGGACCGTATAACTGTAATTTGCAAAGTTGTCCACAGATTAGATCAAATCCCCACTAACCTCCTTTACAACCGACACCACAATCATGAGTCATGAGGTGAGACCAGGACATGGGTAACATCCCAGACACATGGGCTGAAATCAATCACTGATCACTATATAGTCCACCATATAGTGAGTTCGTGATTTTGTAGTGTTGTCCGAATGTGAACATTTTTATACCCTAAATAGTAGACTTATTGTTTCCCACAATGCACTGAGAAAAGTAGTGTACAACCGATGGTCACTATCAAGCAAAATATGCCATCATGTATGTAACGCTTTACCAGAGGACTTCAGACTTGCTTGTCTCAAAGATTAAGCCATGCAAGTCTAAGTACACACGGCCGGTACAGTGAAACTGCGAATGGTTCCTTAAATCAGTTATGGTTCCTTTGAATACCAGAATTCTCGTTTAAGAGTCACTAAAATGAGAAACTATGACAACCCTCATATTATTTTTGGCAAAAGTGGGGATCATTTTATAATCCATATCTAACTTGGCCACATTTGGAAAAATTATCTCAAGGACTTCCTTTCCTTATAAGTCCCAAAGGCGTTAATAGCAATGGATGATTTTCTTTTCAGACACAAATCATTGGAATGCTCGTTCGGTAGTCAACTATAAAAACAGACCTGCTCAAAAAACTCTACAGTTAACAAATAATTATATTACTGTTAAACCCTGTACATCATTTAAATGACTGGTTCCTCTTGATCTATGACGTCATCAGCAGCAGCTTCTTTAAATGGTACCCGCAAAACGCCAGTGTCAACGTCTACAGTGAAGAGGCGACTCCGGGATGCTGGCCTTCTAGGCAGAGTGGCAAAGAAAAAGCCATATCTGAGACTGGCCAATAAAAAGAAAAGATTGATATGGGCAAAAGAACACAGACATTGGACAGAGGAAGATTGGAAAAAAGTGTTATGGACAGACGAATCAAAGTTTGAGGTGTTTGGATCACACAGAAGAACATTTGTGAGACGCAGAACAGGAGAAAAGATGCTGGAAGAGTGCCTGACGCCATCTGTCAAGCATGGTGGAGGTAATGTGATGGTCTGGGGCTGCTTTGGTGCTGGTAAAGTGGGAGATTTGTACAAGGTAAAAGGGATTTTAAATAAGGAAGGCTATCACTCCATTTTGCAACGCCATGCCATACCCTGTGGACAGCGCTTGATTGGAGCCAGTTTCCTCCTACAACAGGACAATGACCCAAAGCACACCTCCACATTATGCAAGAACTATTTAGGGAAGAAGCAGGCAGCTGGTATGCTGTCTGTAATGGAGTGGCCAGCGCAGTCACCAGATCTCAACCCCATTGAGCTGTTGTGGGAGCAGCTTGACCGTATGGTACGCAAGAAGTGCCCATCAAGCCAATCCAACTTGTGGGAGGTGCTTCAGGAAGCGTGGGGTGACATTTCTACAGATTACCTCAACAAATTAACAGCTAGAATGCCAAAGGTCTGCAATGCTGTAATTGCTGCAAATGGAGCATTCTTTGACGAAAGCAAAGTTTGAAGAACAAAATTAATATTTCAAATAAAAATCATTATTTCTAACCTTGTCAATGTCTTGACTATATTTTCTATTCATTTTGCAACTCATTTGATAAATAAAAGTGTGAGTTTTCATGGAAAACACGAAATTGTCTGGGTGACCCCAAACTTTTGAACGGTGGTGTATATACCTGGGATTTCAATCTTTAGTTTTAGGAGGTTGTTTTCCTCCTCCAGTTGGACATTTCTTTTCTTGAGAGCTGTAGTCCCCCCTCTCTTCTGTCTCTTTCGACTCTCGACTCATCTCTTCTACTCCACTCTCCGAGAGGAGCTCACCTCTCTTTCTGCTCAACTTCAATGGAGGAGAGGTGTAGTTTTCCAGCTCAACAAGCCAGGGAAACTTCCTCGCCACAAACTCTACCAACCTCCAAGCAGGCCTGCCTGGAGCAGACTGCTAAAACCTTCCAAAGGCAGCGACGTGAGAGCCTTCCTAAGAACTTCAGCACAAGAGCTGCATCGCACAGCTGAACCACAAAAACAGGAGCCACAAACCAGCAAGACGACTTCACTGGACTTCAAACAGCACATCAACCTTTTTTCCCTTTTCATGGACGGGTAACACAACTGGGCTTAATAATTATACTAGGCAAAGCAAAGACGATTCCGTGTGATGTTTATAAGTTAGATTTTTTGTTGCTGTGATATTTTGGTTATAAGTTATTTGAAAGTTAATGTTAGTTATGTTATGCTCTTCAGTCTTTCTTTGTGTAGTGGTCAAAAGTTTGGGATGACAGTTGAATGCCAATCGGGTTCACCACATATATCCAGAATAAACGGGAAGGGAGGCTGATGATTCCAGAAATAGACAATGTATTCAAGTCTGACACATGATTTCAAAAGACTGATCAAACAGCACAGGATCATGTGCAAAGTATGGAGTACTGGCCTGTACTTGATATAAATAACAGATTAAAGAGAGAAGTTAAAGGCTCAAGACCCAATTTAACAAAGCTAAATTATCATGTGTAAAACGAGCACAGCACACTTTAAGAATCCTAACACTGGTGTGATTGCACGCGATATTATACATTGAAATAACAGAAGAGGATCTCTAGTTTACGGAGCCAATAACTCACCAATATTCAAGCCATTACACCAGGACTGCACAGTACCCGTCAACCATATTGCACGTTGCCCATAGAACAAAATAAAATAAAACAAAGAAACCAGAAATCAAACAAATTAATCAGAAAGAAAACTAATTCTAAACAAGGCCAAATAATCTAAATTAAATCTTAATGTGGGAATGTGGGATCCGTTATCTTTTTTGTGGCCAGCTGCCTTTTTGAAAGCACACTCACTCACACAGGCACACGCATACTCACATACACATATTTATATAGTAAGTACACCTTTAGTAATTTGTGTTTTTATACTTTATCTTCATAATAAATGTTTTTCTTTCACAAATGTTTACATTAATGTTGCATAAGTGTGAATTTTGCCAACCTCTACACTGTCAAGAACTCTATATCCTTCAACTTAGCTATCTATATGGTAATTTTGGTTATAGTTATTAATTTAATTGTTAAACAGAGTTCCAAATTTGTAGTTAGTACTTTCCTGACTTAATCAATAACTTGGCTATCTTTTCCCTTCCTTTGAAGGGTGGTGCCCTGAGGTAACTTTAATCAATTAAAGTTATTTAATATTAATATTTTTAATATTAATATTTTTTCTGATAACCAAATTTATTGAATGCCCAAAGGCACACCATTTATTGGTGTCACGTTTAATGTATCAATTGCACAACAAGTAGTATCAAAATCTTTTACTGTCATAATGACAAGGTTCATGTTCTACATAAGACCTGAAGGGCAAACCCCCCGTCTGACCTCAGGGACCAAAGTGTGAGTGTGGCTGAGGGAGAGAGCGGTCGTCCTCCAACCAGAAGGTCGGTGATGGCAAACTGTACTGTAAAGCTCTTAGAGTGGCCATCAAGACTATAAAAGCGCTATGTAACTACAGACCATTTACCATCTTCCTAATGGACACCAGCCTCAGCGCCATTTTTCGTTCTCACCCTAAAGGCACCCTGTGGTTATTTCATATAAATTAGCAAAATTTATGTTTACAATCAGTGTTTCTCACCAAAATTCATCAGTAGTATCCTTAAACTCCCAAAAATGTGTTCAGTTTATATTGAGGGAATATTGTTTTTATTTCAGCGCAAGACTGTAAAATAACTAAATGTTAAACATGAACAGAAAAGAATGACTTTGGGGCATTCTGATGCTCTGTCCACCTTTTAGTCTCATGACCTGATTCCTTGAGGATCTTGTATATTAAAATTGAAACAGGATTGGTTACTGTCAAAGGGGAGTGGTGGACTAGCAACTTCACAGGGTAAAAAGAACGTAGAAACCTCAGAGAGAGCCACATGTGAGGGATCCCTCTCCCAGGACGGACAGAAGTGCAATAGATGCCACGTGTAAAGGCGAAAGATAAGGGTATTTGAAGCATTGATTAGAATAAACACTTTGTAGCATAATGGAAGGTAAATGAATTGATGGATTATTGTCAGTAATGGTCGAGTATCTGAGTAGACATATTGTATATCAAGCAGTCTTGTTGTAATAATAGTCCATGGTCAGCAGCCACCACGATCATGATCCACCATCAGCTGCCACCTCGATCGTGGTCCACCACCATTATCAGATGCCAATACGATACAGGTATAAGTGAGAGACATCAAAATGGTTCTACATGCACATGTTCCTGAGCAGGTCTTATCAGGTACAGGAAAACAGCAGTGAGGGCTTTAAACTGAGACTGTAGCATAAAACTAAAATTTAGGGTTTGGAGTTAAAGTGATACAATAACAAACTGACGTCAGTAAAATCATCCACACAATATCTAAGGTTTCATAATAAGAGATAGAAATAGATGGAGTTTTTGTTCTGAGGGAAATTTAACACAAGGAATTTTATGTTTCTTATTTTTTTTACTTTTGAAAAAGTGGTCACCAGTTACTTCAATTGTATTGGATTTGGCTGCAATGCTGTTTACCCGAGACTCCAAAAGTGTTTTGTTGACGCAAACACTTCAGTTCATTGGCACAGTGACTGGTGATCCTACTTTTTCTGAGACTGAGACTCTGAACATTCTGATAACTACTCTTATGACAATGACTGAAGCAGAGAGCTGTGTCCAGACCTTCAAGAGAATCAAGACATTCCTGTGAAATGCAATACAATAGGAATGTGTGAAAGCACTGGCCACGCTCCCTATGGACAAGGAACTAGTGAACATGCATGAATTTTAAAGAGTGGGTAATATATCACTTTGCATATAAGAGATTAGCACATTTTAAGTACAAATGAGTAATGTAATTTGAAGGTTCAGTGTGTAGTATTTAGTGACATCTAGTGGTGAAGTTACATGTTGCAGCTGAATACTCCTCACCCTCCCCTTCCAAACATGAGAACCTGTGGTAGCCTTCAGTTGTCCTAAAAACTCAAAAGGTGTATAATATGTCCAGTTTGGACAACTGTAAAAAATATCGCGGCCTCCATTGAGAGGACCCGCTCAGGAAGTAAACAAAGTATTTAAATATAAGTGTCACTCCAGAGGAGTGAGCCGGAGAAAGGGAGAGAAACAGAGGAGTGAGCCGGAGAAAGGGAGAGAAACAGAGGAGTGAGCCGGAGAAAGGGAGAGAAACAGAGGAGTGAGACGGAGAAAGGGAGAGAAACAGAGGAGTGAGACGGAGAAAGGGAGAGAAACAGAGGAGTGAGCCGGAGAAGGGAGAGAAACAGAGGAGTAGCCGGAGAAAGGGAGAGAAACAGGAGTGAGTCGGAGAAAGGGAGAGAAACAGAGGAGTGAGATGGAGAAAGTTGAGAAACAGGAGTGAGACGGAGAAAGGGAGAGAAAGGGAGTGAGACGGAGAAAGGAGAGAAACAGGAGTGAGACGGAGAAAGGGAGAGACACAGGAGTGAGACGGAGAAAGGAGAGAAACAGAGGAGTGAGACGGAGAAAGTTGAGAAACAGAGGAGTGAGACGGAGAAAGTTGAGAAACAGGAGTGAGACGGAGAAAGGGAGAGAAACAGGAGTGAGACGGAGAAAGGGAGAGAAACAGGAGTGAGACGGAGAATGGGAGAGAAACAGGAGTGAGAGGGAGAAAGGGAGAGAAACGGAGGAGTGAGACGGAGAAAGGAGAGAAACAGAGGAGTGAGACGGAGAAAGGGAGAGAAACAGGAGTGAGACGGAGAAAGGGAGAGAAACAGGAGTGAGACGGAGAAAGGGAGAGAAACGGAGGAGTGAGACGGAGAAAGTTGAGAAACAGGAGTGAGACGGAGAAAGGGAGAGAAACAGGTGAGGACGGAGAAAGGGAGAGAAACAGGAGTGAGAC
This sequence comes from Hippoglossus stenolepis, assembly GCF_022539355.2. Lineage (NCBI taxonomy): Eukaryota > Metazoa > Chordata > Actinopteri > Pleuronectiformes > Pleuronectidae > Hippoglossus > Hippoglossus stenolepis. The sequence goes on from NC_061488.1 coordinate 26,461,104, forward strand.
GGAGAAAGGAGAGAAACAGAGGAGTGAGACGGAGAAAGTTGAGAAACAGAGGAGTGAGACGGAGAAAGGGAGAGAAACAGGAGTGAGACGGAGAATGGGAGAGAAACAGGAGTGAGACGGAGAATGGGAGAGAAACAGGAGTGAGACGGAGAAAGGGAGAGAAACGGAGGAGTGAGGCGGAGAAAGGGAGAGAAACAGAGGAGTGAGACGGAGAAAGGGAGAGAAACAGGAGTGAGACGGAGAAGGGAGAGAAACGGAGGTAGACGGAGAAAGTTGAGAAACAGGGGGAGACGGAGAAAGGGAGAGAACAGGAGTGAGACGGAGAAAGGGAAAGAAACAGGAGTGAGACGGAGAAAGGAGAGAAACAGAGAGAGACGGAGAAAGTTGAGAAACAGAGGAGTGAGACGGAGAAGGAGAGAAACAGGAGTGAGACGGAGAATGGGAGAGAAACAGGAGTGAGACGGAGAAAGGGAGAAACGGAGGAGTGAGCGGAGAAAGGGAGAGAAACAGAGAGACGGAGGGAGAGAAACAGGAGTGAGACGGAGAAAGGAGAGAAACAGGAGGAGACGGAGAAAGGAGAAAGCGGAGGAGGACGGAGAAAGGAGAGAAACGGAGGAGTGAGGCGGAGAAAGGGAGAGAAACACACGAACAAAGTGGGGAGTGGGATATAAGAGGGGAAGAAAGTGATTCTAAAACTGTTCAATTGTTTTGAGATTTATTATCTGTAAAATTGGTTGAGACTTTTGAGTCAAGATGTGAAAACAGAAAAGGGAAATTCAAGCTTTTGCTCCCTTTATTTGAACATGCACAATTTTCACATTTTATTTATTTTCTCTTATTATGAAATGCAGCCCTACTTTTATTTAGTTAATGAGAGAACATTATACATATCTGCAATCATACATATATGTTCAGTTCTATGTCAAAGTTTTTGAATCGTACGAATTCATTTGATTTGACAGTCAGGTATTTAGTACATGCAGATGTTGATACAACTACTAGGCTACTTAAATATATATCACACTAAATAGTTAGACATTATGATCTTCCGGACCTTTGCTTCAAGAAATTCTCTAACTGGACCTCTTTACATTTTAGTTGAATACCCCTGTTGTAGAGCATGTGGAAACTATTGCACTTCTGTCCGTCCTGGGAGAGGGATCCCTCACATGTGACTGTCTGAGGTTCTACGTTTTTTTCCCCTCCGTTAATAGTTGTTTTTTTGTGGCATTTTTCCTTACTATATATTTGTGAATATGGGCTATACAAATAAAATTGGATCGATTAAAAAACATTAAAAAAAACTCATCTGTCATCAAAACAAATTTGCCTCCAAGAAATTGGAGAGGAACCGCCACTGGTTTAAAGCTGAAGTTGACTGGTATTATGCAGGTAATACACATGTTCATTAAATGTGACTAATTTTGTTGACTTTTATTAAGAGTTATGTAGCAAGAAGATTATATACAGCATGTCGTTAAAATCTAAAGCTCAACAGGAAGGAGATAAAAAAAAACAACTGCTTCAACGGTTTTTCAAACATTTCCAACAGAAATAAGTTTTGATCACAGGCGGAAACGATCAGAGAACTTTGGAGTGTGAGGGACCGTGAGAGGAACGTCACTCTTCTTAACCAGAACAGGTTTGTAGTGTTTGACGGGCTGAGCCTTGTGAACCTGCAGAGGAGATGCAGAGGAAGAGTGTCACACACACAGACCATCTGATACAGCCCATAGACGTCATTTTGTAAAAACACAACATTCAAACTGCTAATTGGTTTTAATGCTGAGGCTCGTCCATGCAACTGATTTTAAAAACATGTTGAATCTATTAACAAATTAGTCGCACATTGGTAAGATAACAATGGATTCTCAACTGCTCTTTTAACATTATGTATATCATAATTTTCATTACAGGTTAAATATACAGCTACACTGTTGTCTCATAGTATTTCCCTCTCAATGAACGGTGTTGTGTTTGAAAGTGACCTGTTCTTGCCGCAGCCTGGTGATCTCCTCTTTTTGTTGCTGCTCCTCCTCTCGTCTCTGCTCCTCCTCCATGAGCTCACTAAGAGCCTCCTTCTCGCTGACCAGTCGCTCGTACTCCTGGCGCTCCCGGGCGCGTCGCTCCGTCGACAGCTCAAAGTTCTCCACAGCTGTGGAAGAGTGAGTGACTTAAGAGAGCAGTGACAGATATCGTCAAGACGACAGGAGCACAGTGAGTTCACAATAGTGAAGGAGACTCGGAGCAGAAGGCTGCAGCTGCTTCACCGTGAGACAATGTTCAATACCCGATCATGTGATCAAATTATAATCAGGCCTTAAGCATGAAGCTGCGATCAACAACAATATTTTCCAATACTGATACAAACTGTTAAAAACTTCCAATTTCGTTTGAACTATAATGTTTCCACTGATCAGATAATAAAACTCACACAGATCAGTTGGAGTAAAAAACAGAGGTTGTGTCTTCAGTAAAGAACTGACTCAGCTCCTGTGAGACCATCACTCCACCTGATGGGAACAGAGTCCAGTGGAAACTCTACATGTAGCTTCATCAGGCTCCTGGTGAAGAGGAGAAAACGAAATGTCAGTCCTACCTGCTGCAGCTCGCTCTGGCTTTTTGGGCAGGAAAGGTTCTTTATGAGTGACGGTGTTGGGTCTGGCTTTGAATGTTGCTGCTTCCTCCTGTTGCTTCTGCTCTTCTTTCACCTACAAGGCACAGAGATCGTGTGTGAATGTTGTGAAGAATAAAAGGTGCTTGTGTGCGTTCAGAGGCAGATCCATCATACCATCTGCTCCCAGCGACTGTTCTTCACAGAACCACGTTCATCCAGGAGAAGTCTGAAGGGCTCCGGCTTTGTGGCCTCCAGCTTCTTCTTTTCAGGGAGAAGCACAGACTCAAAGTCTGGCAGCGGCTGGGCCTTGAACTGAGGGACCTGAAACGTTCAGAGGACAGTGATTGAAAACTGTCTAAGACATCCAGCATAAAGACACAGCGGCTGAGGAAGTGAGACTCACCTCTTCATTCCTCTTCTCCTCCAGCCTCTTTTCTTTCATTGCCCTCCTCTCTCGCTCCCTCTCGTCAAAGGAGAAAGGACAGACCTCCACATGGTGGTGCTCTGGGAGCCGCGGCTGGAAGGGGAGGCCAAAGTGAGGCACTGGGGGGGGCTTGATTGGTGACGGCTGTTTTACCTACAAGACACAAAAGCAGGTTTAGGTCATTTACAGGGGTCTGAGCAGGGGGAGGAGTTTGTCACAGTTGGTGCTGCAAGCATTGATTAATATCAATTACTCTGATCAGTTGGATTACCTTAACAATGGCGCCGCGGACGGCTGCCACGGTGTGTTGGTGCGCGATGTTTTGTCTTGTTTTGTTAGTTAATTCAGTGTTTTGCCTAAGAACCGGGAGCTCTTTCACCAGAGAAATGCTCATGAACATCAGGGTCATAACTCCTGAGAATTTATTTCCGACTTTTATTGCCTCATCTGTCGAAATTTTGGATATTCTGGTCAAAGGCGCCCTCACCTTCGTACACACAGTGAAGCGATGGAGGAGAGGTAAACGTGCCGGTTCGCTTGTGCGCTTGTGTCGCTGTCGCTTCGAAAGACAATGGGACAGTCCTGACACCATCCCCCGTGACACCACCCTCCAGCCCATCAACTACACCTCCCCCACCATAGCAAAGGCCTGCGCCTTTCCACAACTGCCCACCTCAGAGCCCCCTCCCTCCTCCCCTTCCACAGTGACGACTCTCTCCATCCTGGAGAGGGACGTCAACAGACTCTTCAGGAGACAGAACCCCCGCAAAGCAGCCGGGCCAGACTCTGTCTCTCCATCAATCCTGAAGCACTGTGCTGATCAGCTGTCTCCGGTGTTCACAGCCATTTTTAACACCTCACTGGAGACATGCCACGCTCCAGCCTGCTTCAAGACCTCCACCATCATCCCTGTCCCCAAAAAAACAAAGATCACTGGACTCAATGATTACAGACCCGTCGCCCTGACCTCTGTGGTGATGAAGGCATTTGAGCGCCTTGTGCTGTTCCACCTCAAAGCCATCACTGACCCTCTCCTGGACCCCCTGCAGTTTGCCTACAGAGCCAACAGGTCTGTAGACGATGCAGTAAACATGGCCCTTCACTTCATCCTCCAGCACCTGGACTCCTCAGGAACCTACGCCAGGATCCTGTTTGTGGACTTCAGCTCTGCCTTCAACACCATCATTCCGGCTCTGCTACAGGACAAGCTCTCCCAGAGTGTGCCTGACTCCACCTGCAGGTGGATCACAGACTTCCTGTCTGACAGGAGGCAACACGTGAGGCTGGGGAAGCATGTCTCTGATTCCAGGACCATAAGCACCGGTTCCCCTCAAGGCTGTGTTCTTTCCCCTCTACTCTTCTCCCTGTATACCAACAGCTGCACCTCCAGTCATCAGTCCGTCAAACTCCTTAAGTTCGCGGACGACACCACCCTCATTGGGCTCATCTCTGGTGGGGATGAGTCCGCCTACAGGTGGGAGATTGACCATCTGGTGACCTGGTGTGGTCAGAACAACCTGGAGCTCAATGGTCTGAAAACAGTGGAGATGGTTGTAGACTTTAGAAGGAACCCAGCCCCACCCACCCCCATCACCCTGAGAGACTCCCCAGTCGACACTGCGGAGTCCTTCCGCTTCCTGGGCACCATCATCTCCCAGGACCTCAAGTGGGAGCTGAACATCAGCTCCCTCACCAAAAGAGCTCAACAGAGGATGTACTTCCTGCGGCAGCTGAAGAAGTTCAACCTGCCAAAGACAATGATGGTGCACTTCTACACCTGCATCATCGAGTCCATCCTCACCTCCTCCATCATCATCTGGTACGATGCTGCCACTGCCAATGACAAAGGCAGACTGCAGCGTATCATCCGTTCTGCTGAGAAGGTGATTGGCTGCAACCTGCCATCTCTACAGGACCTGTTTGCCTCTAGGACCCTGAGGTGTGCAGGTAAGATTGTGGCCGATCCTTCCCACCTGGGTCACAAACTCTTTGAGGTGCTTCCCTCCGGCAGGAGGCTGCGGTCCATCAGGACCAAAACCTCACGCCACAAGACCAGCTTCTTCCCGGCTGCAGTTGGCCTTATCAACAAGGCCCGGGACCCCCACCTGACTTGGACTCTTATCCCGCCCCCACGCCTCAAGTCTGTGTTATATTAACACACATTACATTGCACTTTGCACATTCTCATTGCACTCCAGTTTTGCATTTTACTTTTTTTTTTTCTATCTATATCTAGATAGATAGATAGATAGATAGATAGATATATATATAGATATATAGATAGATATCTTATCAGCTTATCTTTTAAAGGAATCACACTCTTTTCTCACCATGTAAAGATCAGTGTTACTTTCCACACATCCAGTACTGTAAATCCGACACAATGGAGCAAGACAAATCTTTAGAGAATTTACTGCATTATCAATTCTTCCCAACGAGGTTTATCATGCTATAGAGCAACTAGCTGATAACAAAGCTAGTGGCAAGGATAACATCACTGCGGAGCATCTTAAGTTAGCCTGCCCCAGAGTAGCAGCACTGCTGTCCATCTGCCTCACAGGGCTGATGACACATGGTATACTGCCAGACACCATGCTGACAGTCACATTAGTGCCAGTCATTAAGGACAAGGCAGGTAAAATAGGGAGTTTGGACAACTATAGACCCATCACCTTAGCCAGCATTCTTTCAAAGGTGTTAGAAAAGATGCTACTAGATAGACTGAGTGAGTTCATTTACACCACAGAAAATCAATTTGGTTTTAAGTCTAAGCACAGTACAGATCTATGTATCTATGCCTTGAAAGAAGCTGTTGAATCCTACAGAAGGCAGGGCTCTACAATGTTTCTAGGGTTTATTGATGCTTCCAAGGCATTTGACAGAGTAAATCACCATAAGCTTTTTACTAAACTCATGCTTAGGGGTGTGCCTGGATGCATCATACGAATCCTGGTTTACTGGTATGCCAACCAAGGTATGCAGGTTAAATGGGGAAACAGCCTATCCTCACCCTTCAGTGTAGGCAATGGGGTACGGCCGGGGGGGCTTCTGTCTCCAGCCCTGTTCAACCTATACATGAACAACCTGTCGAAGCAGTTGGGGAAGTGTAAGACAGGTTGTCTGATAGGGAACACTCTGTTAAACCATCTGATGTACGCAGACGATTTGGCTATTATGTCTCCCAGCACTGTTGGGTTCCAGCAGCTGTTGGATATATGCTCCGAGTATGGGGTTGAGTTTGACGTACAGTACAATGCAAAAAAGTGTGTTGTATTGATATGTAGGACCAAGGAAGATCAGAAGCTACACTTTCCAATGTTTTACCTGTCAGGGAAATCCCTCTGTGTATCCAACTGTACAAAATATCTTGGGCACATCATCACTGACAAGATGGAAGATGATGCTGACATGTACAGGCAGAGACGAATGTTGTATGTCCAAGCAAACATGTTAGTCAGGAAATTCCACTACTGTTCTGATGATGTGAAAGTGAGCTTGTTTCGTGCTTACTGCACCCCCATGTATGCAGCCCCATTATGGGGCAGCTACAAAAAGGAGACCCTGCGCAAACTTCAGGTAGCATACAATGACTGTCTGAGGATACTGCTGAAAAAGCCCAGGTGTAGCAGTGCTAGTAAGCTCTTTTGTGACTCAGGGCTCAGCACTTTACAGGCTCTCTTGAGGAACCTGATGTTTAAGTTTATGTCTCGACTTGATGAATCACAAAACTGTATTATAATGATGCTCACAAGCCCCAGGTGCAGCTCGGTCAGATATCAATCATATCTGTGGAAACATTGGTATGGGTGCCTTTTAAGACTCATGAATAAGAGTATGTTTGTATGTATCTGTTTTCTTTTTTCTTTATGGTGTATGTCTTGCTATTGGGTCTAGAGCCTGTAATAAAGTTTATCATCATATATCTTTTTATTTTATATTTGCTTTTTTCACGTGTGTAGTACTTATTGTGTTTTTATGTTTATGTTCCTTGTATGCACCTATATACCAAGGCAAATTCCAGGTAGGTGTAAACCTACTTGGCAATAAATACTTCTGATTCTGACTTCTGATTTTAATTTGCATCTATTAAGAACAAAAAACACTGAAAATATGTTTTAAATGACTGAGAGCAGAAGGTGATGGCGTTTTGTTCAACCACTTTTAAAGTCAAGTCAGTAAAAGAAAAAAAGCAGCTGGAGAATTCTCCAGTTGGAGAGACCGTTTATTAAATATCTACTTTCACATTTCTGAACCTAAACAGATTCAAACATCTACAATGTACTTGCCAAGTGCTGGGAACTACTCTATGCAGCATATTATCTGCAGACCTGAAGATTACAGTTTGATGCCATGCTTTAGGGTTATAAGTGCTCCTTATTGTGTCAGCGACCCAAGAGGTCATGATGACTGATTGGTTAATCCAAATCAGGTGTAGATTGCATCGCTAATCGTATTGATTGCAAGAGTGAATGCAATATTACAATATATGACATCATTATCTGACGCGTCACATCAAGTCACACTAAAATGACACTTAATAAAAATGATTTGCTATGATTCTTTCCCAACAGGTGTTGAAACACTTCATCTTCAAATTGAATACCTACAGAGAAATATTGGACCATCATGCACTGAGCAGTTCTCTCTCTGTCACTCCATTTATTTTACTTAATGTCAATATGTATTTTTCCCTCTCTTTTTCTGCACGTGTCCCTGATTCCAGAGCTGCAGGATTCAGACGACAACAATTATTATTAGGGCCCGAGCACCTCCGGTGGGAGGCCCTATTGTATTTCCCTTTTGGGGCTTTTTCAGGGCCTAGACATGCTCAAATTGTTACCAAAGTTTGCAGGGAATTCAAAACCCCAAAAAGTAATTGTATTCTGGAGTAATTTGAAATGGGCGTGGCAAAATGGCTCAACAGCGCCATCTAAGGAAAAGCCCCTCAGTTAGCTTTCACCGATATCCACAAAAATCGGGACACCTGTGTATCATGACCAGACGCACAAAAAAGTCTAGAGGTGCATTGTGAAAAATGCAACAGGAAGCCCGCCATTTTGGCTTTAGTGGCCATTTTCCACATTTTTACTTTGCAGTACTTGTCCCAGGGCTTTCATCAGATCAACTTCAACTTCTGGGAATGTCATCTCAACAAGATGGAGATATGAACTACCTCGGTATATTTGATTTCATCACACGCTGTGACCGTGGCGTGGCGTGGCATTTTGATGACACGCCATCAAAACATGAGGTTCTGTATCTCGGACATATTTGGTCCAATCGAGTCCAAACTAGACATGTAAGACAAGAGTCCCGGCCTGATGACATCTACATAGAAATCATGCCTTAAAAACACAGCGCCACCTGCTGGCTACAGGAAGTGACATGTTTTATACATTGATGAACTGCTGCTGGCTGCTTTACAATATACAGCTCAAATGAGCTGAGAGAAGTGGTCAGAATTGTGACATTTCCTCAGACCGTGTAAACATTGAGGTGCGGCGAAGGATCATCCTTCGCCAAAGGACGCGATGTTGTCATAACTCCGCTGTGCATAGTCCTATCACTACCAAACTTCTGTCACATGATTAGAGTCCAAGCCTGAACAGCTCTATGTGTCAATATTTCCTCAGTGTCATAGCGCCACCTACTGATTCACCATGAAACAGGAAGTACTTTGTAAATCCACCCTGCAGTATCCAACCGGCTCCGAACTAGTGAACTATGATCACAATCCTGACCTGAACACATCGATATATTAATATTAGTTCAGGGTCATAGCGCCACCTACTGATCAGTGTGAAAATTAAGTTGTTGTAACATTGTCCAATTGACACAAAATTGTTCACGCTACATCAGAGCCCCTACTTGAACAGATATATTAGTCTGTACGTAATAATAGTGATTGCGCCACCTACTGGAAACAGGAAGTAAGCTTTGTTTGACAAATATCATTCGATTTACATAAAATTTTCACAGTGTGATGTGCTATTTGATAGCGTGGACCGTAATGAGCAATTAGCAGGAAAGGATCGACATCGCGTGACGGACGCAGGAAGTGAAGCGTTTGTCCTTGCCGCAGTGCGCAAAACGCATGCAACGCGGAGACGTGCGCTTGTTCAATGATCGCTCTCTCCACTAACCGCAACAGGCTTGAAACTGCCTGTGCTCAGGCCCGTTAGTGCTACAACGTAGCCCTAGTTATTATTATTATATAAATATCTCACTTACCATTTCCATTATAACAACCAGTCTGATGATTGCACAACTGCTCCTCTTCTCTGTACCCCTCCCTCTTACACCTCTCCCTTTTCTCTGCTCACCCCAACCAGTCGAGGCAGATGGCCGCCCACATTGAGTCTGGTTCTAGAGATTTTTTCCACTTAACGAGTTTTTTCCTTTCCTGTTGCCAAGATGCTGCTCATTGTGGGAACTGTTGGGTTTCTGTATACTTTTTCAGGTATCGACCTTACTATGTAAAGTGCCTTGAGATAATGTATATGATGATTTGGTACTATCAATAAAATGTTATTTAATATTGTCCTTCATTTTAATTTGAGACTTTTTCATGACCTGCAGAAACTCTGTCTGGTTACTTGAGCTAAACTACATTTTATAAACATCTGAACTAGAATTATCTCCCCTCAGACCCACCCAACTGACTACTGCATCTTTGTAGAAAGCCCTGGAATAGTGGACACATGCATGCTGAAAAATGTCCTGCCCAACACACATGCACAATATTTGTCCTGGTTATTGTGGATATGTGAAATATTCTTGGTGAATATCCAGTAAAGCGAATAAATGTTAAAGTTGCTTTCCATACAAGACAAACAAATGTGTCCTTACTTCCTCGACCTTGCGATCCACACGAACCCTCTTCTTCAGAGCAAAAGCTGGAGACTCTGGAACAGTTGGATGCAGAACTTTCCTTTCTGGCACTCCCTGTTGACAGAAGGAAATCGACTTTACTACGTTTATTTATGGGAAGAACCTTTAAAGCTTCATGTTGTCAGTACAAGAACCCAGCAAGTTTAATGTGAAGCCTGTATCTGACATTGAAGCGTCAGTAGCAGGTTTCAAACTCACCACGACTCCTTCCAGGATCCTTTTGGGCAGAGGCTGGGATTTAAAGGTATGTGGCCTCTCTTCTTCCTCAGACTTCTTGGAAATCTGTCTCTCCTGGAGCCTTTTTTCAATCTGCAGCTCAAAGCCTTCAGGTACTGTGGGTTCCTTCACGGCTGGCTTCTTCAAATGCTCTGCACCTTCCAGTAGTTTCCTGTTTAGCTCCAGAGCCTTGAATTTAAACCTGGGATTAGAACATAAGATTGATTAATTAATGGCCCATGAAACTCAATAATGCACTTTCCAATTGATAATAAACTTGAAACACCATCAGTGTTGGACATTAAATAAAGCCTGAGCCCGTCAGACACTTTAAGACAGGGTGTCAGCTCAGTATTTGTTGCTTGAACTTTGATAGTTAACATTAGATTGCAGCCACACTCATGTGGTGAAAAGAATGATGAATTTTAGTTTGGCTCATCAGTCTGCCCCCCCCCCCCCTAATCTTTGCCAAGAAAGACTGCATAATATCTCTGCAAGGATGTGGCTACCTGTCAGGAGCGTTGTATTTATCTACCATACCTTGATGTCTTCATCACGCACCGACGAAACAGCGCCTGTGTTTTGATACAAGTTGGGGTTCAGCGTGCATAGTTAGCATCTGAGCAGCAGTGTCAAGTGAAAAGTCTGACAGTGCTTTAAGTGACAAGAGTAGTAAATGCGGGCAGTTGCCAGTAGAGTTGCACCTTGAGTCCAACCACACATTTAAGGCAGGGCGACATCGATTTTGAGCCATGTACTGAGTTGATGAGTCTCAGGGTGCGAGCGTGTTAAGCCTGCTCATCCAGTGCAAGCACCCCCAATAGAGCCAGAGACACCAGTTTCCGTGTTAAGCACTTCATGTACTTTAGTTTTCACATTTTGTCCTCACTGCTGCTCTGATGGACTTTTCTCTTTCTGGAACAAGTTGTAGGATTTATGTCAGCAGCTCAAAATGTATTTTATGTTAATGAGTCATTCTGTCACTTTTCTTTTGCACCGTCACAGATATTAATGACATTTTTCATGTTGATTTAGTCACATGAGAAAAATGGAACATCATGCTTTTCCTAATTAAAAGGAAGATATGGGCTAACAACCCTTGACTTTTAGTGGGGACTCTTAAGTTTGACAGGTCATATCTTCCTTAACAGAAATGGTTCTCATATGGTTATAAAACTCTTTTCTAATTCCATATTCATCTTAACAGTATTCTATCCCCAACATAAAAATAATACCATTGTTGAATTGCAAAAGATTGAAATGGGCAAATTTTCTAATGTCATCAACACCTGCACAAAGTATTTGGGTCGATGCCGAGACATCATCACTGAGTCCTTGATGCAACAAAAGCAGAGCCATTGATCAGTCCACTGTCATAAGGTTATGTCAGTCCAGGCATCTGTGTCTCAGAGCTATGACAGCAAATAAGATTATAACGATTCATTTACAGCAGGCAACATTTACAGTTCTAACACTGTTTGCTCATAATATATACTGACCATGACCCTCTGGAGGAGGAAGCGGAGGGACTAATAAATTACTGAGCCATGGCGCTTTGATCCATCTAAATTAATTCATCTTTTCATACAGTTCCCACGTTTTTAAAAAGCTTTCACAGGTTGCCACGTTTCCTAAGCCATTTTCAGACATAACCTGTGGATATAGTCAGGAGAGATGGGTCCGGACTTTAACCGCAGTTTGCTTTTCACACATGCACAACACAGCGGGAGGTTCACAACAGCAACAAATCCTTCACATTATTCAGGCGAGAGGTGGTGCGGCCGGGTGCAGCAGACAGGAAGTCATGTTCATTCTGCTGCGGAGATCATATGAATTTCTTGATAACACACAGACACCGGTGTGAGCTCTCATCACCACAAACTCTCTAGACCTTTTCATTGGTGTCTTCTATGTTTATGACACCCCTTTTTCACTGAGGCATATTTGTTTTCTTTTTGTTGTTAGAATCAACATCAAGCAGGGGTTCCCACATCAAATTCACCTCAATTTGATGTGACCTCTTGGGTCGCTGACACAATAAGGAGACTTAATATCCGGGGGCCAGGTGGAGAAAGTCTGACATTTGCGTTCAAACATGGCCATCTTCAGGACTAAGTGTGGAGAATCTCTGGAGTTGAATTCATGTCTGAAAAAAGCTCTAGTGTGAGTTCTCGCATTTAGTGCACATTTGGTTGAAGGCTCCAGAAAGCAGGTCTAACCACCAGTTTAAGAAAGTGACAAAGACGTGATGGTGTGCTGAAGAACAGGCTCTTACTTGTGAAGTTGGTCCACCTCTTCAGCCTCCAGCTCAGCACTGCTCTTCACAGTGGTGGGCCGGCTCCTCTGGCGGGTCATCAGGTGTGGGGTATGAGGTTGGGTGAGCTTCAGCTGGTCGCCCTTCACTGGATGTGGCCCTCTCTCTTGACTCTGGCGACTACGCAGATGGTAGCGGTCAGGGGTTCGTTTTTGGTACTGCTCAATCTGCTGAGCCATGGGCACATAGGCTCCTGACCCCTCCACCTTTCTCTTGTTGCCCCTCGACAGGTTGAAGGGTTTGGGTATAGTGGCACCTTTCATGGCCTTTACCTTTAAAAAATAAAAAAGGAACAGAGAATCGTAAGAAAGTTTCTTAATGTCTGTTTTTATTATGTCTCATTTGTTTGCTTTCAGACCATCATATTACTGCTCAATAAAGAACTGAACTCTACTTCTATAGAGACAGGATGAGCTGAACACAATTAAGGCAACACAATCAGAGTATATTCAGAATTTGGATCAGGTGGATCAGATGAAGAACTTACTGGGGAGGAATGTTTGCGAAGCTGACTGATGAAGTCCACTTCTTTATCTGCTGTACTGGATGAAGTAGTCGCCTTAATGCGGTTGTCTGTGGTGAAATTGAATTCTTTAGGCACAGTCATGGACAGGACCACCTTCTTCGGGGGTGGATCTGAAATAACAGTGACACAGATTTCCTTCAAGAAGCAAAGTGAACCTTGATCCCATTTAACAGTCATATTCAAATGGTACCAACTAACAGCTCGTTGTTCAGCACATTGAACTGAATTAACTGCAGCCACACAAAGTCAGTCACTAATATCCACTCACTGCCAGCCAGAGCAGCTTTGTAGCTGGCCTCGTTCTGTCTGCGGTGCAGAGCCACTTCCTTCTGGAGGTTCCTGATGCGCTCCAGCTCCTGTTCTTCAGAGCTGCACAGCCTGTTTAACACATCAGCAAACATCTGTCTCATTTAAAGTCGAATCTCCACTTCTATACATTCAATACTATGAAGATAATTAAGATTGAGAGGAGTTGATCTCATTATACTTTTCTACAGACTTCTGTTTTGGAGTAGACAAAACCATCCAGACAGATTCTGCATGTAGATAAAGGCAGCCAGCCGATGACTGGTCTCACCAGAAACTATAATATTTCTTAGTTCAACATGCACACAGCATATGAGACCAAATCACCATGTTCAAAGGGCTCTGAAGTCACTGAAAGTCATAAATTAAATCCTCATATCTCAGCATTTTTCACCTCCCTCCAATCCCAGCTGGCTTTTCACTCAGCCTTTGAATGTGGCCGTTCACAACAGTTAACACTTACTTTACTAATGTGATTAGGCGACAAGTCAGATTAACATTCTGTTCTAGCACAAGCAGACCCATCAGTCCCTTCAGGATGCTTTATAGTCGCACAGATATTCTGAGTATAAGTCTTGTTACTGTGGCAACAGGACTCCTAAAACAAACAGCCGCAGTAGAAAACTTGAATGAAACACAACCAAAAAGGGGATACAAAGTGGGGGAGCCACAATCATTTGCAAGGCATCACAATCATTTGTAAACATGTAAGAACTATAAGTACTGAATCTATAAACGTCTTGGGATGAAAGGACAATCATGACACTTACGGTTTGGATTTCTTTGATGGTGTTGCAGCCGACTGTGTTGGAGCTGAACCGGTTGTTGTCACTTTACGTTTTGAAATCCTAAAATGAGGAAAAAAATAAAAGATTAAAATTTGAATTACATCAATAGTACAGAGATGCTAACAACTTAATCTCAAGTTCCCCAAACACCTGATTGTGCATTTACTATTTCCTCTGTATGGGACTGAGTGTCAATGCAACTTTAAACAAAGCACAAACAAGCAGAACATGAAACCTTTGGCCTCTGTGCTTGTGCACTTTGTCACATGTTTAATTCAGTGTTGCCATTTGATGCTAATACAAATGTATTATCTGATGCCTCAAGAGCGTGCAAGAATAAAGCTGCAGACTTCAGCAGCAGTTTCATTTGTTGTACTGTGCAGCTTGTGGCAGCACACTTCCATCACACTGTAGTGCATGTGTAGCATCACAAGAACTGCACCTGCTTGGCTGGGCAGGGGGTTGATTCGCCGTCCTCCTCTTTGGTCGGCCATTAGCCCGAGTCGCAGTTTCAGCTCCCCAGGATGTGACAAGGTTTGGAGGTGGAGATGTGGATGTGCCAGGACCTGGAACATTGATCAGTCCACATGGATTTACATTGACCAAGTCATGAGGACACTGAATTACAGAAGACCAGAGGAACGCACACTAGGACCAAGCAATCTTTTAAAACCACCTTAAAGTAGCTTAACAGAAAATAAGGAGTGCATCCTTTGTACTTGGCTATAATGCAAAGTTAACTAACCACTGTCTACATCCGTGTTGACTTGAGGAATCACGATGACTTTGGGCAGGTTGGGTGAATTGCTTCTCATAAAGGGCCAGTCAGGTCTTAAAGGTGTAGTAAGGCGACCATCTGCTCCCCCGACCTGTTGTTCTGCACGTGAGACACAGAGGAAGTAGATGTGAACTCAAACAGGTGTTTTAACCTACATACTGGTTATTCTTTCATACAGACTGTTTGCACCATCAGTTTCAGAGCCTGGGTGCGTGGGAACAAGAGAGAAACTGTCTGCACTAAGATTAACTTTAGAGTGTTTGTATTTTAACAACATGTAGAACCAGGGTTGCTCATCAGGACTGGACACAGAGGAAAACAGCGTTCGGCTGGTCAACAAAGGTCCAACAAGTGTTTCCTACCGTCTGAGGAGGTCAATGTTAAAGTGCAGTCCCACTGCGACTCACCGAACCACTGATCATCACCGTCGTTATTCTCCAGCTCCTTCAAGTCGACGACGTGGGACGGAGCATCGAACTCGTATCGGTCAGCGGAGCCACAGTCGCTTTCCGCCATTATTCAACACAAAGCTTTAGAAAACATGAGACATCAAAGTCAGTTTAACGCATCAACATGTGTTTAACCACCAATTTACACACGATAACCGTCTGAGCTGAGTTAAGAACAGGACCGAAGCGGGACAGATAACAGAGAACCTGGTTTATCTTTAAGAATAAATGATCGGAACGTTCAGTCAGTGAATGTCTCCGGAGACAGTTTCTCCGGGTGAGCTGTAGTCTCCATTGGGTTCCTGTTATGGAGGAAGCGAATGGCTAACGCTAGCTAAGCTTAAACATGAGCTGCTTCAGAAGCGTCAGGTCGTTAAATGAACCAAAGACTCTCACACGTTCAGTATCGATTCAGTCATTTGATCAGAGTTCAGCTTGAATCCTCAGTTTGTGACGTTTCACTCAATATGGAAGAAGCGTTGGAACTTACCGACACTGTTTTCTTTCTCTGAGCGTTCTCGGACTTGGAAGCTGCGCGGAGGAATGTAACGTTAGCTTTTAAATATAAACTGACCAATACCTGACGGCCTGTTCATCAACTCGTCGCTCATTGGTTCATAAAAGCCAACTTCCTGTGACCTGGCCACGTGATCACCGCGGCTTGTATACGGAAATGAGGACATGTTTTTTTCCCTTTTTCTTCAAATACACACAAACAATAACAAAGAGCCCATGGTGTAGACTAGATGACAGGTATATGAAAGGGGGATATTTGGACAAATATAAGAAACCGCGCGCACACGCGCACACACACACGGTTCCAAACCACCAAAAGGGAGACACAGGGACTTCTCTTGAATAACAAATACATTTTTAATCATTTATTTAAACTACAATGAATATGATATTTACCCAAAAATGGCCTACAGATGTGCCACATCAGGCAATGATGATGCACTTCTGGATGTTAGCCTAAAGTTGCCCACTTGTAAAATAGCAAATGTGGCCCCAACATTCCAAAACTAAACTGGGCCTTTTTGGCAAACATGCCGTGCTCTAGTCCAGGTGTAATCTGGATGTGAACCTAAAATGGCCCATGTGGTAAATGGTGAATATGGCCCAAATAGCACAAAACAACTTCAGGCCACCTTTGGTTCACATCAATTCAATTTTATTTGTATAGCGATATATCATAATATACATTATCTCAAGGCACTTTACGTAGACGGTCACAGGGAAATGTTAACAGGTCGAAATGTCATTGACATAAGTGATAATCTTTGGCCGAAATTTGTTAGAAACAGGGGATTAAAAAAACATGTGTTCTAATGTTTCGTCTGTCTAATTGCAAGGCTCCACCTCAAAATTAAACATGTTTTAAAGAGAAATTCTGCCGCAGGGTAGAAACCTTGTGTATTGTGTGTAAAGTGGGTCTCCTTGACCTTTGGGGAAATCGCCCATTTGACAAATTTGATTAAAATCATGACAAAGGATGCATTTCAAGACAGCCCTTGTAAATGTGTTGTTACATTTTTAACATTTAGGTTACACTTATCAATCACTAAATTTGGCAATCCAGAATTCACATTAGATTGCATTAAATGGTTTTGGATTAACTGAATAAAGATAAGGGGATATCTTAACAAAGCTTATTCTTCTCTCTTTGGGTACAATTTAAGTTATATTTAAAAAAGTCCATATGGTCCCAAAGGTTACCCATGCAATCCAATAGATCACTTACAGACAAATTGCCCTTCTCATACCAATAACACTTACTTATAGATTTCCTATTAGTTGTATTTAACAAGTATGTGTGCTGGGACTAACAACAACTCTCAGGTAAATGTGTCATTTATCCTGCATACAATTAAAGAAAAGTACAGAAAATAATGAGTAGACACTTTAAGTCCTGTCTGATGGTTAATGCATAAAGTGTATGTGAGGGTTAAGTCAGGGTGAGATTTCGTAAAAATTACTATTTCTGGTGGTCCAAGTGGAAAGATCATGGAGCAGGATTGCCCCTCTGGGAACCATGATTGTCTGTATCAAACTCTGTGACACTTCATCCAATAGTTGTTGAGACATTTCAGTGTGTACCAAAGTACTGAGCTGAACAACTGACTTTGCCGCCCACTAAAACATAGAGATATGTGTGTGCGTTTTGAGAGAACTGAACGTATCCAGTAGAGGAGGTCAAATTGTGCCCACCTATGATGATACTGGTGAAACCTGAACCAAACCAATCAGATCCCATTTTTCTCATGAAATACTAAATGCAAAAGATGTTGAGGGTGTATTCAAAATAATGAAAAATGATTATGCATATCGTGTATCTTAACATACTTTTTTTTAAACAGATGTTGATGTATCTTGTGACTTTTTTCTTTTCAAGTCTTTTGTGTGTGTGTGTGTGTGTGTGTGTGTGCATGTGTGTGCACGTCTGTGGATCTGGGTGGCTGATGCATGCAGTTGTCTTCATACAGAGAAATAATGTGTTGAACAAATGTTAAGTAGCTATATGGTTGGTTTTATCTTGGTCTATGCATGTTCAGTTCACAGATGAGACGGTTTCTGAAGTTCATGAGTTGTTATGGGAATGAACTGCTGAAGCTTGGTGACACTAGGATCCATCATCTAACTCAATTCTACACCATAAGAAATAGTTTGTGACTTTGAATCATGAAGTTAATAAGAGTTCTAATATGGGATTTTCAAACACATCCACATACATTTGGATGAAATGTAAAGACGACATTTAAACTTTAAATTCTTGATTCTTAAAAATTTGATTCTATTTAAATTAGATACACTGGCAGACATTAAAGTTTATCTAGTCAGATATTCATCCAGATCAGTGATTCCCAACTTACTTGTGACCTGAGTTATTTTTTACTTTTTTTAGTCTAAATGCTGAAGCCCGAGTGCTGACAGGACCTAGAAGGACAGATCATATTACTCCTGCAGCTTCTCTGCATTGGCTCCCTATACAATTCAGAATAGAGATCCTGCTCCTCACACACGAAGCCCTTAACAATCAAGTCCCTTCATATACCAAAGAGCTCATAACACTGTATTGTTCTAATAATAATAATAATAAACTTTATTTATATAGCATTTTTTAAAAAAGAGTTTGCAAAGTGCTTTGAAAACAAAACAAGTAAATTAAAACTTGAAATGAAAAAGCGGTAAAATGACAATAAAAATAAGTGAACAAGTAAAATAAAAGGTGAAAAGAAAACGATAAAATCACAGTATCACATGAAAGCAAGTCTATAAAAGTAGGTTTTAAGAAGTGATTTAAAAGAAGTCACTGACTCTGCGACCCTTATCTCGTCAGGTAATCCGTTCCAAAGCCGAGGGACCCTGATGGCAAAAGCACGGTCACCTTTCGTTTTTCAACCTCGACTTTAGAACAGCCGGCAGGGCTCCACCTGAGGATCTAAGGCTGCCTGCAGGCACATAAGGGATCAGTAATTATGTGATGTAGCTTGCTTCACTTAAAACTAATTTCTAGGACCGCCTTCTTTCACTTGCATAACATCTCAAAAATCAGACATGTCCTTTCTCAAAAAGATGCAGAAAAACTAGTCCACGCCTTTATTCCATCCAGACTTGATTATTGTAATTCCTTATTATCAGGCTCCAGCAGTAAGTCGTTAAAGACTCTGCAGCTTGTCCAAAATGCTGCAGCACGTGTCCTGACAAGAACCAAGAAAAGAGACCACATTTCTACAGTATTAGCTTCACTACACTGGCTTCTGGTTAAATCTAGAACAGGGGTCTTCAACGTTTTTCAGGCCAAGGACCCCCAAACTGGTGGAGAGATGGAGCAGGGACCCCCTACTATATATGTTGTATAAAATTGTGTTTTATATTAAAATGGGCCTAGTGCCATGTATAAACATAGCTACCCTGTTATTGTGAATTCAATACTAAGCTATTCAAATAATACACAGGTTCATATATTCATGTTGTTATTTTAAACATGTGCAAGGTATAGGAGCTGCAGTGTGTGCATTTATGACTGAAAGATAACGTCTTCTGCCACCATTTATCCGTTCGCTACAATATGTTGGATGCATGTTAATGTGTATTTAAAGACATTTAAATTTGTGGGAAAAAAATTGGTTGGAAAAAAAAATTTTAAATTAAAAAAATATAAAAAAATTGTCTAATCAACGAAAAATGCCGCGACCCCCCTGCAGTACCTCCGCGGACCCCCTAGGGTTCGCGGACCCCCTGTTGAAGACCTCTGGTCTAGACTGCTGGGGGAACTCCCATCATGCACTGAGCACTTCTCCCCTTCTTTCTGTCTCTCTGCCCCCACATTTATTTATTTAACTATATGTCACTAACTTTGTTTTTTCCCTCACATAGTCTCTTCCTCTCTCTGCAGGTAACTCTTACTCTACAGCTGCAGGATTCAGACAACAACAAAAACAATTTATAATTATTATTATTTATAATGTTGCTGCTATCATTAGAAACATATTTACATCTGGGTTAGGGTTAGATATTAAATGGTTAAAGGATTAAATATACATCCATTCCTGCCATTCAGGCCTGCAACACATTCCCCAAAAAGTTGTGACGGGGGCAATTTAGGGCTAGTTATCAGGGAGAATGATTAAAAAATGATGTGATTTGAAATAGGTGATGTCAACAGGTGATTGTAATCATAACTTGGTACAAAAGCAGCATCCAGGAAAGGCCCAGTCCTTTAGGAGCAAAGATGGGCCAAGGATCGCCAGTTTGTCAACTGAGAAAATTACTGAAATGTTTAAATATAGTGTTCCTCAAAGAAGGATAGGACTGGATTTGGATATTTCATCCTCTACGGTGCATAACATAATTAAAAGATTCAAGGAATCTGGAGGAATTTCAGTGCGTAAAGGACAAGGGCGCAAGCCTAAGCTGACTAACCGTGCTCTCTGATCCCTCAGACGACACTGCATCAAGAACCGTCATTTATCTAGAAGCAATAGAACCACATGGGCTCAGGATTACTTTGGCAAACCTTAGTCAAGCACTACAATACGTAGTTACATCCACAAATGCCAGTTAAAACTTTACTGTGTCAAAAGAAAGCCTTATGTTTACCTATCCAGAAGCGCTGTTGACTTCTCTGGACTGGAAGGCATCTGGGATGGACCATAGCACAGTGGAAACATGTACTGTGGTCAGACGAGTCAGTATTTCAGGTCTTTTTTGGAAGAAATGGACGCTGTGTACTCCAGACCAAAGATGAAAAGGACCATCCAGACTGTTACCACCGTCCCAACTTCTTCTGATTTGGGGTTGGAGTTAATGATGGAGTTTTCTCTCTCCAGTCACTAAAGGGTTTGCTCATTGTGGGAACTGCTGTGTTTCTCTCTCATTTGAAGGTCCTTTAACGACCCTCTATGTCAAGTGTCTTGAGATAATGTATATTAGGATTGGATTTATACTAAGGCTGTTAACGTTAACGCGTGCGATTAATCTGGAAACCTTAACGCGTTTTTTTTTTTTTAACGCAAATTAATCATATCACCAAGTCTGACCACAATTTCCTGCCGTAGTCCTCCAGCGCGGATGTTTACCTGCCTGTGGGTGAAGAAGTAGTGAAGTGATGAGTGAGGAGACGGACCCCGGTGTGCTTAACGGCAAATTTAGGTTTAAAGGAGACATAGCATGCAAATTCCACTTTTTTTATGCTTCTACACGTTAATTTGGGTATCTGGCATGTCTACCAACCCAAAAACTCTGGGAAAAAAACACTCACGCGTTTTGTTATGGTTCCTCTAAGTCAGAAACGTCATGCTTGAGTGACTCGATTGAGCTTCCTGGGTTTTGTGTCGTCACAATACACTGGAAGTCTCCCTACATGGCCTTGGCCCACCCCCCACCTCCTGTCCCCCCACACTCGTTTCGCCGGGTTTACACCGGAGGCTGCGAGGCAGCGCAGCGCCGTTCCCAAGCACGCAGCCGCCTGGCTGTTCACACGGGATGTGCATTTCTCCGCTGGTCAGCCCGCGATTCACTCACATGTGGCATTTGTCTGGATCGTTGGGACTGGGAGGCTGCAGCAGCTGCTCGGGCGCGACCGCTCGCTCTCCCATGCGTGAGCTGGAATTTGTGTCAACGCATGTATATATAAGGTCAGCCCGCGATTCTGCTTTCTCCGCTTGTTGTTGTACCCGTTGAATGTCGGGGTTCGGGGGTAAATGATGGTCTTCATAGCCCCCACCCCTCTCTTTCTCTCTCTGTCTGTCTGCTTGTGTGCTTGTAGTGGATGGGCAGAGGGGGACATTTAATTATGTGATTGGGAAAATTAAAACTCCAGGACAACAGAAGGGGAATACAAAGTATGGGATGCATATTTGATCATTTATATTATATAAAATATTAAATTTCTGGGGGGAGAGGGGGGAGGGGGGAGCTGGCTCATTAGCATTTAAAGGAACAGGCACTCAAAACAGGTCACTCTGTGGAGGGCTGTTTTATACAGGGTAAAAAGGGTGCTGTTTTAAATGATCCTTGTGGTATTTTGACCAAAGTATGTTACAGACATTTCATTAAGACCCCAAGGAACCATATCAACTTGTGGTAAAATGGGCATGCTATGTCCCCTTTAAAAAGCTTCGGAATGGGAGTTTAGATCAAACCAAAGTTGTGTGTACATACTGCAGCGATGAACTGTCTTTCCACCGTAGTACGAGTCTGAAGTACCATCTTCGTGCAAAGCACATCTTTGCTAACACAGACGCTAACACCGAGACGAGATCAAGCCGTGCTCCTCAAGCTACACTGGCGGAGTGCAGCAGAGCCGGCTCTGTCAACAAAACGACAACAACTAAGCTAACTAATGCTATCGCTAAATGGGTCGCAATAGACTGCAGACCCATCAACATAGTTGAAGACAAGGGGCTTCGAGACATTATCCAGATCGCCTCAGGGGACTCATCCTACAAAACGCCTTCGAGGGGAACTATTGTCACAAGAATCCATGAACTCTATGGAAGTGAAAAGGCAACGAAAGTGGAGCAGCTGGCACGAGCTTCATTTGTTGCACTGACAGGAGACCACTGGACATCAGTCAGCAACCATAACTACCTTGGCATAACAGCTCATCTCATAGATGATAATTGGCAGCTGCACTCGTCTGCGTTAGGTGTAGTGAAAACAGAGGCAAGGCATTTCGCCGAAGCATGCGCTCGCCAGTTTCTTGACGTGGGGGATAACGGACAGGGTCATCACTATTGGAACAGATAGTGCTCGGAATATGGAAGCGGCAGCAAGGAGTCTACCATTCGAGCATATGCCTTGTGTAGCGCACATTGTACAGCGGACGATCACAGGGTCTCTCCGTGACAGCGGGTTTGATGGTGCATTAGCCAAGTGCCGTAAAATAGTCGGACATGTCAAACAGTCCTGCAAACACAGCAGAGCTGACAGTTCAGCGGCACACCGGTGTCCGTGATGAGCAGGTTCAAAGGAAGACTTCATGACTGGAGCCATTTGACACAAGTTCACAAGTATCAAGTAATGTTATTCATTGTAGAGTTTGAAAAGGGACTGTTTACTTTGTCTCTTCAAAGACACCATGGCATTCATTTTCTTTTTAAACCTTAAGCCTACTCAATGTAAAATTCATGTGGGTAAAATGTCGTTTTACAAATTATTTACAGGCAAGCAGTTATTTTTGTACTTGATGTGGTTGTCTGCTAATTAAGTTTGCATTTTATGGGTGTTGTTGCTCAGTGAATTAAGATATTCTAATTGGCTGAGATGTAAAATAAAGTTTTAAAAAAGCCCTAACCAGTTTGTTATACATTTCTTTATTCAAACACCCTACTTGTAAATAGTAGTATTTTAATTGTATGATTATTCATGATTAATTACAGTCTATTGACATGATTAACTTTTTTTAATCGATTAACAGCACTAATTTAAATATAAGGGTCCTATTATCTGGTAAAGAAAACAACCATTCGTACAATGTAGGTAAAATGAAAACATCACTAAGATTATTTTATATTCAATTTCAATCAATAGATCCCGTTCACCTAAATCTTACACACAGGGATTAGATTGTGGCTATTTCAGTCATTGTAGAGCATGTGGAAACTATTGCACCTCCGTCCGTCCTGGGAGAGGGATCCCTCACATGCGACTGTCTGAGGTTTTAGGTTTTTTCCCCCTCTGTTAATAGTTTTTTTGTGGTATTTTTCCTTACTATATATTTGTGAATATGGGCTATACAAATAAAATTGGATTGATTAAAATTTTTAAAAAAATCATCTGTCATCAAAACAAATTTGCCCCCAAGAAATTGGAGAGGAACCGCCACTGGTTTAAAGCTGAAGTTGACTGGTATTATGCAGGTAATACACATGTTCATTAAACGTTACTAATTTTGTTGACTTTTATTAAGAGTTATGTAGCAAGAAGATTATATACAGCATGTCGTTAAAATCTAAAGCTGAACAGGAAGGAGATAAAAAAAAAAAACTGCTTCAACGGTTTTTCAAACATTTCCAACAGAAATAAGTTTTGATCACAGGCGGAAACGATCAGAGAACTTTGGAGTGTGAGGGACCGTGAGAGGAACGTCACTCTTCTTAACCAGAACAGGTTTGTAGTGTTTGACGGGCTGAGCCTTGTGAACCTGCAGAGGAGATGCAGAGGAAGAGTGTCACACACACAGACCATCTGAGCCAGTTATCTCAACAGACTCAGTCTATAGAAATCCATGTGTTATATACAACATTCAAACTGATAATTGGTTTCAATACTGAGGCTCATCACTGCAACTTTTATTCAGCAGTGATTTTTGTCAACAAAGAAGAACAGTGGATTTTCAGCGTTTGCCCGATAGTAGCACAGGTCTGGTGGGCCACCAGGCCCCCCCCTAAAAAGAGAGAGGAGAGGAGGAAGGACTGATACTGACTCATGTTAATCCTATAGAAACAGTATTTAGTTGTGATGACGGTTTCTTCAAATCATGTTGTATGAAGTAAATATAATTTAATGGAGCGTTCCGCAGTAACATATGATCAACGTTTTGTAAAGGTCATAGGTTAAACTCCTTATTTTAATGAAATTAAGACGTTTTATATTTTTGCATGCACCTTGCATTTGGTGATAGAGCACAAGCGGCCCTTAAAAATGTAATATGATAATTAATGTCAGTCACATTATGTGGATTATAGAATAAAATATAGCTCAAATAGTATTTTCCCTCATCTCCTCTCAATGAACGGTGTTGTGTTTGAAAGTGACCTGTTCTTGCCGCAGCCTGGTGATCTCCTCTTTTTGTTGCTGCTCCTCCTCTCGTCTCTGCTCCTCCTCCATGAGCTCACTAAGAGCCTCCTTCTCGCTGACCAGTCGCTCGTACTCCTGGCGCTCCCGGGCGCGTCGCTCCGTCGACAGCTCAAAGTTCTCCACAGCTGTGGAAGAGTGAGTGACTTCAGAGCAGTGACAGATATCGTCAAGACGACAGGAGCACAGTGAGTTCACAATAGTGAAGGAGACTCGGAGCAGAAGGCTGCAGCTGCTTCACCGTGAGACAATGTTCAATACCCGATCATGTGATCAAATTATAATCAGGCCTTAAGCATGAAGCTGCGATCAACAACAATATTTTCCAATACTGATACAAACTGTTAAAAACTTCAAATTTCGTTTGAACTATAATGTTTCCACTGATCAGATAATAAAACTCACACAGATCAGTTGGAGTAAAAAAACAGGTTGTGTCTTCAGTAAAGAACTGACTCAGCTCCTGTGAGACCATCACTCCACCTGATGGGAACAGAGTCCAGTGGAAACTCTACATGTAGCTTCATCAGGCTCCTGGTGAAGAGGAGAAAACGAAATGTCAGTCCTACCTGCTGCAGCTCGCTCTGGCTTTTTGGGCAGGAAAGGTTCTTTATGAGTGACGGTGTTGGGTCTGGCTTTGAATGTTGCTGCTTCCTCCTGTTGCTTCTGCTCTTCTTTCACCTACAAGGCACAGAGATCGTGTGTGAATGTTGTGAAGAATAAAAGGTGCTTGTGTGCGTTCAGAGGCAGATCCATCATACCATCTGCTCCCAGCGACTGTTCTTCACAGAACCACGTTCATCCAGGAGAAGTCTGAAGGGCTCCGGCTTTGTGGCCTCCAGCTTCTTCTTTTCAGGGAGAAGCACAGACTCAAAGTCTGGCAGCGGCTGGGCCTTGAACTGAGGGACCTGAAACGTTCAGAGGACAGTGATTGAAAACTGGCTCTAAGACATCCAGCATAAAGACACAGCGGCTGAGGAAGTGAGACTCACCTCTTCATTCCTCTTCTCCTCCAGCCTCTTTTCTTTCATTGCCCTCCTCTCTCGCTCCCTCTCGTCAAAGGAGAAAGGACAGACCTCCACATGGTGGTGCTCTGGGAGCCGCGGCTGGAAGGGGAGGCCAAAGTGAGGCACTGGGGGGGGCTTGATTGGTGACGGCTGTTTTACCTACAAGACACAAAAGCAGGTTTAGGTCATTTACAGGGGTCTGAGCAGGGGGAGGAGTTTGTCACAGTTGGTGCTGCAAGCATTGATTAATATCAATTACTCTGATCAGTTTGATTTTAAATTTGCATCTATTAAGAACAAAAAACACTGAAAATATGTTTTAAATGACAGAGCAGAAGGTGATGGCGTTTTGTTCAACCACTTTTAAAGTCAAGTCAGTAAAAGAAAAAAAGCAGCTGGAGAATTCTCCAGTTGGAGAGACCGTTTATTAAATATCTACTTTCACATTTCTGAACCTAAACAGATTCAAACATCTACAATGGACTTGCCAAGTGCTGGGAACTACTCTATGCAGCATATTATCTGCAGACCTGAAGATTACAGTTTGATGCCATGCTTTAGGGTTATAAGTGCTCCTTATTGTGTCAGCGACCCAAGAGGTCATGATGACTGATTGGTTAATCCAAATCAGGTGTAGATTGCATCGCTAATCGTATTGATTGCAAGAGTGAATGCAATATTACAATATATGACATCATTATCTGACGCGTCACATCAAGTCACACTAAAGTGAAACTTAATAAAAATGATTTGCTATGATTCTTTCCCAACAGGTGTTGAAACACTTCATCTTCAAATTGAATACCTACAGAGAAATATTGGACCATCATGCACTGAGCAGTTCTCTCTCTGTCACCCAATTTATTTGACTTAATGTCAATATGTATTTATCCCTCTCTTTTTCTGCACGTGTCCCTGATTCCAGAGCTGCAGGATTCAGACGACAACAATTATTATTATATAAATATCTCACTTACCATTTCCATTATAACAACCAGTCTGATGATTGCACAACTGCTCCTCTTCTCTGTACCCCTCCCTCTTACACCTCTCCCTTTTCTCTGCTCACCCCAACCAGTCGAGGCAGATGGCCGCCCACATTGAGTCTGGTTCTAGAGATTTCTTCCAGTTAACGAGTTTTTTCTTTCCTGTTGCCAAGATGCTGCTCATTGTGGGAACTGTTGGGTTTCTGTATACTTTTTCAGGTATCGACCTTACTATGTAAAGTGCCTTGAGATAATGTATATGATGATTTGGTACTATCAATAAAATGTTATTTAATATTGCCCTTCATTTTAATTTGAGACTTTTTCATGACCTGCAGAAACTCTGTCTGGTTACTTGAGCTAAACTACATTTTATAAACATCTGAACTAGAATTATCTCCCCTCAGACCCACCCAACTGACTACTTCTCCCAACTGCATCTTTGTAGAAAGACCTGGAATAGTGGACACATGCATGCTGAAAAATGTCCTGCCCAACACACATGCACAACATTTGTCCTGGTTATTGTGGATATGTGAAATATTCTTGGTGAATATCCAGTAAAGCGAATAAATGTTAAAGTTGCTTTCCATACAAGACAAACAAATGTGTCCTTACTTCCTCGACCTTGCGATCCACACGAACCCTCTTCTTCAGAGCAAAAGCTGGAGACTCTGGAACAGTTGGATGCAGAACTTTCCTTTCTGGCACTCCCTGTTGACAGAAGGAAATCGACTTTACTATGTTTATTTATGGGAAGAACCTTAAAAGCTTCATGTTGTCAGTACAAGAACCCAGCAAGTTTAATGTGAAGCCTGTATCTGACATTGAAGCGTCAGTAGCAGGTTTCAAACTCACCACGACTCCTTCCAGGATCCTTTTGGGCAGAGGCTGGGATTTAAAGGTATGTGGCCTCTCTTCTTCCTCAGACTTCTTGGAAATCTGTCTCTCCTGGAGCCTTTTTTCAATCTGCAGCTCAAAGCCTTCAGGTACTGTGGGTTCCTTCACGGCTGGCTTCTTCAAATGCTCTGCACCTTCCAGTAGTTTCCTGTTGAGCTCCAGAGCCTTGAATTTAAACCTGGGATTAGAACATAAGATTGATTAATTAATGGCCCATGAAACTCAATGATGCACTTTCCAATTGATAATAAACTTGAAACACCATCAGTGTTAGACATTAAATAAAGCCTGAGCCCGTCAGACACTTTAAGACAGGGTGTCAGCTCAGTATTTGTTGCTTGAACTTTGATAGTTAACATTAGATTGCAGCCACACTCATGTGGTGAAAAGAAAGAGCTTTGTCTTTATCTACCATACCTTGATGTCTTCATCACGCACCGACGAAACAGCGCCTGTGTTTTGATACAAGTTGGGGTTCAGCGTGCATAGTTAGCATCTGAGCAGCAGTGTCAAGTGAAAAGTCTGACAGTGCTTTAAGTGACAAGAGTAGTAAATGCGGGCAGTTGCCAGTAGAGTTGCACCTTGAGTCCAACCACACATTTAAGGCAGCACGACATCGATTTTGAGCCATGTACTGAGTTGATGAGTCTCAGGGTGCGAGCGTGTTAAGCCTGCTCATCCAGTGCAAGCACCTCCAATAGAGCCAGAGACACCAGTTTCCGTGTTAAGCACTTCATGTACTTTAGTTTTCACATTTTGTCCTCACTGCTGCTCTGATGGACTTTTCTCTTTCTGGAACAAGTTGTAGGATTTACACTACCATTCAAAAGTTTGGGGTCACCCAGACAATTTTGTGTTTTCCATGAAAACTCACACTTTTATTTATCAAATGAGTTGCAAAATGAATAGAAAATATAGTCAAGACATTGACAAGGTTAGAAATAATTTTTATTTGAAATATTAATTTTGTTCTTCAAACTTTGCTTTCGTCAAATAATGCTCCATTTGCAGCAATTACAGCATTGCAGACCTTTGGCATTCTAGCTGTTAATTTGTTGAGGTAATCTGTAGAAATTTCCCCCCCACGCTTCCTGAAGCACCTCCCACAAGTTGGATTGGCTTGATGGGCACTTCTTGCGTACCATACAGTCAAGCTGCTCCCACAACAGCTCAATGGGGTTGAGATCTGGTGACTGCGCTGGCCACTCCATTACAGACAGCATACCAGCTGCCTGCTTCTTCCCTAAATAGTTCTTGCATAATTTGGAGGTGTGCTTTGGGTCATTGTCCTGTTGTAGGAGGAAATTGGCTCCAATCAAGCGCTGTCCACAGGGTATGGCATGGCGTTGCACAATGGAGTGATAGCCTTCCTTATTTAAAATCCCTTTTACCTTGTACAAATCTCCCACTTTACCAGCACCAAAGCAGCCCCAGACCATCACATTACCTCCACCATGCTTGACAGATGGCGTCAGGCACTCTTCCAGCATCTTTTCACCTGTTCTGCGTCTCACAAATGTTCTTCTGTGTGATCCAAACACCTCAAACTTTGATTCGTCTGTCCATAACACTTTTTCCAATCTTCCTCTGTCCAATGTCTGTGTTCTTTGCCCATATCAATCTTTTCTTTTTATTGGCCAGTCTCAGATATGGCTTTTCTTTGCCACTCTGCCTAGAAGGCCAGCATCCCGGAGTCGCCTCTTCACTGTAGACGTTGACACTGGCGTTTTCGGGTACCATTTAAAGAAGCTGCCAGTTGAGGACCTGTGAGGCGTCTATTTCTCAAACTAGAGACTCTAATATACTTGTCTTCTTGCTGAGTTGTGCACGGGGCCTCCCACTTCTCTTTCTACTCTGGTTAGAGCCCGTTTGTGCTGTTCTCTGAAGGAGTAGTACACACCGTTGTAGGAAATTTTCAGTTTCTTCGCAGTTTCTCGCATGGAATAGCCTTCATTTCTAAGAACAAGAATAGACTGGCGAGTTTCACATGAAAGTTCTCTTTTCTGGCCATTTTGAGAGTATAATCGAACCCACAAATGTGATGCTCCAGATACTCAACTAGCTCAAAAGAAGGCCAGTTTTATAGCTTCTCTCACCAGCAAAACAGTTTTCAGCTGTGCTAACATAATTGCACAAGGGTTTTCAAGGGTTTCCTAATCATCCATTAGTCTTCTAAGGCGATTAGCAAACACAATGTACCATTAGAACACTGGAGTGATAGTTGCTGGAAATGGGCCTCTATACACCTATGTAGATATTTCATTAAAAACCAGACGTTTCCACCTAGAATAGTCATTTACCACATTAACAATGTATAGAGTGTATTTCTGATTAACTTAATGTTATCTTCATTGAAAAAAAACAGTGCTTTTCTTTGAAAAATAAGGAAATTTCTAAGTGACCCCAAACTTTTGAACGGTAGTGTATGTCAGCAGCTCAAAATGTATTTTATGTTAATGAGTCATTCTGTCACTTTTCTTTTGCACCGTCACAGATATTAATGACATTTTTCATGTTGATTTAGTCACATGAGAAAAATGGAACTTCATGCTTTTCCTAATTAAAAGGAAGATATGGGCTAACAACCCTTGACTTTTTGTGGGGACTCTTAAGTTTGACAGGTCATATCTCCCTTAACAGAAATGGTTCTCATATTGTTATAAAACTCTTTTCTAATTCCATATTCATCTTAACAGTATTCTAGCCCCAACATAAAATTAATACCATTGTTGAATTGCAAAAGATTGAAATGGGCAAATTTTCTAATGTCATCAACACCTGCACAAAGTATTTGGGTCGATGCCGAGACATCATCACTGAGTCCTTGATGCAACAAAAGCAGAGCCATTGATCAGTCCACTGTCATAAGGTTATGTCAGTCCAGGCATCTGTGTCTCAGAGCTATGACAGCAAATAAGATTATAACGATTCATTTACAGCAGGCAACATTTACAGTTCTAACACTGTTTGCTCATAATATATACTGACCATGACCCTCTGGAGGAGGAAGCGGAGGGACTAATAAATTACTGAGCCATGGCGCTTTGATCCATCTAAATTAATTCATCTTTTCATACAGTTCCGACGTTTTTAAAATGCTTTCACAGGTTGCCACGTTTCCTAAGCCATTTTCAGACATAACCTGTGGATATAGTCAGGAGAGATGGGTCCGGACTTTAACCGCAGTTTGCTTTTCACACATGCACAACACAGCGGGAGGTTCACAAGAGCAACAAATCCTTCACATTATTCAGGCGAGAGGTGGTGCGGCCGGGTGCAGCAGACAGGAAGTCATGTTCATTCTGCTGCGGAGATCATATGAATTTCTTGATAACACACAGACACCGGTGTGAGCTCTCATCACCACAAACTCTCTAGACCTTTTCATTGGTGTCTTCTATGTTTATGACACCCCTTTTTCACTGAGGCATATTTGTTTTCTTTTTGTTGTTAGAATCAACATCAAGCAGGGGTTCCCACATCAAATTCACCTCAATTTCCACAGACTTAATATCCGGGGGCCAGGTGGAGAAAGTCTGACATTTGCGTTCAAACATGGCCATCTTCAGGACTAAGTGTGGAGAATCTCTGGAGTTGAATTCATGTCTGAAAAAAGCTCTAGTGTGAGTTCTCGCATTTAGTGCACATTTGGTTGAAGGCTCCAGAAAGCAGGTCTAACCACCAGTTTAAGAAAGTGACAAAGACGTGATGGTGTGCTGAAGAACAGGCTCTTACTTGTGAAGTTGGTCCACCTCTTCAGCCTCCAGCTCAGCACTGCTCTTCACAGTGGTGGGCCGGCTCCTCTGGCGGGTCATCAGGTGTGGGGTATGAGGTTGGGTGAGCTTCAGCTGGTCGCCCTTCACTGGATGTGGCCCTCTCTCTTGACTCTGGCGACTACGCAGATGGTAGCGGTCAGGGGTTCGTTTTTGGTACTGCTCAATCTGCTGAGCCATGGGCACATAGGCTCCTGACCCCTCCACCTTTCTCTTGTTGCCCCTCGACAGGTTGAAGGGTTTGGGTATAGTGGCACCTTTCATGGCCTTTACCTTTAAAAAATAAAAAAGGAACAGAGAATTGTAAGAAAGTTTCTTAATGTCTGTTTTTATAATGTCTCACTTGTTTGTTTTCAAACGATCATATTACTGCTCAATAAAGACATTAGAACTGAACTCTACTTCTATAGAGACCGGATGAGCTGAACACAATTAAGGCAACACAATCAGAGTATATTCAGAATTTGGATCAGGTGGATCAGATGAAGAACTTACCTGGGGAGGAATGTTTGCGAAGCTGACTGATGAAGTCCACTTCTTTATCTGCTGTACTGGATGAAGTAGTCGCCTTAATGCGGTTGTCTGTGGTGAAATTGAATTCTTTAGGCACAGTCATGGACAGGACCACCTTCTTCGGGGGTGGATCTGAAATAACAGTGACACAGATTTCCTTCAAGAAGCAAAGTGAACCTTGATCCCATTTAACAGTCATATTCAAATGGTACCAACTAACAGCTCGTTGTTCAGCACATTGAACTGAATTAACTGCAGCCACACAAAGTCAGTCACTAATATCCACTCACTGCCAGCCAGAGCAGCTTTGTAGCTGGCCTCGTTCTGTCTGCGGTGCAGAGCCACTTCCTTCTGGAGGTTCCTGATGCGCTCCAGCTCCTGTTCTTCAGAGCTGCACAGCCTGTTTAACACATCAGCAAACATCTGTCTCATTTAAAGTCGAATCTCCACTTCTATACATTCAATACTATGAAGATAATTAAGATTGAGAGGAGTTGATCTCATTATACTTTTCTACAGACTTCTGTTTTGGAGTAGACAAAACCATCCAGACAGATTCTGCATGTAGTTAAAGGCAGATTAACATATATATAAGAGTATAAGTCTTCTTACTCTGTCTTCCCAGTTTTGGAAGCTACTGTCCCAGTCTTAGGTGCAGTCCTGGAATTTGTCTGTCCACTTCTGCGGAGGACACTACTGGATTTTCGAGCTGGTCTGGCAACAGGACTCCTAAAACAAACAGCCGCAGTAGAAAACTTGAATGAAACACAACCAAAAAGGGGATACAAAGTGGGGGAGCCGACAAGGCATCACAATCATTTGTAAACATGTAAGAACTATAAGTACTGAATCTATAAACGTCTTGGGATGAAAGGACAATCATGACACTTACGGTTTGGATTTCTTTGATGGTGGTGCAGCCGACTGTGTTGGAGCTGAACCGGTTGTTGTCACTTTATGTTTTGAAATCCTAAAATGAGGAAAAAAATAAAAGATTAAAATTTGAATTACATCAATAGTACAGAGATGCTAACAACTTAATCTCAAGTTCCCCAAACACCTGATTGTGCATTTACTATTTCCTCTGTATGGGACTGAGTGTCAATGCAACTTTAAACAAAGCACAAACAAGCAGAACATGAAACCTTTGGCCTCTGTGCTTGTGCACTTTGTCACATGTTTAATTCAGTCTTGCCATTTGATGCTAATACAAATGTATTATCTGATGCCTCAAGAGCGTGCAAGAATAAAGCTGCAGACTTCAGCAGCAGTTTCATTTGTTGTACTGTGCAGCTTGTGGCAGCACACTTCCATCACACTGTAGTGCATGTGTAGCATCACAAGAACTGCACCTGCTCGGCTGGGCAGGGGGTTGATTCGCCGTCCTCCTCTTTGGTCGGCCATTAGCCCGAGTCGCAGTCTCAGCTCCCCAGGATGTGACAAGGTTTGGAGGTGGAGATGTGGATGTGCCAGGACCTGGAACATTGATCAGTCCACATGGATTCACATTGACCAAGTCATGAGGACACTGAATTACAGAAGACCAGAGGAACGCACACTAGGACCAAGCAATCTTTTAAAACCACCTTAAAGTAGCTTAACAGAAAATAAGGAGTGCATCCTTTGTACTTGGCTATAATGCAAAGTTAACTAACCACTGTCTACATCCGTGTTGACTTGAGGAGTCACGATGACTTTGGGCAGGTTGGGTGAATTGCTTCTCATAAAGGGCCAGTCAGGTCTTAAAGGTGTAGTAAGGCGACCCTCTGCTCCCCCGACCTGTTGTTCTGCAGGTGAGACACAGAGGAAGTAGATGTGAACTCAAACAGGTGTTTTAACCTACATACTGGTTATTCTTTCATACAGACTGTTTGCACCATCAGTTTCAGAGCCTGGGTGCGTGGGAACAAGAGAGAGAAACTGTCTGCACTAAGATTAACTTTAGAGTGTTTGTATTTTAACAACATGTAGAACCAGGGTTGCTCATCAGGACTGGACACAGAGGAAAACAGCGTTCGGCTGGTCAACAAAGGTCCAACAAGTGTTTCCTACCGTCTGAGGAGGTCAATGTTAAAGTGCAGTCCCACTGAGACTCACCGAACCACTGATCATCACCGTCGTTATTCTCCAGCTCCTTCAAGTCGACGACGTGGGACGGAGCATCGAACTCGTATCGGTCAGCGGAGCCACAGTCGCTTTCCGCCATTATTCAACACTAAGCTTTAGAAAACATGAGACATCAAAGTCAGTTTAACGCATCAACATGTGTTTAACCACCAGTTTACACACGATAACCGTCTGAGCTGAGTTAAGAACAGGACCGAAGCGGGACAGATAACAGAGAACCTGGTTTATCTTTAAGAATAAATGATCGGAACGTTCAGTCAGTGAATGTCTCCGGAGACAGTTTCTCCGGGTGAGCTGTAGTCTCCATTGGGTTCCTGTTATGGAGGAAGCGAATGGCTAACGCTAGCTAAGCTTAAACATGAGCTGCTTCAGAAGCGTCAGGTCGTTAAATGAACCAAAGACTCTCACACGTTCAGTATCGATTCAGTCATTTGATCAGAGTTCAGCTTGAATCCTCAGTTTGTGACGTTTCACTCAATATGGAAGAAGCGTTGTAACTTACCGACACTGTTTTCTCTGAGCGTTCAAATTGTGACGTCACCTGACCGCCCTTTCAAATCAACCAATGGCTAACGAGCTTTTCTTCTACTCGCCGCCATCTCTTCTTCTTCCTCTCAATATCGTATTGGTGGACCGCCGCCACCTTCTGGACTGGAGTGTGATTGGAATAATACAATTATAAGTAATAAAATAATTAAAGTATTATACTCTATGTCCTCCCTGCTGATACTGAGGATATTAAATAATTACTGCTTCATTACCAATCACATCTTTACCACTCATAAATGTACTGTTAATTTTAGTGTCACCTAATCTCCTTGTCGGAATTATGTCTAGATAGATAACATTTGATTGATCGACAGACAGGATTTATTGATCTCAAACTGGGGAATTCCTATGCAGCAAGGTATCAGGCACATAACACACTCAGCAACAACTAAAAACACTCTACAAAATATAAAGAATAAAAAATCCTATGTCCAATAAAAAGATGTATCCTTCCCCAGTGAAAAGTTCTCGAGGACTTTGGAGCTGAAGAAGTTAAGATAATAATTAATTCCCACTTCCTCCTAAAATAACAGAGGCTTCAGTCCAGTAAGGATTCAGTCCAGGAAGATTTAACTAACTTCCCTGACAGTCGACAATCACATTTTTTGTTGTTGTTGAAAACAGGGTCTTGTTATTTCTCCTTAACAGTCTGCTGATGTTGGAGAAATTGTGTGTACAGAAATGAAGATATTTCAAAAACCAAAACCAGTTTAATCCACTGGAAGAATGAGCTAATAAAGATTTGATTTAAATAATTTAAACTTGTCAAACACAAGAATGCCCTTAAGCTGCTTTAATTAGTAGATATTATTAAACTAATATGAGCTATCCCTATTTTTTACTTTTCATAATTATTATCCAATATCGATATTTATTTATTTTGTTGGGGTTTGGAGTTTTGTTTCCTTATTTCACATTATTTGTACATGATTCTTTCTTTTTTCGCTCAACCTGAGATGGAATTATTTGATCAAGAAAACATGAATTACATTACATTACATTTCATTTAACTGATGCTTTTATCCAAAGCGACTTCCAATAAGTGCATTCAACCATGAGGGTACAAACCCATAACAACAAGAATCAAGAAAGTATATATATATATAATTTCTTCAAAAAAAGCCAAACTACAATGTGCTATAAGTAAGTGTCATTTAGGTGCTACTAAATTGTTAGTTTAAACTTTTGTGCCTTGTTTGTTTGTTACCTCAGGTCATTCCCTCATTTAGGAACCTTCACTATTAGACTGCACCCATGCTTCTAACAGCAGTTCACAAACCAGTGGGTTGCCAATAGTATTTCATTCAGCTTTTTTGAGATCATGTAGATTAAATCTGCTTTGAAGTTAATTCCTGCATAACATTATAACTACATAAAATTGCATTAAGCAAGAAAACAGACAGATATGGACAGACATATAAATAGAAACCAACAAAGAGAAATGAGGGCTATACTTGTTAAGAAATCAGAGAATGCAGGTATGTGGACATGAAAAACTAGTCTTTATTTGAAATGATTTTCCTGCTCATTGGCACAGGCCGCAGGCCAAGAATCAACACCTGGAACTCAACTCCCTCATTCTGCCAGTGTTTGACAGAGTAGCAGCAAGCTAGCCATACAGTAATTCACACATTGCATACATATTTAAAACCAAACTGACACAGGACATCATTCACATCTTTTCCTATGTACTCTATTATATACACCAAAAGCCCCGACTGAAAGTTAGTGTTTCCTTGCTTTGTCCCTTTTCTTCTTTTCTTCGTATTCTAGGATCTTTTTGTGGAATATTCCTGCAGGACAGAGGACAAAAGCATGAATTAGTGCACCGGGGGAAAAAGTGTTCAACAGCAGATATTTTTCAAGTTCTTCTTATCAGCTGGCTGTGATTTGGATTCAAGAAAAATGTAATATTGCGCAGGAAAGTAACTTAAACGCACATAATTAAAGGTAATTCTATAGATGAATGGTGAGACACTTAAGATAAAATACGCTATGATAACTAAGTGTCAAAGAAGAGTAAAAAGTTGAGTAAAAGTAAAAAAAAGACCTAGGTTGAAGTAAAAGAAGTGAAGTGTGTGATTAAAAAGGTGAAGTGAGTCTTTTTCGGACCACTGTTTTCCTCCTAAGGGGGACGGACATGTCCCTGGGGGCAGTCACACTGTGGTCATCCCTTTTGGAGAAGGAGTGAATTTGCATTGTTTAATTGTGTCACCTAATGTCTAAAGGGTGAGGTCGCATTCTATCTCCACCATGAACCAATTAACATTCATTGTGTATAAAATCAAACAATAAAGCAATATAAGGCAGAAGGGGAATTAGACAAATGTGTGTTGTAGGAAATCATTGATGGAACGATATACAACAACATTAGAAGTAATTTTGATAATAGTATTATGAACTATTATAACATTAATAAATATTACTAACATTCATAAATGCATGCAGCTATATGGCAAGGGAAATAAAACATAACATTCCTAGCTGCAGTGTGTTTATTTGGTAAATGTGTAGATGTATGTTAGAATATCTCAGACTTCTAAATTCTCAAATTAGCTTTCATTAAATATGAATGGCGTAGGAATTTTAATCAATTTACCTGAAATCAATTAGAAATCTCTATTAAACAAATCACATCATTGCACTAGTTAAGTTGACCTGACTTATAACTTACAGGTAATGACCGACTGTTAAATATTGTCGCCCATGTTTAGGTGTGGAGAGTGACAGAGTATGCAGTTCAAAAGAGAAATGCTGTTTTGTAACCATGTGAGGCAGCTGGATTCAACACAAGCCAGAATCCATCTTTCCAGACTCAAGGCTGCGGTTCTTTCTCTCATAGGAGAACTTGTCTGTCACCCTTTAGTCTGTGTACCTGTCACTTGGAATCTGTTGCATCTGAGAGAGACGTCCGTGCGTGTGCATGGGCACTCCCAAACCTGCCACAGATTCTGTTGCATAATTATTGATTATATTGCATATTTAATAAAAAAAGGAACTCTTTGAGCTGCAGTGTGAATGTGATGTGAGTTCACTGAAGTCCGCTTCTCACATAGATATCAAACTGCAGTCCCACAAGGAATCTGGCTGTCTGGTCCGTCTCATTCTCACTGTGAAGTTCCCCCCGTGTGGGATCAATAAAGTTTTATCTTATGGTAAATGGTCTGTATTTATATAGCGCTTTTCTAGTCTTGATGACCACTCAACGCCCTTAACAGTACAGTTTTGCCATTCACCCATTCATGCAGTGCATCTATGGATAGCACTTTTTTCAATGAGGGGCCATTCGGGGTTCAGCAACTTGCCCAAGGACACTTCGGATCGAACCGTCCACCTTCAGGTTGGAGGATGACCGATCTACCCCTCAGCCACAGGCTTATCTTTAACTTGGCTCATTTGTGTGTGATGTCTTCACAGTCCTCACCTTGCTGCGGCCCAGGCTGCTGCTGCTCCACCTCCTGGATAAACAGGTCGAACATCTGTGTCTGGAGGAACTTCTTGACAAAGTGTCGAGTGGTCTTGGGCTCAATGGCCTTGTAGAAGCTTCTCTTTTCAAACACTCCCTGTGCCCCGTGACGGTATTTCACATATGAGGCGTAATGGCCGACTGTTTTCACAAAGAAATGCAGGAAGGCTTCCGACACCACTCGGTTCAGCTCCTCCACCGCTGAGAGAAAGAACAGAAAACATTTGTGATGATGGAGCTATGTTTCTCCTCGTCACTGTCTCTTTTTGTGTTTACTCACTTGATGCTTCTTGTCTTTTACTTAGTGCCTCTAGTATTTCTGTTTGGAGCTTTGGGGGCAGAATAGAGGCTTCATCCCCAGTCTGGTAAAGGAGGGTTTTACAATGTTACACTTCAAGAAATCAAATTTTAAGATTTAACGTTATTTGAGTTACTCAACCACAAATTATACATTTGCATACAGTTATGTTCACAGGTAATATTTTTTCTCTCTCACACACACACACACACGTGGCCATGCAGGTTCCCACTCCTTCTATTAGTAGATGGTTAATATGTTCTTTCTTTTGAATCTGGCAGAGAGGACGAGAAATTAAAGAAGAGATTCTGTCTCTTTTCTTGATCAAGTGTGGGCAGCAGCCCAAGTGTCCCCTCTGCTTTTTGTCTATTACATGTTGGCTCGCGGAACACACACACACACACACACACACACACACACACACACACACACACACACACACACACACACACACACACACACACACACACACACACACACACACACACACACACACACTTTCTTGGTTGCTGTTCTCCGACATTGTCCTCGCTATATTCAAGTAATATTTCATTAATGGTTTCCATTAATGAAATATTGGTGCTTTCTTATTTTTTAAGATCGGCAATATGAGCTTATAAAAAAAAAAAAAAAAATTTATAATAGTTTGCCATCCTGTTGGGTATCTAACATATCCAACATTTTGAAATAGATAAATCCATGGTATAAATATATAAATTTACATTTACAAATTCTTTGCAATCTATCCCTCCATGTCTTCCCAAGTCTTTTTGAATGTATAAGAGAGTGGCACTGAGGGCAGCATTTTTAACTTAGAATTATTCCAAATACTTATTTGGTTGGGATAGTATTTTTTTTTCACAGCATTTAATTTACTACTAATTACAACATTTACTGATTTACCTTTTTGCTTGGAAAAAAGAGCTAGTAGAAAGCTATTAGGCTGCAGCTAATTGATTTTCCATCTGTATCCATTGTTCCTCATTTGCATTGTAAATGATTGAAACATTTGAGTTAAACTGTAAAACTCCAGGTTGAAGAGGTTTAAGCCTCCCTCCTTTTGAGGGTAATGTAATAGTTTCCTCTTTAATCTGTGAGCTTTGTTACACCAGATAAATTAGGAAAGGAGTGAGTTCATTTGTTTAAAGAAAGGGTTTGGTGAGGCAATAGATATAGCTGGAATAAACCTTTTAAATGAATCCTTAAGGTAAACTTTTTTCAGCAAATGGTTCAATTTCCAATGCAAACAAGGAACGTGATAAAGGGCATCCTTGAGCTGTACCTCTAGTTTAGACCATTCAAGTCAGTCGAAAGCCTTTTCTGCATCAACTGCCATTAGTGTTATTTACACAAATTTTAACTAATATTCAACGAAAAGATTCAATACAGTTTAGTTAACAAAGCACTCACCAAAAAAAGGAAGGTCTTCTTTTTATCCTCAGACAAGTCGACCATCAGCTGTGTCACAGAAGAGGAACGGGACAGAATGAGGACGTCGCTCTTGAATTCACAAGTAATGCCACTCCTGCCTTTGTACAGTTTAAGTAATGGTAACTCACATCACTCTGGTCGATGGCCTGGTCCAGCAGGCGCTTCTGGACTCCCAGCAGATAGGGGGTGGGTGCCATCACTACATCAATCAGGATCTCAGGAACAATGGAGATCAAGGTGTGCTGCCAGGTGAAGGGGTAAAGGAGCGCTGCTACTGCATGAATGACTTGGGATAATGTGCTGCAGAGAGATGAGAGTCAACATCAGAGCTGATTATGAGCAAATAGACTGGATTTGATGAACCAATCTGATTGATAGTAAAAATTTCAATATTTCCTAAGGTTTCAGCTGCAGAGTTTAGGCTTTCTATGAGGTGCATAGGTTTTATATCAAAATCAAAATTCAAACAAATTAATTTTCTGCAGACCAATAGATTGGGAGTCTCTGATTCCATTTCCAAGTATTTTGGGAACTTTCTTAGATGATATACTTTGATGACACCAACACTGATTCGATCCATAAAAAGGTTTTCTTAAAGGTTCAGTGTGTAGGATTTGGTGAAATCTAGGGGTGAAGTTACATGTTGCAGCTGAATACCCCTCCCCTCCCCCCTTCCAAACAAAAAGAGAACCTGTGGTAACCTTCAGTTGTCATAAAAACTCAAAAGGTGTTTAGTTTGTCCAGTCTGGGCTACTGTAAAAAACATGGTGGCCTCCGTAGAGAGGACCCGCTCCTGATATAAAGTAATTAAATACAAAGGGCCCGTTCTAGGGTAAAGAAAACAACTATTTGTACAGTTTAGTTGATTATACTTATATATCAATAGGATTATTTTATATTAAATTTCAGCCAATAGATCCCTTTCACCTAAATCATACACACTGGACCTTTAAAGACGCTGTTAAAGAAACAAAAGGTGTTCATGTTGAAAAGCATGTTCCACACTTCTTTTGTTTAGTAGGCGAGTGTCCAGGTAAGTATGTAATACCCCAGTTCATCCGCGATGAAAATGATCCGTCTCTCCAGGACAGCGGCAGCGAACACCAGTAACACCTCATCATCTGTCAGGCAGTCGAAAAGTGTGGCAAAGTTGACATGTTCCAGCCATGAATCCAGTGGACGCGTCAGACTGATGATCTGATGGAGAGTGAAAACTGTCACAAATACGTCAACAGTGGTAGCAGCAGTCTTTTCAGACTGTTACTGCACCTCGGTCTAAAGTCACTATAGCCTTGTTGAGATAAAGTGATAAATGTTGGTTAGTTTCAGTGCTTTT
Source organism: Hippoglossus stenolepis (assembly GCF_022539355.2). Lineage (NCBI taxonomy): Eukaryota > Metazoa > Chordata > Actinopteri > Pleuronectiformes > Pleuronectidae > Hippoglossus > Hippoglossus stenolepis. The sequence continues at coordinate 26,502,099 of NC_061488.1, forward strand.
CAGGATTTATTACATCCACTTTACGTGAATGTACTGTACATGATGACAGCAGCAGCATCACTGCCATCATGAACCAGAGGCTTTGTTCAGAAGAACTGGTATTTACATCTGTCCTGACAGATCTGACCACAAGTGGTCAGTGTTCAGCACGTGTGTTCATGTCTGGCATTAACATACATCCTGTCTCCTGTGACCACTTGTGATCAGATCTCACTTCCCTGCTCTATAAGCACAAAAATGGTAGTTTTTAATGCTAAAATAAAACCCAACATGTGTGTTTGCAAATATCAGATTTTACAAATGTGTTCCACCCAATGAAAGTTGGCTACAGGAGTTTTATTGTAATGTCCACTGTCAGGTATATAAAAGAAATAAAGGAGACTGTATGGATCAGGATGAAAGACCCTTACTGGGCCCCAGGATGTTAGGGACACACACCCAGGTCTGATCCGCCTCTGGTGGGCCTGCCTCAGCAAAGGGGGCCTTGTGATTAAAAAGAGGAAACGCCCAATGATGCTTAGGTACACAACTCATGATACTCTCCTAACATCCACTGGTAGTCACTTATATCTGCTGGTGATCACTAACATCTGCTCGTGGTTGGTAGCTTAACACTAAACTAATGCGGAAGACCTTCAAACGTACAAGGGGTATTCACCATCTTGTCCTATGCTCTAAAACACTGTCACTATGTGTGTGTGTGTGTGTGTGTGTGTGTGTGTGTGTGTGTGTGTGTGTGTGTGTGTGTGTGTGTGTGTGTGTGTGTGTGTGTGTGGGAATGAGCGAGTGAGAGAAAGAGAGGTAGAAAGCAAGCAGAGTCAGGAGGGACTGAATGAATCTTGTGTAGTTGTGAGAAAAGATTTTACCAATTTGTGGCCTAGAACGCATTTCTGTTAATACAGCAAAAAGAATGTGGCCACATTTGTCCCACACCACTGTGGCTTGAGTGATCTCAAGATACATTCCGGATAAAATTTGGTGTGTTCACTCCGGTAATTAGCACTGACCACTTATGATCGGTTCACTCAGGACGAATGCTACCAGGTGTGAAGGGTGTCAGAGTCTTTACGGCGTCAGGGAACCATTTATCTGTCCCTCTTTGAGTCTGAGGGCTGGTCACAGTAGAACTGAACTGCAGCAGAAATTATGGCAACAGTGAATACTTGAGATGACACAGATGCTGAGACATGGTATGTGGCCTGATGGGAGAAGTGTTAGGTTTCTGCTGTGAGCTACAGGTTGGGTAATGCAGGACAGGTTCAGACACAACCTTACACTGACACACCCACCTGGAGGATCTCATGTGACACTGGGTTTCACTGTGTGTGTGGGTTTGTGGGAGTGTTTTTTTATCCTCTACATTCCCAACCTTCAAAGACATAGAAGAGAATCAGTAACCACACAACTGCCTCTGCACTCATGATGATCAGTATCAGAGCAAGGGACTGTCTCTCTGTCCACACAGCTCTTTGGAACCTGTCTTTAGAACCTTCTATCCATTGGCCCAATGTTTTCCTCTTGTGTCACTGAATGTAGTCATACTACTTTAATGCAGCTTGGCTGAAGTCCCAGTCAGCCAGCAAGAAAACACTTGCACTCCTCACTGAAGCCTGCCTGAAATCTCTGATATATATGTTTACTGTCTTTTCACTGTCCATAGTCCTTACAGTTGAGTCAGTCAATAGGCGGTGAAATTATAAGGATTTGTGCGATTCTCTGCAACCTGACTTGTAACCAGGGATGGGCAGTATTTATGATACGTGAAATGATTCATATTTTTTATCAAAATACTTAAGTGTTTTGTATTTTTGTAGTTTAGTTGCGGTTTAAAATACTTTCTGTGAGTTGTCTACGTGATGACTAAAAAAACTGAAAATCGATACATGATGCCTCTGATTGGTGTCTACTCAGTAATTTGCCCAGGCTTGTTGATATCACAACATTTAGGTTCAGAAAATTGATGATCCAGCACAAAGCGAGAACCAAAAAAGAAGCACAAGGTGAGAAATGTGTTGGTGGCCAGATCTCCATGGATTGTTAGCATAAATTGTGACAAATCTTAACAGTTCCTGTTAGGTGTTGGTGTTGTTGTTGTATCCTAGGCTAAATCAAATTTACGGAGTGTCCTAGCTAACTATTTAACCCAAGCAACGTTAGCAGACCTTAATGTTAGCTTTCAGCCTATGTTAAAATTTCATGAGTTGTGCACGGGGAAAGAAAAAACTATAAAGCGTTTCAGGGTTGTTGTTTAACATTACTTTATAATGCCACAAGATGTTTTAACTTAGTAAAACCACATGTTTTTTGTGCCTTATTGTCATTAACAACGTTGTGCTGCAGAGCCATGAAGGAACAGTTAGTTCTCTCATCCACCACTGGCGTTTGTTGTACCTCATAACTTCTCTAAGTCCAACTGTGTTACTTAGTGGGGGGTATTTTGTGTTTAAGGAGAATAACTCTGTGCTATTGCGTGGGCAGTTGAATGATTGATTAATGAATTACTTAGACACTAGTTGCTATGGCTAAATGTGCGATCAGGTGTCTGCAAATGAATGACTTGTTTGTCATTGTCGTCAGTGTTGCTGCAGCAAAGTAGCCCCTTCATTACTGTAGGTCTGTTGACTGGTTGCAGACATAAAAAAAAATGTTTTCACACCCCACACATGGGACATGTTGACAATACAGATGTTTATTTTGATACATGGCGTCGCTGCTGTATTTTGTAGTTTATTTTGATACACTTACAATAAGGGTATTTGATATTTTATTTTTAAATACATTTGGATGTGTCTTTGCACATTCCTGCTTGTAATCTGGATCCCAGCAGTACAGGATTTTAGTTTTGATCATTTTGATCTTGGCACCCTGAGTGTGATGTCACAGGAAAATAACAACTGCATGAATTTGATTCCAAAGCTGCCTTCAGACGTCCAGTGAGCTTCAGACAATCTCCTGACATTCTCCGATAGGGTCTGTATCTGAGAACGCAAATGTCTGACCAGCCTCCATACTCTCTTCTGCCAGCCCTCTAGTAAAAACTCTGGATAATGTCAGAATGAGCCCATGTGAGAACAAAGCAGGAGATCCGTAGGCTACGGCGTAGCTTGGACGCAGAACCATGAATTGGGCTTAATATGTGACGTCCTGCCTGCAGCACCACCCCTCACATGAGCGCTCCACAGATTTCTGTGTTGTCAAAACGTCTCAACGGAGAATGTGAAAGGCAAACTCCAGAGAAAGTCGGACCTCAATTCTGTGGACATCCTCCAGAGTTCATGTCTGAAAACGGCTTTAGTTTGTCAATAAAAAGGTATTGACTTTTTAATTAACATTGGGCTAACTGATAAAACTACAGACAAACTGTTAATTCCTGATAAGATGCTACCAAGACGAGAAGAGAAACGACTATGTGGATCTGCATAGTCTACTGTGTCAATAAAGGAAAAACACTATTGATACAAGCATCGTTAAACTTTATGTGGACTGTTGTGAACAGAAGGAGGGGTTTAGGTCTGACCTCAGTGCCCGACTCAGGAATGAAGCTCTTAATCTCCACAGTGTTTCCCGGAGCTGGGAATGGGGCCTCCCGCAGCTTCTGCATGAATGGATAGATCATAGCCATGGAGATCTGCCGCCGCTTCTCCACCTCGTCAAATATCTGGACACAGACAGGAGAACGCACAGTAATGGGGCATTAACAAAATATCTCCACTTACTAATTAGACCAAATGAAACAAGAACATAGTGGGATAATGTGATTCTTTTCTTTTATTGGATAGTAGGCAGTGTTAAAGTCAGCAAATTTATTTCCACACCACTAGTACCATTAGTACAGTCATTGCATACTAATCAATCAGCTGAAAACACTTTCAGTCTAATAGCTTCCGGGTTTACTGCAGTGTTACACAATTACAATCAAATAACAGGAAGTGGATGATAAAGATATTTCTAAGTTTCATTCCCATTTAGAAAGGGTCCTCCTTTGACCACTGTTTTAAAGATAAAGAGCTGTAGTTCCAAGCAGGACATGTTTTATTGTGAAGTCTGACCTTTAAACACAGTGGAAACCTCAAAATCAAGCAGAACTTTAGTACTACAATACTGAGACTGTAGACGAGGACAACAGGTAAACATTTTGGAAAAAATATAGTGCTGTGCTAAAGTTTTCAGCACTTATGATTCTTAGATTGTGACTCATCATGTGTCTGACTGAAACTGGTCCCAGATTCCTTCTGCAGCTCGACGATGAGCCCTAACACTAAAGAGACATGGAGAACAAGGAGTCGAGCAGCAGATGGTCTGGTCCCCCCCAGGGAGCTGATCTCAGCATCCTGGAGTCAGTGTGTGATCACACGAAGACACAAACACTGAGGCCTGTACACACCTGGCATTAACATCTGGCCTCACATGCGTCTTGTGATCAGATCTCAGATCAGATCTCACTTCCCCCCTCTATACGAAGAAACGCGTACGTCATTTCTGTTCATGAATATCAAGGTCTGTTATTTTCACCCAGTCTGAGTACATGAGAGGGTCCGATGTCACTCTGTTTGTGTGTGTGTCGGCACGAGCGAGCGAAAGAGAGATAGAGAGACGAGTCAGGAGAGTCTGAATGAATCTTGTGTGAAGAAAGAGTTGACCAATTTAAGGAAAGTATCGATCATTATATGGTGATCAGTGTTGATATTGTGGCGGATGTTACAAACAAATCAACGAGAAGAGAATGAATACGTTTGATTTATAGTATATATAGTATATATATATATATATATATATAGTGAAACTGCAGCGGGTCAGAGGACGTCAACTGAGGTCCTTCACATGTGGCCCAGGACACATTCACATTCCCACTGCTGAAAGAATGTGGAAACATGTGGCCCAGATCACCTCCCAATCTGATCAGATCTATGTCGGATTGGAGTGCATTCCCACCTGTATTTAGAGCTGTCCACTTGAGATCAGATCACAAAAACCACATGTTCATACCAGTTGTGACAGACTGAATCCACTGACTAACTGTGGAAACTCCTCCAAGATGCTCTGAACAAACCACCTGACAACTGAACCTTACACACTGTGCAGGTGAACAGAGAACTGCTGCTGCTTTAAAGGCAGAGTGGTCACAGCAAATATGAAACAGGTTCTTTCTGTTTACTGGAGTTATTTGTGGTATTATTACTATTATTATTTTTAAATGATTTCTTTATTATTATTATTATTTTAGACAGCATCTTCATCTTATTTTCAGTGCCCAAAACATTTGCTCCGCACTGCTAAATTACATTTAACTTAAAGTTGCTGACTGTTTCTTAAGGAAAAATATTTCCAATTCCGGGAGGCAGAGAGATTTAAGTGAGCCTGACGCACGTCAATATGGAGCACTTGATTTGGTACCACAAGGTGACATTTTTAAATCTCTTGTTTTGTCCAACCAAAATATTCAGTTTAATCCCACACGAGACGAAGAGAATCGGAAAATTGTGTGGGTAAGGAGGTGGTTCAGTTCAGCATCTCCAGCTAAGCCAGGGGGTGAATAGTGCTGCCGATTGCTGTTAGCTGATTACTCCCCTGTTTAAAGGAGGCAGCATGTGAGAGCTGACACTGACACAGAGAGACACACGCTCTGTAAGTGCAGATCCAAAGAGATTAACGTGAGAAACAAGAATTTATGAAAAGAACTGTGCCCCAGAACAGCCGGGCAGCAAGGTGCGAGGTGGCGTTGTGTTTTTGTGCTGTGTTCTACACATCTGGTGTTACACGTTATAAATGAGAAACTGGAGAAACCAAACGTGCGGTAATTTTGCTTGAAAGTTTTTAATTATTAGAGATTGATATATATAGATTAGATTGTTATATTAATTTAGTCAACCTGTCAATAGCATATGGAAGTTGATCATGTGTAGCAGTGTAAACACACAATGTTTGTCTTTGTGTTTGAGACCCTGTTAAAGGTCAGACTTACAGTTAACTGGGCCAGATTAATAAATGGAAAAACACTCACTAATTTCCTCTTTTACAAATGTTAAAAGTTGAGCTCACCTTGGAAAAGAGGCCGAAACAAGCCAGACTGCTAATGATGCAGTACGCCTCCGGGGGACGAGCTCCTTTCCCTCCGGGCTTCAGGTTGTCAAGTGAAAATAGAGAATACTTCATGAGCAATACGTGAGTTCAAAATTATGACACACAGTGAGACCGTTTCAGAAAAGACACTGACCAATAACCTCCTGCAGTATCCATTTCTTCTGCTGCCATCAACCTCAGTCAGAACAAAGGAGAAGGTCTCACTACAGACAGAAGAGGAAAACTCACAACCAGAGCTTTACACGACATTTCACATTGTATGAAAGTTAGGACAAATTTAATATTTTGCTGAATACTTTTTGTGAGTGAGAAAAAGTTAAAGAAAAGGCTCAGCAGCAAACAGACATCCATGTTCTGCTGTTACCTTGTATTTCCTAAACTTCGAATAGATCCTCAATGATGGCGTGAGCAAAGGTCTGATCAATTATATTTGTAAAACAGTGAGAACTTCATTAACTCATCAGGCTGCATTTGACTTATTAGCACATGTAGTGCAGCTCAGCTGTTGATAAATGATACATCCACATTACTCCGTTTTCATTTGAAAACACATTACAACTGTTTACATGTGTAGGAGATGAGCTATTATTCCAGCAATCTGTGAAAAATCTGCAATCAACAACCAAATACTTCCTGTGTGCACCGGCACATGCATGTCCAGTGTCCCTGAGTTGTCATGTGACATTTCAGGCGTGTAAGTATGGACAGGGATTAAAACTGTTAAAGAGCCAAACGCTTGTGTGAACAGAGGTCGTTTTAGTTAGAAAACACTGTTTTTAAACAGAAAGTAGCAGTATGGAGGTAGCCAAAGTCTCTGACTCTCGTGGCAACACTCAGCCAACATGAGCTCTTATAATAAACTGACTGCAGCTCTGAGATTAAAGCTGACAGATGCCTACACAGGCAAAGGGAGCTGTAGTCAAAGTGCTTCCAGCAATAGGTTTCCACTGTCACACATGTCATGAAGAAATGACAGATCCTTTGCATTCTGACATGAGTCATGAGAACAAAATCTTTGCTTTGACCTCATCAGAGAAGTGAGCTTCTGAAGTCTCCAAAGACACATCTGGATAGGACAGAGTGGAAATAAGTGCTGTGGATAGATGATGCCATAAAATCTCTAAAGATGTATTTGGAGCAACTTTTGATGAGACAAACAATTTAGCCATTTGCCAAAATGTTGTGCTGTGGAGCTGTGAAGCAGCCAGTGGGATGGGAAACATTGCACCGGTAGATTCAATTAAAAAAAATCAGTAGGTTAAAACAGTGAAGGTGAAAAGAGGCCTCAGTCCCCTGAGCTGAACGTCACTGTGGGTAGATCTTAAACAACCTAAAAATATCTTGGAGCCTAAAGTGATCTGCAGGGAGAACATTCTTCAGTCAACAAGAGAAAGACTCTGCTACAGAAAGTGTTTGCGAAGGGTGATTCTATCCAGACATTTGGCACAATCACTTTTTCTTTTTTTTAGATTTGAGTATGTGAAATAAAAAGAGAGTATTAACATTTAAAGAAGAAAGACTCAGATTGACCTCTTTTCACTCATGGATCTTTTATGAACTTTAGTGTAGAGTGAAGCAAGAACACAGGAATTAAGGTTGTCAGAGTGATTAAGGAGCCGACAAACCTGTGGTATTCTGTTAAAGGAGCCCAGCTGATGCCTTCTGGGAAACAAAACAATGTGATTGCCTTTAGCGTCTTCTCTTCATCCTCCTTCTGGGATCTGGCCATCCCATCCCTCTGAAAACACACAGTAGATAATATCAACATATCTTGATTTGGTTTGCGTGCTTCATATTGGTAATTTAACACATCCTCTTGAACAAAGTGTTAACATTGATAAGCTGGGAATTTAATGATTTGGGGACTGAGTTATGACAGAAGAAGGGGCCGACTACAGCTACATCCACACTACCACATCAATTCTGCTCCAGATACGCCCGGTGTCCGCACTACTCTGGAGTTTCAGAGCCGCTTAAACAGAGAAGTTTGGAAATGCTGCTGGACCCGTTTCAGTATGAAAACTTTAGGACAGTGTTTAGGTCTGGTCGGGCAGCAACAGGGATGTTTGGAAACTGTGATGTAAACACTCACAGCCGCTTGCTGGTCTTTACGGTTATGACGTAGCCTTTGCTGATTCATCAGGCTCCTATCACCTGACCCCCTCCCAGAAGAAAACAACTGGCATTGGCTTCAACTACCAGTGTAGAGCACAACATGGATAATCAGTTACAAGCATTGCTGACCCTGTGTTCTTTGCTAACAGCATTTTACAATGATACACCTGATTACACACGTAGGAGCCAAGCTATTATTCCAGCAATCTGCAACAATTCCCGTGTCCAGCTGGTCCTGAGTGGGACGCCTTCCTGTTCACCAGCACACGCATGCCCAGTCTATGGGAGTTGTCACGTTTTCAGGCGTGCTAGTATAGACGGGGATTCAAACTGATACAGTGCCAAAACGCTTGTGTGCACAGAGACCGTTGTAGTTTGAAAATGCCTTTTCAAACTAAAATGTATTAGTATGGATGTAGCCTATGCCCCCACTTTTTAAACTCTGTGTCCTGCAATCCTAATATCAGAATCTTTTACTTGTTGCTCGGGTTCATGTTTTGGAAACAGCAGCAGGTTAAGTTTCCACACAGGTCATTATGACCTTGCTACAGCAACAGAACTGGCCCCTGTGCAGTTAATATAGTTATGGCATTTGTGTTACAAATGTTACATCAATAGAAACAGGGGACCTTCTTAGAGCCAGAGAAAAATCAATAAGTTATTTTACTTTGAGCTTTTTTTAATTGTTGTATTTCTTACCACCAACTGTGGATAATATACTACGTTGGACAGACCACACAACTTTGCCTTGGATCGTGTATTACTGTGATCTGTCTCACTCACCAACACATCAGGTGTACTTTCTCAGGCTGATCTCTTGTGTCTACATGGTGTGACAGTGACAAACTGACCTTTGGAAACTGGTAGGTGATCTGAGGCTCATAGTTGCTTCCATCCTTGTTCTTCTTGAGGCTGACAACCACCAGATACTCAAAGAAGTACTGACCACTTAAGTAGCGGTGCTGCCTGGATGTGTTGGGTTCCACTGTTTGGCCGAGTGGCTCTGCAGGCTCCTGGTCTTTCGATCCTTCACAGAGTGCAGAAATACATTGTGCAGGGTTACTGCTGTAGTCCAAACAGAAATGTCCACAGGCCTCTTTCTCAAACTACCCATCTGTCCTGTTGACTGCACTCTACTGCTCTGCTCAGAAACCATCCGTCACCCCCACATCAACAGCCCAGTTCACCCTGTCTCCCTCACAGTCCGCCAGCCTGCTCATGTGTTCTCTGCTGCATTCCTCCCTTTTTGTTCAGAACAAAAGGACACCAGCAAGGAGGGTTTTTTTCTAAGGTCAGCAGGCTCCTTTTCCTGCATTTACTAGTCTGCTCTATTTTTCATGAAATGAGAAAGGAAGAACTGTCCATAAAAACTGTCCGATTCCTTTGAGCCTCTGAATTATAGGGTTATGTAGAAATGACTTGTTTATACAATTTTTTTCTTAATACCCTTGAATTAAAGCTGAAAGTCTGCATTTCACTTACATCTTGATGTTTCATACTCATTGTGGAGGTGTAAAGACAAAATTTAAAAAAATTGTGTCACTGTACAAACACGTGTGGACATGTGCGTTTTTTCTTTAGATTATTTCTTCAAATTGTAGAAAAGTGGAGAAACTTGTGTATCATGAGTTGCACTGTTGTCACTGTGGAGACAACTATCATTGGATAACTCGGTACCTGATGATTTTCAGATAAGTGCTACACTTACATTTTTTATTTCTGAGCAGATTCATGGGCATTTATCCATTAGCTATATGACTATATCTTCAGAAAGTGTAAGTCACACTCAGTTACAGGAGTGTAACTTTTGATCAGCCATCGGGTGCTGGAGGTCAGAACCCATGAGTACTGCTGCAGCTCCAGCTGCTGACTGTGTTGATAAGCAGCCAAATAAGTGGGTAAAAACTCACGATAGGAATAGAGAATAGAGCACAGAGAATAGAGTATTGAGTAAAAAATTATGTATAAAGTGTACTGTAAGTGAAAATATCACTTACAGCAGTAAATACAGAACCACTGACTAATAGAAATAACAATAGAAATGAAAAAATAAGTCAGTTACTTGAGTCAGTAAACTAAAACAAAACTAAAGTGGTACTAAGTAATCATGATAATAGGAGTAAGTAATAAGGAATATTGCATGTGATAACATAACAACAACAAAAAACTGTTTGCAGATCTTCATGCACTGCAATGCACTTGCATACACTGTCCTTTTTACCTCAGGCAATATACAACAGCAGGTCCTGTTCAGTCTCTGTTCCACCAGTCAGTGTAATGCCTAATAACACTTTGACCACATGTTCCTGAATCATGTCGCTGCAACAGAACACTCACTGTCTTTTCTGCCTCTGCGGAAGGAGGACCACATGGCACTAAACCTCTTGAGGGCCCCTTGTCGTCCACCTTCATCTTCACCTGATGGGATGGGACCTGATGGAGAAACAAAAGCTGCTCATCACTGACACTGTCACACAATCACACAACAACATTACCCCCCCGCTCCTCTTTTTAACTTTATCGTTAAAACTATATTTAACAGAATAGACAATGCAGAAAAGAAGTTTTGGAATTTTGGTTTACATTTTAGATGAAAAGCATGTATATTAATTTCCTAATTCAAGTTCTATATTTTTGGTAGAATTTGTGTTTTGTTTTTTTATTCATTGTTATTTATAAATAAGTTTAGGTTAAGGTTAAACTAAAATATCGAGGCTCAATTATATATCTTTGTCATAAATATTTAATAACATCATCTTTTTTTGTTTGTTAACATGTCAGTATCTATATCGTTGGGCTCTATAAATAATACACACTTGATAATATGTTTATAATTAAGAATCTTTTGAGTAATTTCTTTCCATCATGATGCAGTAAACATCTGGCCCACTCATTGATTGATCATTGAGCTGAAAGATTTATATGTGTGTGTGTGTCAAATATTGGTTGTATGCAAGAGATGCAGATGTGACACCATAGCAGATCGAAATAATTTTACTTTTAATTCAATACTGCTACTGATAATATTTTAATACATCCACAGGAAAACAACCCTGTGTTAGCATTTGAGTAATTTATTTTACCACAAATGACAAGTTAAGATGAAATTGACTCATAGCATTATTAATTATATCATATCTATAGAATGTTTAAAAAATAATATATCGTCAATCTGCCGCACAATAATGTGATATCATGACAGTCCTATTATCAGTTATGAAACCTTATTTTGACTATGCTAGGTAACATGAAAAGAGAGACTTTTATATTGTCAGTCAAAAGTGAAATGTATCATGAAGAAACAGCCTTATTGGACTTAAGCGACTGTTCTTACCGTGGTTTCCAGCGACATCAGAGATGATGTTCCCTATGGGCTGTTCACCTACACAAGACAGAGGTTTGGTCAATATAATGCAACTCAGGAACAGTCCTGATTCAGTGACAGGGACTGTCCAATGGCTGCCATTCTGCTGGCATTATGCTACACTGTGGGAAAATATTATATTATTAAACCTGAGGTAAAAAATCATCTAAACTCAAATCCAGCACCCAGTAGAGCTCATACCTCCAGCCGTGCACTTAAATTCCATACCAAATCCATCATGTTCATTCGGACATGGTTCTATAACTTTTGAGCATACATTTAAGCAGTTGATGCCATACCGAATCCACATTATCTCGGCTACACATTAGTGGTAGTTACAGGATTGGAACATTATTTGTTAGCATACATTGGCTGAAAAATCCCTACATACTATGAAAGCCCATTTAAATCTGCTCGAACCACATTTTTATTTGGCTCTGCACCAGATTGCATGGATGTCAGTCCCCTAAACGTGCCTGTTTTTTTTTTTTAATCAAGAGCATGAATTATTCCCTCAGATATATTGAAGAATGTCAAATAAAACTTCTCTAAATGTTGAAGAAAGTGATTAAAAAAATCCTGGATCCATCCCTTCGTCTGGACCTGCGCCAAAACTTAATGGCTTCTATCTTGGCTCACGTCCCACCTTTCCAAGGGCATACAAGGCATTTCTGAAATACTGAAAGAATTCCTTTAATTTATTTTTGCACAAACTTGGGTCAACTTTGGAACTCTCAAAAATATACAAATTAGGATGTGAAAAGAAGAAAGAACGCAGCAGAATCAAATACTGCAGAAAACAAAGAAGACAAAATGACTATCAATGAGATGCTGATCAAACTTGATGAAGTAAAGACTGTAAAATGTGAATCCCACATGAAGAATGTGAGAACCTACTCTGTACCAGTAAATTGTGAGGAAGTTACTATATGATTTAAAAAATTAAACATAGGAGGAAAACTGAACATTGAATGGATGCAACATACATTTGGCCTGAGAAAGAACACAATGAAGTGACTGCATGACTTTTATGAATTTGAGAGGGGAGATTCCTCTTGATTATAAATGCATAAAATAAATGTGCAAGATGTATGAGAAACAACGTGACAACAGAAAATAAGACCTCAGTAAGTTAATGTTATGGCAATAAAACAAGTGCATTTGCATTTTTTAGGATCTGAAGCTCTCTCAGTTTACACAGATGTATTTCCATGCGATGGAAATAATCAAAATACTTATTTAAAAATAAATTTCTGTGTGTCTGTTGAAAGAAATTGCTGGGAATACTACGCATTATTACCTTTAAATTCAGGTCACAGCCATGAGTTACTTATTAACCTTGATATACGCAGTCAAATAGTCAAATAGCCTAAAGCAAACACTTGGGAGCCTGGAATACAGACTGAACTTTGAGTCTGAACAACTGCAATAGTTGAAGCTCAACTATGTTAAATCAAAGGTCAACAGTGTGATTGTTATGCTTGCATTTGTGACTGAATAACTGAATCTTAGAATGAATGTATGACTGTATTTTAGAGGTGTTCAGACTGCACATAGTCTTCAGTGCAGAACCCTGCAGCATGAGCCACTCAAAATTAGCTAATGTGAAGGTGAAATATTCATGTCACATCACATGAATATTTCACTGTCAGGAACCAAGACCACAGTAGTTTGATCAAGAAGCTCATAATAATTGAGGTGAGTGAGATAAACTTATCTATAGCTGGGTTATTTCACTGTGTCCGATACACATGCTGTTTGATAAACATTTAAGTATATGATAGGATAGTGAAAATAATAACATGCAATTTATTGTAATTATTATCAATACTGTATATTAGATTCACAACTTTTGATTTCAAACTTAAATCACAATGTACTCGAGCAGCCATCAATAACATCTCCTTGTTGTATCAACAGCAGCACTCTGTTGAATCATTTGTTTACTGCAGACTCTGAGGAAAGAATTTTTATACTTGTGCTGCATTCAAGTCACATGGGAAAAAAGCGTTTGTCATCTTGTAGATAGTGAATGTACAGCAGTGGTTTAGCATAACTAATACAGACACAATCTTAAACTTATACTTTTTTCTGTAATAAAATAGAATAACATAAAACAGAAGACTAGCTATCACCACTACAGCTGGAAACATGATGAACTGGATGAGTTGCGAGAACAAATGCTCTAAGCCAACAATCCCAAGATCAAATTCTAACAGAGACAATCCGGTTTCATGGTGAGCAAGCCAATAGCTAACAAGCGCCCCATAGAGGTGACACTGCATGAAACTCTTCAGTGTTATTTAATGTCTTCATCTAAGTGCTGGGGCTAAAGTTAATTTTACAATCAGGGGAAGCATTCAAGAGTGGAAGTAGGGGGAACTGATTTGACCTGACCCACAAAATCATAGGAGAAATGATACATCATACTGCGGTGTCCAAACATTATACGTGTCCAAATTTGATGAAAGATGGGGAGTCAATAAATGTCGCAAAACATTCATAGTGCCAGAAAACTTCTACTGACACAAAGGGGTGTGGTCTATAGCCATCCCTTCAGCATCAAACACAAACACAAACACAAACACACACTCTTCAGCATCACAAACATACCCACATAGACACACACTAAAGCATTACACACAGAATCTTTCTGTCTCCTATGCCTCAGTTGAAATTCAGTTGCTACAGCAGCAGTAGGCTGACTTCAGCAATGCTATCAGGAAAGCTCTCTAACCTTTGCGCCGTGGCTGCAGTGCTACTTGCTGACTGCTCGCTCGCGCTATCGTCCATAAAGTTGTTACCATCCATGCAGTCAGTCAGACCTCATAGTTTCCACTGCAATTGCACACTTACCCATACGTGGCGAGCATTGCAGTTCTCTCCCTCTCATGCAAGTCACTCCAGTCTTTGTGAGAGCCACGTTCTTGTGTACAAACACACCCCTGCCACCACCGTAGAGTCAATTAACTCTGTGGGAAACACTGCAGTGCAAGTGAAACACATTCCTGGATCCGCCCATTTATTTGGATCAGCTTAAAAATTGGATGAGTTCTTTCCTAATCCATACCGAATCCTTCAAGTTTTGTGGTAATCCATCAAGTAGTTTTTGCTAAATCCTGCTAAAAGACAGACAGTCAATCCATCATCATAACCTCCTAGTGGTAAAAAGAGGGCCACTGAGAGTGTATACATACGCCAAGGCCCAACAGACCCCTTATAAAACCACATTTAAATTCATTCCTTCCAGCTGTTTTTGCGTAATCCTGCTAACTGACAAGTGCAGATGAAAACATAACCACTTTGGCAGAGGTGGCCATAGCTGTTGCCTCAAATGCACTGAAATCAAAAAAATTTAAATTGTATGACGAAAATCATATTTACATGTCAGAGATGAAAACTGGACTACAATGTCGTTTCAACAAAACCTAGACAAAAACTGAAAAATCAATTGACTGAAATTTGTTAAAACTGATACACAATTTCACCAGAAGATAAAACTAATTTAA
The DNA here is from genome assembly GCF_022539355.2 of Hippoglossus stenolepis. NCBI lineage: Eukaryota > Metazoa > Chordata > Actinopteri > Pleuronectiformes > Pleuronectidae > Hippoglossus > Hippoglossus stenolepis. The sequence continues at coordinate 26,517,168 of NC_061488.1, forward strand.
ACTCCAAAACTGCCAAAATGAACAATGGTCACCAGACAGCTCTAGTCCCTGCTGAATCACTTAAAGACAAAACTGGTAACACTTTGCCACAAGCTGCCTTCTTTTAGGTTTGTGGTTGTCAGTGCAATGTTTGGTTTGCTGTCAAATAGGTCTCACATTTATCAACACTTAGACTCTTATATTAATTAAAAAAGCTGAGTGAGCACAAACGGTACATAATAAAGACTGAACTCCAAAACAAAATCCCCATGCACTTTTTCCTGGTTTCACTTTCGGCCTGGTTCACCTCCCTGGTTCCTGAAAACGACCTTTTCTTAAGTTAACAATACAAAATCTCTATTGACAGGAGAAGGAGCTTGCACTCTGTCAATAGCAATGGCGTGATAAGGGTGTAAATAACAGTCCTGTTGAACAGCTTTATACCCTGAGGCTGCTGAACATGTTACAACACCAAGCTGTCTGGTCTGTAAGCAAAGGAAGGTGTAGCCACTGAGGCTTAAAAAAGCACTGAATCCTGTTCATGAGGTGTTTTCAACTTAGGAAACATGAAACCTGTTGATATAAAATAAAAGCTGCCCACTTTGTGTTTAGGTTGTAAATTGTGTGTGACGTTTTATTCCAAATAAAGCATTTTTTAGCTAACTTTTCCATTTCTTTTTCACTAGTGATCCCTTTTAGGGATCCTAGTGTGAAGCCAGTGCGGAAAGACTCAGTTAAACTGCAAAAAAAGATGTATTTGTCAATGCAGCTGTTGAGGCAGAAAAATAATCACCCGTATTACACATGTGGATCCATTAAAAAGCTAAAAGTTGATAAACTAATATCTGATGGCAAATGTATTAGGTATAAGTTGATTTTAGTTGGGAAACTAGCTTAAGTACGTGCACTGGTTACAACCACACATCCGACTTTAGTCATATAGTTAAAAAGATCAACAAAACACCGAAATAACTTGCACAACTTAACTGAAACACACCAAAGTGCATGTTGTATTTAGTGGAAATAATCGGATGGCTCTAAGAAACAAACCACTGAAGTAAATTATTATTATTGTTGTTATTATTAATAATAATAATAATAATATTTAATAATAATAATAATAACAGGCCGTCCTATCAATAATAACATCATTACATCTATAAATATCACTCTTCTCATTTCCATTATAAAAACCAGTCTGACAAACTAATGGGGGTGTAAACATTGGTGGAGCACATGACACCCGGATATAAGAGTTCCCAGACCTGTTGGAGACAGGTTACAGGTTCGCTACTGAACCAGTTAGTCGGTAACATGAGTTTTGGTTCCCATGTCACGTTGTGCTGCTCGTGCCGGGCTCGCACTGTGAGTATGTGGTCCCTGGAGCAGTCTCCGTACAAAGTTCATGTCAGTACTCACTCCATCTGTTCTGTGCGCCTCCTCTCCCCCTCCTCCTCGTCACCGCTTCACTCATGGCTGCTCCACACACACCTCGGTCCTCTGGGTAGTTTCAGAGTCAGTGACACAGCAGCAGCGGCGGCTCTCATCGTGTCCTCTCCGACTCAAACATGTCATCCTGCTCCGTGTGCTCACCTCCAACTAAAACCAGCAGCACCAGCAGCAGCACCAGCACTCCGTCTGAGCGCAGGAGCTGCTCTCCGTGCTGCGTTCAGGGGACGAGCGAAAAAAACCGGTGCGATGCGACTTTAGTTCGCTGAAACGAGGAGCCTGGTTTGCTGCCAGTGAACACAACAAGCAAGTCAGCCACATTTACTTAACAACAGCTGGACAGAGCCGAGGGTTAACTTAAGTTCATGTAGAGAAACAGAGATCAGCCAGGCTCCTTCTTTCCAGCTGCAGGCAACAAACAAGCTCTAACACGAACATCTGGAGTAGACTAGTGCAGCTCTTACCTAATAAGAACCTGTTTATGGAGGGTTTTCTGGGCCAAAACTATATATATAAATACATAAATAATTATATAAATACATAAATAAAAGGATAAATAAATATATAGATACATAATTATAAAATTAAATGCCTAAATAAATGTGTATTCATACATTTATATATACATTTATTTATGTACTTATTTATACATTAATATATTTTTTAATTTTTTTATACATTTATTTATATATTTCGAATTTTATCTATTTATTTATCTATTTACTTATTTATACTTTTATATATCCTTTGTGTAACTTGCTGGACAGTACAAAATAAAACTGTCAACTTCAGTCATCAAAAGGCAGGGGGCGGGTTAAAGCTTCTGATTGGTTTGTGAACAGTGTTACAGACCCAGCAGGCTCAACCAGTCGATTCAGCTCTCTTGGATCGAGCTATGAGTTTGGTTTGCACTGTGAAGCTACAATCCAGCAGATGGAGATGAGGCAGAAAGAAGTCATACGATTCAAAATATATATAATATGGTCTTTTTAAAATAATTATTATTAATTATTATCTGGGAATATTACTAGACATTCTAATCTACTCTCTATACCAGTTGGTGGAGGTAATTAGGGCTGCAAGATATTAGGAAAACATGCGATATGAGATAACGTTGTTTAATATCGCGATGACTATATGATTTGCGATAAATAAACATAAACAGTCCCTGGCTAAGGTCGCAGAGTCCACGACAGCTCCGTGGCCGGGAGAAGGTGTACAGCCCAGCCACAGCGCCACCAAGTCCGAGAAAGACACCAGGGAGCCATGCACAGCTCCACTAAGTCCACTTACAGTGTTAATTTGAGTCTTGTCATACATGTTTGGACCGCGGCTACGTCAAATATCTGTTTTCAAATTCTCTGTTTTCTTTCTATTCTCTTCTTATTCTCTTCTTCCGAACAATGATTCACTGACAGAAAAACCCGTCAATGATCTGAATGACTTCCATGTATCATCTAGGGCAGCAGGGCTCTTCTTATTCTTATTCAATTCGATTGCCGGTTAGCAACCAGATGCCGGTGCTATCTTGAATTAGGCAGAAGCAGTAGATTCATGTTCAACCACCAATCAGAAGCTTTAACCCGCCCCCTGACTTTTGATGACTGAAGTTGACAGTTTTATTTTGTTCTGTCCAGCAGGTTACGCAAAGGATAAATAAAAGTATAAATAAAAGTATAAATAAATGCATAAATAAATAGATAAAATTCGAAATATATAAATAAATGTATACGTAAATAGATAAATAAAAGAATAAATAAATGTATAAATACACATTTAGTCATTTATTTAGGCATTTAATTATATAATTATGTATTTATTTATGTATTTATTTATCCTTTTATTTAGTTTTTTATAATTAATTATGTATTGAAATATACAGTTTTGGCCCAGAAAACCCTCCATACATGTTAAATGTCAGACAGCTGAATCTGAAACACTTTATTAGCCCTTCCTCCTACTGCTGACACAAAGTGAATGGCCAATTAGATAGATAGATAGATAGATAGATAGATAGATAGATAGATAGATAGATAGATAGATAGATAGATAGATAGATAGATAGATAGATAGATAGATAGATAGATAAATAGATAGATTAAAAAACAAAACAACAACAAAGTTGCTGAAATATATGGTCTGTATTTATGTGTTTTGATAACCACTCAAAGCACTTTACAGCACAGTTTTGCCATTTACCCATTCACACACATATTCACACATGCAGTCACTGCATCACTCATCACTCATGCACTGCCAGCACAGCCATCAGGGGCAATGTGGTGCTCACTAACTTGCCCAAAGACACTTTGGCATTCACACTGGGGGATCCTGGGACCGAACCGTCGGACGACCCATATTTCCCAACTAACTTCCAGCTTTTCGCTACAATACTTAAATTCATATTGGTGCTACAGAACTGCTTGCATCACACGGATAAAAGGAGGCAATTGCAGATTTTAAACTGATTCTGCAGATTTCTAAAAGACTGGTAAAAGTTTAGCAGAGAAACCATTATACACCAATCAGACACAGCATTTAAACAGTTAAAGTGTTAATGTTGTGGTGGGTCTATGCATGTAAAGTAGTGATGTGTTCCATTTGAACGTCCCCTGAAATTGGATTTCAGACGCAGAGACAGACGAACCTCTTCAGCCATGACCTCATAATCCAAGATGGCTGTTCCATGCATTAAAAGTCAAAAAGCAGATACTATTATCGCGTTCGTTTTATTTGTCTCTCATTAAAGCAGTCATACACACAGTGCTGCCCAACATTCACATGTGGACATATTGGTATGCACAATATATTAAAATATATATTGGTGGTTTATACCTGGCTTTAGAGCAAAGCCTTTGTCCCCCACACTATGAGATAAAAAAACTATTAGTTTTTCTAGAACCCAGTGAACTGAAGCCTGAGGTAAATGTAATACAAAATACATACTGTGACATATTCATAAAGATCCCATCACAGCCACAGAGGTCATTGTACAACTTAATTCACACAACTAATAGAACTTCTCATGAATAGTAAATTGACCTTGACAGAATTAGATTGTCAATGTGACAACATAAATAAGGTAAAAGAAATTATGACATCATTTGCAATAGTCCTAAGCACAGTGTTGAGATTTCGTCCCTCTAACATCCCAGACTCATGATAAAGCTTATGTTTTCTTGTTTCCTCTTATGTTGAATTATTTCTTATTATTTTGTATACTCAACTCTTGTGTCGTCTCAGCGAACTTCACTTCCTGTCCTGTGTTCCACCAGCTGTGGATCACCCTGATTATTTCCACCTTCACCTCCCTAGTTTCTCCCTCTAGTGGATTTAGTCTCTGTTGTCCTTCTTCTGTTTGAGAGTTCACTGTAGTATTTGAGTCTCACGTCCCAGCCCTTTGTTCCCAGTATATTTGTGCTTTTGGACTCATCTTCTGTTTTTTAACTTTCTCTTTGCTTAGTGATGTGGATACTGTAACCTGAACTCTATTTTGAGACTTTAGCTCAACTACTCGGTGTGTCTTGACTCCTCTGTCTGTTGGCTGCCAGCTGGGTATCACTCCCTCCTTCTTCTCTTGTTTTTCATTTCCCCCTGTGTGTGAATGTGAATGCTGCTACAGGATGTGGCTGCAGGTCTTCTCCATCCTGTCTCCTCCTCACCTGATCACACCCGCTGCCTCCATATCTAAGCCCAGTATTCACCCAGTATTCATTGAATCCTCTGTTTAACCCAGTTGTATACTGAGACTTCTGTTCCTGCTTTTATTAACATGTTTTCACCTGCGACCCTGACTCCTGCCTGTTTGTGTGTGTCAGGTTCAAACCCTCCATCTGTTTCCACTGCTCCCTGTCCGGTTTCTGTCATGTTCCACCTGGATTAGATTCATCACCTGCCTCTCCGCTCTCACCCCGTTCCCCTACAAACTGTTAGATCATCCGGATTCTTCTGTTGCTCATTCTAATATTCAATAAATCTCTGTTTAACTTTTACTCTGCCTTCATGTCTGAGTTTAGCGTTGAGGTCCAATTCTTGCTTTAAACTTTACACACAGGTGTTGTCATAGACAGAAATAATATATATAAGATGGAAGCCCAATATAAAATAAGAAAATTACTGAAAACATGTCATGCAGCCTCTGTGTGTTCCCATGTTTAAGACTCTGCTCTGTCAGGGAGCTTTCAAAAATTCAAAGCAGCAACAAGATTCTCCAGGAAAAATAATCCCCCAACCCAATGCATGATTATTACATTTCAGTTTATGTGTATGTCATCAGAGTAAAGGTGTGTTCAGACTGAACACTAGGGAATATTTCCCTTTTTGTTCTAATGGAACACAACTCAAAGTGCCAGGTTATAATAGCTGCACCTGTTTGAATATGATTGGATGTTATTCGTCACCTGGAAGCCAAGCAGCTTCTGAATTAGCCAGTGACAGTGAAGCTTGAATCAAACCGCTGATCATTTAATTGTGTGACTTTGTAACATACCTGTCTTCTTCACCTGGTCTTGAGAACCACGGAGCTGGGAGGCACCATCACCATCGGAGACCGGCTCTGAGATTGAAATGCAAAAAATAAAGCCTACAAGGTTTGCATTGACAACTGTGACCACTTGGTGTTCTTCATGAGGGACCAAACTGATTTGTCATGGTATTGAAAGAGAATGTCTAATTAATGTCACCATCTTGGTAAATTAAAATGAGTGAGAGGAGCTGAAATATGAAAGTATTATGTTTACCCTTCCTTGATGAATCTCGCACTGATGAAAACGACCGCAACCCTCTGGGCCTTCTAAATCCACCCTCTTCATTGCTGTTGTGCCTTTCTGTAGAAAATTCATGACATGCAGTAAGAGGTGTCAGTAACTAAAAGGCTGTCTGAGATGCAGGTATTGTCTTGGACCAAATATAGGCATTTTACATCTTTGTGAATGTGTGTGACTTGATCATACTTTTTATACGAAGAGATGAGAAGTTGAAACATCTCCTTGTGTTTGGAGACAGTTGCTGCTCCGCATCACAGCCACAGAGGTCATTGTACAACTTAATTCACACAACTAATCGAACTTCTCATGAATAATAAATTGACCTTGACAAAATTATATTTTTCATAATGCTGCATGATTGCTAATTAGTCTTAGATTATTATGACATAATGTCAATGTAACAACATAAATAAGGTCAAATAAATTATGACATCATTTGCAATAGTCCTAAGCACAGTGTTGAGATTTCGTCCCTCTAACATCCCAGACTCATGATAAAGGTTATGTTTTCTTGTTTCCTCTTATGTTGAATTATTTCCTGTTTTATTTTGTATACTCAACTCTTGTGTCGTCTCAGCGAACTTCACTTCCTGTCCTGTGTTCCTCCAGCTGTGGATCACCCTGATTATTTCCACCTTCACCTCCCTAGTTTCTCCCTCGAGTGGATTTAGTCTCTGTTGTCCTTCTTCTGTTTGAGAGTTCACTGTAGTATTTGAGTCTCACGTCCCAGCCCTTTGTTCCCAGTATATTTGTGCTTTTGGACTCATCTTCTGTTTTTTAACTTCCTCTTTGCTTAGTGATGTGGATACTGTAACCTGAACTCTATTTTGAGACTTTAGCTCAACTACTCGGTGTGTCTTGACTCCTCTGTCTGTTGGCTGCCAGCTGGGTATCACTCCCTCCTTCTTCTCTTGTTTTTCATTTCCCCCTGTGTGTGAATGTGAATGCTGCTACAGGATGTGGCTGCAGGTCTTCTCCATCCTGTCTCCTCCTCACCTGATCACACCCGCTGCCTCCATATCTAAGCCCAGTATTCACCCAGTATTCATTGAATCCTCTGTTTAACCCAGTTGTATACTGAGACTTCTGTTCCTGCTTTTATTAACATGTTTTCACCTGCGACCCTGACTCCTGCCTGTTTGTGTGTGTCAGGTTCAAACCCTCCATCTGTTTCCACTGCTCCCTGTCCGGTTTCTGTCATGTTCCACCTGGATTAGATTCATCACCTGCCTCTCCGCTCTCACCCCGTTCCCCTACAAACTGTTAGATCATCCGGATTCTTCTGTTGCTCATTCTAATATTCAATAAATCTCTGTTTAACTTTTACTCTGCCTTCATGTCTGAGTTTAGCGTTGAGGTCCAATTCTTGCTTTAAACTTTACACACAGGTGTTGTCATAGACAGAAATAATATATATAAAATGGAAGCCCAATATAAAATAAGAAAATTACTGAAAACATGTCATGCAGCCTCTGTGTGTTCCCATGTTTAAGACTCTGCTCTGTCAGGGAGCTTTCAAAAATTCAAAGCAGCAACAAGATACTCCAGGAAAAATAATCCCCAACCCAATGCATGATTACTACATTTCAGTTTATGTGTATGTCATCAGAGTAAAGGTGTGTTCAGACTGAACACTAGGAATATTTCCTTTTTGTTCTAATGGAACACAACTCAAAGTGCCAGGTTATAATAGCTGCACCTGTTTGAATATGATTGGATGTTATTAGTCACCTGGAAGCCAAGCAGCTTCTGAATTAGCCAGTGACAGTGAAGCTTGAATCAAACCGCTGATCATTTAATTGTGTGACTTTGTAACATACCTGTCTTCTTCACCTGGTCTTGAGAACCACGGAGCTGGGAGGCACCATCACCATCGGAGACCGGCTCTGAGATTGAAATGCAAAAAATAAAGCCTACAAGGTTTGCATTGACAACTGTGACCACTTGGTGTTCTTCATGAGGGACCAAACTGATTTGTCATGGTATTGAAAGAGAATGTCGAATTAATGTCACCATCTTGGTAGATTAAAATGAGTGAGAGGAGCTGAAATATGAAAGTATTATGTTTACCCTTCCTTGATGAATCTCGCACTGATGAAAACGACAGCAACCCTCTGGGCCTTCTAAATCCACCCTCTTCATTGCTGTTGTGCCTTTCTGTAGAAAATTCATGACATGCAGTAAGAGGTGTCAGTAACTAAAAGGCTGTCTGAGATGCAGGTATTGTCTTGGACCAAATATAGGCATTTTACATCTTTGTGAATGTGTGTGACTTGATCATACTTTTTATACGAAGAGATGAGAAGTTGAAACTTCTCCTTGTGTTTGAAGACAGTTGCTGCTCCGCATTCTGAGAAAAAGAAAGAAGAATACACAAATATAAGACTAGGTCCATGATACACATCAATTTGTCGACTAGAAAGGAATTGTATCATAAAAAATATAATGTTCTGACTTGCAAGCAAAAGAAATGTCTATATCCCACCAGATCATTTTGATAATTCGATTAGTTTTGTTTTACCATATTGGAGTGACACACAGACACATAGCACAGGTGCTGACCTTAATCGTGATAACAACATTCATAGACTCGCTTTCCCTTTAGCAAGTTGTCTTGCAAGAAGTTGTGAACTTTGGTCTGAAGAGTGTGTCGATTTCTTAACAAACCTCTGAAATAGCCAACATTCAGTGTATGACAAAGTAACCAGTTGAGTCAATTATTCAAACTTATAATATATAATATAAAAGCCACTCACATGAAGAGTAATAGTTTCATTTGATAAAAAACATTGACTATAAAATCTGTGGATAAAACCAGGTAGGATGAACACAAAGTTTTCTAACTTCACTCTGCACCATAGACTGTCTATAAAAAGCTCTGCACACAACATCCAGCACACAATCAATAAAAAGTATATTGTACAACAGTTTGAAGGGGACTCACTAAAGACAAGGAACAATTCTGAAGTAGCTGCAAAGCATTAGCACAGGAGAAGAGAACAGAACATTACAAACAGAGGTTTAGAACGTTAGTAGTTGATTTTAAATAAACATCACCATTGGTGGGATATGGGAAACAAACATGACTTTATTATTTACTCACTCATTAGATTTTTCTGACTACATCTAATTTGCTATCTAATTTTGTGTTCCATAATTATCGTCTTCAATGTTGTATCTTTAAATGAAGGCAGGTCTGGCTGTTGTTCTACATTAGAGCAGCATTTCTAAGAAGTTACAGTGACCACACCTACAAAACACAATACGCTGTTGGTACACTGACTCCATAACTAACACACATTTATGACCAAAGTGCAGCGTTTCTTTAGGTTATCTCCTAAAGGTTAGCAGTAATCAAGAAGGGGCATTCTATTCTCTGTTGTGCTGCTGACATGAATGTAAGTTTCAACTGCATGTGGTTCTCTCTTCATCCTTGTTCATTACACAAGCTGGATTTACAACCTTACTCCTGCCAGTGGTGTCATACAGTATATCATGAAGCACGCAGCAGAACCACAACTTCTACATTTGATAGTCCAAACATGTTACAATGATGACACTTTGTACTTTTGCTTCAGTAAAATTTAGAATGCTGGACGTACGTGTATACATGTATTGTTTGTGGTCATTTTAATTGTTGTTAATTATTTCCTAATAACAAGTGTACGAGTGCAAACCACAGAGGTAGATGAAGTGTACTGGTCAAACTAGTACGGCAAATCAAAAAATTCTAAATCTTACTTCTCATTTAAAAATTTTAATTAAAAGTGTTCATTATGTAGAATGGACCCCAGTGTTTTATTAATTAAATACTTTATTTGTCATGATTACCAGTGAATATGCAAAATCTTCAGAATTAAATTATTATATTACTTATTATAAAATCCAAAATGTAGTGCAGTATTTTGACTTTTAAAATTTAAAATTTTTGAATTTAAACGTGTACTATAAATAATGTCCCAGAATTCTCTGTTTAAGTTTGACATGTCCGAGCACGGAGACAGACGTTTAGGAGAAACCATATTTATTATTTGAAACACTTAGATCAAACCAAACCAGTGAAAAACTAAATAAATGAGTGAATTATTAAAAATTGAAATGTATGCAGAATAGAAAACGGAATGCAGAAATTAAATCATACATAAGTTACAAATATACACATTCTGAACTACAGCCAACAAGCTGTGGGCTGTACTATACAATCCCAAATATTTGAGGACCAGTTTTTGTTAGAATCAGTTCCTCATTCATGCCATTTGGGTATAAATGTAAAAATCCTCTTTGTTTTGACACACACACACACACACACACACACACACACACACACACACACACACACACACACACACACACACACACACACACACACAGACAGGTTAGTTTTGTGTTAAAGTTAAAGTTAATGTGATGCTCTCTGAGCAGGCCCCCCCCCCCTGCAGGAGTTTGGTCGTCAAGGAGATGTACCTCATCTGGTCTGGCTGCATTTTATAAGCTGGTGACGCTCAGTCGATCTCTCTCCCTATGGCTTCCACAGCATTTAGTTTCAGTTCTGATTTGATTTCTACATTTACATTTCCTTTTCATTTCTTTAAATAATCGTATTCTTAGTTAAAATTCATGTGTGTTCTACACTACTTTGTCCAGCCTTGAGCCAGGTTGTGACAGTTACCAAAAGATCAAATAATAGTAAAGCAAGTAAAGTACAATGTTTTATTGATTCCAACAATAAAAAGACCATTCCCCCTTTTAAAATGACATAAATTATCATGAGATTATCAGTATATATACTGCAGGGACCCCAATTTAAAATTTAGTTTGTTTAATCAGCCACCACCACAAAGTAATTAGTAACATGTATAGTCAGTGTTTCAAGTTCAGGTTGATCAGCACTTCAGTCTGCTCCTCCTCTGATACCGATCAAATAATTTTTGTTTCACTTACACAGAGAGGAAATGATACAAACATTGAGATGGTTTGAACCCTGGTGAGTAAAATGCAATGTGAACTGATGAGATGGAACTTGTTTCACACTAAAGTAACTGCAGTATTCAGGAGGTAATCCGTTATCAGTTCTGGATTTTACAAGTTTGACTGCAGAAAGACTGTCACTTGTACTTTGTGGCCACATTTACTGTTTTTTACACATGATTAGAGTAAATGGTTCAAGTTCAAGTAAATACATTTGAAGCCTTACCCTCTGAGTCAACACCAAAATGGTGTGCTGATGTAAATCTGCAGGAAGTGAAAGTTGACAAGATGAAAGTTCTCTATTCCTGCTGTCATGTGTTCACAGCAACTGTTTCTCACACTTTACATTTCACTGTGCAACATTTGCTCTGGTTTCCAACCTGCTGCTGACTGTTTCATTGCACCTCAATCTTTATCCAGAATTCAGTGTCAAGTTGATCATAAAGGAGCAACAGACAAAGCGCGTGGAACACACTTACCACTTGTGCGTTGATCATAAAGGAGCAACAGACAAAGCGTGTGGAACACACTTACCACTTGTGCTTCCTGTGACATCTTCTCCATTGTCTTGAGCTGATGTAAGAAACTATTTATCCACTGGATTCCCTGTTAATGAGCTGACTCCGACATAACGTTGACTTTATTTCTCCATCAGTAAATACAAGCTCAAGAGGTTCTCTTTCCCAGCAGTCAGTAGTATGCAGAAGCAAGTGCAAATGTATGAGGAAGCGCTTATTTAAGTGAGCGGTTGGACTTCAGTCTATGGCTGGGATTTCCTCTGACAATGTTTAACCACAGTACTGTGACGCAGATGACACAATATGGGTGTGTGTGTGTGTGTGTGTGTGTGTGTGTGTGTGTGTGTGTGTGTGTGTGTGTGTGTGTGTGTGTGTGTGTGTGTGTGTGTGTGTGTGTGTGGGTGTGTGTGAGTGTGTGTGTGTGTGTCTGCGTATGTGTGTGTGTACTGTACAGTTAAACCGGTTCATCTACTTTTTGGATAATGTTTAGAACTGTGTACTTTCCTGACTCTTTAAATCATTTTGAGGCTACTGGCCCAAGTTAGATCCTGTGTAAGCCTGTTTGATTCTCAATAAATGATCTTCACATCCTTGGAGTGCTCTGCCTTTGGGTCCTGAAATCTTTGACCATAACTGACTTGTGCCATCTATTGGTGATATAAAGATGGAGCAGGTGCCAGACGATAAGATGGGTGTGATGGAAGTAGTCCTGCTGTTTTGGATCATTTGTAGAGATGACTTGAGGGAACTGCAGTTGTCTATTCAGATGATATAAAAGTGTGAATAATCCTCTGTACCTCTGGTTGTAATGCAATAGTCTTGAGTTTTGGCCATCTTTCTTAAATACATACAACATATGATGGCTAATAATTTGATATGCTGTTCAGAGTGCAAAGGGCATGATCAAAGTAATCTTGGAAATCTCAAAGTTATGACAGTACGGCGGAAGAAAGATAAAGCTAGATGAAGACACTTGAAGCTTTGCTATCTGAAGCAATGATAAGGACCACAGTATTATCAGCATTTAGCTGTTGTTAGCCATCCAGACTTTTATGGCTGTCAGACAAATCCCCCAACAAGACGTTTATCCGCTTAAAAGACAAACTGCTGAATGTGTTTCGGGAGATAGGTTGTCCACTAACCAGAATGTTGACGGTTCCATCCCAGTCGTAGCCTTTCCGCATGCCGAAGTGTCATGGGCATGATACTGGACCCCAAATTGCCCCTGGTGGCTTTGTCGGCATTGTTTGATTTATGTCTGATAAAGAAATTGTTGTACATAGTTGCACTGCATGAATGTGTGTGTGAATGGGTAAATGGCAAAACTGCACTGTAAAGCTTTGACTAGAAGAACGCCGTATAAACACAAACCATTTACCATTTACTTCAGGGACAGGTGTTAATACCAGGTCTGAGAAAAGTGTTAGTTTGGTTCATGTGATCAAAAGTATGTTATACAGCAACATATTGCTTCTACCAATGCTGAAGAATTCTCACTATCATCCTAAGAAAGGAGAAAGAAATATTTTTACATTAAATAAACTGTACATATACATACTGTAAAAATAGCTAATCACTTTAGCTTGTTATACTAAAACCCCTCTTGTTATTACCAGTGGTGGCTCCAGCCACATTTACCGGGGGGCACCTCTTTTAAGGATGGATGAGGTGACCTGTTCAATGTGTAAACGTAAAATATTTGGGTTCTACAGTGGCAAGCCACTATTTAATCACTGTTTGAATTACATTACTCACTTATGCTGAAAATTCATTCATCTCCCATTCAAAGCAGCAAAGTGATCAATTACCCTCTCATTAAAATCATGCATGTACCCTGCCCATGGGGAGCTTGGTCAGTGCATTTAGATGTCCTCATCCCATTGAGGTTCTAGTAGTACAAAGTACATCTTATATAGTACGCCATACTCCACAATTGGAGTACCTGATATCTGAATGAAGAGCCTCACAGTCCATGACAGTGATCTGGTTGAAATCATTCTGAAAGAGGCAGTACTACACTGAACATGCTGCAGCCAACTGGATATTCAAAGGTATGAAACCATCTCAAGGCGAAATTATGAAAATCTAATTAATTTAACTATTCTTAAAAAGATTATGACAATCATGAATTCATTATTATCTATATTTTCTTTTGTAGATCAAGGGGGTGGCACCCTATCGCCCTCTATTGACCAGCAGCGACCTACTGTAAACTCAATTGAGTTACTGCTGCTTTTGATTCTTATGTTAATTTGAGGGTAAAATTTTACAATTTAGCTAAGATAAATTTGTACGTTTCTATTTTCAGTTAGTTTAGATTATAATGGACTGGACTGAGTGCTGTAGTCACATGGTGGACTTTACATTTGTGTTTACACAAGCGACGACTACACACTATTGATCAGAGTGGGAGAAATGGAGACTAGTGATGAAGCAGGTTGACTGTGAAGCACTCCACCAGAAAAAGACATAGAAACGTGAAGTTAATGTTTCCATGTGGAACAAGATTTACAGACATCAGTCAGACAGCGGCAGGATCTGAAAAAAAAGAGCTTGCCTGCGTTGATCTTAGTTTTCTTATCACATCTGTGAGAAGCTTCATTCAGGGACAGGACAGTTTGATCACAGCTCAGACTCTTTGGAGTGTGTGAATATGTTACTCAGACCACAAACTCAGCTGACTGACATCAGTGAGAGCAAAGTATAACGTCTGTGCTGATTCAGCATGGTGAATAAAAAATGTTTCCTCTTTTTGTTTTTACAAGGTAATTTTCTAACTGTATTGACTGTAAATAGTCTGAGCTCCACCTCCGAGTTGGCCAGTCAGGCGTGCTGCTTTGACACGGTTTAGCCACTAGGGGTCATGCTGAGTTGTGACTGATGGTGACACGCAGCACTCAGTGACACAGAGGAAGAGACGGCAGGCACCGCACCTTCGACCAAGGTAAGCGAACAAAGACAACTCTGAAAATACACAACAAACAGACTAAAGGACAACATGTCGGGTGTTTTCTTTCTTTAACCTTTACACCAAATTAACTGTCGACACACTACCGTACAACCTTGTATTTGAAAACAGACGACTCGAGGTGTTTTAGCAGAGAAGTGGCTAACGTTGGCGAGCTAACTTTCCCTTCGCTGTTTGCTTTGGGTAACTTCAGGTTGTCAAGTTCGTGAAAGTGAAGATCGAGGTTTTCCGACGAAATCTTTCAAAATAAAGTTCCTAATAACGAACGGGTGCGGAAACTGTCCTTCTCAAACGGGTCAGTTTTATTTTGAATAAGGTTTCCGGTTTAGTGTCATACTTTATCTTCTGACTTCACCCAGTCAGGAACTTTAATAGCTAACTAGCAAGCTAACTGAAGTTAGCTGGTTAAAGTTGTTGTTTATAAGGCTGTGGGATATCGGGAGCTGCGTAAACTTACCATCGTATATCAGATTTGAGCCAAGATAACGTTTAAGCACCTTAAATGTTAAGTTAAGTTCGTATCTGCTTGTTCTGTGGGTGATGAATGGCTACGTTGCAACCGAGAGGAACAACTTCAGAGGCTACGTGGTGTTTACGCTGACTGAGTCCTAGAGCTGAACAAAACTAGCTTCACTATATGTTTTTTAAATAGTTACCAACACTATATGTCTTTATGGAGGACGACACGATGAGCCCTCGTTTAAATTCTGTACAAAATACGTTACCTAAACCTAAGGTCCGGTTGCAGGAAACGCTACAAACATTTAGATTATCATCAATACAAGGCTGAGGATACAAACTGCTCGTTCTTAATACAATGAAACTTCTCACTGCTTAACATGAGGCGGTTCAGTATGACAACAAACACATGGTTTCTATTTCGGAAGCCTGACAGCACCACAATAATTTGAATGTAGCCCCCATGGTAAAGGTTTTTGTAATAAGAAAACATCCCCATATTTTACATAGGGTCGTAACTGTATCAGGTTTTCACTCTATAATGAGTTTGGGATTATATCACAGTATATGCCATTTCACAATTATTATTTCCATCACTTTTATGAAAGTTGAAACATGAAATGATTTAGTTAAATGAATTGGTCGTTAAAGTTTGATATAAATATATATGTGGACATTTATTTTGCAACTAAATAAAATAGACAAGAAATTATGTTAAAAATACTAGTATCAAAATTCAATTTGAAAAAGGATCGTGACACAGAGTTAGATTCTATCTGTGTCAGTACCTGGTATTAACACCCGTCTTCAGTGATGTGATCATAAATGGTCAGTTCTAATTACAATGCACCCAAGTGTATTCAGAGATCCAATCACTCGGAGATGGTCCCGGACGCATGTGACCACATTGATTATGCTGTGTGAACATCAAACCGTCCTGGGCCAGGAAGGACCACCTACTTAACTGCATCTTCCAACCTGCTACCGTTTCACAATTAATCAAACAAACTTCATCGTTTCTCAGTGACCATACATCGATTTACCACAATCTCAACACTGTTCAGCACATAATGACTGAAACTTTCCTTAAATTGATAAATCCTTTTCTTAACAGCATAGCTGCATGAGCTTTGTTCACTGCCTCCTGACTCCTTTCTATCTCACTCATGCACACAGACACAGTGACATCAGACACACCTTTATACTCAGACTGGAGAAAAACAGTATAATAATAAATTCTATGTGAACACAGGACATTTGTGATTGTTTGCGAGCAGGGAAGTTCGATCCAATCACAAGTGGTCACAGAAGACCCATTCAGGATACATTTTACTGTGTGAAATGACAAACATAGAGCTGACCACTTGATGGGAGTTCTCAGGATGGATGTTGATACCAGGTCTGAACAGGGCCAGTGAGACAAAGAACATTGCACACAGCTTTACAATGAAGCAACAGCACAAAATACTATAGTTATTCAATTCAATTGTATTTGTACTACTCAGAATCACAATCCACATTATTGACAATATTCAAGAGGAACCCAACAATTCCCACCACAACCAAACCCAATCCCATTTGAATCTTTTATGTTGTTATGGGGAGTGTAAACATTTCTTTAGCTTATTATGAAACTGTAGCAGGACAAATGATTCTGTAGAGGGCTGCTATTGGGGTAGACAATGCAGGGCACCAGAGTGTGACACATGCGACCAAAAGGCTGTGAAGTGAAACATTTTCCTTGGACAGTTTAGATCTAATTAAAATGTCAGACTAAATATTCTTTAGAATTAAGTTAATTTACCTTTGAAAGGATATACTTGCATGATTATGCTATAATATTCTCATTATACTAGTGGTTTAAAACGGTTTCACAATGATGACAATAATATAATTTATCACAATAATTTCTGGGACAAAATATCGTCCAACAACATTTGTTATTGTGACAGCTCTACCTTATTACCTTTTGAATAATGCACCACACCAGAGGTTTTCTTGCACAGTTTACAGCTTTAGTTCCATGAGGGCAACTCACAAAAAACATGACTGAAGCGGCGTAAAAATATTTTTGATGGATGACAATTGTGAACGCATGTTGTGATCGTCCTCTCTGGTGAATGCACAACCAACGTGCTTGATTTGAGACATTACCCTGTTGGAAATGTATGCACTACACCAATCAGTATACTCTGTACAGTACACAATTTACTACATGAGAGTGTACTGACTGCAGTATCCGATTTGATTACAGTGTAAATGTAGACTCAAATATGAGCTCAGTTTCCCTTAAATCTCATCTGTCTCAAATATGGAATCTGCTAACATTGCACAAATCCAATTTCGTCATTATTTCTTCATAACTGCAGTGTCACAATGTTATTGCTCTGTTCAGGCAGCAGAGCCCATAGCTTTCCTTCCTCTTTCTCTGGGTAGCCACCATTGTAATTTTTACATTTAATAGAGCAGACATTGCAGCCTACTCGGCTGCTTCCAACAGCAATCCATTATCTAATCCAGCGTCTTTCTTCTCAGTGGTACAGTAGTACAGTGCTGTACTTTTGCTCAGCCTATGTGGCAGCAATGTGGACTGACAAAAGGTGGACTGTGTACTGTATGGTGGACATGCGGCTCACTTTGTTGTTTTCGTGTATTTGCAGGTAAAGCATGGCGATGACCGGCCAGAGCTCATGCTCCTCCATGAGTAACCACACTAAGGAGCGGGTCACTATGGCCAAAGTGACCCTGGAGAACTTCTACAGCAACCTTATTGCCCAACATGAGGAGAGAGAGATGAGGTAATGTCCAAGACTTTCACATTGACATATGGGATTCTTTTTAAATGGCTACATGCTGAGTTTTTGCAGTGCTGCCGACAGATGTGCCCGGATTAAATGTGACCCCAATGTTTGAAATCCACTGTACTCTTCAACTATCGTTTTATCTCATAGCGAAACAGAAAAATGACTGCGTCTTCAAATTCTACCCTAATATAACTAGAGCTTAACCTCCTTAACTCAAGGTTCGGCATCAAGGACAGCACTGTATACTACAGTTATACTTTAGTATAGGTTTTCGCACATTGCAACCACATTATGTGTGGTATCTACACTTGTAGATACTTTATTGTGCAAGAAACTGTCTCTTCAGAAGAAAGAACCACAAAGACTTGGAGGAAATTGCCTTTTTTTTCGGATGCAGAAATGTTTGGTAGTGGTCGACTGTAAGGCGAGGTTACATCTGTGTGCTATTCAAAGGAATTTTGTAGTTTTTCAACAATCAATGAATCGGACTTGATTGATTGATCGTATGGTCTCTCCTTTTGCTCTGAATTGTTGTACATTGTTTTACAAAGTGGCAGTGAAGTCTATGATTTTGCCTTATTTCCATATGATATAATGCTATATGCCAAATGATATAATGGGGTGTGCATACTCTATTTGGTGGCTATAAAACACAAGTAATTGTCTTTCCAGACAGCAGAAGCTGGAGAAAGTGATGGATCAGGAGGGCTTGGCTGATGAAGAGGTGAGTTACATCTGCAGGGTTTCCCACAATGCTCTGTTGCAGTATGTGTTAATTCCCTCAAAGTATTTGCGTCAAAGTGTTGGTCAGATCATGAGGCTTGCTGAAACAATACTGTGAGGTGCTTGATGTTTGTTGTCTTTGAGTGAACAGTATTTTAGCATTCATTATGACTGTCTTCACAAGTGTTTGATCCAAAGTGGCCTCTTGTACAGATGTAGCAGATTTTTTTAATTATCAGAACGATGTAGCTGTTTTCTGTTTTACCCCTTTCCAACAAGTAGTTGGTTGGTAGATGTGTTTATCATTATTCCAACATATCTACAAGGCAGTTCTTCTAATTTAGTTCTCAATTTGTAAGCATCACAAAGATATATATATATATATATATTTAAAAGTAGGGTTTGTGCTCTGCAGAAACGTATTCGGCGCTCTCAGCATGCAAGGAAAGAGACAGAGTTTCTGCGTCTGAAACGAACTCGTCTGGGTCTGGAAGACTTTGAGTCCCTGAAGGTGATTGGCCGAGGAGCTTTTGGAGAGGTAAATACCCTTTTACACACAGTGTAAAAATACATTGCTACTAGTTTATTTGAACCTGCATGTGCTGTTAATATGGTGAATTTGTTATGTTTGACAACCCGTAGATGATAGTACTGATGACATCATCAAAGGTGATGCTCCAGTTTGACAGGCACCGCATTAGACTTAATAATAAACACACCTACAGAAGTGTGTACTCTGTTGGATCACAGTGGCACGCAGAGAAGATACTCTTTTATCTGTGACAACACACACAAAACACTCAGGTCATACCAACAATGTCTTTCTACACAACTGTCCCCCCTGGTCTTATAACTTACAAGGCCACATCTGAAGTTCTTAAGCTATGAGCAATAGAAAGTCAAGATTCATAAAAAAATATATATAAACCACTCAGGCACACTGTAGAGACACAGCAGTGGAGTGTGTGTCTGTGCGCAGTTACCTTTCCCTCAGGTTCTGGGATCACTACACAGCTACACAATTATTTTATATAATCAACCGCTCATAGTGATGAATTTAACTCGGGACAAACGTTTCCACACGGTAGCATTTAGTTGGAGGAGGCGGACTGACTCCATCTGATTGGTCAAATATATTGACATGCAGAGTGTGAATGCGCGGCGCATGAAACACCATTTATCACAGTTTTTGCCAACTTTAGTGATACCTCTATTGCACACGTTGATCTCGCCAAGACGATAGATTTCTGATATATCGTGCAGCCCTAGTTCTAACTAGAGGTGGATCGCTGTCAGTGCAGCCATCCTGCAGCCGCAAGTTATGTAATGTGACATGGTGGTGTTCTGCAGCACCGGCAAAAGTTGGACACAATTTCTTACCAGCATGCATTGCTTTAAGTCCAGCATGCATCGTTAAGTCAGAGCTGCGAAGCACCGCATTAAGTCAAATGAGTCGACTGCTTGTATTTAACCATCAGTCCACCCATCCATCCCATTCTTGTTGGAATAATTACTCAGGAATGTCTTGAGGGAATTTCTTCATGGCCTCTTGGATAAGTGATTAGAATGTAGTTGTCGGAGATCACTGTGACATCCCAAGACGCATCTTTGGCCATGATGCAAGAATTCATCAAATTCATGACACAATTTCAGAACATAAAATGATGACTTTATATGCAAAAGGTCTAAGGTCAGTTTTACCCTGACATCATTATGTTCCGATACAACGGCTTTCTGGTCTTTAGACAACATTATAACTCTGGGACAGAAGGGACTGTGACCAAGTGTCACATTAAAGCAGATGCTAAATTTGTTGTACAGATCTTCTGTTAAAGTCTCTAGACAGCATGTTACACACTGGCAATCATTCACTGGAATCATACATGTCAGTATAAGGATAAAAACATACGTCTGCATAGAGATGGGTGTAAAATGAAGCACGACTGGTTGAGAGACCAGAGACGATTTTCCACTGATGAAGCATCTGTTGGTCTGAGCTTTGCTGTGTTTGCCTCTAGGTCCGTCTGGTTCAGAAGAAAGACACCGGTCACGTATATGCCATGAAGATCCTCCGTAAAGCTGACATGCTGGAGAAAGAACAGGTGAGGCAGCAAAATGCTCAAACTGGAATACTACTGCTGTTGTTTGTGAATGACATTTTTGAACCCGCCTGTGTTTGTCCCTGTCTGTTAGGTTGGTCATATTCGTGCTGAGCGCGATATTCTGGTAGAGGCAGACAGTCTGTGGGTTGTCAAGATGTTCTACAGCTTCCAGGATAAGATGAACCTCTACCTCATCATGGAGTTCCTGCCTGGAGGTTTGACCTCTAACCCAACAACACTGTCATCTGTTTTAATCCATTTCTCCTGACTGTAAATCTGACTGTTTCTGCTGCTGTGCTGCAGGTGACATGATGACTCTGCTGATGAAGAAAGACACTCTGACAGAAGAAGCCACTCAGTTCTACATAGCAGAGACAGTGCTGGCCATCGATTCCATCCACCAGCTGGGCTTCATCCACCGAGACATCAAACCAGACAACCTGCTGCTGGACTCCAGGGTGAGTCAGTTTTCATTTACTGTTTTCAGTAGACTAGATACAGATCAGTTTAGCTTCTTCCGGACATGCACTGAAATCTGCAGAATCTGCTGACATTCTCCTGAGGAACTGTATGTGAAAATGCAAATGTCCAAGTCTCTGGACTTTCTCTGGACTTTCACAGCCAGCCTGCCTAGTAAAAACTCTTGTGTCTTATGTCTAAATGAGCTGATATGAGAACACAGTAGGATATCTTCTGAGGGATGTTTTTAACATGAGACAGATGCAAAAATGGAAAAAACTAAAAGAAAACAAATATCTCAGGATGATGCAATACACGTGTCATGGTCTGTTGACAGTGTTGATGTGCTGTGATCACACATGATCTCCGCAGCAGAATTATTACACCACACCACACCCTGCCCCTGCTTGCTGCACCACCCCTTACCTGAACGCACCAGAGATTCCTGTGTAATGAATGCGTCAGAGCGGAGAATCTCTTGCACTGTTGTTCATGTGTGAAAGACAAACTCGGGTGAAAGTCTGGACGCAATTCTGTGGACATCCTCCAGAGTTCATGTCTGAAAACGGCTTTTGTCAGTTTACATGTGTTTACGTAAAGATGGAGTAAGTGATTCTGGAGAAGGACTGCTTGACTGAACTGAAGGGATAGCTAAAGCTAAATATTATATTATATACAATACTCTGACTACTGACAACAGGTGCAATGAAGAAGCAAAAGCAAGACAACACCCAACAGGGGAATGGTTTTGCATGTGGTGGCCACAGACAGCTGCTCTCTAATTATCCTTCCTGACTGATTCAGGAAGGATATGTTCTGCTAGTGTCCTTGTCACTACTGGTAGCATGAGGCGGTACCTGCAGCCTAATCAGGTTGCACAGGTAGTCCAGTTTGCGGTGTCTCCCAGCACAATCTCAAGAGCATGGAGGACATACCAGGAGACATTTATACAGGGAGAGCTTGACAGGGCTGTAGAAGGGCATCAATTCACCAACAGGACCAGTATCTGCTCCTTTGTGCAAGGAGGAACAGGAGGAGCACTGTCAGAGCCCTACAAAATGACCTCCAGCAGGCTACTGGTGTGCATGTTTCTGACCAAACTGTCAGAAACAGATTCCATGAGGGTGGCATGAGGGCCTGACCTCCTCTAGAGCAGAGGTCACTAACAGGCGGACCCGGACCTACAGCCAAAACAGAAGGTTATGATTTAAAACCTGACGGGGCGCTTCTATTTGTAACCGGCGCAGCTTTTGTAGTCTTTACGGTAGTGGTTTAGCGGATGAGGAAACGCACAGACCAATTGCATGCGAGTTAAGCCATCCCACGTGATACCACTCAGCCAATCAAGTCTGTGCATTCCAGGCGGTAAACATTGTGACTCTACAGTGCAGACAGATGAGAGAGTTAGAGGCAAGTTACACATGAAAAGACGGTAGAAAGAAAAAGAAAGATAGAGATACAGGTAGAGAAAACAAAGGGAGAGAAACAGAGGGAGGAAAGGAGAAACAGAGGAGTGAGACGGAGAAAGGAGAGAAACAGAGGAGTGAGACGGAGAAAGGGAGAGAAACAGAGGAGTGAGACGGAGAAAGGGAGAGAAACAGAGGAGTGAGACGGAGAAAGGAGAGAACAGAGAGTAGGAAAAACATGAGTGAGATGGAGAGAAGGAGAAAGGAGAGAAACAGAGGAGTGAGACGGAGAAAGGGAGAGAAACAGATGAGTGAGACGGAGAAAGGGAGAGAAACAGATGAGTGAGACGGAGAAAGGGAAAGAAACAGAGGAGTGAGACGGAGAAATGGAGAGAAACAGATGAGTGAGATGGAGAAAGGAGAGAAACAGAGGAGTGAGACGGAGAAAGGGAGAGAAACAGAGGAGTGAGACGGAGAAAGGGAGAGAAACAGAGGAGTGAGACGGAGAAAGGAGAGAAACAGGTAGAGTGAGACGGAGAAAGGAGAGAAACAGACGAACAAAGTGAGGGAGTGGGATATAAGAGGGGAAGAAAGTGATTCTAAAACTGTTCAATTGTTAAGATGTGTTGAGATTTATTATCTGTAAAATTGGTTGAGACTTTTGAGTCAAGATGTGAAACAGAAAAAGGGAAATTCAAGCTTTTGCTCCCTTTATTTTATTTTTCTGAAGTTAAGCCCTTTATTTGAACAATTTTCACATTTTAATTATTTTCTCTTATTTTGAAATGCAGCCCTACTTTTATTTAGTTAATGAGAGAACATTATACATATCTGCAATCATACATATATGTTCAGTTTTTTGTTACGTGACAATAAATATTGTCAAAGTTTTTGAATCGTACTGAATTCATTTGATTTGACAGTCAGGTATTTAGTACATGCAGATGTTGATACAACTACTAGGCTACTTAAATATATATCACACTAAATAGTTAGACATTATGATCTTCCGGACCTTTGCTTCAAGAAATTTTCTCTAACTGGACCTCTTTACATTTTAGTTGAATACCCCTGCTCTAGTGGGACCTGTGCTCACAGCCCAGCACCGTGCAGCTCGATTGGCATTTGCCAGAGAACGGCAGAATTGGCAGGTCTGCCATTGGCGCCCCATTCTCTTCACAGATGAGAGCCGGTTCACACTGAGCACATGTGACAGGCGTGAAAGAGTCTGGAGAAGCTGTTGTGAATGTTATGCTGCCTGTAACATCATTCAGCATGACCGGTTTGGCGGTGGGTCAGTGATGGTCTGGGGGGGCATATCCTTGGAGGGTCACACAGACCTCCATGTCATAGCCAACGGTACCTTGACCACTGTTAGGTACCAGGATGAAATCCTGAGAGAGATTGTCAGACCTTACACTGGTGCAGGACAATGTCCGGTGTCATGTGGCCAGAGTGTGTAGGCAGTTCCTTGATGACTAAGGCATTGATGCCATTGACTGGCCCTCTCGTTCCCCTGACCTTAATCCAATTGAGCACCTATGGGACGTTATGTATCGGTGCATCCGACGCTGCCAAGTACCGCCACAGACTGTGCAGGAGCTCACTGATGCCCTGATCCAGGTCTGGGAGGAGATCCCCTAGGACACCATCCACCAACTCATCAGGACCAGTCCCAGACGTTGTCTGGTGTGCATACAGGCACGTGGGGGCCATACACAGTACTGAGTCACATTATGAGTTGCTGTGATAAAAGTCACGCAAGTTGGATCACCCTGTGAATTCAGTTTTTTCTTTGATTTTCGGTATGATTTTGAATCCAGCCCTCAATGGGTTGATGATTTTGGTTTCCATTGACCGTTGTTACATCATTTTGTTCTCAACAAATTATAGAATGTACATCAGTAAAGATTTTTATCTTGAAGAATTCGTTCATCAAGATCTGATGTGTTATTAAAGTGTTAATCTTAATTTTTTTGAGCAGTTAATATTGCAAAACATCATCAAACAAACAGCATCCAAAACAACTAGAGACAGTTAGTTATGTAGATTGTTTTTATAGAATTACAGAGACAGAAGAGATGTTCTTTAGTTTGTAGTTAAGTTAACAAGGAAGCAACATTACCTGCCAGAGTAATTCAAATAATTTAACAGTCCAAATAATCCTGTTAATAATCTGTTAGCAGACTTGTGTTTTCAGGACCCTTCACACATTTACAAACATATACTGGGATACAGATCAGAAAGTGAGACTGCAACTAACATTACTTGGGTTGTGGGTTGGCAAACTCTACAAATGCAGATAGGGTTACACGGTTTCCCATAGTCGCCACAAGATCTCAAGACAGTGATATTCGCAATCACACTGCTAGCCACCAGCATCGTCCATCAGCTACATAGAGAGAGGCACTGCCCCTCATCTTACCTCCAGTCTACATATGAAACACACATCTAAGCTACTAGTGTTATTTATGATTGCAGTGAAGACTTAGCTTGCAGCACTGTACTGAACTTGGTTATGGGCTCGCACTGTGTGCTACAGACCTCAGTGTTAGAATATTGTGTTTCGTGTGTTTCCAGGGTCACGTGAAGCTGTCTGACTTTGGTCTGTGCACTGGGCTGAAGAGGGCTCACCGCACTGAGTTCTACAAAAACCTGAACCACAGCCTGCCCAGTGACCTCAGTAAGCAAAGTCAGTAAACCTTTTCCTTTATTTCATCTAAAGTCTGCATGCAACCTCAGCTCATATTCATCACACATTAAGGTCCTTAATACAACAGGAGGGTGTCACTTTAAATAGTGTGCTGCGCTCTCTCCACAGCCTTCCAGAACATGAACTCCAAGAGGAAAGCAGAGACCTGGAAGAGGAACAGGAGGCAGCTGGTACGTCTGAACAGATATGATAATATTTTGACAGCGTTTTGGTCATATTTAATGAGAGCTGGCTTTTCATCCACATTTATGAAGATTGTGTATGGAACATATGAGCATATAGATTACAGTTTAAAATAAAATGGGTAAATTTACCCTCACCTGAGGCCTAAATGTTTTTCACAAAAGGGAATAATGCAATAAGTCAGCTAATATTACGATTTACTTCATATTTGATGCGGACTGGAATATGTCTGTATTTTTGTCTTTAATTAATTTTTTTTAAAGTGAAAACACTCCTGTAAAGTAACATGTTTATTTTTCAAAGCAAGTTATTTTTTAGTATATAAAGTAATCTTGAAAATATCCAGCCCCACAAATATTTACTTTTTTGACTCAACACTTCAACATCTGTTTCACAGGCTCAACAATATACCAACGTCATGTCTAGAATTCTGTTATGATTTATCTAGGTGATAAATATGAATACAAATTAAACAGGCTTTTATGAATCTGAATCATTTTGAATTCTTTCCCAAACACATTTTGGTTAAGCTTTTATTAAAAATAATTGAAACTCAAAAGACTCGGTCGAGATGAACACATTGTGTTAGTTCAGAAACAGTGCCAGTTTACTGACTGCCTAACATTTGCCGAAATATCAGAGTTGTGATTAAAATGGTGTCAAATTCAGATTTTTTTTTTTGTCACCTTTTCTCATCCATTTTAAACCAGTGAGAAAAGCACAGGGCAGAAACTCAAATCTAGAAAGGTCTTATGTGACACGTGAACTCGGATGAAGAAACAAATGTTCAATGTTCATAACAAGAAGCCTATTAGAAAATGTGTCACCTCACAGCAAACTTTGTGTTGTTCCTGTCAGGCTTTCTCCACAGTGGGAACACCAGACTACATCGCTCCAGAGGTCTTCATGCAAAATGGATACAACAAGCTCTGCGACTGGTGGAGCCTGGGAGTCATCATGTATGAGATGTTGATCGGTAATGACTCACGCACACCACCTCATTCACCTCCGGGAGACTTAGGCCAGATGTGGTCAGAATGACGATGACTGGTCTTTGTGATCTACAGGTTACCCTCCGTTCTGCTCTGAGACGCCTCAGGAGACGTACAGGAAAGTGATGAACTGGCGAGAGACGCTCACCTTTCCCCCAGAAGTTCCCATATCAGAAAAGGCCAAAGACCTCATCCTCAGGTAAGATACACCTCTGGGCATCTCCCACCACTCTCACACTTACTATAGTCGTTGATGCAGCCGGTGGTCACACGCTGATAAGTGCTTGCACTCGTTTTGTATATTTATGGTGGATGCATTGTTGTTTTGAACAAAGATCTGAGACAGCATCTGACACCTGAAATGGTTTGCATGATATTAAGTGAACACATGTCATGAACAGGTTCTGTTGTGAGGAGGAGCACAGGATCGGGGCTGTAGCTGTCGAAGAGATAAAGTCCAATCCTTTCTTTGAGGGCGTGGACTACGACCATATCAGGTAAGGACTGTTGACATACGCTCATCTTAATTTTGACTTTACGACATTGAGACATGTGAAATCTTCCCTCGTTCTTAGATGAGTGATAGTTATCACTATCAACTACTAGAGACAGTATGTTGCTTTCAGGCATGCACTGAACTCTAGTCTAATCTCCTGCAATTATCCAGAGGGGCTGTAAGAGAGAACACAAATGTTAGTCAGTGGCTCCGGACAATCTTTGGAGTATTTCCTGCCAGTCCCCTTGTAAGAACTGGATAATAATAATATCTGAGTGAGCCCATGTGAGATTAAAAAGAGGTATACACGTAGAAGTCGCCAACGAAGACATTAACTTGGAGAGACTGCAGCTGAATTAGTATGTTATGTCCTGCCTCTACCTGCTGCACCACCACCTGACCTGAATCCTCCGGAGATTCCTGTGTTGTTGTGAACCCGTCTAACTGGAGAATCTGCTGCTGCTGCGTTCTTCATATGTGAAACACAAACTCCGGTCCCCAGACATTTTCTGGAGTTCATGACTGAAAACAGCTTTTCTGCCTTTTAGCTGTTAAGATGTGTGTGCTCTAAATTGATTGTAATAGGTTATCTTTACTCTCTAGAGAGTTTATGAAACAGCTAAATCAGATAATACGTTCACTCAAAAGAGCCTCTTTATGGAGCACCCCTCTGGTGAACCCCAGCACAGACCTTGTGTCATGTATGAGTTGTGTACTAATGTTTGTGTGTTCTTTGAAGCTGCTTTATGAAGGCCAGGCTCATAGTGCAGATCATAGCTGTTTCTCAGCTCTGATTCTCAAAGTTCTCAAATGCAACATTTCCCCCTCTGACTCTTCTCTAACTTGACTGATCTGCTCTCCAGGGAGAGACCTGCTGCCATTCCCATCGAGATCAAAAGCATCGACGACACCTCCCATTTTGATGAGTTCCCTGATTCCGATATCCTCACACCAACAGGTACCGTACTGTTCCTGATGAAAACATTTCAAATTTCATGCCTCTGCTGTGAAGTGCTTGAAAACCCTGCTCCTCCTCTTCCTCCTCCAGCCACCCCAGTGTCCAACCAGACTGAGGTTGACCTGAAGAACAAGGACTGGGTCTTCATCAACTACACATACAAACGCTTCGAAGGCCTGACCGCCCGAGGAGCCATACCGTCCTACATGAAGTCAGGAAAGAGATGAGCACCTTCAACTGGCTTTTATCCGACACCGCCACGAAACCTGAATGAGTCGTCCAAACCCCTGAACTTCAGCCCTGAAGGAGAACGCTTCCTGTTCTCAGCGGTACCTGACTGATGAGGATTCTCGTCACAGGACTTTGCAAATAATAAAGGGGCTCAATTACATCCATTGCTTTCCACCATAGGAACTGCTGCCTTCATCTCCGCAGGTCTTCTCTTTCTCTGATGCTTCCGAGGGTACCTCTCTACTTCCTGCTTATACCTGAGAACAGAACTGTGGGATTAAAGTGATTCTCTCCACTTGCCTTTTCCACCAGTGGATGCAGTGGGAGGTCTTCACTCCTGATACCAGCATCATCTACATTCCCTCTCTATAAACCAGCAGCAGTCTGTTGCACCTACCAGGGGTTCTTGTTCTAAATCAGGACATCCACTCGGCTCACTGCTTTATGTTGACTTGTCAACTCAGACGTTGCGTTCAGCTGTCACTTGAAGTGAACTAGGTGCTCTTCAGGGATTCTGTCCAAATGTTTCTCGTTTCCTCTAAGAGCTCAGTGCTGCTGGCTCTTTCAGACGATCCAACCAAAGACTTTCTGCTTCATCTCTCTGACACGTCACGTCCTTAAACTTAGATTTTTAGTCCTTTTATAGACTAGTGCTAGGAATATTTGCTTGTTGATAAGTGTGAATATGAGAATGATGCATTTTGTGAGAAACAAAACACAAGAGTCTTGTTACATTTACATTTGACATTATGTTCAATTACCTTGAGCACCTTATGTGATGTCTGATCAGTAAAGTCAGGCCCATTGGTTTGTTTGGATTGGTGTTTTCATTCGACCGGATAAGAAAACTTTCCCCACAAATGTCTGCATTGGAATATTTTAATGCCACAAACTTGTCATATGTCAGTACATCTTCCCATTCAAACTTAAATTAAAGCAGATGAATGGATATATTAATAGAACTGCTGAACTCACTGCAGCCACCAAGACAGAGCGTCAGCTCGACTTGCTGCATTAATGTAACGCCGCAGAAAAACCGGGGACAATAGTTCTAGATTCAAAATCTTCAGCCTTGCGAGAATAAATAATTGTTTCATGACAAATGGCCTCAAATGATCCTGGATGAAGAGAAACAATTCTGCTTGTTAATGTTAGCCCCCCCCCCCTTCACCTCTGCTTCAGCTGCTACATTCACAAGACATTGAAATGTTTTGGTTGATAACCGTATGTTGAGATTTTTTTCTTTAATATATTTTGATGTGTAATAGCATAATTGTTCATTCCTGAGGTCAGGATGTTTGAACTTTCAAATCTGGGAGCACAGGGCTTAACATTTTCCAGTGAACACAATATCCAAAATGCTGTCATTTAAAATGAATGTAAATTAAGTTTTATGGAGTCGTGGAGAAGAAGTTCCTCCTTTTTTTTTTTGCCACAATAATTTTAAAATGGTGTTTGTGTGACTGGTCTGGACCTTTTATTTTCCTCTTCGTCCTGATCTGAGGTGCAACTAGAAGAACATTTCTCCTTTCCCAGGAGAAAATATGAAACGTTTGGAATGTGACAATATTGACACCATAAATTGAATCATTTAGCCTCTTACATGGTTGAAATTTATCGAAAAAAAGATTCATGAAGTCAAATTATAAGCTACTCTTGTAGGTTTGACTCACTAAGTCCAAATTGAATCATATTGGTAAGTCAGAATTGTTTTTTAGTTTATATCACATTTTGATATATGTATATATATATTTTGTAAGATTGACATTAATTTTAAATACACAGTTTTGACTTAAATCAGACCAAGTATTTTATAATTTTGACTTTTAAAAAAATGACATTTTGTTCTCTTTAACATTTTCTCACGTTTTCCCTGTTTGTGGCAGGAATGCTCTTCTGTATGCACCAGCTCAGTCTGAAGGTTTTCCTTATCGTCTGTTGTAAAAAGCCTCTTCAGGTAGTGTGTAGATGAAGCTCAGCACGTTGTAACACGTTGTAGAAAAGCACACAAGGAGCTTTTTTCTTTGACTATTATTGGAATGCTCCTGCTCCGCATGCTTTGACCAGACAGCAGATGAGTCTGATTCCAGCAGCAGAGCATGTGGTCTGGTTTCATGATGCCACTTGGTGGGTGAGTGAATGAGATTTCAGATAGTGCGTGTGGATGTTTTCATGATCTGGAGAAACGATGCAATGTTCTCCACATGCAATGCTCAGATGTGTGTATGCTGTAGCACATGTGACCTGAGAGTGAGAAGGGGGGGGTTTGGGAAGGTGGGTGTACATTATTTAAACCACTGTTCTCACTGTGGCGTGTGGCTGTTTTTGTTTTCTGCTATTTGACAATGAATTACTCTGCACTTACTGAGTTGTGTCTTCCTTCACATCTGATCGTCTTCATTGTAATTCCTCTGTTGTGCCTCCTAGAGGAACAGTCAGTCCGAACCAGAGTCAGTTGTCAACTTAAGATCCGATCTTCAGCAGACTGGAGTCCCAATGAGACCAACTAAACCTGATTTTAAACTTAAAGCAAAAATATCTGAGTGCCAAGTTTAAACCCTGTTAAACTGAAAAACAGGTTATGCATGCGTACAAATTAATCATTTAATCAATGAATCATTTAAAATAATTATTGCTTTTATCAAAGCAATATTGCTCCAAAATCAGTTTTAAAATTGTCTCAAAAAGTTCAAATGATGCGTCACGTTAAAGCCTGAGAGAACATTGAACTGCAGTTTGCTCGACATTCACAGGAGCTGAAAATCTCATTTGTAGGATGAAGTGAAACATTTCATCAGTCACGGATTAACAAAACAGTGACATCACTCAAGCTGTTCTTTAATGGCACATGTGGAAATTAATATATGGTGTATTAACCATTAGTAAGGCCATTGGTGACAAACTTTAATCCTTTATAAAGTGAGTAGTGACAATGACATGATTGATGTAAGCAGGGGCAGATGTTACTGGGGGGAAAGGGGTCCAGTCTCAAATATGTTGCAAACATACACCTGGACAAAAGGATTAAAGGATTTCATTTTGGTAGCCAAAGGTCACGGTGGCCTCACAAAATATGGTTATGTTTTTCTTGAGGGTGATATCTTGAGATCAGCTGGAGGGAATGTCTTCAAATTTGGTTAAAACATTCACTTGGACTCAGGGCTGAACTGAATAGAATTTGGTGATCCAAGGTCAAATGTGTAGGTCACAGTAACCTCCCAAAACACCTTTTAGTCAACACTACTGGTTGGTGGAGGAGTGCAACTCCAGGGCTGCCACAACAATATGAAAAACATGAGGTCTGAATACTTAGTGAATGTAATAGATAAAAATGACTTAATATCTAAATTTCCACTTGAGAAGACATTAAATAATTAATTGGTTTGATTTTTGTAGAAATGCATAAAATACCTACTCTATATCCCGTTTTACATTTTATTACTGAGAAAAAAATCCAGCTGCCTTAATAAAGCAAATGTTCATATTAGAACATCAGTGAAAATATGAATATTAGCATTAACTTTAATAGATAAGTAAGTTGGAGGCAGATACTCAGGAAGACAAACATGAGACACAAACATGACACAAACACGTAACCCTGAGCATGTTCTCATAGATGGCTAAATAACTGCTCCATTAAACATGAGCTATTTATTTATGCTTTAAATGGTGCCTTATTAGAACTTGGTGCCCAGATACTGAACATGAATGGAACACTGCTGAGTAGGAAAGCTTTTATTTTGGTAACAGCCGAGGAAGCATGAATGAAAACACAGCTCCACGAAGAAAAAAGACAAGCGACGCGACCAGTTTAAATGCAACACATTTTTCAGCTTTATGGAATAAAAAAGTTTCTGCAGAAAGGTATTCTAAAAACAAACTGAAAACTCTTCAAACATGATATAAAAGTAAAATTTAAGACACATACTCCTGTACACATGTACATATTTAAATATCTTGTACTGTTTTACGTTTTTACCATCATATGTAAGTTGCATTACATAAGTTGTGTTACGTTGCAGCCTGCCACACACACAAACAAAAAATAGCAATTCTTTATATAGTCTCAGTAAAACTAGACACACTATTTCCACAAACAGGAACAAAGACACTGTGTAGAACTGCACTGACACACAAAGCCTCCTGATGCTGCTTGTCCTGTGTCGTTTCAGCCTCACTGTCATCGTACTGTGTAACAGTCATGGTGACTGGTCAGAATGTGTTGGGGTTTGTGTTTGATCATGTGATAAGATCAATGAGGTTATAACAGCTGCTGTCTGCTGTCGATGGAAACGTTGGTTGAGGATGTTGATGTACTGCAGAACCCCTGAGCCTCTGCAGCTGGCCCTATGGAGAGGTGGCCATGACATCCGAGGAGGACGCTGCAGTCGAGAACTAAACAATGCAAAGTAGTTGAGAACGAGCTCTGTCCTCACCCCACTGAGACCAAACCAAAGCTGATGTTTGATGGCAAGCGAGAAACTGAGTCTCTGCTGAACATCCCAGCAGGGTGACAGTGATGATGTCAGTTCTCGATGGAGGGCAGGGAGGTGACAGGCACCCAGCGGGAAAAGAAGCTGGATCCTCTGTAGAGCTGACCCTGACAGCGGGGAGGGGGGGGGAGAGATTATTATTATTGAATATTGATAAGTCTCAACTCTAAACCTGGTCAAAGGGACTTCATAGAAACGATGATTTTAAATGAGGAGTATATTTATTAATATCATGTTAAACATAAGTCTTTCCACAGGATGAGTGGGAGTGACAGAGTGGGCGTACCTTGTGGCTCAGGTGACTCCAGCAGTGCAGCCAGGACTTGAAGATGGGAGAGCGAGGAGGAAGACCTGCAGCCAGACTGACACAAAGCCCAACCAATCACACTTCAACATCTTCGCCGGGATTCTACAAATACCACTAACTATGTTGTTGCCCATTCAAAGAAGACAATGTAATAGTTTGTGATATAGCTGCTGTGTGTGCTATGATCAAATGAAAATCAACAGCTACAACCTACAACCTTGGAATTTGCTGAAAGCTCCAAGTTCACAAGGTTTGACGTGTTTGCTCCTGTTTTCAGAAATAGTGGAGGCCAACAGTGTCACGATCTAACCAATACAAGCCGGCTGTGCACACTTGTTGTCACCATGAGCTCTGCAGCAAGCAGCAAGTCACTCAACACTGCATCATCAAAGCAACATGAGGTCACTGCTGATGTCACCATTGTGCACAGGAAGTGCAGTCTAGGGTTAGGGTCTCAGGACGTAGAGTGTGAAGGTCAGCGGTACTATTGATACTGAGTGACGACTACACGTTGAATCCCGTCATTGAAGAGTGAAATGATTTTCCATGTGAGAATTTAATCATGTTGGAAGAATCGACTCACCCACAGTTGTTGACTGCCATAAGATCAGCCACCAACATGAATGGATATGTGAGAATACTCACTGCAATCTAGAAAACAACACTGCATTAATCTGAAGTCATGACAAATAGGAATAGGAATAGTTCAAATAACAATGGAACTGCTGAACTTACCCCCATCACAAACTTAGTATAGCTTCTGACTGCTGAGGCCTGACTGAACTGCAACACAACAAGAGAGGACACAGTGTACTGGCTTTATATGGAACAGGACATTTGATTTAATTTGGAAGTTGAAAGCTGGAGGAAATTGCTAAATCAAATGAAAGTCTGAAATATAAAAGTGGAGTACATTAGGTGAAGAAGCCGAGTGTTGAAACATGTTGTTTAACATCAGGTAGTGAGGTCCCCCTCTCAAATAAAATTTGATTGATTGATTAGACTGTTTGTACACACACACACACACACACACCAAAGTTTTTCTGAAAACCACCAGGTTTTAGATGGTTGCTTTCAAACAAGGCATTCGGCTTCGGGAAGGGTTTATACAAAGATTTCTTCTTTATCATTTGTGCTTCCAGCTTTGGCAGCAAATCACTTGCCTTTCAGCTGTTGAAGCAACATGTTTCAACTCTCAGCGTCTTCATGTGATGCACTTTAGCTCCCAGCTAACAGTTGTTGCAGAAGGTGTAGACTAGTTTCTTTTACATGCGAGTGATTCAGATATTCCAGTCTTCCATTGGAACTTTGTTTATGGCTTTTTGTAAATGTATATGCATAACAAACTGTCTTATTCATTACTTTTCATCAATATTTAATGTATTGTGTAGTTATAAAATAATAGTGCTTGTCATCACAGATAGAGATACTTACACTGTCGTCTACAGCGTAGGTATTAATAAGGTGAGAGAGGAGGTTACAACACCACAGGAAGAGAACCTCTCCCAGCATGTGGGGTATGAGACCTCTGCAAACACACAAAACACTGCTCAGACTGGTGGAGGTCAAAGATCTAATCAACATGTCGGAAGTATTTTATTAAAAATAACTGTAAAATGATTTAATTACTCACACATAGAATCCAGCCACTCCTTCCTCCTTAAATATGTTGGTAATACAACTGATCATCCCACTGTAAATATAACATCAAATCCATGAACAATGTAAAAATCTACAAAGAAAATGGGTTTCTTGTTTTCAGCTTTTAAATGTCAGCTTCATGACTCAGCTATTGTCTAGTGTCTAAGCTGGTGAAAATGAAGCAGCTCTGAGTCGGTTCTTCCCAATGCTCCTCGCAGCAGTTTGAAGTAGATGGGATGATGCTGTCATACTTATGTGATCAAATCCCACCTACAGTGTCCTGATGAGGCAGATTAGCTAAATTTCCAAATATGAATCAACTAATAATAATAATAATAATAATAATGATGGTTGTGACAAAAGCACCTGAAAAATCTGAATATCTGAAAGTTAAAAAAAATCTGACACCAACTTGTTAACCTCTGTATATAGTGACCTTCATTAATAGTGGACTAGTCCGCCATTCGTAACCTGAATTCAAATTGCGTACCCATGTACAGGGATTAAAGTGAAGAAAAATCTTCCCAGTTTACACAGAAACATCGTAGAACAGCTGCGTGTACACACTGTCCTGCATTTGGTTGTTTATCTGTCGTTACAAGTTCACTCAGTATGACCCACACTCAGTCCTTACAGCTCATTCTGCAAACGGCTCTGAGCTCTATCCTCAGTGTTCACTGTTATGATGATTATATATTTATATAAGTATACATTAGTAGAACCTGCCAGAGTGAGACACTGGGAGACATGAGCAGAGTCTATGTACTGAACACAATAAGCAGAAACATAAGCAAAGAACAACAAGCTGGTAATAACACTAGGCTTTAAATGAAACACTTCAACTGACCCAATGAGCCTTAATTCAAACTTTAAACACATAGCACCTACCAACCCACCTACCTACCTACCTATCGACCTACTGCCCTCCCTACCTTCCAATCTACTGGATAACTAGCTAACTTTAGGGGGAACTCCAGCACATAGACTGACCTATTAAACAGCAGACTTAGTGTTACCTTTAAATATTGTTGAATAAACTGCAAGTATAAAATCAATGATAAAGTTGTTTTATCCTTGCTGATCCCATACATGGCCTCTCTGGAATCTAACTGATATTAATCTGTTGTAGTGCAGGGGAACTATAATCCCTACATGTATTTAAGATTAAAAGAAAGAAATACATAAATCTACTTCAACAGTTAAAAATATAAAGCTGTCTGACTGACTGTGGGCCTTGCTAGTCACTCACTTCAGTCAGAGGAGAGCTCTGTGCAAACCAATCGTTTCCTACTGCTGCTAGTGCTTCACATTAAGTGCTTCACTGGTGATCTATGGCCTTTATTGTGAAGCAGCTAGAAAAAAAAGTCCTGTATTTGTTGATAGGGGTTACACTGTGGGGTCAGAGAAATCTGAAGGATTATAACTTTAATAAATAATAATTCAGGATGTTTTTCTGAACTTTAACCTTAATTGTTGGTCATTTAGTCGTGCGTATTTAATGGTTGTAGAAAAAACCTGGTTTCAAAGGCTGTACAGGAAATTACTGCGGCATAATACCAAGTCTTACCTGTACTTGACCTCTCTGCCAACAAACTGGGCCATGCAACGCACTGACATAACTGCCAAAAGGAAACAAAACAGGTGATCAGCAAAGATATGTCATTTGTTCTGACAGCAATTTTCTGCTCCTCTATTTTATGTAAAAACAAACATTTTTCATCATAGCCGGTCGGACAAAACAAGACATTTGAAGAAAATCATTGGACTCAGAATTTGTGATGTGAATTTTCACAATAGTCTAACAATTATTAGACTGAAGGATTCATTGAGAAAATAACTATAAAAATAACTTCACAACTATTCAATAATGAAAATAATACAGCTGCTTTTGTATATCGAGCATAAGCTTTATATGGTGGAATAAAGTTTGACAGCCTTAATGAGGACATACCATGAAAAGGATGAGTGGCTACTCTGGACAGGCACTGGATGATCATCTCATGTGTGGTCTGAAGACATGAAAACAATGCGAAGAGACAGTTTGATAAAAGGATGAAAAGATGTGAAATGAAATGTTGGCTATAAGCCTAAATATCTGTTCATTTTCTGCTGGATAAATGTGTTTGAGTAGGACTAGTTTCTTTCTGGTAAAAACTCCGAAAAATGTCCAAATGAGCCAATGTGAGAAGGAGATCCTCCGCAGGATTCACCACCATTGAGTGGGTGTGTTGATGGCATTTCTAAAATGCACTACACGCAAAAATGTTTTTAAAAAAATAAACTAAACAGAATACATATCTGAGGATGAAAAAGACGTAGAAGACACAGACAAAAATGTGAGGAGAGATTGCGGTGATAAGGACCGATGCCGGTGTCGATGTGCTAAACAAAAACACGTGATCTCTGCAGCGGAGTTAATACGTTAGATCCTTCGTCTGCCTGCTGCACTTCCCCTCACCTGAACACTCCCGTAATTTGTGTTCTTGTGAACTTTGTGAATATGTGAAAGGGAAACTACGGAAAACGTGCAGATCCAATTGTGTGGACATTCTCCGGAGTTCATGTCTAACCTTAGTTTCTAAACATATATTTTCGCCACATCTCTTTTTGTAGTTTAACAAAAGAAGCCTTGAACAAACATGAATCAACACAGTGATCATGTACAGAAAGTCTGGCCTAACAAAATGTTGTCTATTAGTGAGATATTATAGTCTGAAACTGTCTGATTATCAAATCAATCAAATTTTATTTGTATAGCCCATATTCACAAATCACAATTTGTCTCATAGGGCTTTGATTAAAGAATGAGAAAAATTAATAAGAGTTATTATGAGTAATACGAGTATAATTTGCTGTACACTTTTGGTATTTGCCAATTTTCCATACTCTGGTCTTGAACATTTTTAAGAACTACTTTGACAGATTTATTTTACACTGGAACAAAACTACCAACATGACAAACAGAAAGTAGGTAGTGAGTATAACAACACAATGCAATTACATCTCAGCAGTAAGCCTCCACATGAATTGAGCCAGGGATGATCCCAAAGTCGGGAGCAGGGTGACCTCTCACCTCTTTAACCACTTTCTTGAGTGAGGTCTGAAGGTCGTCTCTCTTGGCTAGAAGCTCCACCTGCTGAATAAACAAGTTAATTACTCTGACAACTCTTTATAATACCTATACCTTTCGATTCTTTAACACCCTCGACAGCTGTTTCTGTCCGTCCCTCTGTCTAAGCTAAGGTGTAAGGGCGATCATGTGTTTGCCGTCGCTGCTCAAAAGCTTTGGAAGAATTTTGCGTGTTCTAATTCTACAACTGAAGCCACACATATTTTCTCATGCTTTTGGGTATTCTTAAGTTTTATTCACTTTTAGCATATTACTTTTTGTTTTAATTTCCATCTGGAGCTGAGACATTCTGCTTTTATACCCTGAAGGCTAGTTCCATAATCGGCATGTGTGAATCCACTCTAGGTGAGGCCCTTGCAAGTAACACTACGAGTTAGTAATACGGACTGACTTGTGGTGTCTCCAATTTAGCATTTCTGGTGTGGTCATTCTCAGTCCTTAACCGATGTCACAACAACTGGAAGCTGGTTGAGCAAGGTATTTTTTCCTTCTCTTGTGGTTTTGGGCTATAATCAGAGGTATATTGGCGGTCATTTGATTGATTTTGCCTGTGGGTTTCTTTGTTTGGATAAGAAATCCCCAGTTTGAACATCTTCTCTGCTGTCATTCAAAGTCTCTAATAGCAATCTTGTCTTTTGTATGGGCTGGTAAAAATACCCAAATTCATAAATCTGTGCTTCAAAGGCTAAGATCTGCTGCAGTTTAACTTTGCCCAATCCACTCTTAAGATCTGGCTTCAGTTTCGGCCTTCAGTCAGCTTTCTGCCCCAATACAAGGCCCCGTAAGCAACAACAATAACACTGTCATGATATCTGTGGAGTCTTAGTCACAGAAGTTGCCTACCTGTTTAACGTTGCTCCTGACCATGGTGGAGATGGCACTGGTTATGAAACGAGGTGAGAAGCCACGGAAGAGTCCCCTCTTTCCATCCACCTTCACAATGTGCTGTGCTGAAAACAAACCCATCTCCTGTCGGCTGGTCTTAATTCATGTCCAGCGAAACTGTTACAGAGCACTCACACATATGAGACCTCAGCAGGAACGTGTGTAGTAGAAGCTGAGAAAAGCTCAAATCTTCAAGTGGCAGTGCCAACACCAGCCAATCAAATCACACTTAAACTAGCCAATCAATTTATATTCTTTCTAATACAGATCCTTCCTGGCATCAAATGAACTGAGCCTGGAGAGAGGAGGTAGAGGCAGTGGTTGAACCTGGTATGTGTTCGTCTGTTTGTGGAGTTTGACACCATGTCAAAGCCCTATGAGACAAATTGTGATTTGTGAATATGGGCTATACAAATAAAATTTGATTGATTGATTGATTGAGTATATTTTCAAAGTACTTCCCTTTGGCATTTCATGAAGAGCTAGCATGGCACGTTAGCATGTTAGCACGAATGCCAGATATGTTGTGAGTGCTCAGTAAGATCTGGTATAAACATTCATCCTGAATGATCCAACAAAAGTGGACAGCTCTTTGTACAGGTGTGAACACACCTGAATAAATCCTCAAAGCATCTTGAGATCCTATCACTCAGATCTCTCTCTCGCACCGACTCAAACCCATTGACAACAGGAGCATTTATAAACTCAGACTGGGTAAAAACATAATTTGGTCTTCAGGAACAGAAATGACGTGCATGATTATTTGCATATAGAGCAGGAAAGTGAGATCTGATCCCAGTGATCACAGGAAGCATTTTAACGGCAGGTGTGAACAGACAAACTTAGAGCTCTCCACTTCGGATCGGATCTAGGACAGATTATGAAACCAGGTCTGAACAGGGCATAAGACAATAAATATTCACACCTCACTCACCATAGGAGAAGAAGCCAGGTAAGTATAAGACTCTTCTTCCAAACATCGTTGTGCCCACAGTTGGAGGAAGAGGTTCATGTCCCACCTGGAAACAACAATAGCAGAGATCAAACACAGCTTCTCTGCTTCGTGGGAATGAAGGAAACCCTGACAACTATTGTAATGACCAACTAGAATTACTGCATCAGAGTTGTATGCAGTCAAGTTGCAGGAAATATGGTCACAATCCCCCGTCTGTTCCTGAGTTGTGGTGTTGAATAATGACCAGAAAGTTGAACTTTAATGTCTTGAAGTAATCCTTCACATTTTTGTGTGTGATAACACAGTGCACCATTAATCTTAAAGGGAAAAGATTTGAACTCCAAACAATGCAACAGCGTTTAGCTGATCAACAAAATCTTAGTTTCATTTCTGCAGAAAAGTCGTGGAGACGTTAAATAGTTTTCCATGGAACACCAAAATGTTCATAAAGTGCCTTTTTTTCAGTTTACGGAAGCGCCACCAGATATACGCCAGGTGTTCTGCCTTAAGGTGCTTGTTAACCATGGTCAGTTTAACACTATAGCTCCTTCCTCTCAAAAAGGCACCATCCACTGGCCTCTGTGGCACCTCAGATTTATCTGAATTTCTATTACATGCGACGGAGAGGAATTTTTAGGGGTTTAATCAATGCCTCGAGAGGAACTTTAATTATATATATTCTGTTTGGACATTTGTGGTATTAAATGGCACTGTTGTCAAGCAGGCTTGATAACTGTAATGCTCTCCTATCTGGTCTACCCAAAACAGTTATAAATTGTAAATGGTTTGTTTTTATATAGAGTTTTTCTAGTCTTGATGACCACTCAGTACAGTTCGCCATTCACACACACATACAGTGCTCTGAGACACATGTGCTCACATTCTGTTTGCTGTGTAAACACAAATGCATCCTGGGCTAAGTCTACTCAGCTGACCTCTGGCCTGTTACAGTTTCACAATGAACCAAAATATTTCTACCCTTCTCAGTGAAGAATTTAATTAGAAAAAAATTCTAATTAATTTGTTCCCGATATTAAAGAACAACTTCATGCACCCATTTTATACACATTCCATATTAGGGATGAAACGGTTACCGGTTTCTACTGTGGTCAAATTCCTGACTGTTAGAAGTACCATTTCATCTTTAATTACTATAGTGATTGTTGATAATGTAGCATTGGCATCAACCAAAGTTAGCAATTCTCCAAGACACGGGCGCAGCAAGCAACGTGCATTAGTTGTGTGTTGTGCATGTGTGAATATGAGAATGTGTCTTTTCATTTAACAGCCATCCATCCATCTGTCAATTTTTCCTGATAATCTGGGGTCAGGTTGAGTAGACACTCACTTAAGCAGGTATTGTAGACATTTCTCTCATC
Organism: Hippoglossus stenolepis; assembly: GCF_022539355.2. NCBI lineage: Eukaryota > Metazoa > Chordata > Actinopteri > Pleuronectiformes > Pleuronectidae > Hippoglossus > Hippoglossus stenolepis. The sequence goes on from NC_061488.1 coordinate 26,558,132, forward strand.
AGCAATGCCTTCCAGCTGCTACTGGGAAATTCTAATTAGCCCAAGTGCAGATTTGTCTGATTGATGCTCAAAAGTTCCAGTGCAGTCAAACTATTGTTGAGAAAGCAGAGCAGAGGTAAAGGTCTTACAAACAACTCAAAACGTCCACATGGACAGGCAGGAAGGCAGCCATGAAAACAGCTGAAAGTTAGGGTCTCATGGCACAAGACAGCAAAGATGGTGTGCTGAGGTTTAGGAAAGCATCATTTATTAATATTGAACATGTTGCATGTCTGAATCGCATTAAGGTTTGCACTAGACTTTATCAAGCATGTTACAATCGACCTTCCATTTGTGAAGTCGATTAGATGAACGGCTCACAAGTCATCCAGGTGGAATTAGTAGGTAGATGGTGAACCTGTCAGTCTACACCAGGGTTCAATCATCAGAGCAAGTCACGGTAGACACTGTCAGTCAAAACTAGGAGAATATTTGACATATGACATCATTATGTAAATTTATTTGAAAAAGAAACCGAGGACTGAATTGTTCCTGAATGTTTGATAAAACAGAGAATAGTCCAAACTCTTGTTTTTTGACGTCACTGCTCTGGACCTCTGTCCCAGCTGCGCTCAGGTGAATGAGCGCACTGCATCATGGGACATGTGAAGGAGTCGGCCCCCACCACAGCCTGTATATAAACAGGTGGCCAACAACACACCAGCGGCGGTGATGTCGGACTGTCTTTCTCCGGTTAGCTACTTAGCTACATTGGCTACCTGTATTAGCAGCTTCACGTACAGCAGCGGGTGTGTGACGGCTGTCACTCCCGCTCCCAGCAGCAGCACGGCGGTGTCCAGAGCCACGGGGGTCGGTGTAGCATCCGGGTCCACACCGACTGACAGGTTTTCTGACGGCTCCATCTTTAGCTGCCGTGACAGGAGGACACCGCTCATCCCCGCTGTGCGCAGCTGAAGGCTAGAAAGATAACTTCCGCTTACAACTTTCAAAATAAAACGCGGTGCTTCAGAGGTGATAGAGGTCCTGTGCATCGAACACACGCAGTATAAACACATCGTAGTTTCTACGCGACACGAGGGCACAGAGTGGGTTTGATTTGATTAGCCTGCTGTTTGTCACACGTGGGCGGAGCTTCGTTCGTTTGGGACTGATTGACAGGTGACCAGTAAACGTGAGCTGCCGGAAACTGCAGTGGTTATATATCTATGAGATTATAAAGACAGGATATAAGGATGGAGTTAATAAAAACAGCAGAGTCAAACTATAAAAAAACATATACAACATATGTATGTGAACTAGTCAGACACATTGTATTTACTGGAATGTGAGTGAGCTCATAACAATCAGTTATAGTTATAATTGTTATCATGGACTTTATATAGTTTGAATTATGGAGTGTATATATGGTCCGTACCATTGACTGTATACAGATCATGGGCTGAATCTATGGTCTGTACTTTGGACTGTATATAGACCATGGACTGTATGTATGGTCTCTACCGTGGACTGTAAACACACTATGGACTGTCTCTGTGGTCTATACGGTAAATAAAGTCTTTGATTTAAATGCAAAATTGCGTCACCAATCAGCAAAATACATTTTTTGTTATTTCTACTTTTTTTTCACCAACTCACCAGAAAAGAAGACGAAGGAGAAATTTTAAAGGCACAGCTCAGCCAATGTCTACCATATTATTATTATTATTGCTGTTATTGTTGTTATTATTATTATAAACCTAACATGCAACACATTATGCACCCTTGTTTCTGCAGCAGGTTGACTGCAACTCTGTAGAAAGGGTTTAAATTCAGCTCAGAGTCACTTCAGGATCTGCAAAGCAAAGAGCACATAATCAATTGTATGCATACAGTCAGCTCATGTGAAAGGTTGAAGATTGTCTAAATAATCTGATGTGAACAAAGAAAACAGATGACGAGGCCACAAAGACCCATCCACTCTTACCCACACTCTCAAGGGACACGAGGCCTTAATTCCAGCAGGTGGTGCTATTAGCCTGACAATGGTCTTCAAGTATGGACCAAACAACAGTGGCTCGATTTTAATTTGTGTGTGTGTGTGTGTGTGTGTGTGTGTGTGTGTGTGTGTGTGTGTGTGTGTGTGTGTGTGTGTGTGTGTGTGTGTGTGTGTGTGTGTGTGTGTGTGTGTGTGTGTGTGTGTGTGTGTGTGTGTGTGTGTGTGTGTGTGTGTGTGTGAGAGAGAGAGAGAGAAGGCTACCAAACTTGTATTTATTGATTAATATTATTTTTGCAATGTCACTGACCCACATCACTGACTCACATCACTGACTCACCTCCTGCCAGCAGTTAGTGGTGTGCAGGCTTAGCTAGTGAGGGTGGTGGGTGGAAGGAAAAATAGATCTGGTAATTATATTTATAAGTAAAATTTAAAGAAACAACAAATAAGCTCCTTGAAGGTCTGTGTAATAAACAGGGTGACACTAGACTCAGGGTTAGGGTGAAAGCAAAGCTTGGGCATCCCTGTCTCACTTCTCATTCAGTGAATTTAAGGACTGTATTATGAATCTAGGGAACATGAGATGATAATCTATCTCCCATCTTCATGATTCTTTGTCATATGTTGTGTCTTGGATATGTCTTCATCCATAGATTCTCTCTGGACTACATCAACAGGCAACCCACCCCCCACCTCCAAACAACAACAACTGTTACTGAATCCTTTCAATGCAAACATGCACCTATCACTTTTTGTAGTAATTTCACCTTTTTACTTTAAATGCTTATATCATACGACAACTGCTGCTATCTTGAAAGGCTATTTACTTTATCCCGTGAATGTACATTACATTACTTCCCATGAAGTATTTTTGCACTCTCAATCCATTTAAGCACTATTCTGGTTTGCACTACCCTCATCCTATCAACCGTGTGCCTTATGACTGCATACTATGTTGTACTGTTTACTATGTTTGAGTACTTAATAGGTTGCGTACTAATATGTTGTTTTTTTGTGTACTTATATGTTCTGTCATCTTATGTTTACAGAGGAGTGGCAGCAGAGACATCATTTTTTAATTACAGTCTAAACATAACACTGATTCAATCATGAAATACAACATTCATTCCCTGATTGAATTCCCTTGTTAAAGCTTGAATTGTGGAAATGTCAACAGGACACTTTCATTTACATATCATCTGGTGTCTTTGTTTGTGCACAGTATCGTCACAATGTCATTCATGGAAACATATTTAACATCAGTTTATATGCGAGACTTAGAGCCACTCTTGCCACATACAATGTCTAACTGAAAAGTTTAGGATAAACAATATGATTGGTAGAAATATAGGAGCAAGCACACACACACACACACATACACATACACACACCTCACAAACAAGTGTAATTTAACGAGCAGACGCAGTGGGTCAGTTGATTTACGATTATTATGACAGATGCTGGTTTCAGCCCACTGACCGCTTCCATTTACACTGACAGACAAATGGATACATCAGTTATTTCAAAGTGCTGCAGTCTGAGCAATAATGCAGTGGCAGTAAAAATGAGGCTTTAAGAGCCGATCCCTTCTTTCATCACAACACGCTATCCTCATGTATTGTACCCATGCCTCATACTGCTTATACTGAAAAATCTGATTTGAATTCAGGTCACAGATGAAAACTAAGGTGAATAATCAGTTGTTTTTTAAATTAATTTTATATTAATTATGATTGTAATGGCTATGTGATATGTGTGATGATGATTAGATGGATTTTTATTACCTATTCTGCAGTTCCCTGTAGCTCTTTTAGCAACTTAGCAAATGGTTCTGGTTTTAAAGCCCATAACTTTACTGTTTTGGTTGTGTCTCTGTGCTCTCATCAGCCTAGTTTCTAACTGCAGCAGACAGCTGTTTTCAGTGAAAGCACTTTAAAACCACTGTAAACCTCCTCCTCTGCAACAAACAGCAGAAACTATACCTGGTGAACACAATGGAGCATTTAGCAGTTCAAGAAAGATTTGTCTCAGGAGGTTGAAGGGACCAACATTCATCAGGTGAACACCTTTGCTTTGAGGATTGGCTGGAAGTGCCAATAGGGAAACGTTTGCTAACATGTAATAACATAATAATCATGTTCATTTTGTTGAAGTAATTTACAGATCTCAGGGAATGGTTGGTTTTGCCTCAGATACTGTGAAATGGTGGAGGGTGAACAGTACAATTCAGGAGGAGTAGAGGAGGGAGAGTGAGCTATACTACCATTAGCACCACAAAGTCCTTCTATTATTAAAAAAGAAATCATGGACTTCATTGTCGATGAACTTAGATACACAATATATCAATGTGCTTTTCTTACCCAATGTGCCGTTAGTGTTTTCGGGTAGAGTAGAGAAAATTCAGGAGGGGTAGAAGGCAAAGTATTTACGCACAGGCAAAAAGGTCATATTTAATAAGTCATTCTGAATCAAGCAATTGTAAATTGGCAAGGAGCAGACAAAAATCCCCCACTTGCAAGAACAATGCTAGAAGACATATGTACACAAAGACAACAATGACAATCGGCGACTGGAAGGGCACTCAGAGAGCTCCTACTTCCGCAAACTGTCCCCTAATGAAACCACATTTAACTAGATCAGTTTGTTTTTTTAAGATTTGCACCCAATATCAAACACTCATAGATATCAGTTCCTTAAACATGCCTGATTTTCTTCATCAAGATCCTGGAGTTATTCTCTGACAAACCAGCAAAAAACTGTAAATCAACAGAATATTAAAGAAAGAAAAAAAATGAATGGCTCTGCTCCCTGATCCGTATCCACACCAAAATGTTATGGCTTCATAATCCCGCTAAATAACAGACAGTACAAGTTATGGCTATGACTATGGATTTATGAGACAGAATGATGACCATCACTACAGTCTTCACCTTGAATGATGCCCTTTGACCAAGTCATGTGACTGACCTGAGGAGGCTTGGCTCACCATCTGGGTGAACATGCCTCTTCCTCTTGCCTAGAATGCCTCAGCCCGTTCTGAGGGACAAGAGATGGTTATGGTCGTTGCTCGGTCTCATAGATCCATAGTTATAACCTTAACTCACGATCTGTTTCGACCTCACTCAGATCGTTACCACAGTCTTCACCTTGGATGATTTATACCATCAGGGTCACGAGGAACAGGGGGTCGCGAGATGCCGTCCAAAAAACAAATACAATTTTAAAATAATTGAAAATGGAATATTTAACCCATTATTGTATGAATATATACATAAATATGAGTTGAAATGAGAATAAAACCATGCAATAACAACATTTCTATCAGTTCTTTCCTTTTTCTTTGTTGACCCATGAGGTTATTACGACACGGATTAGCGGAATGAGTGAGAGGTACAAGGCCAAAAGAAAGTCCTTACTAAACAAACAGACAATCCCAGCCGAAGCTCCAAGGGCATCATATGAGGTGGCATATTTAATTGCACAGGCAAAAAAGCCACACACAATCGGCGAAACATTAATTAAACCCGCTGCTGGAATGATCTGGAATCAGTGCCGCTGTCTAACGGGACTATTGCCCGGCGCATCACCGACATGGCCCAGGACATAAAGTGCCAGCTGGTGGATAGAGTTAAGAAAGGGAAATATGCTTTACAGTGAGATGAATCCACAGATATATCAAACTCTGCCCAGCTGCTTGTTTTCATCAGATACAGTTTTGACGGAAAACGTAATGCTGTTTTGCTCCGCGCTGGAGTGGACGTGCACAGGTGTGGACATTTTTACAAAACTAAAAGAAGAGGGACTATCTTCGGAAAACTGTATTGGTGTGTGTAGGGACAGGGCTGGAGCGATGCTGGGGAAAAGAAAGGACTGAAAGCGAGAGTCTTATAAGTGGCGCCGCACGTAAATTTCAAAAACTGTATTATTCACAGATAATCTCTTGCAAGCAAAACACTTGAACCAGAGCTTAAACATGTTCTTGACATTGCGATACAAATGGTCAACTACATAAAAACACGTCCACTCAATATCAGACTTGCTCTTGCGGGGAAATGTGCTGAGCCGCCTGTATGAGCTGCGGGACGAGGTGCGCATATTTCGCTGACCACCTCACTGACCCTGACTGGTTAACAAGGCTGGCGGACTTGTGCAAGACTTTCTCAGCCCTGACATAATTAAAGAATAAATACAGAGCGCAGCTAAACGTGGAGAATGATCTCCGAGTCGCCGTCTCCAAAATAAAGCCGAGAATGGACTTGCTCTGCTCCATGCATATTGCCCACCTATCTCATTAGTGAGTTTAAGAAATTAAAGTAATGTTTAGGCTAAAATAAATAACCCTAAAGTTTTTTGCACATGGCAGCAATAAGGTGTCTGCTGCTCGTTATGCATACAAACGCGCACAGACGCGCACAGACATCACCTGCGCACTTTTTTATACTTACAGTATGTGCTCACTCAGCCCTGCTGTTTATACAGGGCGTTTCCCTGTATTCTGGTTATATTCTATTTCTTAAATTGCTATAAAATAATATCATGGCTGTAAGGCTGCTGTTCTTTTGTGTTGTATTAATGCCCGTGTTTGCATAGGCCTAATAGTGCGTGTGCGTGGCTGTGCGCAACATTATATACCACATCCAGGGTAGGTGGGGGTCGCCAGTCTCTGGCACCGTTATTTTGGGGGTCGCGGACTGAAAAGTTTGGGAACCCCTGGCTTAGAGAACAGAGGTGCCGGCTATGCCATGTTGACCCTGTAGAACATGTGCATTGAGGACTCCACAAATCTCTGCAATACATATCCCTTTATAGCAGCCCAGGAGGTGGCCATACTTGTAGTATTTTGTATCGAAAGACCACCAGGGACAGGAAGGTTCTGCCAATCATAGGCATGGGAAATGGTGTCTTCCTCCCAGTGTGACACTGCTTTAGACACAGCAAGGCCAGGCTTGTTAACACACAAACAACTGAGTTTGAGCTTCTCATGTGTCAAGTAAGCCCTTATCACCCTCACAGGTGTATGATGTCCACAACAGAGGCCGACCCTATTGAAATGAGCTGATTTCAATCACCTGTCTAAGGGTTTACTACCTCAGGAAGGAATTGAGGATTCGGCTACAGTAACCGTCACCTCAATCTTCCACCTCAAGCCCCTCAAGCACCATTCACTGACAGACAAAGCACTGACCATTTTGGCACAACACATTGCCAAGAGACATAGTGTTTTATGGAAGAAACCTGAGGTCTGCCCGCTTAATAGGTTCATAAAGGGCTTGAGTCAGTGATCACAATAGCAAGGGTCCCCATGAAGGAGCTCTCAGTCTGCTCCCTAGGTGCAGTCGGTATGAGCCATTAAAGAAGTGTGATACCAAGGGTTGTCTCCCAACTGACACTCCTGCTGCCACCTCATAAAAGCAGGAGGGGGTCAACTGGTCTTAATAATGCTGGATGGTCTATCTGAGTCCAGGAGTGACAGGTGGAGGCGTGAAACCATGTTAATAGAACAAGTGGCTTGGTCTAGTTGCTGATTGCGACACTAGTCAGACAACACACTCCCTTGACGGTCGTAGGTAACTCTAGTGGAGGGAGCATTTGCACTATGTATGGTCTGCATTACAGCTTCTCTAACAGATGAGTGGGGGGCTGTGCTGTGGCCATGCCCACAGCCTGGCACGTGCACACGTAGACATCAAGGGCGGCTTGAGCCTTGGCCCTTTTTCTTCCTCTTTTTCTGAGGTGCTTTTTAAAAAAATGTATTAATATTATACTCCTGTTTGTGCACAGCTTCTCTGTCAAACAAATATATTGTTTGAATAAACAATCAAAATATCAGGTCGGGAGACCGCATAATCGAATCATGTTGTTCTTAGCGATGTCCAGTCGCTGAATAATTATAACACCGCTGCTTCAAGACAGACGCTCATTAAAGGTCCGGTCATCCTGTGTCAGAGTCTCTGTCGGAGCTTCCTCCTCACTCCACTGACCGACGCTCACTTTACAATTTAACAATAAACACCATCACTGATCACAAGTTATTAGGACACGTACCGGACTGACTTTGTGTTTTTTTGATACTCTAGAACAGAGGTTCCCAAACTTTTCCATGCAAAGGACCCCCATACAGCATAAGCCTCTGGCGGGGACCCCCCCAGTTGCAAACTTTTTTAAAATTACGTGTGCAATATGATGGCAAATATCCAAAATCAAACATACAGCTTCTTAATATATTTCCTTTATTTTTATTAATAACTAATAATCCTTGTCATTTCTGTACATGTGTATATTAACCGTTAACATATAAAGTATATATATATATATATATTCTAGTTTTTCTATTTTGTTATTTATTCATTACATCCAGTGTCTCTCTTCCGTTATAAACAGTGCTTGTCATTTAAGTATGTTTATCTCTGTGTGTATACCTGGTCCCTCACTAGTGGGAGGGGTGGGCTAGGTGGCTCCTACACAGTTGATCTATCCAGGTTTTATGGCTGTCAGTGCCAGACGAATGTCATTCTCCACTTGCAGACATGCTCTGTGCTTTGTTTTCAATACCTTCAATGTAGAACAGCCAGACTCGCAGAGGTCTGTGGTGGCAAATGGAAGAAGAGATTTCATACCTCCGAGTTTTAGATGCCAAGGTGGTATTAGGTGGTTGTGGCAGTTTTGCAGCTGAGTCATCTTCAGTCTGGTTGTCTGATGGTCTTTTATTTTTAAAAATGTGTAAATTTTTTCCTTTAGCAGGAGGTAGCTAGCTATTTTTCAGGCACACAGCAACTTTCTGATGCAGCGGCTGCTCGATTCTGATTGGCTTGAGCGGGTTGTGTTTTTTTTAATTAAAAGATTGGCATTAGAAGAAAAAAAAGATTGGCATCCAAGGACACATATATTTCGATATGCAGTGATTAATAACATCTAAAAAACATATTTAATTAATTAATTAATAATTTTATTTTTATTGTCACATTGTCCCCCCCTTTTCCCTTACAGTTTCCCCGTCCCCCTGGCGACCCCCTGCGACCCCTGGCGACCCCCACTTTGAAAAGCAGTGCTCTAGAGTTTATGAGACGCATGAGATGCTAGTGAAGATGCACTAGTGAGCACACAGTCATCACAGTCATGTCAGACAGGCAGCACCTCCCACCTCCTGTTCCAGTTGTCGTGGTTTTTCTTTGCTTGTGTGGAGCTGAGTGGTGATGAACAAGTTAAGCTACAGTGCCTCCAGTTTACAGCTAATTAGCCTGAAGACAAAAACAAATATAGTTAACTTGTGTCTTGCTAGCAAACAGACAGAGGGTACAACAAACACCATCTAAATGTATATTTTGGGAAGTTTTCTTTCCATGACATTTTTTTGTATAAATAATTATGAAAAGAGCCCTTTTTCTCACTTGAGTCCCTGCCCCCCAAAATGTCTGTGCACGTCCCTGCCCACAGCTGTATAGTTGCTGGTTTGGGGTGCCAAATCTGACCTCCCACCTGGGAGAGGAGATCTGGGGCCACGGGTGGTTGTGGACTAGATGGAGGGGAACAGGAAACCAGTGCCTCCTCAGCCAGCTGAGAGTTATTAGCAGGCCCTTGTTATATGGCATTTCCGGGTAAAACAGGAAATGCAGAATAAACAAAGACAATCGACGTTACATCAACATGCTGATGTTTAGCAGGAGTTGTTTTCTACGCTATCTATAGACAGTACAGCTGAGGAGGATGGAAATGTCATTAGTTTTTTTGTTAGTTTTGCAGTTATTTAGTCCAAAGTATTTAATGAATGTCACCCAAGTCCATCCTCTGAATATGTACTACATTTCACAGCAATCAATACAATTGTCAATGAGATATTTCAGTCTCGACCAAAGTGATGGAACCGTGCTGCCATCCACCCTGCTAGCATGGCTAATCAGAAAAAAAAAGTATTTGTCTCATGCTGAAACATTGTAGTAACTGTTGTTGAGGCAAGACATATTTAAATTGATTGCAAGTCACAGTTTAATAGGCTGAATAAATTCCTATATGAGAATGAGGAAACAGATGTGGGAATAGGCATTTCTCTTTCACCCTTTCAGACTTTATACAGATAATATGTTTATAATAAATCTTGGTGCCTGTCAGCTCATCATAAATTTAATTGATAGTCTCTAGTGCTGGTTCCTATCTGCAGAGCTGGGACAAGTACAATTCTCCACAGCTCAGTTCTTTTTAAAACCCCATCTCTTTCTATCTTTTATTGATTCCAGGGAAATAATTTAGCTGCTCTTTGATATATAGCCACACAGCTTGATTGTTTTATTAGCTGGTGGTCATATGTGTTTGGATGGATTGCTGCTTTATGGATTTCAGCTTGTGGGAGGTCAGTGGGATTGTCCCCAGGTTAAAATAGGGTCAATTTCTAAATGCAGGTCAATAATATGTATATTGGGTAATCAAATCAATTTCACATTCAATGTTGTTGATTAAGTAATATGGGCTAATTGTTAAGATGTGCTGTAAATGTTCAAAAATAACTGATTCACAAACTATAGGAATTTCACCAAGTTTATATTGAAATAATATATAAATCAGTAAAATGATGATAGCATTTTCATTATTTATCAAAGGTTGACAACTTGTTTGGTTAAATGCAGATGTCGACCCCAAATGTCAGAGTTGGGACCAAAGGCACACAATGTGGTGACAGTGGATTTTAGCATTTGAGCACATGGCAGCAATAAGGTGTCTGCTGCTCGTTATGTATACAGACGCGCTCAGACAAACACAGACATCACCTGCGCACTTTTTTATACTTACAGTATATGCTTACACTTCTTCTGCTGTTACAGCCCCAACCTGCCTGCTGCGCCTTCTGACATATTTTTATAGCACACAACAAATGCTGCACTTGCTGTGCCTGCATTTTGGAGACTCGCTTACTTTGGTTAATGCTGGACAGTATCAACCAAGTCATCACGGTAATTATGGTAATTAAAGATTAAATGATACAAGTAACCACCGGGTTATTGTTTCATACCTACTGCAAACTCCAGACGGTGCAGTCATGTCATGCTTTCTGGACTGAAGTGAAAAGGTCTGAAGCACAAATTGACAAAAAACAGCCTGAACAACTGCCCCTTGTTCAAATGTATCTGGTCATGAACAGGCATTTTTCATGAGATGACATTTGTTCAAACATTTGTAAAGAAAACTATGAAATAAAAGAAGTTCAGATTCTCTATAACTTTTTCGTGTTTAATAGAAATCAATAGATTTGCTTGCACACAAACAATACATTCCACAGAAGCAGCTTTGTCACATGCTGCATTACTTTGACGTACTGTACTATGCAGCACCCAATATGAATTTATCTTCCATAATTTTCTGTCTATGATGAAAAGTTAACTAGTAAAAAAAACACAAATTGCATTAATATATCTTTAGTTTTCTGTGCATTAAAGAATCAGCTTTCCCCATTGTTGCAGTTTTCAACATTTACTTTGTTTTCCCTTATTAAGTCCTGAGATTATAATTCACCAGTGTCTCATGGTGATACTACAAATGCAAACTAATTAGGGCTCCGCATCCAGATCATTAAAATAAAAAAATCCCTGCCAACAACTGGAAAACATTCCCTGTGGTACTGCAGGAAAAACTATTTCCTTTTACACTAATGATCCTGATGATAATAATGTTTGCTGGAGGTAAAAACCTTGCATACTGGAGCTGCAGAGGATGAAGCACCAAAACTGCAGATTGTTGTCGAAGAGTTGGAAATGTGTGGTCATCTCCTAACTGTAATCTTGGTCAATTATTGATCCCCAGAGGAAAGTTAAATAAATCATTAAATAAAATTAAAAAATCGCCAACCATACATCTTAATGGTTGTCGTCCTCTTCTTCCTAAAGGTACCCTATAGCCTACTCTATACTGTATAAACGTTGTAACAGAAATGGTAAAAAGACTGACTGCAACCGTACAGATTGTTCTATAGGTCTCATTTACTCTGGGTACACTAGGGACATGACTCCTTTACATTTTGAAATGGACAAGTCTGTCAGCGTCACAAACTAAAAGCATTATTTGTTAAATGGAATGTAAAAAATCTTGACATAATGACACTAATGACACTAATGAAATCCTTGCTCCAGTTTGCTCATGTTGTTGTCTCTTAGGTGTGTAAAAGGGCGACTGCAGCGTGGCTGCTCGTCAAACTGAGTTAGTATGGTAAGGTGAGATTCTTTGTGTTACCCTGAAGTCTTAGATTACATATCCAACACCTCATTCCTTATGAATGATGATTCATTTGCTTCTCTCTGATGTTTTGATAAACAGGTAGTGGAGGTAGCAGTTCATCCTGCTGCCTCCACAGATCAGCCTCCTTTACAAACTGTGTAGTGTGACTCATTCACCCTCACTAATCCAAATTATAATTGGCATCTTCAATGAGAACATCAGTTGATAGATAAAAGCCTCAATCACTGGCTTCAATCACCTAAATAAGTCTGCTCTCAATCCCAATATGATCCATGAACCATCTTCTTTTGTTCTTGGAGCTGAGCTTCCATTTCACTTCCAGAATGCTTTGTACTGGTCTGTTCTCGTTAGGTCATTTAAATGTCCCGAGCTGATAAGACGAGGCTGTGCGCACAGCGAGGGGAGCGAATCAGCAGCTCAGTGCTCCCATGCACTGACAAGGACAGAGGACGCACACTTAAGTTAATTAGTAAAGGTGCCTTCATCTGTGAGATGTGACAAACTCATTAGCAACAAAGACTTGGCTGCTCCGAAAATTGCACACTCAATTGACACTCAAACACACAAACACACACACACACAAACACACACACACACACGCACACACACACACACACACACACAGGAAATGTGGTATAGCCTTTGGTGTTGATCGTCATCCCTTGCAAGTCCACAGTGTCACGATCTGACACGCTGCAACAAACATGTCAGGAGGGCTGTTTCTCTGAAATGAATCTGAATAACACTGGCTGTTACTATGGTTGTTAGAGTTGAAAACACACTGGTAGCACAGTGACTGTGTTGGAGTTGGTCCTGTCATGGTTCTTCTGTTAAACCAGTTTAATGAGAGTTAGACTTGAGATTGTATACAGCTGCACAGAGTTAGACAACTTACCCAACCCTGCATGGCAAATGCTGGCTATCAACTGCTTCTATGTACTTTCAGTAAACTAAAAAGACATTGTGAAATGAATAAACATATGAATACTGTGTTGAATATATAAATGGCTTTCATTGAATATCACTTTTATTTATTTTTTCTTGCTTGCTTTCAAACTTACCGCTAGCATTTTAAGTCTCACTATCACCAACAGACAAACAGCTGTGAGAATAAATTCATATAATTTCCTCCTAAAGTTCTGTCTCATCGTATGTTCTGTATTGTTACATCTCATATTGTAATTTAGGTTAGGTATAGGAAACCATCCATTATCAGTTTACTTACATATTTAAGAAGAGAAGAAAATTAGAGGGATGACTGTATAATAGTTTTATTATATTATAGAAATACACTAAATGTAAAAGTTTGCTTTTAATTTATAATGACTTTTTAAATTCATGTTACCACCTTTTATTTCATAATGACAGTTTTCATGACGGTGGTGCCAGCTGCAGCCTCATTATGATCATACCCAACTTCTTAAGTTACCAAGCTCCACGACTGCTACCTGATTTCAGCAGTTTGCCAGAGCAACAGCAATCATAAGGTAAATGCAGTGACTTTAACAGATAGGGGAGCTGTGATTTAGATGTTTACAACACAAGTGACAACAACACATATGAGCAGTATTGAGGTAAACGACTTACACAAGGCGAATATAGGGAATAAAGGTAGTTTTGATAAGATGATGATATCAGGTGTTTAATTGAAAGCATCTCACATCATGATTGAAAGCACTTTGAGAACTTAAGATGAAATATTTTTCTTCCCAGTACAAGGCAGATGAAGCGTCATCACCAGATGCTGTTGTTGTCCCTGCTATCCCCACTCTCCTCAGGAGCTTGGACTATTGAGTCTACATTTGTTATCAAGACTCAAGTTCTACTTCTTCTAGAATCCAGAGAAAATCATTTCAACTTAAAATAATCAGGCATCACGCTCAAAACAAAATTGTTTCCAAGAATATGTTGTGAAACCAAGCTCCCAGTCTGGGCCTGTTGCTGGCTAACAACCTGCCTCTGACTTGCACCTCAGCAAAGCTGTGTGGTGTGTGGTGCATCGATCTGTTATGCCTTAATCCTGGAGCAGAAATGCTGCATCCTCCCATGATATCACACATTTTACTGGCTGACAAAGTTGTGTTGAGTGAATCATGTAACATCCCATGAGACAAGATCTGGTTGGATCCTGTTGTCACTGTCCATGAGCACAATGAGTCACAATATGAACACTGTAGAAGGAGATGGAATAACACATGATTACATCGCCTCAAGATGAGCTACAACCTACATTTTATATGAAATACCTGAGATTAAACCTTAACTTTATTGAACAGTAAAACAAATGACAGTTAATCCAATCAGAACAGTCTAATGTCATAAACATATGTCAGAGTAATTTCTCTTTATCCCTTGGCTCAAGGATGAAGCATATCCAGCAGTGGGAGCTGTCAGAGCCCTGCAGAGATTAGCCACATCCTAAATCAAACAGGCTCATCGTCTCTCCAGTTGAATCTAAAGCATTATTTTTATTTGCTGTGGAGATAAAGACCAATACATCAAGGATTAGAACAGGAAGACTCACCCTGTCCAATTTATGCAGGCCTATAAACTACACTTGACAATCCGACATCCTGCTCTGAACTACATTCATTTATCCATAAAGGTCTATTTGCACAATACTCTTATACAGAGCTCTTGTCCTGTTTGTTTTGTTCACCTGTGTGAGTCATAAACTATTACTAGTGACTGTGATGTTATTATGTATATGAACCATTATATAGATCAAATGGAAAAAAGGGATTTTATTGTTTTAGCTGTAAGAATATATAGATTATTAGTACTATATATAGATGTATAGAGGAGTTACCACTTAATAAGTCAGTACAGTGCACCACTGCACACACATGTGTTGTGTGTTGTTGCATTATGTTACCACTTAGTGGATGGAATCACAGCACCTGCTTCTGTTCTGCTGTTGATCTGATCATATAAAGCTAATATACAAATCAATGGATCATGTTTACTGTAGGAAGTGTTGCTCGAGGTGAAGTATTATCACTGACAGTAGTTACAGTGCTGATGAACATAATGAAGCTTTAAGCAGCTTTAGAAACGTGGTAGAAACCAGAACAGAGCTAAAAGAGGGTAAATACTAGACTTATAAAAATGAGCAGCAGTTTGCTAACATAAAGCACCCGGAACATTTTTAAAGGAACAAATAGGCTCCTATACGGTCGATAATTTAAAAATGATGTGGTGTTTGGTGAATTTTTATTGTTGCGTATTCTACAAATGGAGTTTTGACCTGCAGGGCCATCGTACTGCAGTCTTAAACCCAGAAAGATTAGATAAAACAGACTGCTGATGTCGGCTATGAACGACCGACAGTAAAGACATGCTGTTCCACTCCAGACCAGCAGGCAGTGGTAATGCCACAGCAAAGATGACGCCATAAAAAACGATGGTCGGGCAGCATTTGTGCGAACAGCGCAAAGACAGCAAATGTGGAAATCGTGCTGCAGTTGATTGTGATTTACAGCACTAAAATGGGATAATTGTATCAATTCTGTGTTGACACAGCTATCGTCAAGCATCTGAGGAATGTGAGTCAGTTCACTTCTGTTGAATTGTCGACCACTTGTCAAACGTGGCTTCCATATTTTTAGGAAGACATTTTTCTGTTTGCATGTTCATATTGAAGGCTCTGCATGTGAATCACATTGCCAAGCTCCCTCAGCCATTGATGCTCTGTGAATTGTATAAGACGGTGTGTAACGTTTATGGAGCTGTTGTATATCTTAATAAGAATTGCGTTGTGTCATCAGTGATTGCAGTGCCTCTCTTCTGCCCAAGCAGAATGAATAATAAAACATAAAATAAACATAACTTTAGGAGCCCGACGAGATGTGACAGAAGTTTCTTTCAAAGGTTCCTGTAGGGAAAGTTGAGACAAATGCAGTTTATTAGATTCTTATCATTGTTATTTTGACCTCTCGCTGCATCGGGCTACAAGTGGCTGAAACAAAAAATTTGCAAGTGTATGAAACAACTAAAACAACATGGCACTTTTTAAAAACTGTATTTGTATCCAGGACAGGGGGCTGGCTATAGGGGTTAGGGTAAGCACTGCAGTCATGAGACTTGCTTCCCACACTCTGGGAAGTGTATATTGATATTTTTACAAGTTAATGATATTTTAATGATATTATATTTTGATAGTATTTCTGTTATCAACTAATAATTTATGTGGTCTTAAATATCCTTCATTCGAAACTTATTTTTTCATCACAAAGCAATGCAAAGTGACTCAAACAGACCACAGTAAAAAAAAAAGGAATAAATTATATTTCATTAACATAAAAACACTTCAGTATTTTTGTCATGGAAATATTTAATAACCTGCCTGACTGACTCCTTCCTCGTCCATTTGTTGCTCTGTCAGTTAAGAACAATTAATAGGACCAGTGTTTGATTGTGACGATGACCTCAATCACAGGTCAAGAAGTTCATCTTAATCACATATTGATCCATGTTCCTGATGAGTGTACAGTAAGCAGTGTGATGATCATTGGCCACCAGGGGACAGTCTTTGACTGTGATGACAGAAGGTTTTGTTTCATTAAACTCGTGTGCATCTAACTGATGAAACATGAAACCCCTGAAAATGGATATAAATTAACAAAATAAATAAAATAAAAATGCTCTATACTTTACTACACTTTATATTCCTTACTATTAAAGGAAAACTTGCACAGTACTGCCCATGTATATACAAAAAAGGTTCTAGGTAGAACCAAAAGTGGTTCTCCGCTGCGATGCCACAGGGGAACCTTGGAAAGGAGAAACAGTGGGGGAAGGGAAAACACAGAGCACAAAAAGAGGTGGAAAACCTGGTCCTAACACAAACACTAAATATAGTAAATAGTATCAGTGATACTATCAGTTATTGGGTTAAATTAATCATACACTTAGCCTTAAACATGGAGAAAGCAACTAATTCAGTATTTTTTATTATTTGTTGAATTGTGTGTCGTTCATGGCCTTCACTTTAGCAGCCTCAAGAATGGTGGCTCGTGGGTAATGTTAGCTAACACAGCTAACACTAACGTAGCTAATGTTAACGCGGCTAACGCTAACTAGCAAGCTAATGCATAGTTCGCTCTTTAATCAAACGATGTGAGACAAAAAAACATTACAATCAGGTAAAACTGTGATTCTGTGTGAAATTTAATCACACTTAACTAAGACACAGATATATGATTTCACCACATTGTTTGACTGAATTTACCATGACTGTAGATCTCCAGCTCCACACCAGAGGGCAGGAAACAGACAAAATGGCGACGTTACATTCTTCTTCTCTCCAAAAGAGTGATTTAACATGAAAAGTTTCTTCAAAGCACCAAAAGTGGAGTTAGGTGTGTTTTGAGTAACTCTTCTCTTGAATTCAGTTCCACAAAGAACCATAAACAGCAAGAAAAGGCTCTTTAGCGAGAAAAGGTTCCCCAGATCACTCAAAAGTTCTCCAGAGCACTTGTGAAGAACAAGTTTTTCTTAGAGTGCATATAGTATTTCATTTCTTGTATTAAAGACATACCGCAAATGTTTTTGCATGCAAAGTTAATGTGTGTGGGTACATTCATCAATGACATTTTAGTTAAAAATTCTCTGGACCAGACACCAAATATGTCCCCACAACATTCAAGTTGGAGGTTTTCTACACTTCACAATTACAATTCACCTGCGTTTCCTGAGGGGTTATTAAAGTAATTCAGTGTCCTTGCCCTAA
The DNA here is from genome assembly GCF_022539355.2 of Hippoglossus stenolepis. NCBI lineage: Eukaryota > Metazoa > Chordata > Actinopteri > Pleuronectiformes > Pleuronectidae > Hippoglossus > Hippoglossus stenolepis. The sequence continues at coordinate 26,576,059 of NC_061488.1, forward strand.
ATGACATGTGGGTGAAACAGTTTGTTCTCTCAGGACTCTTTGAACACAATAGCAGCAGCAGCAGAGTCGCTGTTACTCCCTAATGAACCACTTCCAAGAACATTTGGTTACTGATATATTACGTGTGAACCGAATTTCAGTGCAATCTATTCAATTAGAAAGATTTCAGCCTCGACTGAGGGGATGTAAGACCAACAGAGCAGCCTCAACAAGCTGCCAGCACGGCTAAAATGGACAAAGATGGAAAGGCTGAAAACATAAACGTAATTTAGTACAGCATAATTTTCGGCTTTCCTGTGGACTTAATCATCAACTATTAATAACATGGAGTATCTGATGAGTAAGCACTATATGGAAGAGAACCCTGAAACACTCATATGTTTTCTGGTCTTGAGCAGGTGAATCTCTCTCACCTCTTTTCCACTCACCTCTCTCCCCCATTTTTCTCCGTTCACCCCAACCAGTCGAGGCAGATGGCCCTCTGACATTGAGTCTGGTTCTAGAGGTTTCTTCCAGTTGTCTGTGAAGATTCTCAGTCATCTAGGTCATGGTATCTTCAGAAGTTGGACAAGTGTACGAAGGCAACCAGACTTGCTTATGTTTCTTCAGGACGTTTCACCTCTCATCCAAGAGGATATGTTGTTGTTCCTTTACAACGCCCTCAGACCTTGTGGGTATGTTTTGAGCGTGGTGGTGTAAGGTTATGATCACCCCTTGTGTTCCAGTGGGTGATTAGGGTTTTCTCCTAGTTAATGATGGAATTTTCTTCTCTCCACAGAAAGAGTTTGCTCGTTGTGGAAACTTTCAGTTTCTCTATTATTTTTTAAGGTCTTGACCTTACTATGAGATACTGTATGTCATGATTTGCCGCTATAAAACAGATTTTTATTGAATTGAATATCAGGGAAATGGTGCAAATGACATTCACCTCTAAATGTGTCAAAATGAAAAAAAGAAAGGCTTGAATATCAAACTTAAGTCTTAGAGACAAATGTTCTGCATATAATAATTTCATGCAATCGGTTCAGTAGATGAGGATTTTGCTCGGTTGTCATCACGTGACCAGAGTATGTAAGTTTGGTTATGTTATAGCAGGAAGTTACTTGTGGGTTGAGATGAAAAACCTGTCACTGTTCAAAGATCTCTGATGTTCATCTGATGGTCACGTGAAAACCAGTCCCCAACCTTTCTCCCGCTTGACTGCAGAGGTCATGTGGTCTTGAAGGTCATGTGATGACACCTGGGTCAGCTCCATTTCAGCTAAAGGAGTCTGTCCTTGAACCTCTCCTGTTTACATTATATATGTTCCCCCTGGGGTGTGTCATCCACAAACAAAACCTCAACTTCCATTCATATACAGATGACACACAACTGTACTTCTCTTTTAATGACTGTATCCTGGATATAAATTATGGATGGCCCAAAACTTCTTGCAGCTTAAAGGGATAGTTCACTTAAAAAGGAAAATCCACTCATTATCTTCTCAACACTATGCCGATGGAGGGGTGGGTGAAGTGTTTGAGTCCACAAAACACTTTTTTAGTCTCAGGGGTAAACGGTGTTGCAGCCAAATCCAATACAATTGTAGTAAACAGGTGGCTCCTTCTTCAAACGTAAAGAAACAGAAAAATAACATAACATGCCTCCATACTGCCCCGACATTCAAATTTACGTCATGTTTTAAGTCTTAAGGTCCTCTACCGGAAGTAGCGGTGCTAACGCTTGTGCCCTTGGTATAGAACTCGTGTGCAGTGTTTCTAGTGTATCCGAACGAAGGGAATGGAGGACCCAAAAATGCACGGCTGACAAGGCAGAGTTCAGTAGATTGGGCAGTGGAAATCAGGCAAAAAGGGCAATGGCAGGAAAACAGGCAACGGTCATACACTGAGAAGCTCACAAGAAAACAATGCTGGAACAAGGCGATACTAGGAACACACAACGAACTGGCAACCTGAGGGGAGACAGACAGGGTACCCAGACAATCAGGGGATAATGAGACACAGATGAGTACAATCAGGGCGGTGAGCACACACAGGATCTATCTGCCACAGCGAGTCACGACACGGTGTGCACGTGAGGATATCGGAGGACATTTAGGCTAAAACACGGTGAACGTCGGGGCTTCCGGACACTTGGATGACACCACTCAAGCAGTATGGAGGCTTGTTATGGGTTTTTTCTGTGTTTTGTTTTTTACATCATGAATAAGGAGTCACCAGTTACTTCAGTTGTATTGGATTTGCCCGCAACTCTGTTTACCCCTGAAACTGATTTGTGGACTCAAAAACTTCACCCACCCCTTGTGGTGAGTAGATAATGAGTGAATTTTCATTATTCGGTGAACTATCCCTTAAATATTGACAAGACCGAGGTAATGACTACTGGTGCTGACAATCAATACCTCCACCTTCAAGCACCTGGGGTCTCTGTCCCAAAACATGGGTGTAAATGTAAAAATCTTGGTGTTACCTTTTATAATGACCTCTCCCTAAATAATCATGTCAACGCAGTCCAGTCATTTTCTCTGCAGCTCAGGAAACTTTCAAAGATCAGCATGTTTTAATCCAGAAGAAACTGTTGATTGTCATTCACCCCTTCATTTCCTCTTGTTTGGATTATTGCAATTCTCTCTTCACCTGCCTGAGCCAACAGAGTTTACATAAAGGTCAGCACATTCTAAACACAGCACCCTGACTCCTCACCAAGTCTGCTACAACAGAGCATATGACTCCAATTTTAGCTTCTCTTCGTTGGCTTCCAGGAAACTTTAGAACTTTTAAGGTCTGTTCTTGAATTGCACTTAAGTACATTTCAGATCTGTTGACACCATATGTGGCCGGTCGTACCAGGTCCTCAGTGAGGGCCTTGCTCACATTCCTCAGTCCCAACTGAGGACCAGAGGTGTCCAGACCTTTTCATTGGAGCAGTCTCCCTGAGGACATCTGTCTGACAAACTCTGTATCCACTCTTCTTATCGACTGTTATATATGTTATAATGTTTTATTTTATTCTGTTTGTCTTTAAAATGTTTTCCTATTGTTTATCTATAATTTTTTAATTTTAAACTTTAATGCCTACTTACCAGTACCCGATCAACTGATCACCCCAGTCCTCCTTGACCTTCACTGGCTCCCAGTAAAATACAGGATCAACTTCAAAATTCTACTCACTACCTAAGACCCTCCTCCCCAGAGCACACCCCCACCCGACAGCTGAGATCGGCTGATGCCAACCTCCTTCAGGTCCCCAGAACCAAGCGCCAAACCTGGGGTGACAGGGCGCCGCCCCCACCTCTCTGGAACTCATCACCACCCAACATTAAAAACGCCCCCACACTGCTATCTTTCAAAAAGGCCCTCAAAACCCACCTCTTCAGACTTGCCTTTCCCAGCTAAACCCCCCCACCCCACGTTTTTATTCTGTTTATTTTTTATGATTTCATATTTTACTTAATATACAGGACTTTTTTGCGTTTTTTATTGATTTTAAAGAGTATTTTGATAGTTTCACTAATTTATCCCCCACTATGTAAAGCGTCTTTGAGAACTTTGAAAAGCGCTATATAAATGGAATGTATTATTATTGTTATTATTATTAATGCACCTTGTAACTCTGTTTTGAAAGGTGCTAAAAATATAGTTTGTTATTATTTATAATTCACTGATATGAGATTTCATTGAAAACCCAATTAGGTAATCATTTCATATCCAACATATGGGAAGTACCTGACACTCTCTGAGAGGTCCATAGCTGTAATTAATTAATAGTTATAGTTAACAACAGTGGTAAGATCTATTCAGCACTCCAACCCTGCGCTTTCCTGAACCTTTTATCCACCAACGGTAGGAGCAGCTTGGGAGAGAAGCTGTGGTCCTTCCTGTGCTGACAGACAGAGGGCAGCACTGCTCCCTACATGCTGCCTGTGCTGCCATCAGGTTTCCAGGCTGAGGACACAGAGCTGTAATGTGGGACATCATGTACTGAACACTGTGTGCTGCCGCTCAAACACGCACACAGACAAAACAACTGTTGGGCTGTGAAAGACTTGTATGTCTGCACCTAAGGAATCCAGTCAAATATTGTCAGTAGGTGTAGTGGTACTATTCACATACTGAACAGTGTTCTGACGTTATTTAAAATTTCATGTCCTTAATTTCATTTGAAATATATATTTTTTTATTTTGCTGTTTATGTTTTGCTTGTTAATAGTTTTTAAATTGTGTTTTTTTAGTTTTTCTAAGTGTAAACCAACGGCTGGAGTTTTCTTTAAAACATGTATTTTTCTGATGTTAAATGTTTGATGCTCATGTTTAATGCACAGCATATTGTAATAATGTTACAGTATGTATAATATTACCTTGTTAATTCCTTGTAAAAATGGTTGATATAAATTACAAGTGCGAAACTCTCTTATCAAAGGCCATTGCAATTTTTATAACATCCTTTGAGGGCCATCCACAATTATTGAATACATATATTTTGTTATTGTTTTTGTGCTTTTTTTATCAATAGTACAGTTTTTATTATAATAATAATAAATTGTATTATACTGCACCTTTCATACATAAAATGCAGCTCAAAGTGCTTTATAATAAAATTTAGGACATGAAATAAGAATGATCAATAAGAACACGTTAGCAATAAAACAAAGACTTAGGATTTTAAAAAACAAACATAAAACTAGTAAAAGTTTAAAAAAAATTAAAAAAAAATACAAAGAGACAATGGTGTTGAAAAAGTTATTAAAGTTAGTAAATTAATTAAAACCAAGATCATAGAAATAGGTCTTGAGTTGTTTCTTAAAACTATCAACAGAAGAAGCTTGTCTGATGTGTTTAGGGAGTTTGTGCCAAACCTTTGGTGCAAAGCAACAGAAAGCTGCTTCCCCAAACTTTTTATAGTTTGTTTTGGGGATATTGAGCAAGCCTGTGGCAGACGACCTGAGGGAATGGTTTGGAACATTTTAAAATCAGTCCTCAGTGATACTGGAACCCAGTGGAAAGATGCTAAAACCAGAGTAATGTGATCTCTTCCTATTTCTCATTAAAACCCTGGCTGCTGAATTTTGAACAAGTTGTAGTCGATAAATGGATTTTTTTCAGTAATCCTGAATATAGTACATTACAGTAGTCCAGGCGAGAAAGTATTAAAGCATGAGTCACCTTTTTGGGAACTTTCAGAGTGAGGTACGGTTCTGAGTCAAGTGTAACACCCAGGTTCTTTACTTTTGATTTGTTTTGATGTGCCAGACTTCCAAGTTTGCAAATAATCTTTTGTACAAGAATTTCTGTTTTATCTTTGTTAAATTTGAGAAAATTGTTTCTCATCCATTGTTCCACCCTGAAGAGGCAATTTATAACTTGGTTTGGAGCATCAGAGTCATCTGGCGCTACGGATAGTATCATCAGCATAACAATGATAGTTCACACCATGATCACTAATAATATTTCGCAGTGGTAACATATGTAAGCAAAATAGTAAAGTACCAATGGAAGTTTTTCAGTATCCATTCCATATTATTAATCCTCTTTGTGACGGTTCTTGGAGACAAACTGACACTTCAGATCAATTTGACATCGTCTGGCTGCAGAAGCTCCACAGCAGCAACATGGCTCCTGCACTAATTCTCCTTCTGAATGGGCTTTCAGCTTCTTAGCTGTTTGTTCAATCACCACAAAACGTGTCTGTGAAACACGCTATGTCAGAATGTGTGTTGTTAAAGCTGCTTATTGGATGCCAAACTCTGCTGAAGAGCAAATACGAGAGCATTTGTCTTTGGAACACACACCAGTTTAAGGCTTCATGTTTCCAGTTGTAATGATGCTGAGGTTGGTGTTGGTGTCATTTTCTTTTACTGTAGAAAGGGTATTTGCTGTTAGAGTATACAGTATTTGAAAAGTATAAGGTATGGGTATATATGCATATTAAAGTTAAGCCAAAAAATCAGAAGGAAGCAGACTGGAGTAAATGAGTCATTCGGATGCAGAAATTCCTCACACATATGATGAGCTCCTCCTATGACGATACCTCCAATGCCGCGTTTTCGCACCCCCTTCCTCCTTCATCCGACTCCAACCATGTAGCAGACTGACAAAGACAGTCCCTCCACTTACTGTCTCCTAATATCTCAAAAAATCTATCAATACTACAAAATGTTCCTAAATTATACATTTTTAATTATTAAAAAAATGTCAAGCGTGTACATGCTGACAGCCTTTTACAAACTGAAACAATTCACTCATCCTACGCAGTAGATATGACTTACACACGCACACACTTACACAAACATTTGATTTATAAATAGAACAATAATGAGCTGATGTCACCACCTCTAACAAGGTGAAAGTAAGTATATGTATATGAATTTGTATATGTGCAGATGTGGAGTTGGTGCATTGGTGGTGGCGATAGTGTGGACAACCATAGATTGTTTGCAGGACCTTGATGGACATGAACAAATTGGATAGATGAAGTGAAACTTACAATGGAATGCATAATTGTGTTGTGAAAAGTAACAGAAGGAAAACATCATGGAAAAGAAAGGACATCATGATGACAATACAAAGACAAAAAAGCATGCATCCTAGAAAAACATGTGAGCTTGGAGGGCTGTATAATCCGACTCCTTTTCCTGCTGTGTCATCCTCAACGGAAAGATTATCGAGGAGCATCATCCTGGCCAGGTCGGGCCAGGCGGGGCTATGTTGAGGCTGACTGCGTCCACAGTTTGTTCTCACAGCAGATTAAAGGCCTGTGGATTAGGATTAGTCACATCTATGTATACCTGTGCACACTTCCAGCCTGAGTGTTGGTCGGACAGAGACAGGTCAGGAAGTGAAGAGTGGGTGAGAAATAATGCGGTGACCTGGATCATGAGCTGAACTGCCGGGGATGTATGGTGACACGTCAGTGACGTGTTGATCTTGTAGTTTCTAGCTCAGAGACGTTTTACACATACAGTTTAACGATACATCACTTTGAATAATACTTTGGGAAATATTTGGTCAAACTCAGAGTCACATCACATATTCAGATGAAATTGACTAAAACTGACTCTTTATTTTTCATACAATTTTATTTTGTGACCTTTTCTCTATACCTGGACATGTGAGTTGATATTATTGGGTATGATTTGTCTTTTCCACCAGGCTTTTTTTAATTTGATGAATGCAGAGATTCTCAAAGTAACTTCCCAGGTCGGCTCCAAATGCACACTCACACACTTCCAGCACAGACATCAGGTTTCAGTGCCTGAGGACACACACTCTGTGGCCTGGAGGAGCTGGTGATCAACCCTCTGGTTGGTGGGTGACCCACTCTACCCCATGAGGATCTCACATATAGAGTAGTCTAACTGTGTGAGAATGCATATAGAGAAAGCTTAGATATACATAGATATATATAGATTGTGATTTGTGAATATGGGCTATACAAATAAAATTTGATTGATTGATTGATTGATATACAGTAGTTTAGAGGATCTTTACACATATTACACATATTAGTCATTAAATAATAAATCTGTTCAGTTTTGAGATCTTGGTCTATTTGCTTCTATATGATGTCTGTTTTAAAGCTAATGGGAAAAAACGTCCAAAATACACATCTATATATATAAATATATATATTTACAATTCACTTCGTCTATTTGTGTCTTTATTCAATTAATAATATTTATTCAAAGGCTGATTTCACAAAATAGTTTTTTTCCCATTCCCTGACCACAGTAGCTCATAAACCAATTTGTGACAGGAGCCTATTCTCTGATTTATGAAGTGTAAATATCCAAAATCCTCTCTCCAAAACCTACCTTCTCAAATATTCAGATTTCTGTTTTGGACAGGTTTCTAAATAGATACTGCCTATCTTTGTGCAGTTGTTTAGTGTGTGTCGAATCAAATTAAATAAACTGAGTAAACTAAGGTGAGGTGAGGAACGTAGATGAGGCGAGGAGCCCACAGTCTCTGGTCCAATGCAAGTAAGACACCTGCTGAGCTCTGGCGACAAAAAGGAGGAAACCTCGGATGATAATTAGTGGTGTGCTGATGATGTTGTGGAGAATGTGTTGAGCTGCAAGAGATTTTAGGGGGAAAAAATGAGAGTGTGGATTTCTCTGACCCGTCCAGGTTGAGACAACTTTGTCCAAAAGATGAATTTACATGTCTTTACACAAAGACTTGAAGCGGTCTTTTGGACTGATCTATTATTATTGTTATTATTATTATTATTGTGAACCAACAGGATATAAAATGTAAATAGGTCATTTTTCAGCTGTTAACTTGATATTTCATTGGTGCAACTTTACCTCATTTAGCAGTTTTTGTGATAAACCAGACACATCAATAAAAAACATTTTCTTACTGAATATGCAGTTTTCTGTTGCTTATACTGATCATTGATTTTTACTTTTTTACACATCAAACCCAAAACATCCCCAGTGCTTTGATCAATAAGAAGATAGCAGATATCCAGTGACAGTGTGAGTGTTTCTATGAATGGCAGCTGCTGATCTGAGGACAGAACATCTGATTCCTCAGTCAGACACACTGTGAGGAACAGACGACAGATCTCAGCGTGTCAGCCACGTGCTGCCCTGGAGGAAGTGGGTCAGCCTGGTCTGAGACAGCAGCTCACTGCAGCTTGTTTGTTTGTTGTTGAGCCATGTGTTAAGCTCCTTTGCCAATTCATCTGGTATTTTCTGTCAATGTGTATCTTTCGCCATGCCCACAGAAAATTAAGTTCTGAGTGCTTCAGTGTTTCTAAAATTGTTGATCTTTAAAGGAATAGTTTCACGTCTTGGTTAATACATGCTAAATTACTTTCTTTCCAAAAAGATTGATTTGTTGATTTGTAATCACTCCTGCGGTCTGTAATGGCCATTAAAAGATCCCTTTCAAAAATATTTTAGAGTGATGGACAAAATTAAATCAAACCAATTAGATTCACGCACAACCTCTGTGAGCCAATCATCTCTCAGCTGTCAAACTCCGTGTTCAGACATGAACTCCAGAGGATGTCCAGTGATCTGGGTCCGGACTTTCTTTGGGTTTTCCTTTCACACATGAATCACACAGCAGGAGATTCTTCTTCCTTCCTGCGGAGGATCTCCTGCTGTGTTCTCACCCTCTCGTCACCACCACCACTGCACAGCTCGTCACACATTTCTTCAACTTTCCCTCCTTTGCACACAAAGGTAAATCAATGAATCCAATTTCTCTTTAAAGTCCTTTGTCTTTAAGGCTCTGTGAAAACTGGAACTATCATTTAGGCCTGTCAGGATTTGGTCAGACCGGAAGCTGGTGTACAGCTCTGTTCAAAGCTGGAGCTGCCTACAGCTGACAGGACACCCAGACTGCTGGAGACACAAAACTCCGAAGTGTGTTTGGCCTGCTATGTTATTAAAAGGTTTGTTTAAGGCAAGAGAGGTTGAACATGTGAGCAGACGAACAGGGACAACTGTATTTACTGAGGAGTGTGAATCCATTATTTCCTAGTTTTCATGGACAAAAACTTTCAATTACCAAACTAAAAATAACTCAAATTTCTCACTGCTACATTAATTTAGTAAATTGAAAAAATTAAGTGAGGCAGATTCTCAGATGATAGTCATATGTTTTCTCTCTCTCTCTGTGTGTGTGCGTGTCTCTCCCACTTTCTTTCTCTCTGATACTCTGAATAGTTATTGTTATTGTTATTATTTTTTATTATTATAACTGTTGCTGCTATCATTTATAACATTTTTATTAAATAAACCAGTCTGACAAAGCCAGGTCTCTCTCTCTTCTCTCCCCTCTTTTCCACTATACCTCCCCTCTCTCCACCATTTTTCACGGGTCAAGGGTCAAGGCAGACGGCCGCCCCCATTGAGCCTGGTTGTAGAGGTGTCTTCCACAGTAGTCAGTGCTCTATAATGTTTTATAGTCTTGACCTGACTATGTAAACCTTGAGCTAATGTTTTAATGGTTTGGTGCTATACAAATAAAATTGAACTGAGTTGAATACGTTTTGAAGACTTTCTAGTATTCAGTTTGGCCAATTTTAAATATTATGCATTGCTTTATATATGAAATATGTACTTAACCATGCTGTGTAATACTCATATAGTACAATGTGTGGACATGGGATTACTGGCCTGGGGTCATATCTGGTCTCCTGTCAGCTCTTGATGAATAAATCTCTTCTTGAAGTTAAAATGAAATTTGCACATTTTAAATGTAATAGTTTGCAGATTTTACAAAGCAGTCCAGACTTTGTATTGTGTATGTTTAGCAGTGTTTAATCAAGAATTTGATTTAGTGTTCCAGACCCCTGTACTGTCAGGTGTCCTGCAGGCAGAACCTTCAACGATTCTCTTGATTGTCTACAAGTTTTAAAGAATATTACCACTCTTGGTCTAATGAAGCACTTTGATAAATATAGAGAGAGCTGCACATGTACAAGGCTGTTTTTCAGTCTCATGTTTAAAGGTGACATTTTCAACAGAAGCAACCTGTAAACAGAGACCTCTAAACAACATGATTAATTTCCCCATCTCTTTTCACTGAATGACTCTAAAAACATACTCAAGACACTTTGATGTTGCCTTTAAAGTACAGGATGCTTGTTTGTGGAGATGAATCCTGAATAGAAGCAGAGAAGCCATTAGGCCCACTTAGTATCACCTAATCTATATCAAACAGCACATTAAGAACATTATTTTTGCTTTGTATAATGGTGAAGATACAAAATCTCTTACTCACCACATTAGAGAAAGCGTGGTTGAAGGTACAGAACCTAATGGAATAAGTGAAGATTAATAAATCATATGATGCAGTGACTATTTTCAGCGACAGTCTCTGAACAGCCTCACAACACAGATGACCCACCAAGGAAGATGTTTGTAACCTGACATTCATAATGGATGGAATGGAAGACTTACAATCGGCTGTACGTCCTTGATCTATAGTGAATTGATCATGATAAATGTATTAATAATTCCATTATCAGATTTAGTACGGTTTTAAGAAAGCATATTCTGATGGTGAGTTCACACCACAAACATTTTTTGCGTGATGAGATTAGCCTCTTTTCTGGAGGAGAACGGGCGTATATCAGGGGCTGTGTTGTGCTCGCGCGAGTAGAGCAACACAAAAATGGTGTGACAGCGTAAGGCTTTACTGCGTGAACCTGAATTAGACTCCAATGCTGCCTCCTCCCACAGTGTTTTCTGTTATCTCATTTCTGTTTGGGAGGAAGATTGTTCTGCTCCAGTTGTGACTGACCATTTCTAATTAACACTGAAGAGGAACAATGTGTTTTTGAAGATATATGCTAATGTAAATAAACCAGATACCAAAAAACAGCCACAGCAGCAGGCCTGTTCCTATTGAGTTTTCAATGTGAGGGTACCTTCTTAATTCTGTACCTGGTCAGGTAGTTTCATTAATACCTGAGAATAACACTCACACACAGACAATGTGTGAATTTCTCTCTGGTAGACTCAGGGTCCCCCCTCAAGGTGGAAGGTGTACTTCATGTTGTTAGCAGTGTTGTACAAGTTGCAGTTTGAGCTTCTCCATGGACAGTGGTACACACAGTGGGTGATTTTCTGGGATGAAGGTGGATGGCAACCGCTTTAAAACTAAAAGTGTGATGACGTTTGTTATGTTAAGCAAGTGACAGCCGCTAAAATGATAAAAACTAAATGAAAAGAAATATCTCTGCATGAAAAAGAAGAGACATTGACACAGAAAACACAGACGAAAATGTCAGGGTTTTGGTGATAAAGGCCGAGGCCGGTGTCAATGTCCGGTTAAAAAAACATGTGATCTCCGCAGCCAAATGAATACGTTACATCCTGGCTCAGCCTGCTGCACCAGCCCTCACCTGAACACTGCGGCATTTGTTGCTGTTCTGAGCGCGTCAGACCAAAGAATCTCTGCTGCATTGTTTATGTGCCAAAGGCAAATTTGACCAATTTTACCTGCATTATTATAGACATTACATGTTCAGGCTTTCGAATGACCTGCAAATATTTTCATTTAAATCTCGTATGGCTAAATGGTCACTTTGTTCTCACCCGTCTGTCTGACTGATCACGTTTCTGGAACTTTTGAACCGACGTGATTGTGCCACGTCTCCAGATGTCAGCCTTGGGGTGATCATCATTATAGCTGATAGATCTAATGGCCTTGAGCTACATAATAAAACGTATGTTTTTAAAATCCATACGTTTTTTTGAGAGATGTTATTTCTGTAAATTGACGATAATCTGCACAGCTGCATGATGCATCACTCATCCACACGTGTTGCTGTTTGCTGAGCTAACATCTAATCAGTTGGATTGTTTTCCCAGCCAAGGGGAAATGAGGCTAAAGGTAAAAGGTCTCACATGATGTTACTTCATGCCTTTGATCTCTCCGCACAGCTCCCTCTGGAGACCAGGGCTCTGGATGTGAAGACTTGAGGTGAGTGGGGTTGAGGAGGGTCACAGGGAGTCACCTACATGACAGCTCACAGTAAGAGAGATGATCAGAGCTCCTGTTACCTCCAGGACCCTCAGTTCTCTGGTTGTGGTCTTTTAATTAAACTCAATACGATGGTACACGTCTCTGAAACAGTTTCTGAAGACCTAAGGCAGCAAAGGATGCTGACACTTTAAAAACAAACACAAGACCCACCTTTGTCTGACTTTATTGTAGATTTCATTTTCGACTATTCTACCAGTATATTCAACAGATTTCCACGAGAAAAAGTAGAAAGAAAGAAAACATTACATTTTGGCAAAGTTCCAGACAAAGGGTGAGATTTTTTATTACATTTCCACCACCTTCCCAGGGAATAATGCATTGATGTTAATTATATATAAACTGCTGAATATATATGAGTGTTGTAGTCACATTAACAGATGTCAGGGGCAGCGTTTGCTGACTTGTGCACTGACACTAGAGAAGTGCCTGTGAGCTGAGCCCCTCCTTCCTGCTCTATACATTCAAGAACATGTTGTTCTTTGGCTGTCGGCCTGAAAACACACCAGCATATCCTCCGAGTGCAGCGCATGTGAACGTCCATGTCTCAAATTTGCCTGAGTGCTTTCATAAACCTACTGTGAACACTGAGACAACATATTTGATCTTTTTTGTTTTCATATATGATTTTCATTATCTTTATATTATATATATATTTGTTTATATTAAGATTATTATAATTATTATGATGTATAAATGAAAATCATATTTTATTTGGTTTGGAAAATAAAAAAGATAATATGTAAAATAATTTCATTTATTACCACACAACTAAATTCCAATTATAAGACCACATAAACCCATTTAAATATACACACAGGTACACAGATAATCTGCCTGTAAGAAAGTGAGCTCTCTTATTTCCTGACAGATCCAGCATTATAAACATCAGTCTTCCCGGGTGCAACCTGGCTTTGACGGAAATGGGAAAGGACCCTGTGATTGGTTTATTGTGTGTTATGCCCAGAACACAGCCATGATTAATTAAGAGACTTAAGAGTACAACCCTTTTAAAGCATGATCCAGACACAGAGTGGATCTGATGTGGACACACCCTGAATGCACTTCAACGTGTGCATTAGACCATGTCTTGTTCCAGTAGAGCCTCTGATTCTCCACTATTTTCTCTGGACATCGAGGGTTCGTGCTCTCCTATTGGCTGCTTAGCGTTCATGTCACAGCTGTTTCCAGCAGGTCCCCAATTACCCCGCCTTTTAGCTCCATTTCACCAACAATATCTGCCGCTCCCATCCCCCCCACCCCCCCAGCTCCTGCTCACTTAGTACACTGTGTACCCATATGAACATAATGAGCACTGAGCGCTGGCGTATTGTTGTCTGCTGAGTGTGTGAGCTGCAGCATGTGCGTATCTATATTGTAGGAAGTATCGTTGGAGCTTTCCCTGGCCCCCACCCATCATTAATCTCCACATTCTCATTAATGCAGCAGGCTAATCAGACTGTGCTGCTCAGCAGGGTTTTGTTTCTAACCAGGAGTCTCATGAATAATGCTGCATTCACAAAGCCGGGCCTGGAGAAGAAGGCATTCACCAAAACAAAGTTTACAAGACAATGTGCTCACCTACTGGAACTCAAGAACATTTTAGAGATGTAGGAAATTGGCTATGAAGATGGTTAGGTGGTGAACTGAAGCCAGATGACAGAAATTAAATATGAGAGGCATCATACATGTATAATAATACTAATGATGATAATAAACATTTTTATTTAGCACCTTTAAAAACAGAGTTTGCAAAGTGCTTTGACAGCAAAGCAAAAAAAAAAGCAAATACAAGAGAAATAACAATTGGCAGGATGCAATGTGACAATAAAAGCCAAATAAAATAAATACATATGAGACTATGTCACATCACATAAAAGCAGTAAAAGGACAATAAGAATAAATAAATAAGTAAACTACATAAAAGATGATAAGGAAACTATAAAAACACGATAAAGAGATGACACTGGACAAATAAGAAATGCCTGTCTCATGTTTAATTCATAATAATTATGACCAAAATTAACACACTTCATACCACATATAATTAGTATAAAAATGAATACCAAGAGGTGAGTCTCTGTGCCTCCGCTGGTGTAAAACATAGACTTCAAGGCTACCACCTCCATGTCTGAACATTCTGGTTTATCTCAGAATATGTCCTGTTTGCTGCATTATCAGCTGCTGCAGCCGTCAGCCCTCACACTTTGTCTGTAACACTGCCTCCATTCAGCACAGGAACAATATCTACATGAATATTCATGAGGGATTTACAGCACTAGGCTCTCCAGAGTGTGCGTACGTGTAGGTTTTTTGCATACGCACATTGCACAAAGTACAGATCCTGTTTTATAAGTGATGCCCCAGGACTGTGACATAGCAGCACTAGTCTCCTGTGGAGCTGATTTCATACTCTATTATTATGGCAGGGGGTGTTCCAGTCACAGTACAGGATCCCTGTCAGCTGCTGCTCCTCCTTAAATCACAAGTATTTGTATTTATAAACCATACGTTTTAAAGAGCAGTTCCAGTGATTCGGTGCTGTACTTGTTGGTGAGTTGCACGAGACATAGTCTAAATAAGAATTGGTCGGTATTTAGGCACATTCACTTTCAGTCTCTTCTATGAGGTATAAACTGGATCGTAGACTTTCCATAATGGGTCATAAAGACCCTGAGCTAAGATACCGAACCCCCCAAATTGCCACTGGCAGCTATGTCAGCAGTGTATGAATGATTTGTGATAGAGAAAGTGCTGCACATACAGTATATGTATGAATGTGTGTGTGAATGGGTCAATGGAAAAACTGTACTGTTAAGAGCTTTGAGTGGTCATCAAGATTAGAAAAGCGCTACAGACCATTTTCCATTCAATTCAACTTTATTTGTATAGAACCAAATCATAATATACATTATCTCAAGGCACTTTACATAGAAGGTCGAGACCTTTAAATTATAGAGACACCCAGCAGTTCCCACTGTTCCCGATGAGACATGTAGTGAAATAAATGTGGGGCAGAGACAGAAAGAAGGGGGGACGTGCTCAGTGCATGATGGGAGTTCCCATAGCAGTCTAGACCTATAGCAGCATAACTAAGGGATTGTTCAGGACTCACCTGAAAAAAGTGTCCATAAGGCCCGACATTCAAATTCGACTTGAAACAAGGCCATTTAAGCCTAAATGCCCACTACCAGAAGTAGCGATGCTAGCGGAAGTAGCGATATCAAAGGACATTTAGGCTAAAAACATGGAGTAAATGATGTTGTTTCGAGTTGAATTTGAATGTTGGGTCTTATAGACACTTGGATGACTCCACAGGAGCAGTATGGAGGCATGTTTATTTTTTCTGGGTTTTTTTTAAGTTTGAATACGTGGTCACCAGTTACTTCAATTGTATTGTATTTGGCTGCAACACTGTTAACTCCTGAGACTCCAGGAATTTATGAGTAGACTCATAAATTCATTTTTGGATGAACTATCCCTTCAATGCTTCAACTTTTGTACTTTTACTTAAATGCTGTGCATTCAGATCCCAATAAGAACCAGTCACTAATCTACTGACACCGTATTCATCAAGTGAAATTACAGTTTTCAGGCTGTATAAAAGTATTTTTATCAACTTTCCTTTTTATTTTACTCTCTCAATAGTTTGATTAATAATAGTTTTTCTGGTTTTTTTTGCATTTTACAGTGTTTTATTTTATCGTTTTACACTTTTCTCATCTGTAACATATTTACTATTATTTATTTAAATTATTATTATGATATATTTTATTAATATCTGTGGGATCTTCTTGTTTGCTTTTTAACTGTTAATAGTATTATAGTTAGGTTCATATCAAAGGATCATCAACATAGAAAATATCAGCAGTCACTAAATGTGGAGGCTGTTGTTTGGGTGGTGATCAGAGGTTGGAGCCTGCCTGGTGTCTCTGCACTGATTCAACAGAGCCTGTGGACTGATCCAGTGAGGATACAGAGGATTAGTGCCAACTGTGGGAAACAGCTTCCTACAGTTGGTGCCTGCGCCTGAGTGAAAGGTGATGGGACAGAGATGCAGTAAAATAAATCAATGAGCTTACATGAGCAGCACTGTGGCCACAGAAATCCATAGTCACACTCCACTACTGCTGTGGAACATTGGGCTCATTGACTACTAAAGCAAAATAGAACTTAGATTATATCCACATAATGAATAGGTAGGTACAAAAGGGCTTGAACCTGAAATAATAACTTGCAGCTTATTAGAAAATGTTTCTGTCCAGCAAATATTCAAAAACAGTTTGTAAACTAGAAAGTCACTCAGTAGACTGCATACCTCCACCAAGGGCCAACAGTTCCCTTAAATTCACTACATCTGAATTAAACACACTCATAAATATCATAAAACATGCTTGATTCTTTTCATCAAGATCCATGAATCATCTCACAATATTAAAAGACAGTGAAACAAAACTTCCTGGATGTGCACTTCAATTTGATGAGTTCTTCCCTGACCCATACTGCATCCTTCCAGCAAGTTTCATGGTAATCTGTCCAGTTGCTTTTGTGTAATATTGCTAACTATCAGACGAATAAACGAAAACCACGTCGGTGGTAATACGAAAACCAAGAAAACATTAGGCAGGGTTCAGTTGGGGAATCCAGATTCAGGACCTCTGTGTGGACGCACAGACAAATACACAAATATAAAGAATATTCAATAATCCAGACAGTTTTAGTTTTGATCATTTATTCCAAGAAAAACTTGTTGAACATATTTACAAGTCAAAAATAATGATTGTATTATGCTTCCCCAAACATCTTATGGCTGCTGTCAGCTTCATTAACAAAAAGCAGTTCATGTTGTTCACAACATTTGAATGAAACATTTCTGTACACACTGGAAATATACACTGAGAAAAAACAGCTCAAGATATTACACGGCTGTTGCGGAGGGGCATGGCTCTTTACAGTGCTTACAGTGAGGCAGTGAAAGATTTGCATAGTGTGAAGTGTTTTCAAGTGGAGTATTACTAGTTAGGAGTTAAATGAACAGCACATACAAAAACACAGAGGACAACAAGGGTTAGTACTGATGATTAGGTTGTAAAGATCCTCAGTTAGCTTATGCACTATCAACATAGCAATGCCATATACAGTTATATAACCATGTTAGCTTTAACGCTTCAAACATGTATGTTTTTACACTGCTGGGCTGGTCCGTGCAACAGCAGTCCTTCTGCACAAAGTGAAAACCCAAAGTCTCATACCAAATGTTGAACAACTTTATGTGTTGGCAACAATTGTGTTAGCATACAAAAGCTACAGCTCCAGCTTAAATCCCAATTGCTCTTTGAGCTGTGCTACACTTTAAGCACATGTGCCAGCATTTTAAATCAGATTTACATTGAAAAGAAGCACATTCTGCTAAATTTCTACTTTTGAGACTAGGTAGGCAGTGGGAAGAAGCCACAAGGAAACTATGGTGGCAGGTTTTCTTGCCCTGCTTCTCAAGGGGAACAGCTAGCAACACCTCAGACATGGTCAGAGTATCATAAGCTGCTTTCAGTCATGCACTGATCTCAGCAGATCCTCTGTATTTTATCCGGAGGAGGTGCATGTGTGAACGCAAATATCCGAGTGAGAGGCTCCGACTGGCCTCCTAGTATAAAGTCCGTAGAACTTCAGGAATAGTCGATGTGTGAACACAGCAGGGGATATATTCGCTGGGTTAACTGCGAGCGAGTGGGGGGGTTGCTTAAGCTTCCAAAACACGACAGACACAAAAACGGGAAAAAAACAAGAGAAAACTAATATTTTCGGGTGAAAAAGCTGTGTCATAGACATAGAAGACACTGGCGAAGATGTCAAGAGCAGAGACAACGACGGTGTCGGGATGCTGTAAACATGATCACGTGAGCTCTGCATCCGAGTTAATACATCACTTCCTGTGTCTGTCTGCTGCACCCGACTGCACCACTACACCACTTCTCCAGATTTTACACGCAGGTCATGTCTGAACACGGCTATACTAATTTGTTTAAAATGCTCTGAGGCATAGATGCTAATATAACCTTATGGGAGCTGTAGCTATTGAACACAAACAGAATGATTGTGGTCTGGTCATGAGGAAGGACTACTTCTGTGCTGCAGATGAAGCCTTTATCAAGGGGAAAGCAAGATGTTCCTTGTAGCTAAGCATACACCATAGAGTAGTCAGTCAGAGGCTGATTCAGGATTGAAGAAGTTCTGTCCCATCAAAGTGCCCCTGGTTTCAGAAAGTAAGACGAGGTTATTAATGAGTCATATAGACAGGAAGTTTCAGAGTGCTGAGGATGAGGTAGGACCACACTACAAAACGCCTCAAAGTCTACTACAACTACTGCTGAGTCACTGAACTCGACCCAGGTGCTACACAGTGCTATGAAGCCGAGAGGAGGTTCGGACCATTTGTCTCATCTGTGCTGGAGAGAGGAAGATAGAAGTATTCTAGGTCTCGAACATGCAAACCCTTTTATGATCCTTTTCCAGGATCACCACTGTATGCTTTTTTCTATATGAATTATTCTGTGCATTTGAACTTTGTTGAGACGTGTGGCTCAATATTTGTGTTAAACCACAGGATGTACATGTAGTTGGATGATCAGAGCAAAACTGATATTCAACACAATGCAAAAATAGTAAGCTCCAACCAACCACTGCCTGGATGTGTTCTACAGAGCTGCATGTCACTGCAAAGAGTCTGAAATAATTCAATAAAGAGGGGAGGAGGGAAGGGACAGTAAGCATGGGTATCCCATGGATATTTTGAGATTATTTCCAGATGGCAAATTTCCTGTGAGAGTCCTCAACTCAGATACTCAAGAAAAATTTGACCAAAGATGGCTCAATACTGCTCAGGTGTTCCCATAGAATGACCCGTTAATCATATCACAACAATCAGAAAGCTTAAAACTCAAAAGGTAGCATATAGAACATCACTCCATATCTCTTAATGACACACAATTGCAAGTAACCCATTAACTTGATATCTCCAAGTTTACAGTGTTATTTCTGTTTGTGAGGAGTCATCAAATGCCACGTTAACCTCAATGTAAAAAAAGAAGAAAAAAAAAACATTCAGTACAAAATGACCGTAATAGATGTTAGTCCACCAAATTATCCCAATTGTTTCTTGGTCATAAATTAATTTTGAAAACATGTTCATACTAAGTTTTGCAGTGATGATAAACACAATTGGATGTTCTTTGGATTCAACAGAAACAAATGCCCCAGAAAACCAGTCGGATTCTCTGCTGGACATTGTCTGACTAACAACTGCACAGTACTGATTGGAGTTGATACAGGCCTGCTACTTCTAATGTGTGAATTCTCTAGTACCCCTTCAAAACAACACAATAACCATATTAATATTCACAGTTAATTTGCCTCCAGAGTGTGGCACAGATTTGTGAAATCCTTGTAACCTTCTTTACATGAGCAAACATGTGACACTGAAACAACGATATCTTCATTTGAGTTAAAGCTGAACTCAGCTTCAGCATTATGGCTGCACTCGAGCTTTAGGGTAGAGCAAAGACACCAGATTATCACAGTCCAACTTCACATTATTGCTGCCCAGAATATTGTTGAATAGTATGACATCATTGAAAGCAAAAGAGTCAATTGGTTGATTGACAGAAACCTGCATATGACGAAAGGAATTCCTGACTCATAGAGTTTGTCTAGGTATGTGCACCTCCACTTAAACTCATTAAATTATTATATTTAAAATTCCAAATCGCACTTGGTGTGAATCATGTTTAAGGCACGAGGATGTACGGGGCAGTGTTGTGTCGTCTGCTGTCGATACCATCATATCTAGTAACATGTGGGCAAGCCCATGCTTTGATTTCAGAACACTCATACAATCCAATAAGGTAACCTGTGCCACAGCTCAATACATTACAAATGTTAGGGAAGAGCAGGCCTATACTGAGACTGTGGGGGACAAATAAACAAATATAAAACAACACATGGCTATCACATCTAAATCCGCTCTTGGATACATTATCCTCCAGTGAAACATCCTCAGCGTCATGGTGACAGTGACTGGGAATGGCTGGTGATGGAGTACACGGCTGTGGTCTGATTTACGTCATGTACCTGTCCCAGAGTTTCGGAATCATCAGCTCGTCCATCACTTCCAAGTCAAATTATGATCGTGGATTGTTCACAGTTCAGTGTGTCAGTCCCTTTTTCCATCAGAGTCCATGTCCGTGTGGTAAACAAAGCTGCAGGGACACAAAGAATGAACAGGTCAGCATGGAGAAACACAGAAACAATGTTTATACAAGACAACCACAACTTTAGGCATGAATATCATCATTAATCACTAGGAATAAGGACTTGCTTTTAGAGAAGCTTCAAAATGCATCTACATCTTTAAGTTGGGAAATGTTTAAAAGGTGATAGGGTGCAAACAATAGTGTTCAAACATTTGTGTATGTGATGCAAATTTATGTCCGGAAGCCTTTTACATTCTATGCACCACCATTGAAAAATAATGGATAAATATATGGCTGTTTGCTGGATTAGCTTGTTGTTCAAGTGAGGCAGCAGAGACACTGAAAACAATCTGACCAAGTTATTCAAGCTGTTGTCCTCCTTTATAAATTCCCTTTGTAAATATAAGCATTTAGACTTGTAGTATATGCAGCCACCAGCAACAACATTATAACATGTAGCTGGTTTTAATATTGTTGCTGATCAGTGTCTTTCAACTTCTACAGGCCATGAAGCCATGTAAAACACCGGAAACTGCTGAATTAGTTTTAAATCAAATTACTGATGGTTCAGAATGAAGTATTTCTGAACAGGCCACACATATACACCGACCTGCCACAACTAGGGTTGTCAAAAAAAAACGATACTCAGATATTAATCGATACATAACATTCGATACTCATTTGCAACAGTATCGATACCAGCAGTGCGTCTTTGCCTCTTTCAGTTGACACAAAACTTCACACAGCCCCGCTGCAGACAGGCAGACACACAAACCCTCCCCTCACTTGCAGCTGAACACATGAACAAGTTGACGTTCACAAAACTGATCTTGTGTCGCCAGCATAAAACTAACTTAACATGGCAAGTGCTGCTGCTGAAGGGCCTTCGCAACCAGTTGAAGTTGAAAATGAAAAAAGGTGCCGGTTGGACGCATTTTAGATACAAGGCAAACGACCAGGGAAAGTGGTGGCGACGAAGTCGAGTAGCACAACAAACTTGGCGAAGCATCTTAAAGACCAACACCCTGGTCTTTATGATGCATTTCAATAGGTCAGTAACGCTCCAGTTTCAACAATTAAAGTATTAGACAGTTATTATAAATGTAAACCTGGCCAGCGGCACACTACAACATTAGCCGTTAACTATTAGCAATTAGCCAATAGCCACATTAGCCGTCTGTTAAGTTATCAATAAGCTAGCGGCTATGGCTAATAATAAAACGACTAACGTTAATGTGGGAGCTAGACAGCAAAAGTTATCACTCCTGCCTGTAACGTTAGTAGAGTGTTCATTAAACAGGAAAACACAACTGTTTGTGTCTAAAAACTGTCTTTAAGTCCTAGATTGCAGCTGAGAAAAGTCAACCAGCAACTGGACATACACAGTGATGTTGATGTTATTGTCTTTATTGTTCTAATCTTTGTTTAAAAAAATGTATGCCTCTTAATTTTTTTGTATCGAGTATTTTCCTGGGTATTGGTATCGAGTTGGAAATTCTAGTATCGTGACAACCCACAACAGGTAACTAGTTTTAATGTTGTGTCTGATCTGTGTATAATTCTGTACTTCTATATAATTCTGCTAAAAGCATCAGATGAATCTCTTATAAAATCAAACCATGATTAATGAAATACTATTTGATTTTGCTCAGGCACCTAGAAGGAACTTCCAACCCTAAAATGTCCCCACAGCTCAGCTTCACAATCAAAACAACGAATTTAAAGTCATAGGCTGCGTCACAGTATTAATATGCAGTATTTCCACAATTACCTGCACTTGACACCTGAGAGTATTACTGCAGATGTGGCCAGGTTTAGTTCAGTGCTGTGCTCTAATAATAGCCCAGCCTCTGACATGCCACAAGCTCAGGCAAGCAGCAGATTGTTCCTCTTTTTATGTGTTGCATAACCACACAGCACATGGTATGAACACAAATGGGTCAGCTTAGCGAGATGCACGCATGTTGGAGATCTTCGTAAATACACTGCAAGGATATGCATTGTTTTGATATGCTGAATGGAAAGTGCATTTGTCACTGCTGAAGAAGAGCTCTTCTAATTCTACTCATACATACATAAATAAAGACTACGCTTCCCAACATGGTCAATAAGGGTTCCTGTGTACCTTATTGCCACAGCAGGGCTGTCTGGCAGTGCACCGTCCAGTTAAAAGCCAGGCACTATGGACCTGTTTTCTGGATGAGGGGTTGACAGAGGCTGCTGGTGGCTCGTTGAACCTCCTTTGTTCATCTCTAAGCTTTGGACAAGCAAAAGGAATTCCATTCATTTCTGACATGAACCCTGTTTTCCTGTCATTTATTGACATACTCATTGAGTCAACAGTACTGAGATGCCTGCTTGAACTCAGCAGCCTGACTAATTCTTCAGCATTCAGACTTTTTGTTTGTCACCTCTTGGTTTTACAGCAGCAGCTTTGAGCATCCTCTCGGAGAAACTGGTGTCCTTGTGTGTGAACACTCTGAACTGACTGACCTGAGGCACCCGTTTTACAAACATGCCTCTCATACCCGAGTATACACCCAACCAAGAATTGGTTACACAACTTTGAGCTGAGAGCAACACGTGATTTTTTCCTTTCAAAATGAAGTGGATCCGAATGACGACTCTCATCAAGCGCTTACATGATCAGAAATAAAATTATAGTTTCCTTAAGATGTTCTACAAGGAGCAGCACACCTCGGTCAGAAATGCTTTGACAAAGAGGGAGCTCTCTTTCTTTCAAAGTGAAGCCGGTATGAAGAAGGTGAAAAGAAGATACTCTGATATGGGGACTCTCTCAATAGCTACTAATGGTCCTGTGGTTGAGAATGTATAGAAACAGTAAAACTAGTAGTAAAAGTATGAGGGATCTGTTGAGGCACAGAGACACTGAGTACAGGCTCAGAATGCTTCAGACTTGCTCATACAAGTGCTCAGAAGTGTGGGAAGGATAAGGCGGTTTTCTGTCCAATGATCACCTGTCCTTGACCTGCTGAGAGCAAACTCCTGTCAGTTCCATTGGTGTTGTTCAGTACAGGACCCTGAGCTCTGACCTATCTGCAGTGGCACGATTACAACCATTTTCTCTATTGCACTACACAAACCAAATTGACATCCCGCTGGACAGAAGCTAATAAAGCTGTCACATAAGAGTTAGGCCTAAATCAATTCATCAGCATAACAAGTAATGTTTGCTCATGTCCACACAGACATCCATGTGCAGCCCAAAAACTGATGAACATGGTTGCCAGGTTGCAGAAACTAAATGTGGCAGCAAGAGGAATTCAATCTCTGTTTTCAGGTTTTCAGGGTCTTTAATGAAAGATAAACAAGCAGGAATGTGCCTACTCCTCTTGTCGATTCATATTAATATTCTTTTTTAACAAAGACCGGTCAGTCACTTTGTGTTCTGTGGTCTAAATGCTACTGAATGCTGACCCCTGGTAAAACTGTCATGGTGCATCATGTAAACATTTGAAACCCCCTCTGGTCAGACCCATGGTGAAGTCAGTGTATCATTTTTCTGTGCACTGCTCTGTTGGAGGTATTACTGCTACATAAATAAACAAAACACAACGAAACAAAGCAGAGGTCAAAACCGAGCAAATATTGAACAAACTTGGACCTGCTGCCTCCTTAGCCATCCTGCCGACTATTTATTGTTGAATAACCCAAAACAGACACACTTATTAAAAACAGCAAAGACTTTAGGGAAGTGGTTTCTTGTTATCCTGGGACACTGTGGTAGCTCTCCATGATTACGAGAGGGAAAACTGGCTTTTTACACACTCAGTGGTATTGTGGGTGTGCGGCATGCAAAGCAACACATTCCTCATGGCTGGCACTCACGAACACTATTCATCATGAAAGTTTAGGTGTGTGCCTTTCCCTTGATGCCAACCTGACAAAGCATTTCGAGAAGGTTGGACACCTTAGATAATGAGTGGGCAAATTCAACAATGTGACATTTCAAGGGCTCGTATGGCATTCAGTCAAATGGGTGTATGTTCTTTCAAATAACACAGAGCTGCAGATGAAAAGAGATGTCTCACTCTGTCGTGATAAACTCCAGAATAACAGCAGTCTGGCTCTTTCAGAATTGATGGTTACTACTCATAAAATCCAGTAAATCAATGTCAACAGAACTTCATTGGGAAAACTGCCAAAGAAAGAGGGAGACAAAAAAACTACAGAAACGAGTGAAAATGAAAAATGAACAACAACCATCTCCCAGGATGCAAGGCAGACATCGGGAAAAATGCAATTATTATCTGAATGCCACAAAATGGGAGTAGGACCACCACTAATGTCAATTAATCTGTCAGTCTTTTGTTTACTCAATGAACTGCTTGGTCAATAATATGTCAGTGTCCTATGATCCCTGGTGATGTCATCAAATTCCGGGAATTACCCTGGAAGAACGATACTATTATTTGTCCAAATTCTGGATACTTTCTCTCAATCAAGCCTAAAGATTAGAAACATTTGCCAATTGGGAGGGAAGACTGGTCCTGAAAAAGCTTGTCACAAACTTCCTCAAAGTTTGAGTAGAGTTAGAAAACAGCTGACATTGGTCAAAGGTTTGTTTGACTGTTTGTTTGACCATCTGCAGCTCTCAGGTAATCCTCCCATCTTGAACTTCTCAGACTCTCATTTTGTCAGAGGACAGAGCGTGCAGTCGACAACGGCAGTGACACAGCAAATCCAAATCTTTGCTTTCTGCAACAGATGCTGACCACACCTCTTTTCATCTATTATTTACAGGCCAAAAAGAGCCAGGACAGCTTTGTTAGAGCCATCAAACAATATGAACCGTCAGCAGTGAAAACACACAAGCACCAAAAAGAATCCAGCCAAAGTATTATCACGTACAGCACCTGCAGTGAGCTGTGAGGGTGTGATAGACGCTGCGCTGACTATGAGGAGATTAACACAGTGTAAAGAGCTTACAAACCATTAGATCCACCACAGCCACCATGAATGGGGACAGTGGACTGGAAAAAATGTGGATCAATGTTATTCCTGAACCCCGTGGGATCACAGGGTTTCCAGGACGCTGGAAGGTCCATCCTAAATTGTTGTTTTTTTTAAAATGGGAAGGTTTTGTAAAAAATTAAATTAAAGTGGTTACACTATATTGAACTTGCTTTTTACTTTTCATCTTACTCTACTAACCCGCAGCCTTTGTATTATAATAATACAAACAAGAACACAAAGAGGTGCTTCACCAGAATCATTTGTGTAAGAACTTGTGTTTGCAGTTGTTGCTCTGAACCCTGAGGGCCCGGAGGACATTTTAACAAGCTTTACAGCCAGTGAAACCAGACGTTTAAACCAGGTTGCATAAGAAAACCAATGCGCTCATCACACCCGCTCCCAAATCTCATAAAAGGTAGCCTTCCTTTGGCATTTCTCAGGCCTTCTATAATACCCCCCACTGACTGAGCCAACAGAGAACATACTGTACCCTGGCTTCAAACTGCTGTCCAAACAACCTAATTTCCTTTAGAGGAGCGGGATCAGCATTCTCTCTGACCGTACTGCCTTTGTTTGAAATGTACACTGCTTTGGAATACAGAGATAAGGAGGCATGCAAAGAGAAAAACATCATACCAGCTTGAAGGCAACAGCATAGTCATTATGGTGCAGGAGGTATTCATAGGTGCAGCACAAGGACAACACCCTGAAAATGCCTCAACTTGTAAAAGCCTGATCAGGCTGTCAATGGAATCAACAAGGATTCCTAAAATACAGGGTGTACACATGGGGAGGGCTAGAGCTTACAGTGCTCTGTCCTGGTTTAAACTGAGGCGGCACACGGCTGGCAGGCTGCGAGAGGACAAAATGTTCCCGACACAAGCCTCCATAAGCCCTGAACTAGGAGCACTCTCATTGTCCAGCTCAGGACAGGGAGGCAGGGAGGAGGGAGGGATGATGGTGTGTGTGTACCAAACAGAGATACTCGTGGTAGTGTTAAGATGTTGACAAAATGTCTGATGTCATTTAATATTCACAGTCTCAGATGTTATTTTTCTTTTAAATTACCACCACTACAGGGCTTCTCTCATTTGAGAGCTTCATTTTAAGTGCATGGGAATTTTTTTGGGCAGTGCCTTGCAAATGTAGTTGTGGATAATCTCTGTTCATCACAAACACTTGACAGCTGTGTAGGCACAGAGCAGTGAGGTCAACATAGAATTGACAAATGATTAGGCTGAAATGTAGCCAACACCATCACTGTAAGAAAGCTTTGATGAAATCAGGAAATTCCTACATACCCATGCTACATCAGTCAATATTATTGAGTTACTAGTCCATAGGTCAGCTGATAAGTAACAGCAAACCGCAGGATAGAAATGTAAATAAAGTTTGAGCTAATGTAAGAACAGTAACTTTTAGAGCTGAAGCAATTGGTCTCTTATGATGAACAGTTTGTCACTTTTTAAGAAATGATGCCATCAAACTCTGTGTAGTTGCAGCTTCTTCAATTGGAGTGTTTGTTGCTTTTCTCTATTGTATTGTTTTTTATTGTTTGATTTTAAAGTGGAAAACGGTTTGGATTTTGTACAGTTTGCCAGAACAACCAGTTTTTGCATCTCAATCTGTGGAGTAAGGTATGGAACAGTTAGAATGCGGAGTTATAACAAAGTCCAAACATAACCCAGTTTAGAATAAAGTACAAAGATATATTGTTCACGAGGTACAGGGATGAAGAGGGGATTTGACATTAACCTGCAGGGGTACTGTTTCAATATTTGGTCACTTAATATTTATTGTTCCTTAGTTTATCTTCCTCTCCTTTTGCTATATATAACAATGCAAATTCGTTTTTTTGATTTTGAGTATGTAGGTGTACGAGTTTGTATAAATATATATAGCGATATTTTTACTATTTATATTGTATTTATTATTGCATATATTTTGTACATTATATACAATATATGGCACAGATATCAGCTAAATGACATGAAATGTAAATCATTGAGAAGGGGTGAGATTAAATAAATTTGTACTTCTTCTGACTCCTTTTCAAATGTGTAGATTTAAAGTGTCTGAACAATACTTTTTCCCCCACTTGTTTGTATAAATTTGCTTTTTGTACATGTTCGAAATAAAATAAAAATTAATGAATGAATTAAGATTAAACAATATATCTGACTATGTCAAACTAACTTAATATTATCATGAGCATATGACGCTGAGTGTGTAAAGTGAAATACTGGGATGCTGGATGGCATCGGGGGAATATACAGGTATACTAAGCTCTGATGCTAATAATCATAAGTAAACATCATTAGCATAATCAATACAGTGTAATACATTTAGCTGCAGTGGTGTGTGTGTGTGTGTGTGTGTGTGTGTGTGTGTGTGTGTGTGTGTGTGTGTGTGTGTGTGTGTGTGTGTGTGTGTGTGTGTGTGTGTGTGTTCAGGTGGGTGGGGATGAGCATATCAGATGCATGGTGCCATAAGAAGGTCATGGGTTCTTTCTGTGTGGAGTTGTCATGTTCTCCTCATGTCTGTGTGGTTTTCTGCAGGTACCCCCACTTCCTCCCACAGTCCAAACACATGCAGGAGAATTGGAAACTCTCATTTGCCGGTATGTGTCAATCTAAGCGTCGATGGTGGTTTGACTTATTATGATGGACTGATGACCTTGGTGTCAGTCCCCCCAGACCCTCAAAGAATGAGTGGTATAAATAATTATTATTATTATTCTATTATTATTATTATCATCTCATAACTCAGGCAAATCAGATATTGATTAATATCAGCAGGCTATATATAGAAAATGTTGACAATTTAAAAATATATCTTAATAATTGTTATACGCCTCAATTCCAAATCTATTCTTTTAACATTAAAAGCATTATTAGAACAACTACAACGTCCCTCAGTAGAGTACATCTTCCACCAAGACCAAACACATCTGTCTAGCTCTTAAACATAGGACGAGAAATACCACTTTCGCCAACCAATCGGGAAATTTACAATGTGCCCTTCTGTTCCTGAGCTATGGTCAGAAAAATGTTTTCCAGAACATTAAGATGTTACTGTGAAATTGACTTCTGACCTTTTGGATAAAAATGTCATCACTTAATTTTAACCGACATTTGTGATTTTTTTAACAAAGGCTACGTAGAGCTCAACCCAATAAATATAATAAAGATATATGATATCATATCATCCAGATCAAGACTTTATTTCCTGAGAAATTGATTGAAATGTGAAAATCTCTTGCAATGTTGAGGAAAGGAAACAACCAACCAACAAACAAAGTGGTGAAAATACAGAATTGTCAGGTTGTTTAAACATCTGGTGTTGAGGAATGGTAACTTCTCTGTTTCTCGTTTCAACAGAAATGAAATAATAGCTTTGGGTCACACTGAACAAACTAATTAAACACTTCATCTTTATAGATTTAAAAGTGATCAATAAGTTGTGACTGGAGCACATCACTGAGAAATAACATCAGTCAAATATATGTCCCATTAGACTATAGATAGTTTCTGTTCCATTGGTGCTAAATCTCATCAGTGATTTGAGTATCGTCATGCTGACGTTGTCAGCACCCCCCCCTCCCTCCCCTGTTTGCAGCACTAATCCCTCTCTCTCTTTTAGATGACAGCTTTTCTCATTGAACCAGAGCAGGGATCTGGGCCTGTTGCGTAACTCGCCATCCTATCATGCCACAAGAGAACAAGGCCAATCTGCTGCGATGGACTAACACGCAATGGCATCTTCAGAGCCATCGTCGACCGAGAGGTGTTACGTCACAAAGTGTGTGTGTGTGTGTGTGTGTGTGTGTGTGTGTGTGTGTGTGTGTGTGTGTGTGTGTGTGTGTGTGTGTGTGTGTGTGTTGTGTGTCATCTCTGGGCATGAGTTTACAATGAGGGGTTAACAGAGAGTGGGTACAGGATTGGATGGCTAATTGTCAAACAAATGCTGGGATTAGTCTTTGTGAATGCAGGGTTCAGGTTCAAACAAACAGACGGACAGTTCAGGTCACTGAGCATCCAGTCAGCAGCTGATTGATGTGCTACAAGGAGTTTCTGCTCTAAATAGCAAACTCAGACAATTACCATCTTAAGGGACACTTTTCCTACACTGCAGTAGTTACTTGCACACTACCTACTGAGTGTGCATGTTTGTTTTGGGGGAGGGGTGGGAGATGGCATTTCTCTAAGTCATACAAAAGTAGTAAAATCCGTGAGGTTGTCAGGATTAAGATTTGATCATTTTCCCCCCCACATACCATGTTAGCTGACTTTCTGAATGAATATTCTCAAAAACTATTATAAAAAGGTATAAGAAAAAATATAGTATATTTTTATATCTCCATGCACAAAAGGCGATGAGTATAGTGGAATAATTAGAGGTGTTCCAATACAAAAAATGCCAGGTCGGGCATTGGTGAGTATGATAATCTATGTACCACCCTGATACCACATCTTTAAAGTATATTAGTTTCATCCAGATAAAACTACCATTTTCATTATATCACTTCTTCTTAACAGCTCCAAGACAGCAGCTGTACTACCCCTGGCAAGTACTTATTTTAGAGCAGCAAAGAAGTAGAGATTTCCGGTAGTGAAGTAAAACGGCGATGTGTACCATATATAGGACCTCAGTTTCAAGGGGGTCATTAGTGTCACCAATTACAAGACAAGTAATAACAATTGTTATTCATTCCCTAAATGTTTTTAGTTTTGTAGGTGCTGTTGCACTGTTTTGTACTTTTGTTGTACTGTTTAAAACTCTTCTATTTTAATAACTGTGGGTAGACTTTGGCAGCTATTTAAAGGAAGTATTTGTTGTGCATTCCCAGATTTACTCTTGTTTGTGTTTTTTTTCCCCTTTATAACAGTCAAACTCGATAATAAAAGATGTTCTATGTTCTTTATTATTTGACTGCATTTGTTTTTCTCAACGGGTTTAACCTCAGCCAGACCATACAACAATGATAGCAATCATCAATTGCAGACATGGTTACTAACATAGCTGTTAGAACACGTTATACAAGTTATTTTCTAAAATGCACTAGTATCAGATTAGTATCAGCCAATATGCAAAATCAAGGTTTCGGAATCGGTATCAGGGAGGGACAATTGTATTGGAAGATCTGTAGTATCAAAACTTCCACAACTCTTTGTTTGCACCCATCCATCAATTTCCCATAGTTGTGCTTTGAGGCTTGCATGTTTAAATACACACCAATAATCCAATCGTAATGCAATTAATAAAGTTAATGTGAACACCATACTATGATTATGTAAAGTGATTATGTTCATAGAGTGAGCATAAGCAGTAAGTATATGTGTATGCTGAGTATTCCTGTTTTAGCCTCATTATTATAAGACAAATGAACAACACTGCTTCATCGTTAATGTTTTGGAAACTGGTCTGAGTCTGAGGTTTCAGCTAAATTAAATTCTGGAAATAAATATCATGCTAACTCAGATGTGTTACAGGCATCCCAGTTCCCTACAGCAACAAGTCATCTCTCACAATCCACAGTGGTAGGAATAAAGAGGCTTCAGGTAACTGGGTACATGGGCAGTTCCATCAAGGAAACATGCAAATCACTGAGTAAGGAGCTACAGGTAGTGATGCAGTTGTTAGGATATTCTCATCAGCCAGTAACAGTAAGTAATTCGATGAAAACAGAAGTCAGAATAAGGTGATGTCTGGTGGGATGTGATCCACTGCCAGGTTTGAATATGAATCAGATGAAGCATAAGTCCTGTGGACAGGACATGTACACAGGTTAATACCAAAACGAAAACTTTCATCTCTGCAAATAACTCATTGCTTTCTGCCTCACTCTCTCATACACACACCCTGACTGTGTGTATTTAGTCAAACCCAGGCTGTTTGCCCTGAGGCCCAGGGTGTTCCAATCTCTTACACCAACCTCTCCACCTACTAACAGGCCATCAGCACACCTCTTGTTACCTCATCTCAGCTTTAACTGCACTGGCGTATTTGTTCAATCATTCAAGGAAGATTCCTGAACAACTTGTCCACAGTCAGTTAGTTAACATCAGTCATCTTGAGGCTCAGGTTTGTGTCTTGACGTCAGTGCTCTGCAGTAGATACTTTCACTCTTGTTAATCCTTTGACAGTCATGTAGGAAGCCAACATGTGTCAAAGGATCCACACTTGTGGCTCAATAATGGTAAACGGACTGTTAAGCATATTTCTAGTCTTATCAACCACTCAAAGCTCTGTAGTTATGTCAGCCTGGTTACTGACAGTGATAAAATAGCTTCTTGTTTCATTGTAAGGCAGAGCAGTGAAGAGGTCTTATTGAAATACGCACTAAAATAAGTAAACCACAACACCCAGTGCTTTCAAAAAGTGATTGGATTAACAGTTACACTAATAACTTATGAAGGAGGTTGAGCTTACCTGGGAAGGAGAGGTTCCTTCGTTGACTGGTTAGGGTAAAAAAGGAGAGGTTCGGAAAGGTGGGGGCTGTCATGCAGCACATGTGACTTGGTCCATCCGCACCTCCAGCTGGAAGGCGTCTGGTCTGTCCTGAGGGTTGACTGCGAGCATGTCTTGAAGGAGTTTTTTCACGCCTTCAGACATGGAGCTCCTGGCCCTCTGAGGGATATGGAGAACCATCTTGGGATTCTCCAACAGGGCCTCCCCAACAGGTACAATCTCTGTGCCCTGCCGTATGTAGGTGCCTAACAGTTCACGCTTGGACTCTGCATCAATGAAAGTGATCCGCTCAACCATGGCCCAGATGATGATGCCCAGGGCGAAGATATCAGCCTTGGCAGTGTAGTGGCCCTCCCACACCTCCGGGGCCATGTAGAAGTCTGAGCCACAAGCTGATGACAACCAGAACTTGTTAATGTTGATGATGTTATTCTGGTTACTGCCTCTGCCACTTGCTGCTGTGGCTGATGAAGGGTGTTCTTCACTGTTCTTGGAGTTTAGGCCAGCACAAACTTTACTGAGGCCAAAGTCTGCGACTTTGAGAACAGGGGAACCAGATTTCTGTGAGATGAGAATGTTATCTGGTTTCAGATCACGATGGACAATGTTGTTCTTGTGTAAGAAAGCTACTGCACTCGTCAACTGCCGCATAAAGCTCCTGTTGGTGTGGGGGTCGGGCCGACGGGACAAGATGTACTGGTTGAGGTCTCCACCCTCACAAAACTCCATGACGAACCAGAGATAGCACGGCTCCTCTGGGTAACCCAGGATGCGTTCCCCTGCAGCAAGCAGATTGGAAAGGGACAGATAACGTGATCAGTGAGATAACAGCATTCAAACTGTGACACAACACTCATTCTATACTTAAACACCACACCAATCAATAATACACAAGTAAAGTCCCACATGACTACAGCGCCACTTTCACTACCATTTCTTTGGTATTTGACATTGTCCTTGCGGTTCAACTGCAGGGACAATGGTTCCTGTATTTAGACAAGGGTCTCACTAGAGTTGCAGGGTAATCTTTTTACCCCGCAATACATCAGCAAGCTAATTTGCCTAATCACCCCTGGATTTTAGACTGCACTGGAAACACAGACAAACGACGGTCTGCAGGAACCTTTGAGTTCCTGGACAAAAGTTCTGCTTTCTTTTGGTCGAAACATGGATTGATATTTGTTTTGTTAAATAAAAACACATTTCCCCATTTATTTGTTATTAAAATAATTGTGACCAAGATATTTCTTCAGCTGTACACTTTCTAGAGTGTAAGATTCTCATGGGTCACAAACAAACTGATAAAATGTTTTAAAATAACTTCAAACAAGTCTAAGAAGATATATTTGTTATTTATCAGTCAATATAGTGCATCGTAATAAGAACCTTCTGATATATCTGTCTCTAATAGACAATAGTGATATGTTTACATATCACTTCTTTAGTCCACTACCTAATCAGATTTATCCAATAAACCATCATCCCAAAGTCTTGGACTAAAAACATTGGCACTTCTTGATTTGACTTTCTCTTCCTCCAGTTTTCAAAAGTGTGAAGAAGCAGTGAAACAGGTTTACACAACATCCAAACAGCACTGCTCCCCCACACGACCTCCCCTAATGATCACTGTGGGCTGTTGTGCCATAGCTGCTGACCACTTGGCTTTACACCTTTAAAAACTAGGTTAAGTGGACTGAGACAAAACATAAGTGGGTATACAAGTCATTTAAGCCATGTATTCAAATCCTAAAAACATTAGGACTAGATGACAAGATGTCAGCTCAAGATGAATATTTTATTTCAAAAGCCTGAATGGTAGCACTTACATAACAGCCTGGCTATTATAAGAAAAGAAGCAAACACTATACCCCTTTTCAGTTGTGAACAAGATTATTTGAAAACAGATCAGGCTGTTGGTATTTCAATGCAAAAATGTATTCATATAAAAAAGATACATTGAACAGTTTGGATCAATTTCTCCTAGGGCATGCTGAGCAATAACAAAGGAAATGGAAAGTAGGTCAAACTGCTAATAGCATAATATAGACATACCATATAAATGTAGCTGTCAGATGATAAAGCTGCAGTATTTCATTCTAATATACCACATTTAATTGTGACATCATTGTTTAGTGTCTGAAATCCCAGTCATCATGCAATGGGTTAACATATTGCCAAGTAGTACACTGTGTTCTCTTATGAGCCGAGGGCTACACAGTGTACTCTATGTGCCTGCTATAGGAAACCTATAGAGTAGTCACTGACAGATAGAAGGAGACAAATGCCTGTGAACGATTTTTTGTAATCCTTTAACAGACTGAGCCTTACATTACCATACACTTTAGAGTTTATGGCCCATGCTGTATTTTCCACATTATTTAGCTTAAGTACTGATATATATATATATATATTTCTGGATTACTTTTCACAGCAGGACATTAATGTAAATACTCTGAGTAGTACACAGGTCAAAAATTTGCCAAAAGCAAAGTTTAATTTTTTAATTGATTTAATTGGAAACCCAGGGCAACGGTGTTGATGAAGCTTGCTGCCAAAATAGACTTTTGTACAAGTTTACACAAGTTAAAAAACACAACAATTTTGTTAATTATCTTTCTAATAAAATACTTAACTTTTATTAAAATATGAGACTAGTGCACCTTTAATAGAGGTGATCCTGAAGTTTGGATTGAGAGCTTCAGATAATTATCCCCTTGTTAACAACTAAGTAAGACTAGCATGAATGTGTGCTTTTAGAGTGAGGACCCACTTCACCTCTTAGCTCCCTGTTACTGACTGGATGGATTCTTTCCTTACGAGGGCTGCTGGTGCTAATAACACGTGAGTAGTAAACATGGCAGCAGCTTTACCTTTGAGGGACGTCTCCACCAGGCGCAGGTACTGTCTGGACCTCTTGTTTCCGTGGCTCATCTTTTGGGCCAGGCCGTTCTTCTGCAGGACGCACTCGTCCAGCTGGACCACATTCTGGTGCCGGTTCTCCAGGCTGGTCAGGGCCCAGAACTCGGCCAGAGCCAGCTCCACGTTTTCTGGGGCGTCGCAGTGGAGCCTCTTCACCGCCACCCGGGCCCCTGTTTTCCGGGATAAAGCCTCATAAACCACCCCGTAGCTGCCCCGGCCGACCTCCCGCAGGAGATTGTACCGGGGAGACACCACCGTGCCGGGATGCGGCCGCTCGCTCCGCAGGAAGCCGATTGAGAAGCAGTCGTCGTCCTCTTCCTCCACCATTGGCTCCGTGTGGTTGTTGTTCTCCACCGTGAGGGAGCGAAGGACCATGCCGGCCTCCCTCTTCATCTTGGCGGCCACACTCCGCCTGCAGCCCCGCACAACGCCGCTTACCTTTCTCCTCTTCTTCCCGTCGCAAATATCCATAGCTTCTTTTTTGTTGAAAGTAAGCATGAAGGGAGGACGTGTTTATCTTTCATTACTTTAAATCTAAACTAATAGTTGGACGTCCTGACGCCTGCCTGCTCGTTGTTCGCAGAGGTTCAGCGCCAGCCTGCCGACAGTCTGGTGTGTTTCAGCCGTGAACAAGAGCCTAAAGAGGAAGAGCCGCTGATCTTCATAAACACACAGTTCCAGCTGCTGTGAGGGAGAGGAAGAGCCGTGATGAAGAGGAGCAGCTGGAACAAGGAGCTGAGCTTCATAAACAAAATGTTCCAGAGGACCGGGAACAGAACAGAGGGCGTGGCCTCCGCTGCAGCTCCCACACGCTGATTGGTGGAGAGAGAGAAGGAGCTCCTGTAGAAGAGGTGGGGGATACAGTGAGCACGCGACGTTTGTTTTCGTTTTGAAACACTAAACCAACCGTGGGGAGGATCCATGATTATTTTTATAATTATTATTCATTGTCTTTAGCATTTTAAATGTTCTGTGGCGCTATATACAGACACATCCGGGTCCTCAGGAGAGAGGCCGCGGCACTTGTACACAGGCATGTCCACAGCCTCACACTGACTGTACAGAAACCACATGAGCCCTCATTTATACACACTCATATTTACTTATTCTGTGAAACAGATTGACTGCAGCTTCATCTTTAATACTTTGTAAGGTTCTGTTCTTTTGTCCTGTGTTGATCAATCAATCAATCAATCAATCAATCAATCAATCACATTTTATTTGTATAGCCCATATTCACAAATCACAATTTGTCTCAGAGGGCTTTAACAAGGTGTGACATCCTCTGCCCTTAACCCTCAGCAAGAGTAAGGAAAAACTACTAAAAAACCCTTTTAACAGGGTAAAAAGAAGGTAGAAACCTCAGAGAGAGCCACATGTGAGGGATCCCTCTCCCAGGACGGACAGAAGTGCAATAGATGTCAAGTGTAAAGGAGAACATCATCAAGATAAAGGTTTTAGCAGCATTGATAAGGGTAAACATTTTGAAGCATAACTGAAGGTCAATGAATTGATGGATTATTGTCAGTAATGGCCGAGTATCTGAGGAGACATATTATATATCAAGCAGTCTTGTTGTAATAATAGTCCATGGTCAGCAGCCACCACGATCAGGATCCACCATCAAGATTGGATGCCACCATAGTCCACAGTCATTGTTCACTGCCGCCATCAGTATCCACCATCAGCTGCCACTTCAATCGTGGTCCACCACCATTATCAGATGCCAACACGATACAGGATCCACCATTATTATCACGATCAGCCAGCGCGATACAGAATCCGCCATACTGGATCCACCATTACGATCACGATCTCTGATTCACTATCCACAATCGGGAAGGTCATCGAAAATACGGCGACGAATGGAAAGGGATGGACGAGACCGACCTGCGGGCCTACATAGGGCTGCTGATCTTAGCGGGCATGTACAGGTCCCGGGGCGAGGCCGCCGCCAGCCTGTGGGACGCCGAGAGCGGCCGGGCGATATTTCGTGCCACGATGCCCCTAAAACTCTTCCACACGTACTCCAGACTGCTGCGCTTCGACGACCGCGAGATGAGACGCACGAGACGAGCCACGGACAAATTGGCGGCCGTGCGAGAGGTCTGGGACGCGTGGGTAGCGTGGCTTTCCGCGCCTCTACAACCCGGGGCCCGAAGTGACCGTGGACGAGCAATTGGTTCCGTTCAGAGGTTAGTCTTTTTTTTTTCTTCTTTTTTTTTTTATATTATGTTATGTTATGTTATGTTATGTAATGTTATTATGTTATGTAGATAGCGGCTGCTAGTCCTCGTCCTCATCTCATCTCCTCTCATCTCTTCTCCTCCTGTTTTTCTCCCTAGGCCGGTGTCCATTCCGTCAGTACATGCCCAGCAAAAAGGCGAAATACGGGAGCAAGTTGTGGGTGGCCTGCGATGCGAAATCCAGCTACGCTTGGACGATGCAAGTGTACACCGGAAAGCCGAGCGGCGGACGCCCAGAACGGAACCAGGGGTTGCTGGTAGTGCTCGATGTAACGGAGGGACTGCACGGTCGTAACGTCATGTGCGACAATTACTTCACCTCCTACGAACTCGCGCGGCAGCTCCTGGAGAGGAAGCTCACCGTGGTCGGCACGGTTCGGAAAAACAAGTGCGAGCTCCCGACCGGGCTGCTCAAGGGCTCAAGGGAAGAGAGGTGTTCTCATCCAAGTTCGCATTCACGCCCACCGCCACTCTGGTGTCCTACATCCCAAAGAAAAACAGGAACGTGGTGCTCCTGAGCACACGGCACCCCGAGGCCGACGTCAGCGACCGCAACAAAGGGCAACCTAGACAAGGTGATCGGAACGTACAGCTGGCCCCTGGTCGTCTTTCACAACATTCTCGACGTCTCTTCCTACAACGCCTTCGTGATATGGAGAGAGATCAACCCAGACTGGATGCCGGGCAAGCGGAACAAGCGGAGGGTGTTCCTAGAGCAGCTGGGAAAGGCTCACGTGACTCCGCTCATCACACGAAGGGAGCGCATCCCCCGCACGGAAGCGTCCACCGCAGTTGTGAAGGCTGTAAAAGCCGCCGCTGCCGCACAGAGAGCTCTTGACCACGACGACTACGACGCTCGACCCGAGCGTCCGGCCTCCTCCATAGCCCTAGCAGCAGCCCCACTCGGGGCGAGTAAGAGGAAGAGGTGTCAGATATGCCCCAGGAAAAAGGACTGTAAAACTCACACCGTGTGCCGTGGGTGTAACAAATACATCTGCAAGGGCTGCTCACTTGTCTATTGCCTTATGTGTGCGTCCTAATATGGGGTGGGCTATGTGAGGGGGCCAACAGCCGGGGGAAGCAGGGACAACACAAGGGTTATGTGAGAATTAAAGGACAAATCGGAGCAGCTATATCATTAGATAATGTATCTCTAAGGTGTTTAGGGCCAAGTATTAGAACCTCTGTTTTATCTGAGTTCAATAAGAGAAAATTGCGGGTCATCCAGGTTTTTATGTCCTTGAGACATGCTTGGAGTTTAGTTAATTGATTACACTGTTCAGGTTTTATTGACAAGTATAACTGGGTGTCATCCGCATAGCAGTGGAAATTTACTGAGTGTGTCCTGATAATGTTTCCTAGTGAAAGCATATATAATGAGAACAAAATTGGGCCGAGCACAGAGCCCTGTGGAACACCGTGGTTAACTTTGGTGCGCACAGATGACTCATCATTAATTTGCACAAATTGGAATCGATCTGAAAAATATGATTTAAACCAGTTTAGGGCGGTTCCTTTAATGATAATTAACTTTTCTAGTCTCTGTAATAAAATGTTATGATCAATTGTGTTGAATGCTGCACTAAGATCTAACAGAACGAGGACAGACACAAATCCCTGATCTGAAGCTATTAGAAGGTCATTAGTGACTTTTGCCAAGGCGGTCTCCGTGCTGTGATTGGCTCTAAACCCCGACTGAAAGTCTTCATATACATTACTTTCCTGGAGAAACTCACACAGCTGATTGGCTACAACCTTTTCAAGGATTTTAGACAGGAAGGGGAGGTTGGACATCGTTGTTGTTGATTGCTCTGCAGCTACTCCAGAATTATTCCCTTCATTAGTGAGTCCTCTTCAAACAGTTCTACAATATATTGTTACGTCTGCAGAAACTCCGGAGGAGCCGATGTGAGAACACAGCAGGAGATCCTCCGCAGAATTTCCCACAAGTGAGTGGGGAGGTTGATGGCGCTTCTAACACGCAACAGGCCCAAAAATGTAAAAGAAATTCGCTAACAAATATCTGCAGATGAAGAAGTGGTGCCATACATGTAGAAGACACCTATGAACATTTCATGTCACCTTCTCTTATTCTACCCCCAGAGAATTTTGGTTTGCATGACACCCGGTAGTCAGGGTTAATATGCTAAATTGCTGGTTTTCTGCAGAGTTGACATACATAAATAAAAAAATTTGACCCGACCATGAGAGTCCTGACAGACCTAGCAGAGCTTAAACCCAGCACTGTCAGATAAAAACAAGTCCTGCTTTTGTATTATGCCATCCCATTGTAGCATTCATTACCCTGCATACCAGACTGGCTGAACTTAGAGAGTAGACCATCTATTGTCACAGCTCAGTGGCCAGCAAAGCTTTATTTGTGGCTCTAATCAAAAGGGGAATTTACTGAGGCTTAGGCCCCTGCACTGCAATCAGCTGGAATCTGAGGACACATCACTGCATGTTTCAATGACACAGATGATGAAATCAAAGAAGAAAGACTCGGATACTATTCAAGGTCCATCTATGAGACATAAAGAAGTCCCCTGTCATTTACATTTATATCATTATTTTTGCACAAGGTATTACACATATAAAGTTAATTGGAATACGACAAACACCACTCAACAAACATGGTTCTGTTGGGTTCCCCTGAGGTTTCGTGGCACAACAGGACAGTTGTTGACTTCACCTGGTTAGTAATCCAGCATATTCAAAGGGCAGACTGCCAACAAACCTGCTGCACATTCATGCTTTTGAGAAGCTGCTTTCAGATATGCACTGAACTCCAGAGATCCTCCGGAGTTTTGTGGACTCCCCCATCTGGCCCCCTTGTAAAAAGTCTGGAGAATGTCGAAGCTGATGTGAGAACACAGCAGATCCTCGGCAGGATTCAACACTACATTTTGTAACACTCGCAGATGCAAAAATGAAAAAACAAACAAAGACAATACAAATGTCTCAGAATTAAAAAGTGGAGACATACACGAAGTACACACCCAAAAAATATCAAGAATGTCAAATGTCAGAGGTTTTGGTGATAAGGCCTGTACCAATGTGCTATAAACAAAAACACGTGATGTCCACAGTGGAATCAATATAGCTGCTTCGAGACATGCACCGGACTCTGCAGTTCCCCCATATCTTCTCCAGAGGAGGTGCATGTGTAAACCGTAAATGGCTTTGTATTTATATAGCGCTTTTCTAGTCTTGATGACCACTCAAAGCTCTTTACAGCACAGTTTTACATTCACCCATTCATACAGTGCATCTATTAGCAGCACTCTATGAGGGGAAATTCGGGGTTCAGCATCTTGCCCAAGGACACTTCGGCATGCAGATTGGGAAGACTGGGGATCGAACTGTCGACTTTCAGGTTGGAGGACGACCACTCTACCCCTCAGCCACAGCCACCCCGAACACAAATGTCCAAGTGAGACACTCCACAGTTTCTACAGACTTTATCTGCCTGACCTCTTGTTATGAGAAACATGGAAATCCAGGAGAAGTCAAAGTGTGAACACAGCAGGGGATGCCCCGCTGGATTCACCGCGAGTGAGTGTGTGGTTGATGACGCTTCTAACACGTGACAGATGCAAAAATTTAATAGCAAAAAGAAAACAAATATCTCCCGGTTAAAAAAGCAGAGCCTCACTCGTAGAAGACACCGACGAAGATGTCAAGAGAGTTTGTTGTGATAAAAGCTGTGTCGGGGTGTTGTAAACAAAATCACGTGATCTCCACAGCAGAGTTAATACGTCACATCCTGTCTCTGTCTGCTGCACCTGGCTGCTCCACCTCTCGCCTGAATAATGCTGAGGATTTGATTCTGTTGTGAACACGTCTGTGCAGAGAACCTCCCGCTGTGTTGTGCATGTGTGAAAGGCTCCGGAGGTCACGTCTGAAAACGGCTTATGTCACGTCCTGCCTCTGCCTGCTGAACCACTCATCTAAATCATCCAGAGGACTTGTTGCTGTTTTAAATGTGTCTGAGTGGAGAACCTCCCGCTTTGTCGTTCATGTGTGAAAGGAAACCCCTGGAGAAAGTCCAGACTCAATGTGTGAACAAGGCTAGTTGTTTAGTGTATTGACCCAGTAGTTTTTTCTACCAGTGGTGGAAGGGTCAGTGTTTAGCTTCGAACCAAAACCGGGAAACTAGCCCACTAAACCTTTAGATGTTTGGAAAACATGTTTTCCATTTTTGATGAAAAATTGAAAAGAAAATCTAATAAATGCTAATAAATGGTAATCAGGAATCAAAACACATGGTAATCGTGTAATCCTTCCCTCACTTTTTTCGTGTGACCCAGAGGTTGTGACCCAGAGGTTGTGACCCAGAGGTTGCTCTTTGTGGAAGTTGAGCTTCGCAGTATCTGTGATGTCGGCAGAGGGTGCGCTGCCATCTGTTATTCTGTGTCACATGTTTTTAAGATGTCCCCCACGCAAAATAGTTTCGGCACACATCCCACATGGAATAATGGCACTTGGGCGGTCCACTCCTGTTTACCAGATCTTGGCCACAAGTGTTATGTCCTGATTTTGCTTGGACCCCAAAGCAGAGACTGATACAGGTAAGTAGATAAATAAAGAGTTTATTGCTCAACAAAAAGCAACGAAGAGCAGGCAGTGGAGGCAGAGAGCAGGCTGGCTGCTAGAATCCCAGGGACCCCACGCGTGCTGAGCACATGGAAGAAAAACTCTGTACCTGAGTAAAGCAAAGAAAAAACACTGGTGAGTTTCTTCCAAAAACAAGAACCCTGAAGATTCACAAAGAACAAACACACAGAGCAACTACTGAACGAGACGGAATGATCTGGCAGAGCAGTGGAGTGAAGACCAGCAGTGGAGTGAAGACAAAGGCCATAGCAATACTGCTTCTCAAATTATAACTCACAGTTTTTAGGATATTTGTTGTGGTGTTGACAGTTCACAGCACTTAGGATAACCTGATGACGTGTTTTTACAATAAGTACAATAAGTTAATGCTAATGTAAATTAAAAGTAACTTTGTTATATCTAAGTGTGTTAAACTGTGTATTTTAATGTTTTCAATTCAATTTCAAATTTCTTTTAATTTTTATGATATTTTGGTATTCTAGCCAATTAAACTGGTCGGGGACAATGTGTATATTACAGATGATGCAAAAACTGTAATATATCCAGAGCTAACAAAGAAGTTTTCAGTCTCTTACAATGTGGTCATTATATGTATCTACTCCAAGTATTAATTTTGTCCTAATGCATCAACCCTCACCTTCGGCTTCTGCTTCCACTAAAACACCAAGCAAAAGATCCCTGTTAGATCATGCCAATGTTAACTTGTTAAAAATGCAACTGATCTCTGCAACTAAAATTACATCCAATTATATATCAATATAATTGTAGGCTCGATAAGTGTGATTAGGATCAATCTGATTTATCTCCCCATACAACTCACAACGTAAGAGTAAGATTGATTCTATT
Organism: Hippoglossus stenolepis; assembly: GCF_022539355.2. Lineage (NCBI taxonomy): Eukaryota > Metazoa > Chordata > Actinopteri > Pleuronectiformes > Pleuronectidae > Hippoglossus > Hippoglossus stenolepis. Next base: position 26,618,890 of record NC_061488.1, read on the forward strand.
TTGCACAGTCTCTAAAATCTCTAAAGCAGTGGTTCTCATTAAGGTCCCTTACTGTCCTCCATTTGAGCTGATGTCAGGGACCCTGCCTTACTCCAATATCAACAACATAGAAATAAAAATACATTAAATAAAATGTTGGCTAATTGTCTTTACTGAATATTACTGTTGATTATGATCTGGTTTATAATCATCATTATTATTATTATTATTATTATTATTATTATTATTATTTATATGATAGCTATTCATAATTCACACTTAATTTTTATTTTGATAATTTTCTGTTATATCTTTAAAAAGGCATGTCATCAAATAATAGATTCAAACTCGCAAACTGCCACTTTGTGCTAAAATGTGTCAATATGATTTGCTCAACAATATTGGACAATGCAGTGCTGTTGTGTTGTTTATTATTTTTTTCTTGGATTTCATTTATATTGATTGTTGTGACTTCATTTAGTGTTGATTTAATTAAATCAAAGGGTGGGAATAGTCAGAGATTGAACCTACATCTGTAACACAAAATCTGGATTAAAATGTAAATTAACAATAATTTCATTGATTTATACACACACACACACACACACACACACACACACACACACACACACACACAGATGGTTGAGTGAGCTCAAATCAAACCAGAAACAAACACCCATCAGCCACAACATTAAAACCAGTTACATGTTTAATGTTGTGGCTGATCAGTGTGTACCAACTTTAAATTAAATGATCAGCTGTACACACTTTAAGTATATATTATTAATACCCAATGCAAAACACATTTCCTTATTTATAATTTTATTTACTGATATATATAATATGTCCTTTGAGTAACATACGAGCTATAGCAAAATTGTATAATCTCTTATACTGTTGGGTTTTTAAATCAATAACATCCCCTAAAAGTAATAATCTTACTTTGTCAACTAATGAGTTACTATAGGTGTGAAATAAATGTTAAGAAAAAGGTACAATATTTCCCTTAAAAATACAAAACAAGTACAAAGCACCAGTGATTACAGCTACAATAAAATACTGATGATACAAAGATACACTGCGTGAGTGACAGAGACCATCAGCACTGGAAAAGCATACACTACTGACCTCTAGTGGCTGATCTGGAATCACATGATGTAGATTTCACTGGTAATGTTTCTCCTGCTGGTGCGTCAGTAAACTGAGACAAAAGAGACAAAGCACCAATAGTATCATGATGTCCAGTAACAACACACATGCTGATTATTTGGTGGACATACTGAAATACTTTAAACATCACCAATGTCCATCTGTGTGTGTGTGTGTGTGTGTGTGTGTGTGTGTGTGTGTGTGTGTGTGTGTGTGTGTGTGTGTGTGTGTGTGTGTGTGTGTGTGTGTCGTGTGTGTGTGTTCAGAGAAAGACATCAAATTGAGGAGGTGGGCATGTATGCTCCATTCACACTTGAGGTACAGCTGTGTGTGTGTGTGTGTGTGTGTGTGTGTGTGTGTGTGTGTGTGTGTGTGTGTGTGTGTGTGTGTGTGTGTGTGTGTGTGTGTGTGTGTGTGTGGCTCTGACCTTGCTGCGTCTCTCTTTCTCTGTTTGCCTACAGAGGTTTTGTGTTTGAGCCGTGTTCTGACTGTATTATTTTGCCTGTTCTGCTCCCTGATGAATATCTTTCACAAGTTTCAGGGACACTCACTTTAGCTTCTGACTCAGACACGCTCACAACCACATCTCAATGCCCGGTGTTACCAAGGCAACCTGAAGGCCAATACTGCTGCGGTAGAACTGCATGGACGGCGATATGTTTATTGCTTTCTTTTTTCTTAAGTTCTTCTGAAACCAATGATTTAAAACATGATACAGGTCTCTGAATGCAGCCCAGAGAACACATGAGGTCAGTTTGAGATGAGATACTCTTCATCCAGTGAGAAATTTCTGATGGTTGACTATATATATATTTTTTAAAATATTTTCATGGTTTCATATGGTAAAGTTTTCTTAACCCTGGTGATGGAAATAGTAAAGTGATACATCCATATGACCATATGACCATCCATCCACCACAGCTGTGGGAGGCTGTGGCTCTGGAGAAGAGGGGCTCACGTTGAAGCGTCGTAAGGCAAGAACAAGACAATTATCCCTGTCTGTAAATGATGTGATAGAAAAGTGCTGTATATAGAAGCTCTGTATAAATATGTGTGAATGGGTGAATGTCACTCGTCATGTTAAGACATCATGGTTGTCATGGTCGTTAAGACTAAAAAAGCTCAGTAAAGGTTAATTCCCTTCAAGGTGTCAAAAATATATAATAAAATAAAACACATATAGAGATATACGCCTTCTGAAATATTTAAGTTGCTACTAGCAAAAGTGAACAATAGAAAAAAGATGTAACTCGTAGTGACAGTTCATTATTTAGGTTTTACATCTAACACCTTTAGCCTTTACTGTTTAGTTTCACTCTCACTCCTCTCATCGGTCTTATTTCCAACAGCATCAGCTGTTTCCAGAGAAAACTCCTCTGTCTACTGCACCTGCTCAGCAGCAAACAGCACATGGACACAGACCATAGAGCAGCTACAGAGCCTGATGGTCAGGGAACACTGACCTAAAATGAGAGGGAATATTGAACTTTCTATTAACAGTTCTAAATGTTGTAATCTACTGCTGCCTGCCTTTCCTTGTGTGCTCCTCCTGTTCCTCTCCTGAACAGTATAAGGTGTCTCAATTCAGGGGCCGCATCCTTCAGAGGACGATCTGGTTTTCTTATTGCGTCACCAGCTTGTCCCACCCTTGTAGCCATCGCCTAGCAACAGAGCTAAGAATGAGAAAGTTCTTCTGCTAATTAAAAAATGTTAAATGTTAAAAGATGTTTTTTTAAAGTAGTTCTTCGGTTGAGTTGAAGACGATACTTACATTTTAAATGAATTCTTACCTTACCAACCTTTTTTTTTATTCACAAATCACAATTTGACTCACAGGGCTTAACTAAGTGTGACATCCTCTGCCCTTAACCCTCAACAAGAGTAAGGAAAAACTACCAAAACAACAACTAACAGGGTAAAAAAACCATAGAAACCTCAGAGAGCCACAGGATGGACAGAAGTGCAATAGATGCTGTGTGTAGCTGAACACATAAAAAAAATAAGAGTATTTAAAACATTGATGAGAAGAAACTGTTTTTAACATAATGGAAAGGTGTGACAATGTTTAATGTATTTATACATAAGAAAATGTGTGATAAAGATGAAGGGAGCAGCAATGACAATTGAAGTTAATTGCCAGTAATGGTAGAATATGTGAGTGGGCATATTGTATATCAAGCAGTCTTGTAACCATAGCCCATGATCAGCTGCCACCACGATCATGATGCACCACCACTATCCATGATCAGGATCCACCATCCACCATTATGATCCACGATCAGCTGCAACCATGATCATGATCCACCATCACGATCTCTGATTCATCATCCACCGTCACGATCTATGGTCCATGATCACAATTTACGATCCGGCATCACGATCCTCGATGTGGTCGCAGCAGTGATCTTGGAAACGATAGCTGAAGCACAATAAACCCTGGGATAGGTTGAGCAGGGAAGGATCTATCCCTTGGAGCCTTTGTTTTTCAGGGATTGAGGGACACATTTGTCAGCTGTATTTGAGGGAGCCTTCGAAATGGGACAGCCTTGTCATGCTGCTGCACTTTCTGCTGGCGTCCAGCTTTTCAGCTCAGTCTTTCGAGCGCGTCTCTCCTTCCCTCTGTGAGCTTCCAGCCACCTCCACATCAAGTTTAGCGAGACTAAACCAAAACAATTGCTCTGCCACTTGAGCCACTTTTAGACATGAACTGAAATCCACAGACCCTCCATATTTTCGCCGGAGGAGGTGCATGTGTGAACGCAAATGTCAGATTGAGGCGCTCTGCAATTTTTGCAGAATTTCTCTGCCTGGCCTCCTAGTATAAAGCCCGTAGAAATCCAGGAAAAGTTGATGTGTGAACACAGCAGGGGATCCCCCGATGGATTCACCACACGTGAGTGGGGGGGTTGATGATGCTTCTATCTTCTTTCTGTGAGGTGGTACTGCACATCTTCAATCTGAGTCTCAGGCTGGAGTGAGTCCCAACCATGTGGAAAACCTCCTGTGTGGTCCCGGTACCAAAGACTCCGCACCCCAAGGAGCTAAACCACTTCAGGCCGGTAGCCTTGACATCTCAACGTCTCAACAGATGTTGACCATGGAAAGGATTATACTCAAGCACCTACACACACTGGTGAGCACTGAGCTGGACCTCCTACAGTTTGTGTATCGACCAGGCATTGGTATGGATGACGCGGTCATCTAACTCTTGCACAGATTCCTTGAGCACCTGGAGAACACCGGGAGCACTGTGAGAGTCATGTTCTTTGACTTCTCCAGTGCTTTCAACACAATCCAGCCATCACTGCTCAGGGAAAACCTGGAAGGTGCCGGAGTCATCTCCATCTGCTGAGGAGCCTGAGGTCCTTCGGAGTGTGCACGACACTATTAATGTAACACTATATCATTGGCGATATGGCCCATAATATTAACACAATAAAAAAAGGTCATGTCAGTCAATTTGAATCATTGTCACTTTGAATGTTAGATCTTTGCTTCTTTCAGGTTTAAAAACAGATTTTTGCAAAAGTGTGAAAGTTGAAGAATGAGTCAGAAAGAACATTCAACACAAGTATATCTGTAATACCTCCTCACTGTGCTTGGGCAATGCATAGGAAATATTTAATTGAGTTTGTGGCATTTTGTGTTGAACAACCGCACCCTGCCTCTGGCTTCAGAGATTTATATCCAGCATTTTCCTTACAAGCATGTTTCCCAAAATGATGAGCTACTCTTTCAAATAATGAGTTTTATTTCTTACAACTTGTGACTTGTTGTTGTTTGTGTACAATCTACGTGGAGTCTAACTGAAACAAGAACTTGCAAAATGCTGAAAAGAAACTGGAGAACTTATCTAAAGGGAAAATTAAGAGTGTAATAAGTCAAAGATGGCTTGTTCCTGAGAATGTTAGGGGAACGCTCAGTGTGGAGGATAATACCAGTAACACCCACAGCAACAACAGTTTCTTTCACTTTAACACGGTACAACTTGTTTTACATTGACCTTTGTTGTGTGGGGTCACACTCTGAAATAGCCATCAACAAAGGTGAAGTCCCACTGTTTGGCAACCGGGAGGGATTTCTGTGTGATCTTGTCAGGATTGAATGTGCAGGGAAACTAGTCCATGTAGCAGAAGAGGAAATGGAAAAATGCTTTTAGGTGCCTTGCAGGAAGTCTGAACTACATGCTGCGCCAAAGCCACACAAAGGAAACGTGGGAAGTCAAGCAGGTGACTGTCTGATGCATCATTTATTAGTGGGACTCACAACAATGGAAAGTCACTGTTATCTCCTTCAAACATACAGCAGGATAAACAGGGGTGACAGATGCTAAGAAGGGATTTCCATCACGTGTCAGCTATTGCACAGGAGGAGAAGTAGGAAGCGAACAGTCTTCAGTATTACATCTGCACTCTAAACTTATTAAGCATTTTATATTCTGTACATGTAATTGTTTTGTCATGGGCAAAGATCTCTAAATAATTTACTACATTTTGGGGTTTTATTCTATCGGTCTGTCCCTTGATTTTCTTGACAACCACTCATCCGATTCACTTCAAACTTCTGTGGCCCACATCCCACATCTGGCCCACGTACAGCGTGGAATTATGGCACTTGGGCAGTCCACTCGTGTTTGCCCGATCTAGGCCACAAGTAAGCCATAGTAATACCATCTGTCAATCTAAGGAGCCAAATGTGGCCGATTTAGTTTTGTGCTATTTTGGTCATACACCATTTACCACATGGGCCACTTTAGGTTAACAAGCTGGATTACACCTTGCAGCGAATGTTTGCCAAAAGGGTCGTCATTTGTATTGGGATATTTTACAAGTGGGTAACTTTAGGCACACATCCATTTTGTTGAGGCCAGAAGAAGGCCAGAAGTGCCACATCATTGCCTGAAGTGGTCCACATCCCCATATCTTTCTTGCTAATCTGTATGGTTAAACTAAACTAGGTTAACAACCAGCAGTTGCATTTATCACTTTTGGAATTTGCTTGGGCATGGCTGTGTCCCATTGACAGTGGCTGGGGCTTGTTTCTCCTTCCTTGTGTTTGTGTTCTTTTGGTTCCAAAACCACACTATACAATCTGAGGACCTGCGGCTGATCATGCTCTATAAAACTGATCCAGATCGCTACAGTCACCTAAATGGCACAAATGTGACTGCAAAGGTTTTTGTGCTTGCCTGAACCCTGCTGATTCTATAGTCTGAATCAGCCTCCCAGCCTTTCACCACACTCTGCTGCCTGCACTACTCTGCCATTCCCATCTCTATAAGCCAAATCCAAACCCTTTCCCTCTCAAGCCAAGCCACAACCAGCAACAACACAAGTTGAATTTAAAGGGCTTTTGTTCACTAACTCGTGGTTTGCGTTTGCATTTGGATCTGCCCTTGATCCTGCCTCCACCATTCTGAGATCAGTTATGATATTGCATTCATTATTATACACGTGCTGAAGTGAGGCACAGCCAATATCTGCCCAACAATAGCCCGACCCAGCTCCATAAAGGCTCAAAGGCATTGGGCACGGAGAATCTTGAATAGCATGTGTGCATTTGTTTTAGGAGTTTTTCAAACCTCTGTGACATTAACCCTTGTGTTGTTCCTGGGTCGAATTGACCCAGAGTGTGTGTGTGTGTCTGTGTGTGTGTGTGTGTGCGTGCGTGCGTGTGATCATACGCAAGCCCTGGCCGGTCAGGGTTAGGGTTAGGGTGACCCAAGGATTGTCATTATCCAATTCTCCTGGGGTAATTGAGACCAATGGATTGTCATTCTCGATTGTCATGGGAGGGGTCATTTAGACCCCCAGAGAGGGCGCTGTGGTGCTCTGTGGGGTCATTTAGACCCACACCTGATTCCAATTGAAATCAAGGGGGGGTACATTAGACCCACATATAAGTCTTAGTGTGCCACTCTCTCACGGACCATGGCACGATGTCGCGTCAGGAGCGTTTCACCAGAGAACAGGTTCTCCAACAGCTATTCTCCCAGCAACCATCCTCTGAACCCGAAGAGGACGCGAAAGAGCCAGACCGAGAAGCAGACAGAAAAGCAGATCGAGAAGAAGACAGAGAGGACGGAGACGAAGACGGAGACAACGGCGATAGCGAAGAAGATGAAGACGACGGCGGTGACGAAGACTACGACCCAGTGGGTGATGCTTCTGCAGATTCGTCATCCTTGGAAGAAGAAGAAGAAGGAGAACAAGACCACGGTGACACCACCACCACCACCACCACCGAACTCGTGGAAAGAGAGACCTTCCCCTCAAGAAACGGGGAAATAACATGGTCCTCGAGGGCGTACGGCCGAGAGGAGGGCCACTGCTCCTCCTCCTCCTCCTCCTCCTCTGCTGCGCCTCAAAGCGGGGTCCTCCGGGGCCCCACGATCCACGCAACGTCCCGCACCGGTGACCTAGCCTCGACGCTCCACCTGTTCATCACACCGACGGTAGAGAACATCATCCTGGAGATGACGAATCGGGAGGGTCGTCGAAAATACAGTGACGAATGGAAAGGGATGGACGAGACCGACCTGCGCACCTACGTAGGGCTGCTGATCTTAGCGGGCGTGTACAGGTCCCGGGGCGAGGCCGCCGCCAGCCTGTGGGACGCCGAGAGCGGCCGGGCGATATTTCGTGCCACGATGCCCCTAAAACTCTTCCACACGTACTCCAGACTGCTGCGCTTCAACGACCGCGAGACAAGACACACGAGACGAGCCACGGACAAATTGGTGGCCGTGCAAGAGGTCTGGGACGCGTGGGTGGCGCGCCTCTACAACCCGGGGCCCGAAGTGACCGTGGACGAGCAACTGGTTCCGTTCAGAGGTTAGTCTTTTTTTTTTTATATTATTATTATGTTATGTTATGTTATGTTATTTTATTATGTTATGTTATATGTTATGTTGTTATGTTATGTTATGTTATGTTATGTTAGTTATGTTATGTTAGTTATGTTATGTTAGTTATGTTATGTTATGTTATGTTATGTTATGTTATGTTATGTTATGTTATGTTATGTTTATGTTATGTTATGTTATGTAGATAGCGGCTGCTAGTCCTCGTCCTCATCTCATCTCCTCTCATCTCTTCTCCTCCTGTTTTTCTCCCTAGGCCGGTGTCCATTCCGTCAGTACATGCCCAGCAAGCCGAGATACGGGATCAAGTCGTGGGTGGCTCTGAGGCGAAATCCAGCTACGCTTGGAAGATGCAAGTGTACACCGGAAAGCCGAGCGGCGGACGCCCAGAACGGAACCAAGGGTTGCGGGTAGTGCTCGATGTAACGGAGGGACTGCACGGTCGTAACGTCACGTGCGACAATTACTTCACCTCCTACGAACTTGCGCGGCAGCTCCTGGAGAGGAAGCTCACCATGGTCGGCACGGTTCGGAAGAACAAGCCCGAGCTCCCGACTGGGCTGCTCGCGGTCAAGGGAAGAGAGGTGTTCTCATCCAAGTTCGCATTCACGCCCACTGCCACTCTGGTGTCCTACATCCCAAAGAAAAACAGGAACGTGGTGCTCCTGAGCACACGGCACCCCGAGGCCGACATCAGCGACCGCGAGGATGGGAAACCGGTCATCGTCCTGGACTACAACCGCAACAAAGGTGGTGGACAACCTAGACAAGGTGATCGGAACGTACAGCTGCAGGAGGATGACCGCGCGCTGGCCCCTGGTCGTCTTTCACAACATTCTCGACGTCTCTTCCTACAACGCCTTCGTGATATGGAGAGAGATCAACCCAGACTGGATGCCGGGCAAGCGGAACAAGAGCAGCTGGGAAAGGCTCTCGTGACTCCGTTCATCGCACGAAGGGAGAGCATCCCCCGCACGGACGCGTCCGCCGCGGTTGTGAAGGCTGTAAAAGCCGCCGCCGCACAGAGAGCTGTTGACTACGACGCTCGACCCGAGCGTCCGGCCTCCTCCATAGCCCTAGCAGCAGCCCCGCTCGGGGCGAGTAAGAGGAAGAGGTGTCAGATATGCCCCAGGAAAAAGGACTGTAAAACTCACACCATGTGCCGCGGGTGTAACAAATACATCTGCAAGGGCTGCTCACTTGTCTATTGCGCTACGTGTGCGTCCTAATATGGGGTGGGCTATGTGAGGGGGCCAACAGCCGGGGGAAGCAGGGACAACACAAGGGTTAACAATAAGAGCACAGCTGAATACACTCTACTGTAAGAGATGAAGCCACACATAAATTTGAAGATAGCGTAGTCAAAGGGGAATGATGTTGGTGTTGCAAGGTGGAACTGGGAAATAGAGAAATGGTTAATTAAGCTTTGGCAACAATAATCCTTCCTCTTTAATGATTCCTCAAGGGGTTGTCACGTGAAACGTCCCTGGAGGTCAGGACAAGCCGGTCACATTGAACAACCTGGTCTCCTCGACATAACATTTGGGGGGCGGCTGTGGCTCAGCAGGTAGAGCAGGTCCTGCACGAACCAGAAGGTTTGATCCTTATCTTTCACATTCTGCATGCGAAAGTGTCTTAAAGGGATAGTTCACTGAAAAATTAAATTCACTCATTATCTACTCACCATTATGCAGATGGAGGGGTGTTTGAGTCCACAAAACACTTTGAGAGTTTCAGGGGTAAACTGGTTGCAGCCAAATCACATACAATTGAAGTAATTAGTGACTCCTTCTTCAAACGTAAAAAAAAACAACAGAAAAAACCATAACATGCCTCCATACTGCTCCTGTGGTGTCATCCAAGGCCCAATCCCATTTCACCCCTTGGCCCTACCCCTTCCCAATACCTGATGGGACGGAGGGGTAGGGCTAAGTGGTGGGGCTTTATACCCCTCCAAACGGAGATTTTTCCGACCCTCACTTTGAACGTAGGGGTACCCAGAATGCCTTGCGAATCACCGGCAAGCTGGGAGAGAGACCCACACATGTTTTCTCCATTAATAAGGATAAAAAAATTACGATAATGATTGTAAAATCTTAGTTTAATATCATTTCAATGTATTATGGTCTTTTTTCACAACAACCTTAAAACATGATAGATTTTTTGCATGATAGTCTTGTATTTTCACATGATTTCATGTCGCATCCCCCTCCCCTCTTTGAAGACACACAATGCACTTGATTGAACCCACGTATAGCAAGGCTGTTACTGAACTTAACTGCTCCTCTAGTAATAATTTTCAATGGGCAAGATAAGCCTCCAAAACAGGGTAGGGGTAGGGCCAAGGGGTGAAATGGGATTGGGCCCAAGTGTCCGGAAGCCCCAACATTTAAATTTGACTATAAACTGCGACATTTACACAGTGTTTTACACCTGAAACACCGCACACAAGCTCTCGCACCCAAGGGCACGTGTGGGGTGTGCGCTGCTTTCACTTGTGGACATTTAGGCTAAAAAAATGGTTTAAATGACACCGTTTCCAGTCGAATTTGAATGTCGGGGCTTCCGGACTCTTGTTGTATTTTTACATTTGAACAAATCTATTGTATTGGATTTGGCTGCAACACTGTTTACTCCAGAAACTCCATAAAGTTTTTTGTGGATTCAAACAACACCCCTTCATCGGCATAGTGGTGAGTAGATAATGAGTGAATTTTAAATTTTTCAGTGAACTATCCCTTTAAAGCAAGACACTGAAACCTAAATTGCCCCTGCACATAGATGCACTGTATAAATGTGTGTGTGAATGGCAAATCTGTACTGTAAAGCACTTTGAGTGGTCATCAAGACTAGAAAAGTGCTTTATAAATACTATGTGCCGTTGTAGCATGAATCGCATGTACACTGAGGTTTCTGTGCACAAATCTTCAATTTGCACACCTGCCAGTCGCACCAAACATCACCCATCATCACTTTAATGAATGAATTAATGAATAATAGTACAGGATTAAGTACATAAATGGTATTAACAGGAGACAATATTTGTATCAGGATACCAGAACGTTTAGTACGAAACCCTGAAACTCTGTTATTGTACCATCTTAAGCATTCTTTATTGTTTTATTCTACAGACATTTACAAGGTAACATTTGCTGTGGTGTTAAGTTCTGTGAAATGGCCTTGGGTTTCAGAGAAACTGAAAATAAGTCTCTGAAATTTTTTTACAAGATCTATTTCAAATCTAGAGAAATCAATCAGGATGTTTTTTTTTACATCAAGTTAATCAAATTCTTCAGTAACAACCTTTTTTTACAAGTTTTCATATGTGTGCTATAAAATCATTTCACGCACAAAACCTAGTGTATTTATCACTACATAGCTCCTTCAGTTCATTTTAATGCCTCTAAGTCAAGGAGACATCCACTAAAAGTGACAAAAGAAAAGCTGGGAATTATATGGAATTTGACAGATAAAATCAATATAATTTTGTTTGAGTAGCACCACATAGATACCACGTACATTTTCTATGTTACAAAGTTGATAACTAATTGTGTAATATTGTGGAGAAACACAATGAGCCGCACTGACGACTGTGGAGAGAAAAACACCACCTTTTTAACTGGAAGAAACCTCTAGAACCAGACTCATTGTGGGTGACCCTCTGCCTGGACCGGTTGGGGTGAAGACGAGGGGAAAAGAGGGAAGAGAAGAGAGAGAGAGGGAGGGGAAGAGAGAAGAGAGAAAAGAGAGAGACCAGGAACAGTTCATATTTAAGCACTGTCTGACTTAATCTAGGTGATTGTGTTCTCCAATGATAAATCACACATGTATGATAGATATCTTACATAAAAGACTGGCTGCAGTGTGATTGATATGTTTTGTATAAGGCATCAACATTTGACTTACTATCTATAGAAAGCCCTTTATTTGACCTGACACTAATCACACATATTGATTTATTGTCACACAGCTCTGAATCTGGTTTTCATTATTGTCCTGTTTTATTGCACTCTAATAAATAAATGAATGATACATTTTGAAGAAATTGTTTTTCAAGATGGATATATAAATATAAGAGGAATATTTTGACAGCATGGTGATTTGTAGCATTTGAAAAAATAATGTTTTTTCTATCTTTGTTGAATGTGTTGGTGTCCTAACATTAAAGATCCAGTGTGTAGGATGTTGTGGCATTTAGCAGCTAAAGCTACTTTCAGACATGCACTGAACTCTGCAGATCCATCATGTTTTCTCCAGAGGAAGTACATGTATGAACGCAAATGTTTGAGTGAGAGGCTCCACAGATTCTGTGGACTTTCTCTGCCTGGCCTCCTACTATAAAGTCCATAGAAATTTGTGGTGTGAACAGAGCAGGGGATCCCCCGCTGGATTCACTGCGAGCGATCAGGGGTTGATGACGCTTCTAACAAGCGACACTAGCAAAAATTAAAAATAAAGAAAATGAACATCTCCCAGTTAAAAAGCGGTGACACACATGTAGAAGACACTGACGAAGATGTCAAGAGAGTTTGTGGTTATGAGAGCTGACGATGGTGTCAGCGTGCTGTAAACATGATCTTGTGATCTCCACAGTAGAGTTAATACAGTATACAGTAGAGGATTTTTTGCTGTTGTGAATGCATCTCTGCAGAAAACCTCCCGCTGTGTTGTGCATGTGTGAAAGAAAGACTCTGGGTAAACTCCGTAGCCAATTCTCTGGACTTTACCCACAGGTCATGACTGATAACGACTTAACTGAACACCCTCCCCTCCCAAACATGTAGAAGAAGCTACAGTGGCCTTCAGGGAACATAAAAGAGTTAAAAGCTTTGGTTTGTCCCTTCTGGGCTATTTTAGAAACATAGTGGTTCAACATAAAGGGTTCATTCTAAGCTAATATAAAAACATCAATTATTCTTCAACAAATCAATCAATCAATCCAATTGTATTTGTATAGCCCATATTCACAAATCACAATTTGTCTCATAGGGCTTTAACAAGGTGTCAATCAATCAATCAATCAAATTTTATTTGTATAGCCCATATTCACAAATCACAATTTGTCTCATAGGGCTTTAACATGGTGTGACATCCTCTGCCCTTAACCCTCAACAAGAGTAAGGAAAAAGTACTGAAAAAAAACCTTTAAAAAGGGGAAAACGAACGTAGAAACCTCAGAGAGAGCCCACCATCAGCTTCCACCTTGATCATGGTCCACCACCACTATCCACAATCAGATGCATACACGATACAGGATCTGCCATTACTATCGAGATCTCTTATTCACAATCCAAGCCTGAATTCTGGGAGCGCAGTGCTCTAGTGGGTTGATAAGGTACTATCAGCTCTTTGAGGTATAATGGTGCCATATTATTAAGGGCCTTGAAGGTGAGGAGGAGAATTTTAAATTCTATTCTAGATTGAACCGGAAGCCAGTGTAGTGAAGCTAATACTGGAGAAATGTGCTCTCTTTTCTTGGTTCTTGTCAGGACACGTGCTGCAGCATTTTGGACAAGCTGCAGAGTCTTTAACGACTTACTGCTGGAGCCTGATAATAAGGAATTACAATAATCAAGTCTGGATGGAACAAAGGCATGGACTAGTTTTTCTGCATCTTTTTAGATATTACGCAAGTGGAAGAAGGCGGTCCTAGAAATTAGTTTTAAGTGAGAATTAAAGGACAAATCAGGATCGAAGATCACTCCCAAGTTCCTGACTGTTTCATTGGAAGCAAGGGCAATGTCGTCTAGTGCAGCTATATCATTAGATAATGTATCTCTAAGGTGTTTAGGGCCAAGTATTAGAACCTCTGTTTTCTCTGAGTTTAATAAGAAATTCAAACAATTCTTAGTTTAACTTGACTTAGTTTAAGTCAAGAAAACCTATCCAAATTATAATCCAGTGGAGGAAATAGTCCAGGAAGCAAGGCTTGAGTCTGCAGGAAAACTGTAAACCTTCAGTACCATCATTATCATCATTTCCTGTCACAAGATGACATTTTGCATTTTTCAGAATGATATTGTTTGGAAACATGGATCACAGAAGACAGGTTGGTGGGGAAAGGAAAGTGGCAGGGTTAGATAGAAAATATTCTTTTATTCTTGTTACACATACTTAAGTACAGTCAGTAAACATGTGTTATTCTTATTATATAACAAAACATTGATTGATGTGAGAAATCATTCAAATGTCTAAGAGGCTCCCTGTTATTAATGTGATGTGAGTGAGACTGGTTGCCATTGTTTTGGATAAATTAGCTAATTTGAGACATGAATGAAGTGTTTTGGTGATTTGAGTTTTGTGGGTTAGATAAATTGTTCGGTGGAGATGGAGGTAATGCAGACTGTATGAAGAGTTTTGAAAAAGTGGCCTCAGTATTGACCGATGCTAGTGATCCATAATGTTTCCTTTTACTGGTGTTTTTTAGGTCAGTTTGTTTGAATTGATTACATTTTTAAAACAGTATTTTGGTACAAACGTTGGTACAAAGGTGTTTTGGTGGCCTGAGTGCATGTTGGATGTGATATGAGCTACATGTCGATAAGATAACTGTGTGAATTCTTGTCTTGTTTGTTAGCAAACATATCCACTCAAGTCAAGGCTGCCTGAGGTTCAATTTCTTTGTATGACATTTGATTCAAACATGTGTAAGCCTGTTTTTTACCTCTGCACCACTTAAATCCTGCCACATGCATACTCCCTGACTTTACGGTATCAAGTCTGACAACTCTAAAAATTCATAATTTGTGATTCTCTCCATATAAATGGAGAATGACGTCAAGGAGAAAGCTACACACTCTTTTATTAAAACATGAAGAGATTCCCCAAGGCGAACAGCATTTCTACCACCTTGTGATTCACGTTGTCTCTCTGTTGAAAGAGGTGAAAATGTATAAAGTGATCAAGAAGGTTTATTTATGGTAGTTATGGCAGCGTTTCTTTACGGCTGCTATGGTTACCTTCACACCAGATACGCTGTATAGCTCAGGTTGGCGGTGTTGTTGTCGCTTGTACACTCAGCTCACTTTTGTCTCATAACAGATCTTTTTCATTGGTGGAGGTGTGACGCGTCATCAAGAAGTCAGCGGGTGAAGGTACGGAGAGGAGCTGTGTTACTGTGTGTGATGATGGTGATGACGATGATGATGATGATGATGATCTTGATGATGATGATGATGCATGGAAAATGCATGGATGATGCCTGGGAAGAGGTTTCAGTTTACCTGTTAAGCACCACGAGCAAGGAGCATGTTTCTGAATGAGCAAGGAAATGGACAAACAATAAGGACATTTATTATTTCATGCTCACTGAATTCAAGACAAACAATACAAGGATACTACCTGTGTAATTGTGCTGTAAATCATGACACATAAGATAACACCAGGCTTCTGCGTGTGTTTGTGTGTGCGTTCTATGTGTGTGTGCGTGCATGTGTGTCTGTCTGTCTAACAGCATGTGGGAGTAGTAAGCTAGTGTTCTGTGGGAGATGCAGGTGTCTCCAGGTTACTGGAGAATGTAAATGCAAACAAGGCTGCTCAAACAGAGGAAGGGAGAGTGTTTATAAAAACCTGGGGCCACACACATCATTGAGTGTGTGAGTGTGCGGGGGTGTGTGTGAGAGTTAGAACGATATCTTATTGGTCGATATATGGCCAATGTTGGAATGTTTTTGAAGTACTGTACATTGTTATAGGAGTTAGATTTGTTGAACTGTAATTATCGATAACATTAATACCATGATTTGAGATGTATTCACGGTAAGACCATTTGGTTTTTATATAAGAACTATACCTGATCTCTTTCGTTCAGTTTAAACAAACTGAACTAAAACTAAAGAGATTTACTCAACGCACACACTGTGCTTCACTAAATCAATAACATTTGATTGATTGACTTGAACTCAGCGTGGTTTTGCATCAAAGCAAAAAATAAAAACCAAGGAATTTGTTCAAGCCTCACATTTATTTAATATTAATTATTTTGGCCCACATCCCACATCTGGGATGATGGCACTTGATGGCTCTGCTCCTGTTTGCCAAAGATGAGCCACAAATGTGCCATAGCAATACCGCCATTTGCAATACTGCAAAGGTGGCCTGAAATAGTTTTTTTTTTTATTTGTGTCCTATTCACCATCTACCACAAGGGCCACTTTAGGTTCACATCCAGATTACACCTGGTCTAGAGCACCACATATTTGCCAAAAAAGACCCACATTTGTTTAGGGACATTTTTTTA
Organism: Hippoglossus stenolepis; assembly: GCF_022539355.2. Taxonomy (NCBI): domain Eukaryota; kingdom Metazoa; phylum Chordata; class Actinopteri; order Pleuronectiformes; family Pleuronectidae; genus Hippoglossus; species Hippoglossus stenolepis. The sequence continues at coordinate 26,635,119 of NC_061488.1, forward strand.
TTTACTTGTCTGAGGCACCCAATTACTGATTGAATGGGCAACCCATTTACGGAGCCTTGAGACCTCCTGCAGCGGTCGCAGGTTTGATTCCGACTGATCCTCTTCTGCATGTCTACCGAGCTCTCTGTCCCGCTTTCACACTTAAACCCTGTCCTATCGTTAAAGGCTTAAAGCTTAAAGGTCAGATGTGTCAAAGTGCAGCCTCATAAAGCTACTAGTATGGCTGTAGGGTTTGTTACTAAGAGTGAACCACTTTGTGATTCTTTTTTAATCAAATGCCAGTCCAATGAATTTCCTGATGTGGCAGGGCTGTGCCCAAGATTTAACATGAGCTTAAACAGTTGCCATACTAGCTTATTAGTAGTTAGCCTGCCAAACTGCCTTTGCTATCGGGAGCAATTAGACCCCATGGAGAGATTACACCGAAGAAAAAGATACGATTTGCTATTTAAAAGAAAATTGATGGTAAGGGATGAGATGTTCATTACTCACCATGGATGTGTTGTCAAAAGCTTCAAGAGCTTCACAAAACAGTGATGTGAGTGAGTGGCTGAAAACCACTTTCAGGTTAAAGGGATAGTTCAACCAAAATTTTAATTCAATCATTATCAGCAAGGAGGGCAGTCTCAGTTGAGTGGCCTGCCTCGAAACCAGGCTGGTGAGGATCAAGAAGGTTGTTCTGGTGAAGATAGGAGGAGAGTTGATTAACGATAGCTCGCTCGAGAGCTTAGGAAAGAAAGAGAAGAAGAGAGACAGGTCTGTAGTTGTTTACTTCAGACGGGTTGAGGGTGGGTTTCTTGAGGAGAGGGTTAACTCTTGCCTCCTTAAGAGATTAAAGGAAACAGCCAGTTGACAGGGAAGTGTTAATGAAATGGATGAGAAAAGGAAGAAGGTCTGGAGCAATAGACTGGAGAATGTGAGAGGGGATTGGGTCAAGGGGGCAGGTGGTTGTTACCAGGGTTAGAACTTGATTGGGAGACAGGGGGTGAAAGAGGAAAGAGAAGGGGATGAAGATAATGGAAATGTAATTACAGAAGGTGGGTTTGAGAATGTCATCTATCTTTTTAATAAAGTAGTTGACAAAGTGGCTTGGTAGAAGGGTGGAAGGAGGAGGGGGACTGGGGGGTCAAGGAGGTTGGAAAAAATGGACAAGAGTTTTTTGGGGTTGGATAATGAGGATTGTATTTAAGTTTGGTACAAAGAGATTTGGCTGCAGAGATAGAGGCAGAGAAGGAAGAGAGAAGAGAGTGATAAGTGAGCAGCTCATCAGGGTGTTTCGATTTTTTGCCATTTCCTTTCTGATGCTCGCAAAGTGGCTCTGTCGGCGCGCGCACCGAGTCGACAACCACGGAGCTGGGGAGGACTTGTGTACCTGTCGTGAAGTAAGATGACGGAGAGAATCAAGAGAGGAGGACAGAGTAGAGAGGAGAGTATCTGTGTCAGAGTTAGGATGCATGAGTGAGAAAGAGTCAGATGAAGGGAAGCTGATGAGGCCATCTCCTCAATATCTCCTGACTTCTCTCATTTGGATGACAGTGGCTGGACAATGAGAGAACAACATAAAGATATATAGTAAGCTGATTTACTATGTATGTCACACATATTGCATGAAATATAGCAACTTCTATAATAAATTTCTGTTCGATCACACTCTAACTCCATCTAAGTGTCCATCTGTAAAAACATTAAATGGACCCTGCTTTACTATAAGTCATTCAAAGTCATCTCATATGGTCTGTGTTGCTTTTTGTTACTGTACTACATATAAAACTCCTCCGTTTAAACCTTATGTGAGGGATACACTGTTGTAGAGTCAATAAAAGAAATATCGGCATATCGGTCAAACCCCAGTGCCTTTGTGTGTGTGTGTGTGTGTGTGTGTGTGTGTGTGTGTGTGTGTGTGTGTGTGTGTGTGTGTGTGTGTGTGTGTGTGTGTGTGTGTGTGTGTGTGTGTGTGTGTGTGTGTGTGTATGTGTGTGTGTGTGTGTGTGTGTGTGTGTGGTGTGTGCATGTATGTGAGTGTATGTGAAAAGCCTTAGGAGTGGATTAATCATTTATTGAAAAAAACAGCAGAAACAAATGCAGCCTTGTCCTTCAGAGGGTGAGCAGCAGACACATCGGTGTCTTATTTGGTTGGTTGGAACGGAAGCTCCTGTTTCGGGTGGCTGGTGCTCAGAGGTCCTCCTCTTCACTGTGTCATCTAACTGAAGGAAAACAGCAAACATTCAGTGCTGTTTTGGTCTGCACATGGGATTTGTTGATCATGAGAAAAATGTAGAATATCAGCAGATGAATATTGATATATAAACACCCCTATAAACCTCAAATTGTGTACATTTTCTTTGTGTATGAACTAAACAAATAAGGGTAAACACAAATGAGAAATAACATATGTATTAGAAAGCTTTAGGTGTATTTCTGAACAGTGGACTGAACCATCTTGTCTTTAAGATAAGCTTGGCTAACCATGTCGTGTACATTTTTTATGTTACTATTGTGTAAAACAAAAAAACATCTGTGTCCTGACAAGAGTTTTGGCTTCTTGTCCGAAATAATCTCTGTCATTCTCACTCAGTTGAAAATCATATATCACGTGATCATACACTGGTCATTTGCTCTAAGTGTTAACAGGAGGCAGATTGTCTATTCTGCCCCATGCCAGAAGACAAAGGACAACATATTATCTTTAGACAACAATTTATGTTAAAAACTGGTAATTACTGGGAGAAACTTGGTGTAGGAGGTTGTATGGAAGAAGCAATGTCTAAAATTCAAATGGTTCAAAGTATTATTTTAATAGTCATTGGAACAGATTAACAGTAAAGGACAGGGAGCCATAACAAAGCAGGAAGAATCAGAATCAAATTTTATTGTATATATACGAATTGCCTGTGGTTGGTGTGCATAACACAATGACATAAACAACAATATATACAGAAAACAATAGGCACGTGTGCTAAGGCAGGATTGTTCGATAGTGCCAACAATATATGTGTTATGCGGGGGCGTCAGTGTGATGCAGGGCGTTGGACACTGCCATGGAAAACGTTCAGGTGCGTTTGTCTGATGGCGACCTTTCCAGATAGTCTGAATAGGTGGTGGATGGAAGGATCAGCAATGATCTGCCTGCCTTCTGGTCTGGGTGAACAGGAGCGCAGGTACACGACCTCTCAGCGACATGATCCGCAGTCTGCTGTCCTTGGCAGGAGGGAACCACGGTAATTGTAGGTGAGATGACTCAATGATCGAGAACACCATCTTTCGCATGTTGAATTTTTCGTTAGGAAGACATCTCTGGGCTCGGTGATATTCAGCCACCTCAGGTCCGTATATAGTCCCCAGGAATCAAGACTGTTTAACTGGAGTCCAGTGAGGGGCGGTTTGGGCTGCTCCTCCTGTCGCCATCTACAGTTTGTTAGCCCAGGTTCTGCTGCAGGAAGCCAGGCTGTCTTGTAGGGCCTCGTCCCCATTGGAGATAAAATTAGGGTTTGTGTCTAAAGAGTTTGACAGAGGCTGAGAAGTTGTTGTGTAGAGGAGAGAGGAGGCACATGGGCTCAGTGCTGGTCCGGCAGCCTCCGCCCCTCTGTCAGAGTAGTCCGCAGGGCCGGCACGCTCAGCGCGTCTCGGAGAAGGCGGGCGTATAATCGGGCTGGTCCAAACAGATCCTGCGGTGGGAGTCAGTGCTGAGGATGAAGTGGTCCATGTTGTCAAACCTGTTGGCTCTGTAGGCAACTGCAGGTGGGTGTTGGTTTGGCCTGGGTGGCAGGCAAGGTCTAGACAGGCGACGGTCTGTAGTCATAGGTCTGATCTCTGCTTTTGGGAGGGATGATGGTGATGTTTGAGGGGGGTACGATTCAGCCAGTGGTTTGAAGATGTCCGGAACACTGAACAGCTGTCAGTACCTGATGTGAGGGTCTGTCAGCCGCGGGTTCATCTCTTCAGTGGGACATCTCTCTCTGAATGAAGGTGATGGAGGAGTCTGGGACCATTTGTGGTGTTTGTCAGGCTGGGTAGCTGGGGTCGGGGGTAGGTTAGAACTGGTCATTGTCTGTATCTGCAGAACCATTCAGTGTTAGTTAGGTCTTCACAGTTTATTGCGCTGATAGGCCCCAACGACGTTGTGCATTGTTCCAGCTTTGAATACGTCGTTGCTCCTAATCCTGCACGGATCTGACCTATCTGTCCCCTTGAGGCATCTAACCTGTTTGATTGCGAACAGGCTTGTCGTTGTTGTAACTCACCTGGTGCGTGTTGGAACATCTGTCCTAAGCTGATGGCGTCAGCATCTGTAATTGTCAGGCTGTGGAAGTTTAAAATGTCCCAGTCTGTGTTGTCGCACAGCCCTCCACTCACTCCAGTTCTAGATCCAGCACAGCAGGTTTGATTTATTTCTGTCTGTAGGCCGGGATCAGATGAATGTGATAGACCAGCAGGATGCCTGCTGATGGTACTTGCAGGTCATTCTGGTGGCATTAACAAACTGTTTGTATTGTGTAGTGTTGAAAGACTTGACTCCAGAAAATGAGTTTGAACTGGTGGGAACAGAAGTAAGTAAGTGGGTGAGGACCAGGTAAGGATGATCAAGGTGGAGGGGCACAACAACAGAGAAGGTGAGAACAGACAAGTTCTTATAGAAATGAAGGATATTATCCTTCATTTCTATTATATGGATAATATCCCAACATTTTGCATGCATTCACAAGCACTTGGTGGATAAGCAACCATCAAGAATAATCACGTGTGTGTGGAGGGAAAAGTGATGCAGAACAACAACTGACAATGAAGGATTTAGAGAGCAGAACATGGCTGGAGTTGACGAAGCAGACGACATTCTATCTGAATTAAAGGTTCAGTGTGGGGAATTTAGTGACATCTAGTGGTGAAGTTGCATGTTGCAGCTGAATACCCCTCACCTCATCCTGTCCTTATGGTGGCCCTGAGAGCTCAACGCACTGCAACTTAAGAAAACACATGCAAGTGGACAAAACACAAGCAAAGTAAGAAAACATCTTCATCAATTTCACAACACAACGCAACACATTACAGAAATGCGCTGCAACTACAGAAATGCGCTGCAAATACAGAAACGTGCTGCAAATACAGAAAACGACAACGGAAGTGTTTCCAGAGGACACCTAACAGTGATGGACACGTCCGTTTGTTGTTGCTGCCGCAGTTTGGAGTTGTTAAGTCGGTGTCCGTCAGTGATCTTGGAAAATTTGCTAAACTGTAAACGTTTTTGGTTTATTTTAATAAATAATAAACTTTATTACTGCAGATGTATCCTGTTAACCCTCTGAGACCCACTGGGCCGTATACGATCTCAAATATCATAATATCCTCATATCATATCTTTAGAGCATCAGGACTCCTCAACGGTCTGAGCTAGAGACATGCCATTTTTTCCTGTTCAACTGAATAAACAGCGCTAACAAGCAAGCCCCTGTTCGTGAGGCAATGTATTGTCCATATTGGGCAGGGGTAGGCAACCTTTACTATCAAAAGAGCAATTTTGCCCCTCTTCCGAGCTCTGATCTCACTGTGCGTCTCTCCGAGTGAGTGAGTGGGGGCGGAGCCCCGGGGCCACACACTGGCCCGTTTCTGGTATTTCATGATGGCCTGATACGATGATGATTTTAAAAATGAACGTGACGTTCACTCAAGTTCATCGTTACGTTCACGTTAATCATATGAAAACTGATTCGTTAAGTTCACCGTTCGCGAACATTTTTTGTGTCTCCTGTGGCAGCAGTGTCCGTCACTTTTAGCTGTCCTCTTCCGTTGTCGTTTTCTGTATTTGCTGCGCGTTTCTGTATTTGCTGCGCATTTCTTTATTTGCAGCGCGTTTCTGTAATGTGTTGTGTTGTGTTGTGAAATTGATGAAGATGTTTTCTTACTTTGCTTGTGTTTTGTCCACTTGCATGTGTTTTCTTCAATTGCAGTGCGTTGAGCTCTCAGGGCCACCGTATGTCCTTCCAAACATGAAGGAGAACTTGTGGTAGCCTTCAGTTGTCATAAAAACTCATAAGGTGTTTAGTTTGTCCAGTCTGGGCTACTGTAAAAAACATGGCCTCCGTAGAGAGGACCAGCTCGAGATGTAAATATGAAGAATTCAAATATAAAAGGCCCATTCTTGGGTTAAGAAAACAACAATTCATACAATTTAGATGAAACACACTAGTGAAAACAACACTAGGATTATTTTATATTCAATTTCTGCCAATAGATCCCTTTCATCTAAATCTTACACACTGGACCTTTAACTGAAATTAAATTTTTAAGATGTTTTTAATAAAACACTAGCATTTACCTCGCCTTGCCAGGATTTTTGTAAACTCTCAAGATCTACTGGAGGATTTTAAATCTCACAACTACATTTTGGAGGGCCATCTCCAAAACTTGGTTGTAGCCCTAACTGATATCTGGAGTGGACACCTTACTGTTATCCGCCCACAAATGAGAGGAGGGCCCCTGGTTTAATATGACGTCTTATGGGAGAACATCACTTCTGCCGTCTCCTTATGAGGGAGTTGGGCAGGGGAACAGGACCATCTTGGAGTTAAAGTCAATGAAAATTTGAGAATAGGGTTATCTTAGTATGACAACAGAATGGATGAAACCAGAGGGAGTTAGGGATGAAGCTCCGTTATCTTCTTCCAGAGAATGCCACCATGAATGCAATTTGAGGAGATTGAGCAGGGACAAATGCTCGCAACCCACTGCAAATCCTGCCACTGGAAAAAAAATGGATTCACTGGAGAACCTGTTGGACACACTGCACATGGTTCATCCAGGTAGACAAAACCAAAAGCATACAACATGTCACACAACATGCTTCCCTATACCAAAAGATTATCTAGTGGCCACATGAACGCCATTTTCCTTTATCACCCTCCCTGAGGTGAACAAAATGGTGAGAATATTGTGAGAGGAGAGCATCAGTTCAAAGGTAGTAGATATGAGTGGAAGGGTGTACTCTACATCATTGAGGTCAAGATTGACTATGCAGGGAGTTCTGGATGTACTGAATCATTTATTGCTTCAGAAAGGGAGTAGGGATGGACTTTGATAGGTGAAGCAGGAACCTGGGATCCAACCAATGGCACAATAATATGGTTGATGTAGAGGCAGTGATATAGCACAAGTCTTGTTAATCACTTCTTGATCCAGATACACAGGGGGAACACCAGTCAGAGAAGTCTGAGGGAGAATCGGAGCACTAGGGAAGACAATGATAGGTGAATTCAACATGTGGGATCTTCTTCAATACCAGGGTATGATGTGAAAATGATGGCATAGTGCGTTGAGGCTGGCAATCACTTTCTGGGTCTGGGAAGTGATCGTAGGGGGGGCTATTTAGTCATGTTATTCTGGAAAGTGTCCTGTACAACATGAAGCTCCTAGAAACCACAAACCAGTATCATTAATAACAACTGCTTGTGGTAATATTGTGGCTTTCCCTCACGACTGGGGAGCTGACTGGAGATCTGATCAAACAGTCCCATGGTCAGTCAGTCAGAACCAGGTTGGACTGTAACAACAAAACAAGATAAAGCCCAGAAACTCACAGGTGGTGTAAAATTCAAATATTCCAATGTTATAACTCAAAAATGTCCAGGTCCTACAGGAGTAATCATTCTAAAAAAGCACAGTAGCAAACTCTGAGGGGAAAAACAAGGAAAAGACCGGAAAGCAATGCTACGCAATGAGATACAAGCAAAGGACGAGCAGGTTAGCCAGCTGTCTAACACTGGCACATTATAGAAATGTTGATCTCCTTATAAATATATAAATGAATGAAATGAAACAGGCTGGACAGGTGGGAGCAGCAGGGACAGGTAGGTAGGTGGGGACAACACACAAGGGCAGGAACTGAAAGAGTGAACAGAGAAAGTGAAAACACAAAATAAAACAGGAAACCAGATAATGAAACAATACAACAAGATCTTACAATCTGGGAGTCAGTGATCCCTTTGTGCACAATCACAATCTGGCAATTTACACTACCATTAGCCACATAATAATATGTCTCAGAGGAGGAGAGAGTTTGCATGCTATGTGATTTAAATGAGATGAATACAAATACAATTATTCACCAGTTAGTGCTAGTACATAGACATAGGTAGGGATATAGATAGGTATAGACAAAAACTAATTAAAAGAAGTAAAAATAAGTGTAATCTGTTTTGGATTGTATATGGTCATGGGGCTTTACAGGATGGGTGTGGTATTTTGTTCTGTTCATTCATGTATATATTCACATTTCCACTTGCATACATGTGTCTGTTCCGTTCTTTTTTCCCTTTTCCTTCTCTGCTTTCCTTTTATTTCTCTTTGTTTTTTTCTTGTTTGTTTTTTGTTTGTTTGTCTTTATTATATTATTTTCTTAGATACTTGATAATTAGCCTATAATTAGTGATTGTCATCATTAAGCTAGTTACTTGGCAGAAAATAATTAATTATATGATTTTACCCTGACTGAACATTAAGTCGTCCCAGTCAACCAATCTCTATAGGATGACATCAACATTAAAAACAGATCATCATCCTTCATTCCATTCGAGGTCATGGGAAACCTTAGTGTCAGGTTCCCGGTACTTCCTCTGTAACCTGGTTGTCGCTTTGCATAACACAACATGGGAAAAATATGGCGTTCCCTGAGAGAACCCCAATGACCCAGTGGTAGACACCTGAGCTGTTTTAAGACATGAAGAACTCTGGAGAATTGGGTCTGGACATTCTCCTGAGGTTTCCGTTTACACATGCACAACGCAGCAGGAAATTCATTGCTCAGACGCATTCACAGGAAGATGCAGGATGTAATGAATAAATTCTGCTGTGAAGGTCACGTGTGTTTGTTACCAGCACAGCAGGCGTCTGACCGTCTCACTAAAGCTCTCTTGACATCTTTGTCAGTATCTTCTGTGTATGGCAGTGCATTTTCAGCGTGAGAACCATTCACTCGTGGTGAATCTTGCAGAGGATCTCTCACATCAACTCCTTCAGAGTTTCTGCTGACTTTATACAAGGGGGCCAGGCGGGAAATTCCGCAGAAACTCCAGAGGCTCTTACTTGGACATTTGTGCATTCTCACACATACCTCCTCTATCATGATCTCCGGAGCAGCTCACGAGCCAGCCCTACCTATAAGCTTTAAGTGTCAATTTTCCTTGACACTTAAAGTGGGAAAGTGGCTCTGCCTCTGTAAAACACATGTATACCCAACTCACTCTCATTTATTTCTGTGTAGATAGTCTGCCATTGCATTTTGTAATTTTCGAAAAATTGTTTAAAAAGGCCCACTGTGGGTACTGATATATTTTGTATCCTTTTTTTCCCCCTATTTTTCTTTTCTTTTTTCAAATGCGCTTGATAATAATAACTTGATAACAAAAAGCGGTCCTTTGTCTGAGAACTGTGACATGAGCTGTGTGATAATTTTAGAAGGTGTCAGCACCCTGGGTGTTGCAGAGCAGCACCTTCTACGGAGCATAGGAATATACTGTGACACTGTGACAGTGCAGTAAGTGATGAAACACTGTTGTCATGGTAGTTACAGAGATTTGTTTTTATCTTTAAGTGATTCATTTAAAAAACATGTATCTAAAATTAAATGTGCAAATAGAATCAAATATCATCAGCTTCCACCGAGTGTAGTGGCACATCTGCAAATCAACAACTAATTCAAATGATTTTGGAATAAGATGTCCGCAGACTGCATGTGAGGACAGTACGAGTGTGTTACAAACGCCTCAAACAGACTCAAAGTATAGCATTGGTCTGCAGATGTGCTTAAAAGGCTTCAACCTTGAAATGGGATGAGGCTGAATTGTAATGTGCCGATCATTTCATTGGGTCCTACTCTGCAACACAGAGCACTGGCTTTGCTGTTTATCTCATACATGTTGCAACCTCAAGGTATTCACCGACCACACAAACCTCATTAATGTAACGACGACACAGAGTGGGTGTCTGTTGATTTGCTAAGAGGTGGGGGAGGTGTGGACATATTCCACCCATATGTAACATATATATAAAGAAACTGTCAGTGTCTGTAGGCTATTTTTTGTTTCTAACGATTGAACTGTTGATCCACTACCTGCTCAGATTTTGTAACCACATCTCCCCATCAGCTGATTCTAGGGTTGGGCAGTAGGTTTTGATACCGCAGTTTACGGTTTTACTGGCTGATTAAAATATCACATTATGGGAGCCACCAATCACTGCTATGCTTTTTCTGTCTCAAGGCTTTAGTGCACTTCAACTGTGAGTTCCATCTTGTAATGATTTCAAATATTTGTTGTCTATTTTTATGTGAAGCACTTAATGTGTGCAAAAGATGTAGTATAAAAGGGGCTATACAAATAAAGTTTATTATCATTATTATTACACAATGACAGATATGTGATGCACGTTCCAGTTTCACTCTCTGAACAGAAACAGAATAACAAACATAAAAAACATTAACGACCTCTATTTACAACAAATACAAAATGTAGTGGTGCAGAGCAAGTACCAACCAGACATCTGTACTGTGGAAATCTCTGATAACAGGGGGTCCTGTTACAAGTTATTTATTTCACAAATAACTTGGCTGTAGTACAGGATGGGTCATCCACTAATTAGAGGGTTGGCGATTCCATCCCTTCATTTCCCTTGCCTACATGCCCTTGTGCAAGACACTGAACTTGATGTGTAGATAGGATGTGTGAGTGATACACTGTCACTGGGTGAATATGACTCATAGTAAGCTATATATTATTTTTCAAACATTTTCAAATACCCCTGATACTGTACTTTATTTGTACTATCAACCCTAACTGATTCAATACAAATGGAGTTATTAATAAACTACACATGAAGTAAACAAAGTATTAACAGCTCTCCTTGATGAAGAGTCTATGTGACAAGGGTCCAGCAGGCCTTTCATTGGGTTTTCCGAGCCCCTTTCTTTGAATAAAAGTATGTTGCTACTTCCAATACAGTGTAGATTGTAGCACCAAGAGCAAACTGTCATGACTGGTTTTCCCAACACTACAGAGTTGGCACCATCACCACTTCCGTATGTTCCGTGGAGCCTTTTGGCTTCTTTCAGCTCGTTACTGTTTTGGTTCAGTCTGGTCCACTTGTTTTCAGACAGAAGCTCTGACGGACACAGTTAAAGAGTAGCAGGTGAACAAACGGAGCATCTTAAGACTTAGATACTGTACAGAGCTAAAAGAGAGACTGGGTTTTACCATCATCCAGTGAACACCACTCCTTAAAGCTGCTCTGTAACTACTGGACATGGAAATCAAAAGTTGTTTTCTAACATGTAAGCCACTTATCAAATGTTAATATTGGGTAAGATCATGGTCTAGATTCACTTGCTGTTTGGACTTTGGTTAATTTTTGGATCCCTCCTGCTGTGTCAGGTTTCTGCTTTGGTTTGGCTGCTAGAGTCAGTCACTGTTTTTATTTTTACCCAGACTAATTAGACTTACAGTAAGTATTTGTGGATCAGTGTTTTCCATTCATCTCTACATCAAATCATTTTAGTCATGGTTTGTTTCAGTCCTACTGTTGTGTGATTTACAGAGATGGAATTACAAAGGTGATGATGATGATGATGATGATGATGATGATGATGATGATGATGATGATGATGATGATGATGATGATGATGATGATGATGATGCTGTGTCTCCTGTCTCTGTGTGGGCGTTGTTAAAAACTCCAGGAGCGGGGAGGCGGTGGGATTATTTACGCACTTTATTCCCCTCCCATTGGTCCGTTAATAGAAGCTGCTCTGATGCGCGGCGGTGACACAGCCAAGTCTCCGGCGATAAAAAGACGGCGCCGCGCAGCAGAGCGCAGGAGAGCGGACAGCGAGCTTGCACTTGAAGGTAGATGCGCCTCTGCGAGTCTTAACGCGCCTGGAAGTATCTCCAACTCCTGAGGTACTGACTGTGACTTGTCTTTGTGAAACTGTCATTTAGACCACGTGTATTGCATCTGTGCTTCAACAAGAGGTTATGATGGAAAGACTTGGCACCAGTGCGCCATTACGCACAGTGCACAAGTCGACGTGGTCAATACAAGTAAAGTGTTCTCATTATGTATTTTTAAAGCGCTCTAAATGAATAATATTTGATTGTAATTGACATTGAGTGAAGTTGTTTATCAATATTTGGAGATATATATCACCCAAAAAAACAAACCTGATTCTGAGCCTAATGTACTCCTGTCTCTCTCTCTCTGTGTGTGTGTGTGTGTGTGTGTGTGTGTGTGTGTGTGTGTGTGTCAGGGACCTGCTGAAGAATGGAGTGGTATGTCCTGGTGCTGATCCTGAGCTTGCCGCCCTCCATTCATTCAGACTGCTCTTCACTGTGTCAGAAATGTGTTCAGCAAGTCCTCAGCCCCGACGCAGCTTTCAGCAGCAGCAGCAGCAGCAGCAGCAGCAGCGGCCTGGTAAGACCTACGCCTCAGGCCATTACTGCGCCTTTTTTACTTTTCTATACAAGCCTCCTCTACAGATGGGATGACCTCCAATTTTAGTGATCATGAAAATTCTAAATTAGGAAAAGAACTAAATTTTTCTATAACATTACATTACATTTCATTTAGCTGACGCTTTTATCCAGCGACTTACAATAAGTGCGTTCAACCATGAGGGTACAAACCCAGAACAACAAGAATCAAGAAAGTACAATTTTCTTCAAGAAAGCCAAACTAAAAAGTGCTATAAGTAAGTGTCATATAAGAACTTTACTTTTACTTTATTTTATTATCGTGCTTTTGATTATTCCGAATGAATAATGAGAAAATAAATATCCTAAGTGAGACACAATATCACAGGAGTAACAATAGGTTTGAGTGAACAAAGATGGAAGATGGCGCCTCAAAGATAGAAAATTGTTTGAAAAACTGTGCTTTCTGATTTTAAATTGTTTTGTTTTAATGTTATTGTTTTTTGTATCCCTGTACAGCTACCTATAAGATGCGTTATAAATTAAACTGCCTTGTCTTGCCTATAACGTGCGAGGTGGAGCTGTGGTCTTATGTTTTAAAGAGTAAATCTGACCTGAGCATGATCTCACGTCTCACACTCTTCTGTGTGTGTGTGTGTGTGTGTGTGTGTGTGTGTCGTGCAGTCGTGCAGTGCGGAGTGTGAGGCGCAGAGCTGCGTCCAGGTGCCGGGGCTGGCGGACTTCCTCCAGGATGAGGGCGCGGAGGAGGAGGAGAGGCAGCAGGCGGAGCTGGTCAAACGCTACGGCGGCTTCATCAAGAGAATCGACAAGAACAAGAACAAAATCTTCAGCTCGCCGGTGCGCGACAACTACATCATGAAGGCCGCCGCGCTGCCCCAGAAATACGAGGACCTGTTGAAGAGGCTGGAGGAGCGAGACGCGCACGACGCACCGGAGGACCCGACGCTGCTGCGCACTTACAGTAAACGCTACGGCGGCTTTTTACGCAAATTCGGCCCCAAATCAAGGAGGAGTAGCTCGGCGGAGCAGGAGAGCCAGGAGCCCGAGGAGCTGCAGAAGCGCTACGGAGGCTTCATGAGGAGGATCCGACCAAAGTTAAACAACCTGAAGTGGGACAAGCGCTACGGAGGCTTTCTGCGGCGCCACTTCAAAATCTCTGTGCGCTCAGTGGAGGAGCCCTATTCCTCCTACGATGATCTGAGCCTATAAAAAAATCTAACTAACACTGGAAGGAACTCGTGCAGGTTCACCTGAAGCGCCACCATCTCTCCACGAGTATCATATGCCTGCCTACCATGCTTGTAGCCTACTCTGCTGCCTTCTGTGTATACTCTGTGTTGTCGGCAGTATAGTCTCTTTCAATAAAAGATGCTTGTTTATTAAAACCATGAAATGTTCCACTGATTTCAGCCTCAGTGCCAGCCTGCCTTCAGAGTTCACCACATGTATTATTGTACCTTGTTCACCAGCTCAGAACCTGGACACGACCAGATGAGATGTATTTTATACGATCCCCTAAACACGCTCTGTAATTCACATAGGCTACATCATGTGCACTGGAAATACATATACACGTTTATTGTGCATTTGGCTCATTATTACAGCTAACGGTATGGTTGTATTCACCGACTTCAGCTATAAAGCAATAAAAACTATAAAGAAAGAAAATAAGGGGATGCCAGATTCACAGATTTTATAATTTGACATAAATATTTCTTATAACCGAACATTGAGTTAGAAGTTTAAAAAAGTCCAACTAAATGAGTTAAAAAAGGTTTCATTGGCCCACGGAATCATATACAAGCAACCAGTCACCGTTCGAATTATTTAAACTAATATGTTTTGTCTTAACATTAGCATTTGCTGCTTTCTCTATCCATCTAAATTGTGATGAAGAGATGATGAGCGACAGATTCCTTCTTTCACCTTGATTCAAAAGCAGAGCAGTTACATGAGGGAGGGCCACGGAACACATCTGCAGACAACCAGCTCAAGTCTGACTATTCTGCTCACTCAACATTAACAGTACGGCGCCACCTTGTGGCCAAATCAAATCTCGTTCGCCCCCAATTTGATCTCAAACGCTCCGTTCATGTAAAAGAAAATAAGATTACTTTGTCTGACTGACCCAAAGTCCACAGGTTCACTGTGCAAGCAGTGAGTAAGACAGGGTGAGCGGATGAAACCTGAGTCATTTGTTTACAGCAAACACACTTTCATTACAACTGAGCAACAGCTAGTGATGAGGATATTAAGATACAACTGAAGGTCCAGAAAAAAAGCTGATGACTGGACCTGAAGATTTTCTGAGAGACACAATGTTGTGTAGTGATACAAGTCCCTGTCTTGGTTTATCCCTGTTTACACCTCCACTACAAACTCATGAAAACATTTACATTTATGATATGTAATAATGGACACTTTTTCCTCAGAAATTGAGCATTTATTAAACTGACGAATGCTCCTTTTACAGCCTACATGAAACAAATTCATACAACTGTATCAAATATATTAGGTACAAAAACCTATTTACAGTAAAATCACAATCAACATACACCCACCTCACTACCAGATGCCAAACAGAAATGTGAGTATCTTGAAATGTGAAGGGCATCTTAAAGGAAGGCTTATGAGTTGTGTGAAATGACAAATGAACACACAAGGATCTGTAAAAGCTAAACTGGGTCCTCAAACATCACAGGAAATGCACATTCAATCCAAATGATGAAATAAGGGGGTTGGAGACAGGGGAGAGAACAGCTGTCCTTTGTCTCACTGCTGTTCCACCACTTGCTCCACATTTTCTTCTTTAACCTGCTCTGGCTGACCTTCGTCATCACCCTCAGCCTGGGCTTCCTCTTGTGAATCGTCAATGGTTGCCGTGGCGTCCAACACACTGATGCTGCTGACCTGCTGTTGGATGGCCATGCTCTGTGAGGGGGTCAGGCTCTGCAGTGTGGCTGGCAGCGTCACCAGCTGAAACTGAGGGCCAACCATCTTAACGAAGGCCGTGGAGGCCGCGGAGCCGCAGGTGCTGCCCTCCTGACCCGCCGTCGTGGACAGCACAGTCAAGTTAGAGGAGTCGTTCATCAGCTCTGACCCAGAAAGCGTGGAGGTCAGCAGAGTGTAGCCACCCAGGTTGGTGCCGGCTTGGGCTCCTGCCATGGTCAGAACCTTGCCCAGTGGCAGGCCGGCAAGCTGGTTGAAAGGCAGAGTGATCTGGGTAGGAGTAGCGCTGACCTTGGCTGGGCCGGAGACGGTGCGGGTCAGCCGGGGACGCTTGGGTGGGGGGGTTAAAGGGACTGGGGTGAGGGTCATCAGGACGTTGTTGAGGTGCTGGGATTTACTCTTCAGCTCCTTGGCTCGCTTCCTGTGCTCATCACACTGCTGCTCCAGAGCTGCAGAAGAAGAAAGCGCACACACACACATACCATGATTTCTATTACCCTTTCATACAGGCTAGAGGGCAGAGCTGAATAAATGAGTCAAGCCTGTAAAAATATGACTATTTTGAGAGTGGGGACTCCACTGAGGATTCTCCTACTGACCAGCAAGGCTGCGAGTGTACTGCTCTCTATAACGGTCCATCTGGCTCTTATGACTGGCCAGAACCTTCTTCACCAGGTCCAACATCCCAAAGTTCTGCACGATATTGTTGAGCAAAACTGCATCTGAAAAAACAAACAACAATTCAGGTTCAATGGCATACAGCCATGTTAGATATTATAGGGCAAATCTACTGATTTCATCACAAAATACAAAATGTCTCGTGATAAAGGCCTGTAGGCAAAACATATTACATTACTGTGTGGTAGAACTCACTTAATTGTATAAGTGACATTGTTAAACAGGCTTTTGTAAAAACTCCCAGGTGTCACTGTAGCACCAGAATATCCAGTCATGAAAAAAGTTTCTGTCATTGTCCCGTACATTAATCTGAAGAAGCAACAACAGTATTTGAGGGTCAGGCGGAGGGAACATCTCCATTTCACGAATGTGAACCGGACGCCATCAGATTAACAACAGAGAGAAATCCATGTATTCTTCAACCTACTAACATCACTCTAACACATCTGTTATCTCCACTGCCATCCCTTACGCTAGGGGTGGGCGATATGGCAAAAATATCATAACCCGATTTTTTCTTCAGGCGGGATCACAATCTATGATCCAGACTATTTTGCAAGTTACCGAACATTACAACCAAACTAATTTGGTGCGCGTGCGTGCGTGCGCGCGTGCGTGTGTCATGTGTAAGAGAAGGAGGAGAGCAAGCAGAGTCTTGGGGGTGAATAACAGAATAAATTTGCAGCTATGAAGAAAGAATTTCTTATTTAAGAAAAGTATCTGTCATTATGTGATGATCAGTGTTGATGTTGTGGCGGACGTTACAAACATATCCAGCACATATCTTTTCATACAGCATGTGATAGGACAGGCCGTTTCTCTGTGGGATGTTGAAAAATAGACTTTTCACAGCAGACATTTGGACTCTTTTAATCTCAATATCTGACTTTGGACTTTAAAATGTCGTTTACTTATTATGTTTATTTGCAATTAAATACAAACAGTGAACCTGACAACTTTTTGGGATTTATTTTCTGGAAGCCAGGCTGCGAGTCTGACAGACTGCCCTGCACCTCACATTGTGGTGACACAATATAACATTGGGCTAAAGGGGTACAGAACAAACCCATACTCACAATGTTTGCCACTACACAAGCTGAACTGGGCTGTTTGACATGTTCAGGGCGAGGAGTTGTGTGTGGAGTTTGTAAAATGTTGATTTCAAAAGGCAGGTCTTTGTCTTTCTCCACAAAAAAATCAAAGACAGGGATCACTTGAGCGTCATGTTTCATAAACCCAACCTAACTTGTGTGTGGGTATCCCTAACCTTTGACTTGTAGTGGTGGGTCACACACTCTCTCCTGAAGCCCCTTCAGCACCTCCTGCAGCTCCTTCTGAAAGTCCTCCACCACCTCCTCCAGCAGTCCTGCCTCCTTCACAGCACGCCAGAACACCACAGAGTCCTCTGAACGCACACACACACCCAAATGTATTACATCATAACAAGTAAAAACACTTCCCTCATTCAGTTCATTCCTCATGGTCGTGAAGGTTGCTCACCTCCAATGGCTGTGACCCACTCTGACGTTTCCTCTGTCGCCTCAGGAAACGAGGCTAGTGTTCCATTCACTACAACACAGACAGGAAACGCTCACTGTGCCACATCACTACAATCACACCACTGTGTTTTTATTCTGGACTACAGTGTGGACAGTTGTAGTGCTTCCGAAGCTTTTCACCCTTTGTGTGAGTGTGTGCGTGACTGTGTGTGTGTGTGTGTGTGAGAGAGAGACAGTGTGTGCGTGACTGTGCGTCGCTCTGTGTGTTGTGTGCGACTGAGTGTGCAACTGTGTTGCTCCTGTTCTTCAAACATAGCCTAAATAATCCAGGCTAACATGTTGCTATCAGGCTAAATGAGTAGTGTTGAGGTGGTGATCAGAATTCAGAGGACTATAAATTTAGATGTAGGTCTATTGGAAAGCCTCCCAGCATGCACCGGGGCAACATATATACTATCTATACATACTATATGCACTAAGATCAGAATGACTCCTGGGGTAGTATGAAGTGTGGAGCTGTAGAACTTACAGTCAGCTGATGAGGGGGTGGCAGAGACCAGGTCAGCTGATTGATCGCTGCTGAGGGACACTTTTGTTCCCACCAGGTCTATCTTAGTGCTGCGGCAGGTGTTGGAACAGACCTTTGTATGCTGGTAGAAGTCCAGTTCACCTGAGTCCATGATCTTCCTGTGATATGAAATATGATTGATTGATTATACAAAACAACTGGCTGCACTGCTGGAGTTTACTGACAACCATGTGTGATGGAACAGTGCCATCCTGAGGCATATTTGTTAACTGCACATCAACCACTGACAAGAGGGACGGCCTGGAGTTAGCTCTGTCATGTCATCAGATTTCCATTATACAATTATTGTGTCAACAGAATATAAATGAGCAATAAAAAAAATATTTTTGTTGAATTAATATGTGTTTTGTTCCATTTTCAGCAAATTCATTACAACTCAAAATACTATGAAATACTAAAATACTATGACCTTCTATATTAGAGTGTGAAACTGCATCCCAGCAGAAAGAAAGCAGTTATTTCAAAAGGTACTTGATTATTCAGACAGTATTGTCATATGTGTATTACTAACATGATATCCATATTTCTATTTTAAATATGATGGTTATTGTCAGTACTGGTATATCACAACACTCCTAACTGGAATCACACTTTGGAGGCAGATCTATTGACACACAAAATAAGTCATCTACATAACCCTGTTTATTTTTCTTTGTCTTTGCCCTGAAATCTAAAACCACTATCCTCCTTGATGAGCCTCCTGTAACACCACCCATCTGGTCCAATGCAGACATACTTCCTTTTATCAAGGTCCATGAATAATTTCAGAGAAATCAAGGAAAATGTCGGATTTCCGTTAAAAAAAGGTAATTGACTTTTGGCGACGTTAATATTTACAGACCTGTGATGATAAATGTTCATTTTAAGCCACAGCAGTTCCCTGGAGCAAAATTCCTGCAATAATTCTGCGAAATGATCAAGTCAGAAGAAGACATTTAAATATTACTAATCCTCGAAACACTTTAAAAAGTGTCCAAGTGAGAAGTCCTGGATTTAAACTGATGATTAACCTCTCTTTGAACCAGACTTTAAACAAGACTTAAATTTTGTGGAATAAATGCTGCATCTGTAAAGGAGGCAGGGGGAGGCTGTATCCAATAATATCAAGTCAAATTCATGGTGAGCTTATCGTGTTGATCCAGACCTGAGCATGGTGCCGTTGAGGCGGATGGCTCTCTTCCAATCCTTCAGAGTGGATTTCCCTGCTAAACACACAAACTCCTTTGGGCTGATGAGCTGCTCGTTGAACTGATAAAAAAGGGAAAAGAAACCGTTTGTGCTGCGTTTGTGAAACAGTTGTGAATCTATACCTTTAATGTGCTGAGGAATGTGATTTTAAACAGGCTCTGTTCTACCTGGACACATTTCACATTGATCCCTGGGCAGACAAACTTCTTCCAAACCAGCGTGGCTTTGGCATCTCCGCAGGTGATTGGGTAGAAGATATCAGCCTCCACATCCACCTCTTCAGTTAACTTCACTGCAGAGCCAGAGACAGAAACAACCTCTTACAAACATTGTCAATTCTTTCAGCTGCTCATACAAAACTATTTACAACATTTAAAATATCATGTGATTTAAATCATGAGACCAGAAGAAACTGCCTGAAACATACGGCGTTGTCATTAATGTCTGAGAGTTTTTTTATATAGAAAGCATTTTACAATGGGCCTTTCATTAACCCATTCACACAACAATGGTAGAAAGAATCCATGTAAAGTAGTAGTCTGACCAGTCTATCACAAGCCGCTTGGTTCAGCTTCTAGATATGTGGACATGAGGAACCGGAGATCAGGCCACCATCCTGGGCCGAAGCCACAGATCCCTGTAGTAATTTGTTTATTTCATTTACTGCACAAAAACTCTAGAGTAGCAGAACATCACTGATAACCACCACAGTGCAGTGAATTACAAGACTCAAAGATGAGTGAGTTTCAGTAGCTATAATCTAATCTACTGCAAGGCCTCATGTCTGCTACATTTTACTTGAGCTGCTTTGAGATATACACTGACTAAACTCTGACTTTCTGGATGCTTTATACTAGGGGGCTGGCAGGAGAAAGTCCTGTCCGCAGAAAGGCGGAGACTCTCACTTTGACATTTGCCTTCACACAAACAGCCCATCTGGAGAATGTCCAGAGGATCTCTAGAGGATCTCCAGAGTTCTGTGCATGTCGGAAAGCAGCTTTACTGGACAGTCTCCTGCTGCGTTCCTCATATGTGAAAGACTAACTCCAGATTAAGTCCAGATCCCCTTGTGCGGACATTTTCCAGAGTTCATGTCTAAAAAAGGTGTAACAAAGTCCTGCAGGTCGCATTACCAATGACTGCCTCCTCCTTTGACAGTGCATCTGATGTGCTGGCCTCAGCTTCTTCCTCCACTGGTGCTACTGTGAGGACCTCCTCCCTGGAATGACAATTCAGACAGTCTTTACGTTTCTGTTTAGCAAAGTGAACCACAGTGATTCTCCTCATTAATTCAGCATACTGTGTCCAGTGTATCTTTGCTGACGGCCAAAGTGCCGTGTGTGCGCTGTGTGCACCTTACCCTGGCTGAGGGCTCAGCTGTGCAGTCACCAGCACTGCTTTATCCTCCTCCATCACAGAGGGGAGGTCCTCGATCACACTTTCTGGTATGGTGACAATCACCACCTCACTCATCTCCTGCATGCTGACCTCTGAAGCCATGACAGACAGTGGACCTTCACAACCAACAGGATATGAAAGCAGAGCATTTGAAGTTATCAATTTGTTATTAATAATCTGCATCTATTTAACATATAAAAAGTTGAGGTAGTCAAAATAAAGGGTTTTCCCCAGTAGCAGTATGTTTACATCAGAGCCTGAACCATGTCAAATAAAAAGAGGAAAATTAAAAACACATGGGAAAAAACGTGGGATTCTATTGTGACTCCAATACCTGCTGAAAAGGTGGGGTGGGGTTAGATCTTAAAGCTATGTTAGTTCTACAGTCCAACATCAGGGACAGACACCAGTGTAGATACTGGTCTGAGCACAGCAGGCTGAAGCAACATGTTGAGGAGAGAGATCAGAGCTAGTGAAGACCCATTATTTATTGAAACATACACAAAACACATTTGTTTAGACAAACACAATATAAAAGTGCTCAAACATATAAAAGGGGGATATTTAGACAAATGTGAGACTTAGTATGAAAATCAAACAGACACACAAATTTGAGGAGCAACTATTTAACACACGATCTCCTAAAGGGGGGACATGAATCAAAAGAACAAGAATCTACATATTTCCTAATAAAACGTTTTGCTTTACCACACTGCATTGTTTCAAGTGATAAACAAAATAATGTAAAATCTTTTGGGGCTGGGAATCTCTCCATTTACTACAAAGAATATGATATTTACCCATGAGGATTATCATGTTAACCATACCAGAAGTAGATGAATTTAGATATCAAAATAAAACAGAAAATGGGAAATGTTTAAGGTCAGAATGTCATTTACTTCAAGTGATAATCGATTTCTAATATCCAGCCATCATTTGTTAGAGGTGGACCCTTGGAATGAGACAGACGAAACATTAGAACACGTGGTTTTGTCCATGCTCTGTTTCTAAGTGAGACCTTGTTCAGTAAAAACTGGGTAAACTTGTGAAGGATTTAAAGTGGGACTAGTGGAGACACTACTACAGTGTAGCCTACTGATGAATGTCTATCAAATCTGTTCATGTGTGCCTCAGGAGCAGTGTGAACCTGGTTTGTCATCATTTAGATTAGAGCGAGCAGGACGTGGAGGTGCTGCAGGCACTACACATTTCAGATACTGAATACATCTTACCTTCTGACTTCTTCTTAATTGAACCAGTCGCTCCTCGGTCGCTGATCAAATCAAAGGGTAAAGCTAAGTGACAGGATGTTAGCTAGCTAGCTTTGTTCGGACCTACCCAGTGAGCTAGCTAACAGCAGAATGCTGCGGTACATTAGTGCAGGTGTTTTATTTCTCTTTCAAACACGATGGGTTTCTTATCCAACTCTGTTCGTAGAAAACACTTCATCTCTTCTTCGGTCTCTTCTTCTGGTGGTGCTCCTTCTTCTTCTGATATTTAATCGCGGTTGGCAAACTAGTTGTCGATGCATTAGCGCCACCGTCTGGAAAGGAGTGAATCTATTAATGGCTCACAGTTCACTGCATACACTGCCATGTTATCACTATCCCTACGTTGGTGTCCTGTGATGCATCAGTGTAAATTTGAATGTATTCTGGGTAACTTTGTTCTAAGTATCTACCAATTTAATATTGGCTTATTCCTTCCCCTTTATCCTTCTAGGTTAATTGGTGTAAGTCAATCTCTCCTCCTTACAAACTCCAAGGTGGGACAGCAGAAAGTGGCCCAGTGGGACTATCTTATAATATCTAATATTATATCTCTTAGGCTTAGGGTTTTTCATATAGAATATTTATATTCATGTGTTATATTACTCAGGGTTAGGGTTAGGGTTAGGTATCATGTTCAATTCACATGCAATATTCCATGTTACTGACTCCTATTATCATTCCCTGCCACTTAGTATCATTTTATTTTATTATTATTTTTTTTTAATTTATATTGTTATTTCTATTAGGCACCGGTTCTGCATTTACTCCGTATCCACTGTATATTATTATTATTTTACCTTTAATAGCCTTTTGTTTTTAAATGTACTTTTAGACTTATACTGTAAGGTTTTATTTTCTCTAGGCCTACTCTGGGATGTGTTGTGTTACTGTCATCTTGGAGCAAGCTGGCATTAATGAAAACTTGTCTTGGTTTAAACAACATCCACACAAACCTAAAGTAAAATGATGTTATTATTTACTAGACACACGTGGACAACCCCGTTTCGACAGTAGTTCCGTTTTTTGGCGCTGTCGGGCTAAATGTTGGTGAGGAGCACTTTGTGTGTCCACGAAGAAGAGGAGGAGGAGGAAGCGGATACTCGCTGCATAGTTCAGGGTGTCCAGTCCAACTGGGACATTACAGTGTAGCAGTGTCTAACATGACTAGCGCTGCCTGGTCAGAGAAGATGGTCAAACTCCTCAGTCGAATGAATAACTTTTACTCAGCAGGTAGACCAGTGGTCCTGTGTGGGGATGTAACAACATGGGGGCGGTGGGAGGGTTTGCCAGTGACCCCCTCCTCTCTGTGTCCACAGGCTCCTCTCGTGTCAGCTGCTGCAGGTTTGAGATCGACACAGCGCAGGTCGGTTGGATTCCTCCTCACGTGGCTGCGCTGTTGACACGGTATCCAGATGTGTTCAATCCGCCACACGGTGGCGCAGTGACGCTCTGTCACAGTCTGGACTCATACGGGAGGAGATCAGAGGCTGTGGACGCTGTCCTGCAGTCCCTCAGGCATGAGGCGTCCCTGAGCTGCCTCAGAGGATGGAGGGACGAGGTCTCTCTCTCTCTCACACACACACACACACACACACACACACACACACACAAAAGTTGCTGATGACTCCTATAACAATAACTTTATATATAGAGCACTTTTCAACACAAAGTGGTTAACAAATAACGTTTTTAGAGACAGACTGGAAAATGCTCTTAGGTCTAGTAAATAGCTGCTTGAATCTTCCCACGTTTTCGGTGTGTTATGTTATTCAGGCTGAGGCAGTCGGATTGAACAGACCATAATAATTATGATATTTACAATGTTAGCAAAATACAAAAATTAGAATAACTCACAGGAGCACATACCTCCGCCAAGGCTCAACAGGCCCCTTCAATCAATCAGCACCAAATTTCACACGTTTATAGACATCAGACCCCTTAATATGCCTATTTTTTCATCTTGATCCATGTAATGTTCCCTGTGAAAAGTAAAACGAAAAACACCTTATCTCACCATGTTGAAGAAAGTAAAAATAAAATCCTGTATCTGCAGCAAAATTTAAAGGGATAGTTCACCGACATTTTTTTTTTCACTCTATCTACTCACCACTATGCACAGAATTCCTGATCTGGATCTGCACCAAAATTGAATGGCTACTTCCATGGATCATCACTCCTCACAAAATTTCATGGAAATCATTTGGGTAGTTTTTGTGTAATCTTGCTAACAACCAAACAAACCCATGTGAAAATATAACTTCTTTGGGAGAGTTCATAAGGTTTTGAAATTAGATTTTGACAGAGCTACAAGGTTAAGTAATAATGCAGGTGAAAGGAGCACCATCCTCAGGTGGTAGTCTACATCTTTCTGGTCCAGTCCATTCTGATTTAGAGCAAGACATTTGGAAAATGAATGACTAGTTTTTCATTCAGTTCAGCAGATATTCATGGTAAATGAGTCCTAATGTGTATTTTAATGATCTTGCAGGCCTACACTTTCATTGTGTGCAAGAAATACTCCCAAATTTGATGGGTAGTTTGCCATAATGTTCTTAGAACATTCATGGTCCTCAGAGGATGATCCCATTCAATTTCTGACTTTTTTTTAACAGCATCCTCACGTCAAATCATAATATCTATACTTATGATTTTGTCAACCAATGGCTGAGTTTCCATTTGATTTGTTGTGAACATTCATGATCCCAAGAAAATCAATGCTAATTCTGACTGATTGACCTGAAAAGCATAATGACAGTTATGGTAGTTTCTTCCATCTCATATATTCTACCTTGGACTATAAAAATCAGAAAACCACAGTTTGCACACTGTACATTTATAATTTATCAGAGTAAAAATGAGACATTCTCATCTTTCAGAAGTATAGTGTGATGCCAACATTTTCAGACCCTCCTCTGATGTGGATGGAAAGAGCAGCTACAAGTAAGTTTAGTCACGCTGTGGCAGCACCATGTTATGTTTGCTCAGTGATAGTGTTGCATGAGCTGACTGTGATACTGTACTCCAGGTCTTTTTGGGGTGAAACGGTATGGAGTCCATATCAATGGTTACACCATCAGTGACAGTGGGGAAGTCAGTATGTGGCTGGCTCGACGCTCCAAAACTAAGCAGACATTCCCTGGACTTCTGGACAATCTGGTGAGTACAAATTAGACCTGATTCCATAGCAGGGACAGAATACAGTTATACAATGATAATGTAAATTAAAGCCCTCAAAAAGCCAATTCATTTGCCTGAAAAAAAAAAAAAAAATAATCCTTACAATTTCAATAGGGCCTCCCACTGTTCGGTGCTCGGGCCCTAATTAAAGGAATGGTTATTATTGGTGTAACATTTCAAAGGGCTTTAAATTCAGAGTTCCAGAAATGAATCAAGGAGACTGATGTGTTGTGTCTTTGAAGGCAGCAGGTGGTCTGTCTGCTGGTGTTGGCGTTAAATATACTCTGGTGAAAGAATGTCAGGAGGAAGCATGTATCCCAGCAGCCATTGCTGATAAGGCACGTCCTGTAACCACAGTAAGGTGAGATTTTTTCCTAATTGTCACAAAACCAAGTATGTAGTGTAACCAGCCCACATTCTCAACGTTTACTCAAACCAGCTCTGTGATGGCACTGGTGTGGATCCTGACAAGAGGGGCCCTGATGCCTGCTGTCGGGGTTTTCACAGGCAACGCCTCTCAAACTGTTCACACTAAAGATTCCCAGGAACACTCATGGCCAGTAGAATCTCTCCCTTGTCATCTGCAACATCCTGTCAAATCTTAAGTGCCCTGAGTCCTCATGATGGGCAGTTTTGAGTGCTGTGATTAAGATTAAGATTCCTTTATTGGTCCCACACACATGCAAACACACTACATGCAAATGGGGGACATTTGTCTTCTGCTTTTGACCCATCCGTGTGAACACAGCAGGACACAACACACACAGTGAACACACAGAGCCGTGGGCAGCCATGGACGGCGCCCGGAGAGCAGATGTTGGGGGAGTAAGGTGCCTTGCTCAGGGGCACTTTCACAGTGGGGTAGGGAGAGTCCTCTTGGACTTGGACAGATCCAGGTCTGGTCCATATCCAGGTATGTTTTTGTCAGTCCGTGGCCTCGAACCAGTCACCTTCCAGTCTGATGTCCGTCTTTTCTAACACTATACCACTCCCCTTTGACAGTATCCACTCCTGTTTGAATTTTAATATACAAGATCCTCAAGGAATCAGGTCATGAGACTCTACATGACTCATGAGGCTTTACATCAAGTAAGAGCTTTACAGTACAGTTTGTCATTCACCCATTCACATGATAGGCCATACGGGGTTCAGTATCTTGCCCAAGGACACTTCGGCATACATACGGGGAAGACTGGGATCGAACTGCCGACTTTCTGGTTGGAGGACGACCGCTCTCTCCCTCAGCTACAGCTGCACACACACTTTGGTTCCTGAGGTCAATCGGGGGGTTTGCCCTTCAGGCCTTATGTAGAACATGAACCTTGTCATTATGACAGTAAACGATTTTGATACTACTTTAGGCATGTAAAAAGCAAGCCTCTCTAGTTTCCATTAACAACTATTCCAATATACCTTCTAGCTACACCTATGAGGATGAAGAGGGGGTGTTTGCAGAGAGTCAGCTGGTCTATGATCTGGTGCTTCCTCGCGAGTTCAAGCCCAGAGTGGGGGATGGAGAGGTGCAGGATTTCTACCTCCTGCCCATTGATAAGGTCAGTATGAGGTTCTACACAGCAACATCCATAACAGTCTGGGACAGTAGTTCTGACAGTCAACCCCATAATAGACTCCACTGTATTTTTGTGTCTCTCAATTAAATTTGAATTGTATAGCAGCAAATGACAACATGCATTCTCAAGGCATTTCACATAGTAAGGTGGAGACCTTCAATATTATTGCGTGCGTGATGGGAGAACTCCCAACTCCCATCAACTCCCAGCAGTCTATAGCAGCCTTACTAAGGGATGGTTCAGGACTCACCTGATCCAGAACCCACTATGGGCTTTATCAAAAAGGAAGGTTTTAAATCTAACCTTAAATGTAGAGATGGTGTCTGCCTCCTGAACCCTGAGTGGGAGCTGGTTCCACAGGAGAGGAGCCTGGTAGCTGAAGGCTCTACCTCCCATTCTACTCTTACAGACTCTAGGAACCACAAGAGAGCCTGTGTTTTGGGAGCAAAGTGATCTATTTGGATAATATGGTGTTATGAGGTATTTGACATATGTGGGGGTTTGATTGTTAAGGGTTTTATAACGAAGGAGCAGGATCTTGAATTTCATTCTGAATTTTACAGGGAGCCAAAGCAGAGAAGCTAAGACAGGAGTAATATGATCTCTCCTTCTAGTTCCTGTCAGCACTCTTGCTGCAGCCTTTTGTACCAACTGGAGGCTTTTACAGACTTACTGGGACATCCGGATAGTAAAGAATTACAGTAATCCAGTCTGGAGGTAACTGACAGGTGTTACTATCACATTTATAAAGGCTCTATGAATGTGATAGTAACAACTTTGTTTACCTACTATTTCATGTCAAAATGGCTGCAGTGGAAAAGTGTCTGTCGTTTTCTGTGTGAGTCAAATGACATGTTGATAAACTGGCAACCAACAGACTAAAGGAAGTTGAAAAACAGAAGATAAGTCCAGCAACTCTAAAAGACACTGGGAACGAAGGGCTAGGACAAGAGACTCAAATACTACAGTGAACTGTCAAACAGAAGAGGGACAACAGACTAAATCCACTAGAGAGAAACTAGGGAAGGTGGAAATAATCAGGGTGATCCACAGGTGGAGGAACACAGGGCAGGAAGTGAAGTTCTCTCAGAAGACACGAGGTGAGCGGCTGTTGCTGAGGCGGTGAAGCGGTCGTCCTCAAACCAGAAGGCCGACATTATGCTGAAATTAAAGGCTGCATGGGAAACGACTTTCTCCAGCTAAACCTCTTTGGTCCCATCTCCATCAAGAATGATTTCACAGCAAACCTCAGTGAGCTGACACCATTTACCAAGTCCTCAGCTAGAAATCTAGGTGTGGTTTTGATCAGCTTTGAACCCCACATTGAGAAGGTTGTGCAATTGTTTTTTAAAAATAATTTAAGAAACATAGCCAAGGTTAAATCTTTTATTTCTCACACAGACCTGGAAAAACTCATTCACGCCCTTATTTCCTCTCACATCAACTACTGCTACTCCCTTTATAATTGTCCTACTCAGAAATCTCTCCGTCAGCTACAGTTAGTCCAGAATGCTGCAGCTCGGCTTCTAACACAATCCAACAAATGTAACCACATCACCCTGTTTAAGCATCCTTGTACTGGCTGCTTGTTTATTTTAAAGGGGACATAGCATGCCCATTTTACCACAAGTTGATATGGTTCCTTGGGGTCTTAATGAAATGTCTGTAACATACTTTGGTCAAAATACCACAAGGATCATTTAAAACAGCACCCTTTTTACCCTGTATAAAACAGCCCTCCACAGAGTGACCTGTTTTGACTGCCTGTTCCTTTAAATGCTAATGAGCCAGCTCCCTCCTCCCCCCTCTCCCCCCATGATTTTAAACAATATAAATTACATATTTTATATGATATAAATTATCAAATATGCATCCCATACTTTGTATTCCCCTTCTGTTGTCCTGGAGTTTTAATTTTCCCAATCACATAATTAAATGTCCCCTCTGCCCATCCACTACAAGCACACAAGCAGACAGACAGAGAGAAGAGAGGGGGGGGGCTATGAAGACCATCATTTACCCCCGACCCCGACATTCAACGGGTACAACAACAAGCGGAGAAAGCAGAATCGCGGGCTGACCTTATATATACAGTCTATGGGGCTGACCAGCGGAGAAATGCACGTCCCGTGTGAACAGCCAGGCGGCTGCGCTGGAGAACGGCGCTGCGCTGCCTCGCAGCGGCGCTTCCATGTCCGGTGTTAACCTGGCGTAACGAGTGGGGGGGTTCTGTGTGTTTGTGACAGTGTTACAGTAGTGCTGAACACTGCGGAAGTCTTCCACACTGCTGGCTGTGTGGCGTTGACACAAATTCCAGCTCACGCATGGGAGAGCGAGCGGTCGCGCCCGAGCAACTGCTGCAGCCTCCCAGTCCCGACAAATACCACATGTGAGTGAATCGCGGGCTGACCAGCGGAGAAATGCGAGTCCCGTGTGAACAGCCAGGCAGCTGCGCGGCCAGAGGCGCTGCGCTGCCTCGCAGCCTCCGGTGTAAACCCGGCGTAACGAGTGTGGGGGACGGGGGATGAGGTGGGGGGGTGGGCCAAGGCCATGTAGGGAGACTTCCAGTTCCTTGTTACGACACGAAACCCAGGAAGCTCAATCGAGTCACTCAAGCATGACATTTCTGACTTAGAGGAACTATAACAAAACGCGCAAGTGTTTTTTTCCCAGAGTTTTTGGGTTGGTAGACATGCCAGATACCCACATTAACCTGTAGAAGCACTAACAAAGTGGAATTTGCATGCTATGTCCCCTTTAAGATTGATTTAAAATTTATTTGAATTACTTTTAAAGCAGACATGGGCTTCCCCTCCCTATATTTTAGACCTTTTATTTCCCTATGAGCCAGGACGCAGTCTGAAGTCCTCTGGTAAAGCGTTACATACATGATGGCATATTTTGCTTGATAGTGACCATCGGTTGTACACTACTTTTCTCAGTGCATTGTGGGAAACAATAAGTCTTACTATACAGTATAGGGCAGAGGTCACTAACAGGCGGACCGCGGTCCGAGTCCGGACCCAGAAGCCGTCCCGTACGGACCCGGACCTACAGCCAAATCAGAAGGTTCTGATTTAAAACCTGATGGGGCGCTTCTATTTGTAATCAGCGCAGCTTTTGTAGTCTTTACGGTAGTGGTTTAGCAGATGAGGAAACGCACAGACCAATTGCATGCGAGTTATGCCATCCCACGTGATACTACTCAGCCAATCAAGTCTGTGCATTCCAGGCGGTAAACATTGCGACTCTACAGTGCAGACAGATGAGAGAGTTAGAGGCAAGTTACACATGAAAAGACGGTAGAAAGAAAAAGAAAGATAGAGATACAGGGAGAGAAAACAAAGGGAGAGAAACAGAGGAGTGAGACGGAGAAGGAGAGAAACAGAGGAGTGAGACGGAGAAAGGAGAGAAACAGGAGAGAGACAGAGAAAGGGAGAGAAACAGAGGAGTGAGACGGAGAAAGGGAGAGAAACAGGAGTGAGACGGAGAAAGGGAGAGAAACAGGAGTGAGACAGAGAAAGGGAGAGAAACAGAGGAGTGAGACGGAGAAAGGGAGAGAAACAGGAGTGAGACAGAGAAAGGGAGAGAAACAGAGGAGTGAGACGGAGAAAGGGAGAGAAACAGAGGAGTGAGACGGAGAAAGGGAGAGAAACAGAGGAGTGAGACGGAGAAAGGGAGAGAAACAGAGGAGTGAGCCGGAGAAAGGGAGAGAAACAGAGGAGTGAGACGGAGAAAGGGAGAGAAACAGAGG
Source organism: Hippoglossus stenolepis (assembly GCF_022539355.2). Lineage (NCBI taxonomy): Eukaryota > Metazoa > Chordata > Actinopteri > Pleuronectiformes > Pleuronectidae > Hippoglossus > Hippoglossus stenolepis. Next base: position 26,665,663 of record NC_061488.1, read on the forward strand.
AGTGAGCCGGAGAAAGGGAGAGAAACAGACGACTGTGCCGGAGAAAGTTGAGAAACAGGAGTGAGACGGAGAAAGGGAGAGAAAGAGAGGAGTGAGACGGAGAAGGGAGAGAAACAGAGAGGTGAGACGGAGAAAGGGAGAGAAACAGAGGAGTGAGACGGAGAAAGGGAGAGAAACAGGAGTGAGACGGAGAAAGGGAGAGAAACAGGAGTGAGACGGAGAAAGGGAAGAAACAGGAGTGAGACGGAGAAAGGGAGAGAAACAGAGAAGTGAGACGGAGAAAGGGAGAGAAACAGCAGTGAGACGGAGAAAGGGGAGAAACGGAGGAGTGAGCCGGAGAAAGGAGAGAAACAGAGGAGTGAGACGGAGAAAGGGAGAGAAACAGAGGTGAGCCGGAGAAGGGAGAGAAACAGAGGTGAGCGGAGAAAGGGAGAGAAACGGAGTGAGACGGAGAAAGGGAGAGAAACAGAGGAGTGAGCCGGAGAAAGGGAGAGAAACAGAGGAGTGAGCCGGAGAAAGGGAGAGAAACAGAGGAGTGAGACGGAGAAAGGGAGAGAAACAGAGGAGTGAGACGGAGAAAGTTGAGAAACAGAGGAGTGAGACGGAGAAAGTTGAGAAACAGGAGTGAGACGGAGAAAGTTGAGAGAAACGGAGGAGTGAGACGGAGAAAGGGAGAGAAACAGGAGTGAGACGGAGAAAGTTGAGAGAAACGGAGGAGTGAGACGGAGAAAGAGAGAGAAACAGGAGTGAGACGGAAAAAGGGAGAGAAACAGGAGTGAGACGGAGAAAGTGGAGAAACAGGAGTGAGACGGAGAAAGTGGAGAAACAGGAGTGATACGGAGAAAGTGGAGAAACAGGAGTGAGACGGAGAAAGTTGAGAAACAGGAGTGAGACGGAGAAAGTGGAGAAACAGGAGTGAGACGGAGAAACAGGAGTGAGACGGAGAAAGGGAGAGAAACAGGAGTGAGACGGAGAAAGGGAGAGAAACAGGAGTGAGACGGAGAAAGTGGAGAAACAGAGGAGTGAGACGGAGAAAGGGAGAGAAACAGGAGTGAGACGGAGAAAGTGGAGAAACAGAGGAGTGAGACGGAGAAAGGGAGAGAAACAGGAGTGAGACGGAGAAAGTGGAGAAACAGAGGAGTGAGACGGAGAAAGTTGAGAAACAGAGGAGAGAAACGGAGAAAGTTGAGAAACAGGAGTGAGACGGAGAAAGTTGAGAGAAACGGAGGAGTGAGACGGAGAAAGGGAGAGAAACAGGAGTGAGACGGAAAAGGGAGAGAAACAGGGGTGAGACGGAGAAAGTGGAGAAACAGGAGTGAGACGGAGAAAGTGGAGAAACAGGAGTGAGACGGAGAAAGTGGAGAAACAGGAGTGAGACGGAGAAAGTGGAGAAACAGGAGTGAGACGGAGAAAGTGGAGAAACAGGAGTGAGACGGAGAAAGTGGAGAAACAGGAGTGAGACGGAGAAAGGGAGAGAAACAGGAGTGAGACGGAGAAAGTGGAGAAACAGAGGAGTGAGACGGAGAAAGGGAGAGAAACAGGAGTCAGACCGAGAAAGTTGAGAAACAGGAGTGAGACGGAGAAAGTTGAGAAACAGGAGTGAGACGGAAAAAGTGGAGAAACAGGAGTGAGACGTAGAAAGGGAGAGAAACAGAGGTGAGACGGAGAAAGTGGAGAAACAGAGGAGTGAGACGGAGAAAGGGAGAGAAACAGGAGTCAGACCGAGAAAGTTGAGAAACAGGAGTGAGACGGAGAAAGGGAGAGAAACAGACGAACAAAGTGGGGGAGTGGGATATAAGAGGGGAAGAAAGTGATTCTAAAACTGTTCAATTGTTAAGATGTGTTGAGATTTATTATCTGTAAAATTGGTTGAGACTTTTGAGTCAAGATGTGAAACAGAAAAAGGGAAATTCAAGCTTTTGCTCCCTTTATTTTTCTGAAGTTAAGCCCTTCTCTTATTTTGAAATGCAGCCCTACTTTTATTTAGTTAATGAGAGAACATTATACATATCTGCAATCATAGATACATGTTCAATTCTATGTTACGTGACAAATATTGTCATCATTTTTTTTGAATCGTACTGAATTCATTTGATTTGACAGTCAGGTATTTAGTACATGCAGATGTTGCTACAACTACTAGGCTACTTAAATATATATCACACTAAATAGTTAGACATTATGATCTTCCGGACCTTTGCTTCAAGAAATTTTCTCTAACTGGACCTCTTTAAATTTTAGTTGAATACCCCTGGTATAGGGTATACAAATTTTCACATTCGGACAGCACTACAAAATCACAAACTCACTATATGGTGGACTATATAGTGATCAGTGATTGATTTCAGCCCATGTGTCTGGGATGTTACCCATGTCCTGGTCTCACCTTGTCAAGTTCCTAGGTTTTTTTCCTTCAACTCCTGCCCAACTTGCAATGGCCTGGTACATTACCCCCAAAGGACGCACGGGACAACTCTTTTCAACACAGCTCAATGTTTATTTTGCCTTATTTGTTCATTGTTTGCTGGTTGGTTCATCAGGTTGAAAACCTTCAAAACACAAAAAGAACAAGAAGTTATACAAATATTTTTCAAACAACTTCAATCCAATAAGTAAATATGTTTTTACAGTGTACGTAAATGAATGAATGTAAACAGTATTCAAACACCTATATAAATTGAACAAATAACTAAGTACACTTAAACAAAAAGCCAAACTTATATGCATGAAGCCTGTATGCTGTGCCTGTATGCTGTGCGCTGCTGGTTCTTATTTCACAATTCGTCAAACAAGACATCCTAACATTCATGACGATAGCAGCGCTTCCAATATTAAATCATCAAAATAAAAGTCTTGCTACAGTACCAGTGGCTTCTTTGGTGTACCATGAGCTGAATCCTCTCTCCTGCCTCTCTCTCTCTCTGCTGAGACGTTTGCTGAGAGTCCTCATCCGCATGTGTCCCAACTCAAGTCATAATGAGCAGCCTGCACTGGCCTGCTGGTGGTGCATTATGGGACTTGAAGTTTTTCTTAGGCAAAGTTCATCATTTTGCCTCGACACACCTCATGACTCATGATTGTGGTGTCGGTTGTAAAGGAGGTTAGTGGGGATTTGATCTAATCTGTGGACAACTTTGCAAATTACAGTTATCCGGTCCCTGTCAGACTTTTCATAAATATACTGAATAGAAGCACAAAGACTGACCACCCTGTCATGGTTCCAGGTGAAAGAACTGCTGGCCACTGATGACTTCAAACCCAACTCAGCCATGGTGATCTTGGACTTCCTCATTAGACATTCATTTATTGAGCCTGACACAGGTTTGTGACTCTTAAGACAACTTTCATTGTGGGAGTAAATTGTAAAATCTGTTGACAACTTTAGATGTTTTTTTGTTTTTTTTTAAGGAAGTCTTCCACTGATTGTATTGTATTGTATTTCATCTCCTTTCAGAGCCATACTATCAGGAATTTGTGGCAGGACTCCATCGGACACTATAGAGTGAAGCTGAGGACTGATGCTAGATATAGATGCTTTCAGACATGCACTGAACTCTGGAGATCCTCCAGAGGGGCTGTATGTGTGATTGCAAATGTCCAAGTGAGAGGCTCCAGACTTTTTCCGGAGTTTCTTTGGCCGGCCCCCTAGTATTAAGTTTGCAGAAAGTCCAGAGGAGCTGATGTGAGAACACAGCAGGAGATCCTCCGCAGTATTCATCGCATGCGAGTGGGGGTGTTGATGTTTCTAACACAGGACAGAAGCAAAGAAAGAAAAAGAAAACAAATTCAGATGAAAAAGTGTTGTCACACATAGAAGACACCGACAGAGACGTCAAGAGAGCTTTTGGTGATAATGGCCGACCCCAGTGTCGATGTGGTGTAAACAAAAACGTGATCTCTTTAGTGGAATTTAAACGTTATATCCTGCGTCTGCCTGCTGCTCCACCCCTCACCTGAATCCTCCGTAAGATTTCTGTGTTGTTGTGAACACGTCTGAGTGAAGAATCTGCTGCGTGTGAAAAGGCAAAACTCTGCAGAATGTCTGACCCAATTCTGTGGACGTCCTCCAGAGGTCATATCTTAGAATTATTACATTTATATGTATCTCAGCACATCGCCTCCCAGAAGCCAAGTTGTGTCCTGTTGCTGTGAGACAAAATCCATCTAGAAGTGACTGAGCCTCAGCAGGGAGGTGAGGGGTGGGCTTCATCTGATGAATCTGGGGATTTAGGACGAGATGACCCCGTCATCTGCTAATTGTATTCAAGGCAGACATCAATCTGTCTAAACCATAACAAGAAGTGTAAATAAATAAGTAGTTCCTCACAATAATATGCTATTTCAACATTCTCGAGTATTTACAAATGTGAATTTAATTAACATTGTTCTAATTAGTGACAAGACTCAGTCAACTCACCTCCACAGACACAAGAACACTGCAAGCACATGACAGTAACTTGTGAAGTGAGGGTACATAGCTGTTGTGGTATTGGTGCTGCACTGATCTCACTGAAACTGGTTGGAAAGGTTAATGGGTGGAAATGTCCCTAATTACGAGAATGACCTTTGATCTTTCAGTCAGAACAGGGGAATCTGAGCCCACAGAATTCCCACGACACATCTAATAGATTTAAAAAAAGATTTTGATGCTGCTTGTAAAACTGAGAATGTTAACCCATTCCCACCAACTTCTGCATATGAAATGAAAAATAAATTTTCTCTGTTTTAATTCTGTGTCCATGTGTTAATTATTTATCTCCTGTCGTTAGAGAGTTTTTACATCCAAGTCCCTGTCTTTTCTACAGAGCCCCAGGGAAGTCAGACAGAACAGTAGATATATAAAGGCCATGTTTTACTTAATTGAGTGCTGGTACTACTGATGCATTTGTTACCACATGTTGATTAATTTGTTCATGTGATACGTGTATAAACAAAGTATAACTGCAAAGACAAGTTACAGTATGAAGGTCAAAACAATTAAACAATCAACTGGCAGAACAGAAGCTCTTCACAGCCATAAGCTATATATGGCTGCACCAAACAATCAAATGGAAATGTGTATGATTTGATACTCAGCCTGACACATGGGGAACCTTGAAAACGCTGGGATCTCGATGGACAATAACATGATTCGTCATAACTGATATGGTGTTAAGAGAGAAAGCACAAGACGCCAGAGGCACAATTTGGTCATTCTCGGTTACAATTTATTTCCTTTAGAATACGTTACAAAAGGCGACTGGAGAAATGTCAGGATACATTTGTATACAAAAGAATATTACAAATGACCGATCCTTAAGGAGTTGCTTGCATTTTGTATTTTATAATCTGACATCATATATTTTCCAAGTGTTTACCACACCGACCTCTTGATTTTAGCTGTGTGCAAATAATACAACAAAAACCAGTAGAATATCACAAAGTGAACATAACATAACATACAACTGAGCAGAAAAATAACAGCTGTAAACATGAGTGAACTGGCAGAGGGGGAACCCTGTCAATGTCTAACATCCAGAGAACAAAAGAAGGGTTAAAACACTGAGGTGTGGAATTACTGTGTGTTGCAGATGAACATTCACTATAGCTGACAGTCCCATGGCACTGATTCCATCAACTATCCTCTGAGCGTCACTTCTTCAACACAAACACTGTTTTCACTCACTTCCACAAGTGACTCAAGTCCTGTGCAAATGTTTCACGTTAAAAGCAAACTGGCAGCAAGCAATTCATCCTATTACCTTACTGATGTCAAATATTGGTAAAGTAATTTTACAAAAACTAACTGAAAACAGTATTTATTTTGAAGGAAGAAACTACACTACACAACTGTGTAGTAAAGGATACTGTGCAATAGAAATGTACATTATACTGAATTTGTCAGGTAGACAGTGTTCAGTTTGCATTAACAGCAAATTAAAAGTGATCACATGATAAAATTGGGAGGATTTTTACTAAATTATGAAATAATCTCAGAAAACTGGGGAAATCAAGGAATCAAGTCTTTTCAGCTTGTTTAAAAAAAGGCTCTGCCCCCCTGTAGCAGTTATAAATTAAGGGCTGTTACTATTTCAGAATTTACAGTAACTGTCCAAAGGGCAATAACATTTTATTAACCCTTTAATACCCACCCGTATACAGCGTGTTTGACAGTACACTCTGATTTATTTCAATCACAGTTTGTCACTTTAAGGCCAAGTTAACTCAATCAACTTGTGTTAATTAAAAAGCAGGTATAAAACACTCATAAGTTGGTCTCATTATGTATTTATACTTAACTGCAAATAATCAAACTCTGCATTTGAATGGGAAATTGTATGAAGTATTACAGGTTCATAGAAAAGAAAAGCGGGTTTAAATAAAGTTCTAACTTTGGAAATTAAGGAGAGTGAAAAACATACAGAATGAAAGACAAGCACAGTCACACTGCAAGCCATGGAAGTCTTCCAACAGTTCGGTAGGCAGGCATAAGTCTGATTACTGTACTGGAGTATGAGTAGGAGAGATGTTCCCTTCTCGTCATGTTCTCTTAATTTCAGGTTTATGGAATCCTAAACTCGAGATTACAATATTTCTTATTTGAAAGCTAAAAGCTATAATGTCGAACTTAAATGTATATACATGTATTCGCCTTTTCCATAGCATTTGACCTTCCTTTTTCATCCCTACAACTCCCCAGTCAACTGTGCCCACCTTGGTGAAAACAGGCACAGGGATGTTTTTCTTGGATGTTTATTTCCCTCCTGATCCTGCGTTACCTGACACTCTATAAAAGGCAGCAGCCGCTTTTCTTGCCTCGTCTCTTGGCCTGCAGTGCTGCCCTGGTGGCCATTTCAAACACCTCCCTAACACCATCCTTCGTCTTGGCCGAGCACTCCAAGTAACCAAAGGCATTGATCCGGTTAGCCATGTCCCTCGCCTCATCCGACTTCACTGGTTCCTGTGTGGCCGCATCAAAAAAGAAAAAGAAAATCAGCTCAACTCATCGATATCCTTTTAATAAGTGTCAGAACATGGGATGACTTTATTGTTTGATCTCGTTACATCTTTGTATCTTTTTAGCAGCTGATACATACAGTGGATACAAAAGGTCTACACACTCTTAAAATGACAGGTTGTTATGATCTAAAAAATTAGACCAAGATAAATCATGTCAGAACTTTATGGTTGCACGTGTCCCTTTTGAAGCTTGATCAAATTTCAGAATGCTCTAAAGCTTTTCAGTTTTAAATGATTTGACTGCACCACAGATGTGCTGTGTAAAGTGGAGTGAAGTAAGCCCTAGAAAAGTGCTGTTTCCACATCATCTGCACAGAAACTGTGCAGTAGGGTATACAGCACTGATGCTGCACATGGTCATCATCACATAAATCATTCATAATGATGTGACCTAGATATTTGACTTTGTTCTTCTCTTTAGGACTTGGCCTCTGGTTCCAACAATCATGACAAACACTCTTTTTAGACCTAAGCTGAATGTCATAGTGCACGTCATAACTTGTACAGTTGCTGTAAACCAGCACTGTGAGGAGAAAAGACAACTAAGTCATCAGCATACTTCAGGTGGTTAACCGTTAGGGCTGCCTTAAAAACAAATTCCTTTCAGCACCTTCGTGGCCAAAAATCTCACGCTGTAAAACTTTCATTTTGAGGGTTAACACAGCCTGGCATATGTCATTGGTGTAGTGTCACATTTCAAAAACACTCTCGGCACCTTCGTGTACAACAATTTCCACTCCCTAAATCTGCTGTAATATTTAACAACATCAGTCCTGATCATGATGATCACAAATATTCATTAATTTTCATTATTTTAACCCTTTAAAAATACTGGTTTGTTTGAATGACACCAGTTTTTATATTAAAAAAAAAAAGTAATATTTTTATGGTACTGAGATTCATTTTTGAGGGTTGACAGAGCCTGGCATATGACACTGATGAGCAACATCATTAATGCAATTACACATACACAGTGAAAGCTTAGCATGCTGTAACTCATACAGATATTCACAGCAAAATGTAGGTTTCAGTTGTTACATTGTTTTGAGTGTACATGTAGACGTGCACGTCATGTTTGTGTGTGCGAGTACTGATGAGGTGTGCATGTGTGTGAGAGACACAAAGAGGTAGAGAGATAGGGAGTGAGGAATTATAATATTGCACAATATTATCTCTCTGTGTGTGCAGATATACATTTACACCATCTATCTTGCATAGCTTTGATGCCAGAACAAAAGTGCAGAATATGGGAGACTCCTCGCTCTTACAGTTTCACAAACTGTTTCCCAAGATTAATTCGGTGCATTTTGACATCAGTAACCTTTGGGATTATCATGAAATTCAGTTTGAACATAACCACATAGGTTTAAACATGTATAAGCTGCAGAATGAGCACAGTTAAGTACAGGCCCCACTCACCTGTTTCATTTTAGCTAACTCTCGACGTGTGTGTTCATCATTCCGCAGGTCTTTCTTGTTTCCCACCAGAATTATAGGCACATTGGGACAGAAGTGTTTGACCTCAGGAGTCCACTTCTCTGGAATGTTCTCTGCATCGGGCACAAAGTGTTCATGTTGAATGTGGAGCAAATGGTACATTTGTCAGAAACAATGACAGGAAAGAAATCTTACCGAGGCTGTCAGGGCTGTCGATGGAGAAACACATGAGAATGACATCTGTGTCTGGATAGGAGAGAGGCCTCAGTCGGTCGTAGTCCTCCTGTCCCGCTGTGTCCCACAGAGCCAGCTCCACCTACAGGGGTCAAGGACATTAATACTTACATACTTCACAAACGCCACAGGGCTCAGTTACAAGGTTTATGCACGAGATTCTGACAACATGAGATACATTCAGAGACAAAAAACCCTAATTAGCATTAAAAGACACTGCTCTACCAATAGTAATATATACAAACATATATTACAAACCAGACATTACAAAATATTTGGTTATGGAATGAGAAGTTCAAGTTTGTAAATTATTAGAAAATATGTGTAGTTGTAGAAATAAATTGACTGAAACTCTCAAATTTAAGCATAAATGTTGTATCAGTGTATGTTTAGACATGAAATGACAGAATTTCTAAAACAAGTTTATCATTTAAAAATAGTGTCTCTTTGTTCATGTTTCATTGACACAAAGGAAAAAGCATTAGTTTAAAACACATTACTAACATTAGATATATTGTTATCTTTTTTTTAACTGTCCAATATAAATATCAGTATCACCCTTAACAACCAAGTGCTGCTCAGGTTATATTGGGAAACAAACCTTCAGGGCCAGGGGCTCAGTCTACACACCCCGTGTTGTGTTAATTGACTCCTGACAAAAAGAACGGAACATCAAAATGTGACATTATAATAAACAGCTTACCTGTTTACCATCCACCTCAATATCTGCCACATAGTTTTCAAACACAGTGGGCACATAGACCTCAGGGAACTGATCTTTGCTGAACACTATGAGGAGACAGGTTTTGCCGCAGGCTCCATCACCAACTATCACTAGTTTCTTTCTGATTGCAGCCATCTGAAAGAATGAAGAAAGACATGTACTCTGTTATTGATTCGGTGCATTCAGAGCAAAAACAACCCTGCAAGGTGAGGAGCTTGATTGGTGTACAAGCACAATGATGAAATAGGATAGGATGAGAGTTTGAAGATGGTGTGAGGTATGGATCCAGGAAAGAATTAACAAAACTCTGGAAACCTTTAGCTTAATGACGCCAAATTGCTTTGCAGGCAAAACTAAGAAAATTTAACTTTTTCTTTTTGCCGGAGAGGGAGTGAGAGAGGCTGCGTTTTTCATGCACCACTGTTGCCAATCTGTACACAGCATCAATCTCAAAGTGAACCTTTAAGTTTGGAGGCAATTAAATTAGTATTTCTATTTTATTTGTATAGGGCCAATTCACAATATACATTATGTCAAGGCACTTTACAGAGTAAGGGTGAGACCTTACAAAATTATAGAGAAACTCAACAGTTCCCACAAAGAGAAAGTCACAGGAAGATACAAGGTGGAGGGGGCATCTGCCTTGACAGGTTGTGTTGAGAGGAGAGGTGGGGGAAAGGGGGAGAGAGAACAGAGAGGGGGGAGAGCAAGATTCGGACACAGGCACACATTACTGTGTACATCCATTGTTTTCAATGTAAGCCCACACGCTGACATCACTTGTAATGCGTCATTGGGAGTTCTTGACATTACTCCACTGTCCCAATCATCCAGTGCTGACGTGCAGCCAAGCAGCAATTTAATCACATTCACACCTCAGATCAACAAATCCCAGACAGTGAACAAATGATAATCCCCAATATGAGTCGCTGTCTGTTGCACGTTAGACAAGAGGTACGAGACATCTAGTTGTGGCATCATGGGCATGTGAAAAACTGGCCCACAGTATTTCAGGGTACTCCACCAGATATTTACAGTGTTTCACTTAGGGCCAAAGCAGTTTACTGACCAACTATGATTTTCAAATTAGACTCTGGCCTAAAACAGATAAAACACTACATAACATAACAGAGTTGTGTAAATACCATCTGTCACGCCTCTTGTGTGGCAGCCAACAACTAAAACTGGGCACATCACTACCAGCAATGTGGCTGTGAATGCAAACATGTGGGATGAGGCATCATTTCTGATTAGAGCAGGTTGTTGCCAAAAGTCAATAACACCTGTCAATAAGTGTTATTGATAACAGTCGATAACGCAATAATATATCAAACCATCTAATTCCACACTGAGAGCTTGGATTGCATTCTGGATTTGGTGTTTGAATGCTGTTAAAAAAGGATCAACCAATTTAATAGTCTGATGTTATTAGGTTCCGCCAATTTCCATCCAGAGCAGGAAATGGTAATCTCAGAATATATTCTCTGACAGGAGTTTTCAAACTGTGCCTGAATAAAATCCCGTCAAACCAGATGTAGAAGTTTAGGGGGTGGCTTTCTCTCACATGACACCATACACACCCGTTTAGTCTCTAACCATCCAGCTTCATCCGTATTTACACACTGTTGTGAGTGTTAGCTCCTCAGCTAGCTGGTGTTTCAGGAGTATTTGCCAAGTTTACTTTGCATCAGAGCTTCACTTGCTCACTGCTGTTTACCTCTCATATAAAGGCCCATCACATGTGTCAACCTAACCTCTGGTGAACCACTTCAGATTTAACATAATTTACAACCTTATCTACCTTATTTTTTAACCTCAAACACCTTTTGGCCTGTGTGAAGCACTAAAGTAGCAGCTAACTTGTAGCAGCTTCTGTAAGGACGCTGAAGTGTTAGCTAGCAAACTTGGCTGAGTTGATCGGGACCGTTAGCCTGTCGTCAACACAGAACATTGTCACACCGCGATATGCCGCCTGAACCCGGCAGCTCGCTCCAGCTCCACACGGAGCTCCGAGGCAGACAGCGCCTCTGAGGAGCCACTTCGGAGCCATTCTACTGTTTTATCAGAGATACTCGCCTTTCTGTCGGTTTCCTGTCGGAGTCACAGTCCCGCCCCCCACAGCGTCAGGAAGACTGGGCCCCGCCCACATTGAACTCCGCTGTATTTGTATAAATCCAATCCTAATATACATTATCTCAAGACACTTGACATAGAGGGTCTTTAAAGGACCTTCAAATGAGAGAGAAACACAGCAGTTCCCACAATGAGCAAACCCTTTAGTGACTGGAGAGAGAAAACTCCATCATTAACTCCAACCCCAAATCAGAAGAAGTTGGGACGGTGGTAACAGTCTGGATGGTCCTTTTCATCTTTGGTCTGGAGTACACAGCGTCCATTTCTTCCAAAAAGACCTGAAATACTGACTAGGCCTGACCAGTACATGTTTCACTGTGCCATGGTCCATCCCAGATGCCTTCCAGTCCAGAGAAGCCAGCCTGATAGGTAAACATAAGGCTTTGACACAGCAGTTTTAATTTGCATTTCCAGGGATGTAAATTACTTGTAGTGCTTGACTAAGGTTTGCCAAAGTAATCCTGAGCCCATGTGGTTCTATTGCTTCTAGATAAATGACGGTTCTTGATGCAGTGTCGTCTGAGGGATCAGAGAGCACGGTTAGTCAGCTTAGGCTTGCGCCCTTGTCCTTTACGCACTGAAATTCCTCCAGATTCCTTGAATCTTTTAATTATGTTATGCACCGTAGAGGATGAAATATCCAAATCCAGTCCTATCCTTCTTTGAGGAACACTATATTTAAACATTTCAGTAATTTTCTCAGTTGACAAACTGGCGATCCTTGGCCCATCTTTGCTCCTAAAGGACTGGGCCTTTCCTGGATGCTGCTTTTGTACCAAGTCATGATTACAATCACCTGTTGACATCACCTATTTCAAATCACATCATTTTTTAATCATTCTCCCTGATAACCAGCCCTAAATTGCCCCCGTCCCAACTTTTTGGGGAATGTGTTGCAGGCCTGAATGGCAGGAATGGATGTATATTTAATCCTTTAACCATTTAATATCTAACCCTAACCCAAATGAAATTAAGTTGACCAGACAAAACAAAAATATCTTGTGTTCATACTGTCTGCAATGAAATACAAGTCAAAGTAAATTTAGAAATCATTGCTGTCTTTTTTTATTTGCATTTTCCATACCGTCCTAACTTTTTCTGAGTTGGGTTAGAAGAACCGTGTAGAACCAGACTCAATGTGGACAAACATCTGCCTCGACTGGTTGGACTGAGAGGAGAGAGATGGGGGCGGGGGGGGGTGACCAGGAACAGTTGTGTAACCATTATTTTTTAACTCTGTCAGATTAGTTGTTATAATGAAAACAATAAGAGTAATAATTACAGATGTAAATATGTTTCTAATGATAGCAACAACATAATAAATAATAATAATTATAAATTGTTGTTGTTGATGTTGTTGATGTTGTTGTTGTTGTTGTTGTCTGAATCCTGCAGCTGTAGAGTAAGAGTTACCTGCAGAGAGGAAGAGACTATGTGAGGGAAAAAACAAAAAGGTTAGTGACATATAGTTAAATAAATAAATGTGGGGGCAGAGAGACAGAAAGAAGGGGAGAAGTGCTCAGTGCATGATGGGAGTTCCCCCAGCAGTCTAGACCAGAGGTCTTCAACAGGGGGTCCGCGAAATGTTTGGTTGATGAGACAATTTTTTATTTTTTTCTCCAACCAATTTTTTTCCCACAAATTTAAATGTCTTTAAATACACATTAACATGCATCCAACATATTGTAGCGAACGGATAAATGGAGGAAGTGGAAGACGTTATCTTTCAGTCAGCAATGCACACACTGCAGCTCCTATACCTTGCACATGTTTAAAATAAAAACATGAATATATGAACCTGTGTATTATTTGAATAGCTTAGTATTAAATTCACAATAACAGGGTAGCTATGTTTATACATGGCACTAGGCTCATTTTAATATAAAACACAATTTTATACAATATATATAGTAGGGGGTCCCTGCTCCATCTCTCCACCAGTTTGGGGGTCCTTGGCCTGAAAAACGTTGAAGACCCCTGTTCTAGATTTAACCAGAAGCCAGTGTAGTGAAGCTAATACAGGAGAAATGTGGTGGTCTCTTTTCTTGGTTCTTGTCAGGACACGTGCTGCAGCATTTTGGACAAGCTGCAGAGTCTTTAACGACTTACTGCTGGAGCCTGATAATAAGGAATTACAATAATCAAGTCTGGATGGAATAAAGGCGTGGACTAGTTTTTCTGCATCTTTTTGAGAAAGGACATTTTTGAGATGTTATGCAAGTGAAAGAAGGCGGTCCTAGAAATTAGTTTTAAGTGAAGCAAGCTACATCACATAATTACTGATCCCTTATGTGCCTGCAGGCAGCCTTAGATCCTCAGGTGGAGCCCTGCCGGCTGTTCTAAAGTCGAGGTTGAAAAACGAAAGGTGACCGTGCTTTTGCCATCAGGGCCCCTCGGCTTTGGAACGGATTACCTGACGAGATAAGGGTCGCAGAGTCAGTGACTTCTTTTAAATCACTTCTTAAAACCTACTTTTATAGACTTGCTTTCATGTGATACTGTGATTTTATCGTTTTCTTTTCACCTTTTATTTTACTTGTTCACTTGTTAGGGCCCGAGCACCTCCGGTGGAAGGCCCTATTGTATTTCGAAGGATTTGTATTTCCCTTTTGGGGCTTTTTCAGGGCCTAGACATGCTCAAATTGTTACCAAAGTTTGCAGGGAATTCAAAACCCCAAAAAGTAATTGTATTCAGGAGTAATTTGAAATGGGCGTGGAAAAATGGCTCAACAGCGCCATCTAAGGAAAAGCCCCTGAGTTAGCTTTCACCGATCTTCACAAAAATCGTAGCCCAGGTGTATCATGACCAGACAAACATAAAAGGTCAGGGGTGCAATTGGAAAAAAGCTACAGGAAGCCCGCCATTTTGACTTTAGTGGCCATATTGGCCATTTTCCACATTTTTACTTTGACGAACTTGTCCCAGGGCTTTCATCAGATCAACTTCATATGGAGATGAGTGTCATCACAACAAGATGGAGATAAAAACTAACTCAAAGATCGATTTTTCATCACACGGTGTGACCGTGGCGTGGCATCAAAGTTTGATTACACGCCATCAAAACATGAGGTTCTGTATCTCGGACATACAAGGTCCAATCGACTCCAAACTAGACATGTAAAACAAAAGTCCCGGCCTGATGACATCTACACAGAAATCTTGACTTAAAAATCACAGCGCCCCCTGGTGGAAACAAGAAATGTCTTGTTTTAGGAACGTCTTACACTTGGAGGTATTCCTCCTCACCCACTGCTCGCAGCCATGTCAAACTGTATGAAATGGGTCTCAAGACATTGATAATGAAGGCATAACATTACTGTGACTTTTCGTCAAACGCCATAATAGTGGCGTGGCGTCAAAGTTCATCAACTCGCCGTGACACACGAAATTACTATAACTTCGGTGTTGGAGATTCAACCTCCCTCAAACTACATTTGTGTAACAACAGCCCCCCTGCAGACATTCAGATGGTTTTAAGGAATGGGCGTGGCAAAATAACTGACTAGCGCCCCCTCGGTGCTTGCGAGGTTGCATTTAGGCCATGAATTGTCCTTTTTCCATTTTGCCGTGGAATATGGGCTGCCACATATGGAGTGGTGTATGCTGGAAGCCTGTCCACATCCTCCGCTGCAACAAGGTCGGAGTCTGGATAGAGGTTAGGGACGGCTGGAGCTGCTGCCTGCGCCCTCTGCAGCGGTAGCAGCTGAGTGTCCGACTGGTCATCAGGCTAGTTACTGGTTGGTACATATGCCACTACTGATATTTCTGTGAAGAGCTCGTATTGTTCAGGTTTTAACTTCTTGGCTTGTGCGATGCTGCGCTAAATCAACTTGCAACACAATCAGAATCAGATTTAGTGTCACTTCTATAATATTCACTCAGCATAAACAGGAATGATGACGAAGAAAATGCCTTTCTCCACAGATCAGTCATACATAGTAAAAACTGACATTTTGAAAAAAGCAATAGAAAACAGGACTCAGAAGTCATTTGTATTTGGAGTTGACAAAGTGCTTTGTTAAATATATGCTTAATACAAACCATAAAACAAAATCGCAGATCTCAACTTTGGTGCTGACACAGATCAGACAGTGACATTCATCACTTCTCCAAATGAAAAATATGTGAATTTTATTCACAATTTATCTTAAGTCATTTGTTTTTCAACTGCAGAACAAATCCCTGACAATGCACAAAGTATTATACAATGGACATGAAGGGTAACATATTGCATAAGGAACTAAGTGAAGCAGTTTATTAGGTACACCAAGCTAAAACTAATACAATCCAACACCAACAGCCCTAAAACATGTCCTACCTTCATGAAATGTACAATATTTATATAATATATGGCATTTTGTATGGGACTGCATTAGTTCCACTCAGTGTACCTAGGCATTGGTTATTACATTAGGCATTGCTGTATTTCAAATAAACACATTTTCAAGGTACAACTGGAATTGAAGATCTCTCACCTAAGATGGAGCACAAAAATAAGGGAGCATCAAAACTCTATGATTATATTTATATACATTTCCAAAGTTGGAGGGCCTTAAAATATGTTGGGAAAGGGACTTTGATCATGTGATCCCAGAAGATAACTGTAAAAAAAGTTCTTTGAGTCATGGTATTGTCATAGATTAAACAGAGTATTTTGGACTGATTACCGCCATCTACTGAGTTGGTGCACCGTTCCTAGAGGTACTGCAATACAAGGTCGATCCAAGTGGATTCAAGATTCAAGAGTTTAATGTCAAATGCACAACAATTACATTAAGCAGTCGCTGGCAATGAAATGCTTGGGTCACAGGCTCTCTTATAGCAATGCTCCGAATATTACAAGCAAAAAAATATTGAATAAAACAGAATATCAAAAATTAAAAATAGAAAATAAAATATATATATCTAAATATATATATACACCTAAAGAAAAAAAACAATAGTGCAATTATGTGCAATAGTGCAAATATGCTAAGGTGCTGGTTTAGTGGAGTTATTGCAGATTGGAGGAGTTTAAAAGTCTTATGGCCTGGAAACTGTCTCTGAGCCTGGTGGTGCGGGCCCGGATGCTGCGGTGCCGTCAGAACGGCAGCAGGCAAAACAGTTTATGGTTTCCTTTGATCTATTAGTCACATCATAGTCCTTTAACCCCCTTTGTTTGAATTTCTTAAACCTCCTTTGCTTCAATTCCTTTAACCCCTTTGCTTCAATTCCTTTAAACTCCTTTGCTTCAATTCCTTTAAACTCCTTTGCTTCAATTCCCTTTCTATTCTTTAAAGATGCTCTTTATCTCAGAAAAATAAGAAGTGAAGAATCAGTCTGCACTAACCAGCGAATTGGTAGAACAAAGAAGATAAGAGATTTTTCATGAGAATTTGGAAAACACATCTTGAACAGCGAAAATAACAATTCGTAACACACATTGAAACAAACAACAGTCGCAATGGAGATCACTGGGAGAGTGAAACAAATGGATATAAAGGTAGAGACTGTCCGCCCGTACTTCGAGTCCTTTTTTACGAAGATCACTGCAGAGCAGTGGGAGCTGTTGAAGTCATGCAAACCGGATGAAGCTACAACATTTATGTTGGCAGATCTTCTGCTGAAGTTAATGACGACCGTTTCAAATGCCATTGCAAAGCGATGTCCCGATGCACCCTTGTCTGAGGAAGAAGTTCGGTCCATTCTGGGCGACACTCTCAACGACAGTCTTTCACCAGGCACAACAAAGTCTAAGAGTTTGGATAAGCTCACAGACTTGGTTGTAGAGGAGGTGACGAAGACTGTCAACTCCACCTTGTCTGCAAGCTCCACCTGTGTGAGCTCTGAGAAGACTATACCAACCCGCCTCATTAACCCCGCTAAAGTCCAGAAGATGATCTGTTATGCCTGCGAGACGTTAAAGGAAGATGCAAAAATCGAACTCTTGCTCGAGTGTCAATCACACAGGCGAAGTCGGGCCATTTCCTCAGAGGAACAGGACGCTTCAGATGATCCCATTCGGATGTGTAGGACCTCTTCAAGCTCCCACTCTTCAGGAGTCAGCTCCAAGTCAGGTAGTTCCTCAGAGGGAGGTTCAACAACAAGCAGTATGGACAGTGGGAAGATGCTTGTCCAGGAAACAATCAACAATAGTTTGACTGACATCACAGACTTCTTTAATGAGTTCAATGACAGCCTCTTTCTCAATTCATCGTTTTCTCCAGAGATTGATATGGCTTTAGATGAAATTATTGAGTCAATCAATAAGGAAAGCAAAAATGGAAAGGAATCTCCACAGCCAAACCTCTCAATCAGTAAAGGAATGAGGACGATCAATAGTCTTTTCATAAAGACTTTTGCCACAGCAGGGACGCTTCAAATACTGACAGGGGTCGCGAAAAAATTCAAGGAGGAGACCAAAGTCAATAGGAGGCTGACGATACAGTCATTGATGGCTAGTATTGACGCTGTGCTTCTGGAGAAGGAGAAGCCGGGAGGTGGAAATGAAAGTTCTGCATTCCAAACACTGAAAAAGCCTCCATCTGAAAAGGTTCTTGTATTCACAGAACAGCTTTCAGATCTCATCTATGCGCACATCGCACCTGGAAGGAATTCAGACATTAGTTCAGGTCCAGTGAAAAAGGTGGCTGTTCCTGATGCACACAGGGGCATATATGCAGACATTCAGACCAGGGTGTTTTGTTTTCTGTCCTTGATAAGCTGGTGGCTGAACAACCAAGTTAACTGCCACACAAAAAGGGTGTCAGAGGCTTTTATGGCCATCGACTCACTGGAAACAAACAAGCAGTCATCATCATCAGAGGTCAGCAGCATTGAGGAGAAAACATCGAAGCAGTCAACATCATCAGAGGTCAGCAGCGGAGGGAATGAAAGACCGAAGAAGTCAACACCAGCAGTGTTCAACGGAATTGAGGAGAAAGGAACGAAGCAGACTTCATCATCAGAGGTCAGCAGCGGAGGGAAGAAAAGACCGAAGCAGTCAACATCATCAGAGTTCAACAGCATTGAGGAGAAAACATCGAAGCTCAACATCATCAGAGGTCAGCAGCGGAGGGAATAAAAGATCGAAGCAGTCAACACCAGCAGTGGTCAGCAGCATTGAGGAGAAAACATCGAAGCAGTCAACATCATCAGAGGTCAGCAGCAGTGGGAATAAAAGATTGAAGCAGTCAACACCAGCAGTGGTCAGCAGCATTGAGGAGAAAAGATCGAAGCAGACAACATCATCAGAGGTCAGCAAAGAAAAGGAGAACTCAGCATCATCAGACAGCAACTCCAGGGAGAAGATTGCAAAGATGCTGGCAGCAGACAGATGTAAAATGTATGTCAGTGTTCTCTTGGACCAGCTCATCACACGAAGCTATAATAAGGCAAAGGTGACCCGGACTGATGTTGACATAACAGACACAAATCATCATCTGCTGGAGAGAATATGGGCCGAGGTCAAAGACATTGACTCAACTTTCAACCCCAACACAATCCTTGACGAGGTCATTTTCAAGGAGTTGTGTAAGAAGTGGCCTTGTCCAGAGATGCTATTGGTTTCCTTTCTTTTAAGAGATCCAGAACTTGAGATATCAATTAGCTCCTCTTTGAAAAGACACCTGTGCAAAAAGCCTGGCGTCTTCTCCTCTTTCAGAGCAAGGTTCTCTTCCTTCTTCTCGAGATAAAGGTGGATGATGTTATTCCGATAGCTTCACTTTCAAATTTAAATATGTTTTCTCCAGGTGCTCCTGTTATCCCCACATTTATAAGAATGAATAAAATGTATAAAATGGAATTATTTGCTCTCAGTATTTATTCCACTCAGACTTAAGTCTTGTTGTGGCTTTTCTCCAGGTTCTCCGGTTCCTCCCATATTTAAAACAATTATTAAAAGATTCAAAATGGAATAATTTGTTCTCAGGATTTATTCCACTGAGACTAAAGTTTTGCTGTTTTACAAGCTGAAAATTCACTGTTTCACAGGTGCAAGTTTAGTTTCTTCCTTTAATTCATCAGCCATCAGCACCTTCACCTGAACTTAGCTCCAACAAGCTGTATAAGGCAGAGTAGAGTGACCTCATTATGGCTGGTGATCAAATAGCGATAGTAAGCATCTAACTGTCAGATATTTTCAGAATAAGACACAGTTGCTGCTGACTATCACCGTAAATCGATACAGTGTTACTTGATTGTGTCTTGAAGGAAATTTGAGATCTCAACTAATTCAATTTTGGAGTTAAATTTCTCCAGGAAGATGGAAATATTACAACTGCAACATATTTTTTATATCTCACTTATGTAAAAAGCAACAAGAGTTTATATGATTTAATATATAGGATAAGATGTAGAATATCCCTTGTACGTCTGAAGGTCTTCTGCACCAATTACCACAAAAAAAACATTAGATGTTAGCAGGTGTTAGGGGCCACCAGCGCATGTTAGGGACATAACTTCAGTTGTGCACCTTAGCGTCATCAAGTGTTTTGACCTTCTGATCAATGATACAGGCCGAACTTGAGGGTACGCTGAGGATAAAGGTAAATCTGACTGGCTGCTGGGTATTATGGCAGTACTATGAAAGCCATGTGGCTGCTCAGTAGATCAGACATCATTACCTCTTTAGCCTTTTTAAACTAAACTCTGTACTGTGGTGGCAGTTTCTGTTTAATAATGATACTCTATTGTATAATAATACACACATAACATTGTCTCTAGGAAAGTTCAATTCTAACACCTGCAGGTGGGCTCACCCCACACAGCCACCTAGTGTGACGTGTATAGAATGAGCACAGAGCACAGGAGAATCACTTCACTTATACAATCAGAAGCCCCTCCCCGCGAGGAGCCAAAAGGTATACTTCAGTCTCTTGATGTCTGACCAGGTTGGGCAGAGTTCCTGTCTCAGATCTCCGTCTCACCCCCCTGGTGTGCCTTTCTGGTGTGAGACAATCTGTCTCCGAGATCCCCTATCTAGATTTACAACATCAAAAGACTCCAGTCCTGTATACAATGCAGAGTTCCCCTCACCCATCTCTATCAGACACACTAAGTAACCCCTGCAGTGAAGCATTTGCTAAGACACACATGTGGGGGCCATAAACACTTATAGTCCCCTCTGCAACTTTTGTAAGTCACAGAAACACATTTGTTATCTACTTCTTCTAAATACATATCTGTTCTTCTATTAAACATTACACAAATGCAAATCTGCCATTACAATTCCCCCTTTGAGCCTAAAAGGCTCAATATCCTTTATACATCTTTATACCATCTCATCATCCTGGAAGGGAAACATCCCGGATAGATGAGTTTCAGGAAGTTGAACATATCGTCCAATCATAGACTTGATTAAGGAAATAACCATAGTCTTAAACTCAAAAGACAATACAACAGTTCAACAACACTAGTACACACATGAAAATTCAAATAGGTTTCAACAAACTTCAATAACATATTTTGCAATCATTCAAAAGTAGGCGTGACCATCAATTCCGCCCTTCAGGAATCTGAGTGTCCTTGTTCTTTCTCTGGACAATAGGTCATTTAAAAATTTGAAACGATATGCATCATATTGTCAAAAATGTTCACTGTGTATGTGCCACAATTCGTCCTGATTATGTGACAAACACCTTCTTGGCTAGCATCTTTTCTCAAAGCCATCCTGTGATGCAGAGTCATTCCTGACCCTAGACAGTGGGAGAAAGAGTTGAAAACCCAGCCCCCTCTAAAGATGGAAATCTTCCATCTCCAGAGCAAACTCATCTGTTTGTGTGTGTTCTTCACAGTGCTCCCCGCAAGTCCTCCAAAACCTTTCATCTGGAGACACTCACACTGTGGAACTCTTATCTCTTGATTACACACAATGAGTTGAATCTGTAAATGAGCTTGGGTCTCTGATGTTTTCATGGACTCAAACCATGCATTCTCCAGGCTTTGTCAGTTCATCAGGGAAGTCGAACATGAGTTCTCCTTTTGTCCTGACTTTGATGCTCAGGTTATATTTCGTGTTTTTCTTCCTGCCAAGGTTTCACATGCCATATTATTGGTGGCAGGACGACGATGACGGTGTTCATGAACAGGGAAACCATCTTTTCCCTCGAACTGCATCCCAGTCGTCCCATCAGGTGTCGTTGTTTTCCCCCTTCGGCGCTATTGTATCAGCAGTGCCCCTCGCCAACCCCCTCTTCAAAGTGTTGCCTCTTCTTGAGATTAGAGACGTGTGGCCCTAATCATTTCCACACCTCTCCTTGCTTGCAAACACAAAACAATTGAAGGCTGAAGGCTCGCACACTGACACAACGCACGCTCCGTCCTGTAGAATCCACTCGTGGCTCCGGAAATCCTCCTTCAATGGCTTGCATGTCTCCAGGTTGACCTTCACTTCCGTCTGTGTGGTGAGAGGCACTTGGTTTGCACTCGTTCCATCGACGTGCTCTCCTGGTTTCCTTCTCACGTCCTTCACCACAATCCAGTCTCCTGGTCTCAGATCATGCAGTTCCCTTTCTATGGATTTCGGTAGGGAGTCCATCACCTGCCTGTGGATTTTAAAGAGTACAGGGGATAGGTTTACACAATATCTACCAGTTCGTTTTTCAATGTGCTGTTGTCTCCTTCCACTGTTTGTTTCTTTCCACTGCCCCGCCACTGGCGGGATGATAGGCACGATGTTGCCTCGTGTCGATACCCATACTCACCAGCATCCTTAAAGCTGTGCTTACAAATGGTGTACCATTATCAGTGGACATCTTTTTGGAATTTCCCAACGTGGAATGAGTTCTCCGAGCAGTGTCTGCGCCACTGCTGAAGAATCCTGTTTAGATGTGGGGAAAGCTTCTACTTGCATAGCATACATGTCAACAAGAACAAGACAGTATTTATTTATTTATCTAACTTACTTAATTCAATTTAATCTTTATCAAATTCCTCTATAAATGATCAAACTGTTCGTTTGGTGGTGAATGTTCACTTTGTGGAATCTGGATTTCTTTACCTATTTTCATTGTAATTCAATTACACGACTCAGATAAAAAAAATTTTATTGAGTATTGTTTAGAGTGTTGTTTTATACACCCAATATCCTATATCTATATTCCTCCCTTTTGACACACTGACTACAGTCATGTGTCAATTCAAACCAATGAAGAAACATACATAAGTTAAACAATATCATCCATGTGACCCACATCAAAAGTCTGTCATCCACCAAACAAATTGTTATCCACCAAACAGTTTATTCCTTAAACGTAGTAAATTAAATCTGTATTCTTAAAAAATTATTTAATTGCGATTGACCCTTGTTTATAGCTCCTATAACCTACATTAAGTTAATCATTTAAAAATCTTTAATATGCACTCCTCATTTGCAGACTGCATACAGTTTGCATAATAACACAGCATCTATCAGCACACAGATGAGTGTGAAGTGAAATAGGTTCATGAATCTCCTATTCAATCAACTCGGCCAAAATCATTTGCCACCCCCATGCAAACCTGCTATTAGTGTTGCTCTTAACACTCTTGTCCCTAGCATATTTGCATTCTTCAGTCAATGCACAATAGTGTGATGGGAGTGGTTTAGCCTCTATTGTATCACACAGTCGTAAACCCACTTGGTTATCTCAGTTGCTGCATCCTTTGATGCTGAACTTATCACCAAACAACTATCACTCCTGCATAATTAGCTGGTTATCTCTTAAAATCTAATTCTAAACTAGGAGAAAAAACTTTTTTCTCTTTAGTTAAGAAAAACTGCTACGCAATCATGTGGCTCTCCCTACTGATGTAGGGAAGAGAGTCGCATAGTTCAAAAAAAACATTGCATCTCTAAATAGTGATGTCTATCATCTAAGGCAATACTGTCCCATATCTGAGCCACCTGTTTGTTAAAAGGTGGGAGGTATTTTGCTCAAGCAAAATCATCGTATCAGCATATTGGCACCAGTAAAGTCATATATCACAGCGTCACATATCACACATCAAATATCACAGCTCTCTCAGCAGTTGTCGAAACTCTAAAACATTGTTTGAAGCTCTGCTTCCTTTGTTTTTCCTTACAGGAAAAAAATAGTGTGTTAACAGACAATCTTTACATATTCCATACGAGGATTCAGATATTCTTTTCTATTTGGGTCTTATCCCTTGATCAGACCCAAAACATATTTGTGCCCGGTCCACAAACATGACGGTACCTGTTTCAACTCAGGAATATCATTAATGTTCACACCAAAACTAAAAATCGTAATATATTTTATCAAAAAATTTACCACATTCAGGAATGAGTTCAACATTCCTAATTTCATTTATCACTATGGAAAATCGTTTGCGATTAACCTTTAACCCTCTTTTAAAATATCTTATTGGTATTAAATGTCTTTTCCCCTCCAGTAGTATTATAATCAAAAGTTGATATTTTTAACAAATCTTTTAGCCAATGAGTCTATCAAAACTACTAAGACAACACAGTGTTTACTATCTCAATACAACCAACTTACTTTCTTTAATTAACATCCTCTACAACTCTTTTTGCTCTTACTTAAAAGTCCGCTTCTCTGAGTAAATAACATCTATGTTCACATTTGTCTGAAGTCTCTCTGCCTCTGCCTTTCGCAAGAGGGTGTTACTTCCAGAGAGTAGAAAAGAGTCTAGACCTCCCATTGATATGCTAGTGTCAAATCCCCCTTTCTCTATCAAACAAATGCAGATGTTATTTAGACTCCAGTTACCTCTAATGCCCTGCGGCGTTTAAAATTAACATACCACTCAATGAACACATCAAATCTTTACCCATAAGATTTATCAGGCAGTGTGGTAACAACAAAAATGAATCTTAAACAATCTCCTTCAACCACATCATGAAAAATAGCAATTGTACAGTGCATCTCTCTATCACTGTTGATAGACCTGTTGCTCCAATCATTATGAGATATCCAACATTCATTTTAGGAGTAAGATCACACTCTTCACATTTATTAACTGATTCCGGTTCCTGAATCTACAAATATATGTGATGTCTCTACCACTCACTGTGATTTGTGTGTTCGGGCATTAGTTTATACACATTATGTGAAAATATTTAGCATAAGGTACAGTAGGCCTCTCTCTACTGATCTTCTAATCAAGCTCACAATGGTCAATAGCAATCTTAATCATCTGTTCTATGTCTAACATTAATTCACATGGTGTGTGTGTAACCGTGTTCTTACTTTAGTGACGTGCTTGAAACTCTCTCTCTCCATCTCAGTGTCCGCACCAGATGAATTCCTTCACTGTCCCCAGCTCACCGCTAATCAATCGCACTGTGTGCGCTGCTTCCCAGGGCATTCTCTTGCCCACCTCTTGGTGGAGCTGAGTCCAGATCAGAATCTAGTCGGAGACACTGAGACTGGAGATTATTTCAGTTCCTGCATATTCACTTCAGTTAAACAACATCCATACACCCTTCAATCCAGCACAAATATCCCTACTTTCATTTTCCTTTTTTTTTCTTTGTCCTCTCTACTTCATTCTTATTCTTTTTATCTTTTCACACACAGTTTAGTTTTGAATTACCAAAGATAATTTAAACTCAAACTTCCCATGCTCGGAAAAGACACAGTCATCCTCTCTATTTTTAAACCTATTTCCTCAAATAGGTTGTCTCAGCAATTGTGAACCCGACTCTTATTTTATAAATTTAAACTCTGGTTTGTTCAGCAGAATACGAAATTTGGAAAATAAAGTTCTGCTTATGTGGGAAAAGAACTTAAAAGTCTCTTAATTTAATTTTTTAACCAAATCGTTTCTATCTCTTAAAAAAATTTATTTTAAGATTTGTTATGAGGTTGTTTATTTTTTCCTTTTACTATTAGCCTTTAAAACCCAATTATACCCCAAATATATTTAAACATATACTCACCTTTTTCTCCAGTTCGAGGATTCTCACACTCCTCTCTTTTTCTTTTCTCCTCTGCTTTCTCAGCTGAAATCCTCAGCTTAAATATTTTATTAGTTTCATCAAATTCTACATGTTTCTTCTTTCACAGTCACACATATCATCAACAAAATTTGTTTAGTTTTAGTTTATTAGTGTTTTAGTGTTAGTAACCTTAAACCTTCAACCAACACCAAAATGCTTTAAACCTTCAACCAACCTTCAAAAAATGCTTTTGTAAGGAACAATAAAAAACCATCTCCAATATAATGTTGTCAATTGTAATTACCTCTTGTAATTCCTGATCACTTGGCAAATTTCTCAATTATTGTTCCTACGTTTTGATTCCTTAATACATTTTAAATACTCTGCCTGATATAATGCCTTAGAGAAATCTCATATTCACACTTCTCTTTAGCACCACATGCAGGTACTAAAATGTACTGGAATTATCAGATTTTCAACAGATTGCTGTACTGAGACGATCCGGACCTGGCCTTGGTCCTTCCGTCCCAGCTACACCTCTATTGCAAAATAATAATAATATTACTATATATTAATAATAACTACTAGTCATGAGCCCGACATCAGAGCCCAATCTTATTTATAATATTTGACCTTTTCCTAAAGATCGAAACCGAAGCTTCCTGGATCCTACACCGATTTCCAAAACCTAGCCATGCAGACACGTCTGTCCCTCAATACAATGAATGAGTGAATCTCTTTTTCCTGGACCTTTTCCTAAAGGTCATAACAAATGTGGATCTTTTCCTAATAGATCACAACATTGGACCTTTTCCTAAAGATCGAAACATTTTAATTTTACTTACCCGAGAGACAATGCTTGTTTTCCAGACCAGGTCCGTTGGATCACCTCAGTGAGTGCACTCCTGGCTCTCAAGCATTCGGCCCTCATTTTGTTGAGGTATGAGTCCCAGACTTTCCTCAGCGTTGAGATCCAGAGTGTCTGCTCACACGAGTGATCCTGCCGACAACGCCAAAATTGTGGTGGCAGTTTCTGTTTAATAATCATACTCTATTGTATAATAATACACACATAACATTGTCTCTAGGAAAGTTCAATTCTAACACCTGCAGGTGGGCTCACCCCACACAGCCACCTAGTGTGACGTGTATAGAATGAGCACAGAGCACAGGAGAATCACTTCACTTATACAATCAGAAGCCCCGCGAGGAGCCAAAGGTATTCTTCAGCCTCTTGATGTCTGACCAGGTTGGGCAGAGTTCCTGTCTCAGATCTCCGTCTCAGACCCCTGGTGTGCCTTTCTGGTGTGAGACAATCTGTCTCGAGATCCCCTATCTAGATCTACAACATCAAAGGACTCCAGTCCTGTATACAATGCAGAGTTCCCTCACCCATCTCTATCAGACACACTAAGTAACCCCTGCAGTGAAGCATTTGCTAAGACACACATGTGGGGGCCATAAACACTTATAGTCCCCTCTGCAACTTTTGTAAGTCACAGAAACACATTTGTTATCTACTTCTTCTAAATACATATCTGTTCTTCTATTAAACATTACACAAATGCAAATCTGCCATTACAGTACCATTTTAGAACATAGGACAAGATGGAGAATATTCCTTGTACGTTCAACTGCAGCAATTAATGCCTATTGCCAGTTGATGTTAGCGGATGTTAGTGA
This sequence comes from Hippoglossus stenolepis, assembly GCF_022539355.2. NCBI lineage: Eukaryota > Metazoa > Chordata > Actinopteri > Pleuronectiformes > Pleuronectidae > Hippoglossus > Hippoglossus stenolepis. The sequence continues at coordinate 26,692,756 of NC_061488.1, forward strand.
CCACCAGCGGATGTTAGGGACATATCTTCAGTTGTGTACCTTAGCGTCATCAGGTGTTTAGGCCTTTTAATCACAAGACATCCTCTTTTAAGGCAGGCCCACCACAGGTTGATCAGACCTGGGTGCATGTCCCTAGCATATTGGGGCCCAGTTGGGATCTTTCCTCCTGATCCAGAGCCATTGGCTGCAGCGTTCTGCAGTGTGTGATGTTTCTTTTATGGTCCGGCGCAGGGCTTGTCGATGGATCTCCAGATCTTTGTGCAACCTAATGGTGCAGCCAACCTCCACAGGGCAAGCTATTGCTTTCCAGCCACATTGCTGTGCCTCAAATGCAAGGTCTGCATACCACAGCCTTTTCCTCTCATTTGCTTCATCAACATTATCCACCTAGGGTACTGTCAATTCTAAAAAGTAGACGATGCACAGGGTATTAGACCAGATTATCAGGTCAGGTCTTAGGGTGGTAGTGACAATATGTGATGGGACTGTAAGTCGCTGGCCCACATCCACCAGCATCTCCCAGTCTCGGACTTGCTCCAACTGACCACTACCGGCCAGTGGAGGAGGCCCTCTCTTCCCTGTTCCCTCTCGCGGATAAATGTTGTCTTTTAAACTGCATTCGATGTTTTGGATGGCAAGGCATTGGTAGCAGTTCACTTAGTTTCTAGTGTTGCTGCAAGGCATTATCTGGTTGTGTATCAACGTATACCTACCTTAGGAGATACTTATTTTACAACCAGTGAGGAGGTGCCTGACCCTAGCGTAATAATGTTAGTTAGTTGTCTCTATATGAATCCATTCATGACACAAAATGACTCGAGTGAAACTGATCTGACTTAAATGATCTGATTATTTTAAAACCGTAGACCATACAACAATTGACAGTCTGAAATAAAAGATATCAAACTGAACAAATTTAACGTTTAACATTCTTTAGTTTTCAACATGATTCTAAGCTGACTTCATGTTATCATTTGATGCAGTGTTAACCTTTAAACTCTGATGTTGGACAACATACTGCAAATGTGAAGAGGAAAAATCGGACATTAGCTTTAGAGAACAAACAAATTCAGATTAAATCCTGTAATTCCACAGGCAGACGCTGGTTATTTCGTTGATTTACATTCACGAAAAGAGCCAATGAAATACATCGTTTATTTACATGGAAACATAACATTTTATAATTTTTTGATCTTTTTCAGAAAGGCACTTGATCAAATTCTTGTTGCAATTTATCAACAAGATTAAGGAAAATTCTATTTGGTAAAAGGCACATAAAAAAAAAACACACGAGGAAAAGACATGGAGGGTGTAAACAAACACGAACAGACCATTTTCAAACTTTGAATCACAGACAAAATGGCAATCACGACTCTATCCCAACAGTGATGAAAAGTTGTATTTCTGATGATGGTTTAAGAACTTCAATGTAAAGTTAAAGGTGCGAGGAGTATTAAAGGGCCCTCGCTCCTTGGATAGATCAGCACATGTAGGTGAAACAATGGATTCTACTTCTAATCTACAAAACTTCTGCTTTGTAAATGCATTTTTACTTTGACGAACTTGTCCCAGGGCTTTCATCTGATCAACTTCAAATTGAGATGAGTGTCATCACAACAAGATGGAGATAAAAACTAACTCAAAGATCGATTTTTCATCACACGGTGTGACCGTGGCGTGGCATCAAAGTTTGATTACACGCCATCAAAACACGAGGTTCTGTACTTCGGACGTACAAGGTCCAATCGACTCCAAACTAGACATGTAAAACAAAAGTCCCGGCCTGATGACATCTACACAGAAATCTTGACTTAAAATCACAGCGCCCCCTGGTGGAAACAAGAAATGTCTTGTTTTTGGAACGTCTTACACTTGGAGGTATTCCTCCTCACCCACTGCTCGCAGCCATGTCAAACTGTATCAAATGGGTCTCAAGACATTGATAATGAAGGCATAACATTACTGTGACTTTTCGTCAAACGCCATAATAGTGGCGTGGCGTCAAAGTTCATCAACTCACCATGACACACGAAATTACTATAACTTCGGTGTTGGAGGTTCAACCTCCCTCAAACTACATTTGTGTAACAACAGCCCCCTGCAGACGTTCAGATGGTTTTAAGGAATGGGCGTGGCAAAATAACTGACTAGCGCCCCCTCGGTGCTTGCGAGGTTGCATTTAGGCCATGAATTGTCCTTTTTCCATTTTCCATTTTGCCGTGGAATATGGGCTGGAGTGGTGTATGCTGGAAGCCTGTCCACATCCTCCGCTGCAACAAGGTCGGAGTCTGGATAGAGGTTAGGGACGGCTGGAGCTGCTGCCTGCGCCCTCTGCAGCGGTAGCAGCTGAGTGTCCGACTGGTCATCAGGCTGCACCACTGCTGGCTGTGGTTGTTCTCTTGGTGGAGCTGAGTCCAGATCAGGGTGTAGTCGGAGACACTGAGACTTGGAGATTAGTTCAGTCCCTGATATTCACTTCAGTTAAACAACATTCATACGCTCCCCAATCCAGCACATTGCAGTTTAGTTTTGAGTTGCTATAACTGATTTAAACTCAGACTTCCCATGCTCGGAAAAACCACAGTCATCCTCTCTATTCTTAAACCTATTTTCTCAAATAAGTTGTCTCAGCAGTTGTGAACCCGACTCTTATTTTTTATCAATTTAAACTCTGGTAATGTAATTATTTTTCCATCTTTAAATCTAAATGTGGATGCTTAGGATACTGAATACCTGGCCAATAGAATATAGTAGAAAACCTTAAAGGTTTAGTGTGTAGAATGTACAGGCAGCATAATGTTCCCCATGTGTTCAGTGTGAACCTGCTCTTCAGCTTTTAGTTAGTTACTGGTTGGTACATATGCCACTACTGATATTTCTGTGAAGAGCTCGTATTGTTCAGGTTTTAACTTCTTGGCTTGTGCGATGCTGCGCTAAATCAACTTGCAACACAATCAGAATCAGATTTAGTGTCACTTCTATAATATTCACTCAGCATAAACAGGAATGATGAAGAAGAAAATGCCTTTCTCCACAGATCAGTCATACATAGTAAAAACTGACATTTTGAAAAAAGCAATAGAAAACAGGACTCAGAAGTCATTTGTATTTGGAGTTGACAAAGTGCTTTGTTAAATATATGCTTAATACAAACCATAAAACAAAATCGCAGATCTCAACTTTGGTGCTGACACAGATCAGACAGTGACATTCATCACTTCTCCAAATGAAAAATATGTGAATTTTATTCACAATTTATCTTAAGTCATTTGTTTTTCAACTGCAGAACAAATCCCTGACAATGCACAAAGTATTATACAATGGACATGAAGGGTAACATATTGCATAAGGAACTAAGTGAAGCAGTTTATTAGGTACACCAAGCTAAAACTAATACAATCCAACACCAACAGCCCTAAAACATGTCCTACCTTCATGAAATGTACAATATTTATATAATATATGGCATTTTGTATGGGACTGCATTAGTTCCACTCAGTGTACCTAGGCATTGGTTATTAAATTAGGCATTGCTGTATTTCAAATAAACACATTTTCAAGGTACAACTGGAATTGAAGATCTCTCACCTAAGATGGAGCACAAAAATAAGGGAGCATCAAAATTCTATGATTATATTTATATACATTTCCAAAGTTGGAGGGCCTTAAAATATGTTGGGAAAGGGACTTTGATCATGTGATCCCAGAAGATAACTGTAAAAAAACTTCTTTGTGTCATGGTATTGTCATAGATTAAACAGAGTATTTTGGACTGATTACCGCCATCTACTGAGTTGGTGCACCGTTCCTAGAGGTACTGCAATACAAGGTCGATCCAAGTGGATTCAAGATTCAAGAGTTTATTGTCAAATGCACAACAATTACATTAAGCAGTCGCTGGCAATGAAATGCTTGGGTCACAGGCTCTCTTATAGCAATGCTCCGAATATTACAAGCAAAAAAATATTGAATAAAACAGAATATCAAAAATTTAAAATAGAAAATAAAATATATATATCTAAATATATATATACACCTAAAGAAAAAAAACAATAGTGCAATTATGTGCAATAGTGCAAATATGCTAAGGTGCTGGTTTAGTGGAGTTATTGCAGATTGGAGGAGTTTAAAAGTCTTATGGCCTGGGGGATGAAACTGTCTCTGAGCCTGGTGGTGCGGGCCCGGATGCTGCGGTACCGTCGGCCAGACGGCAGCAGGCAAAACAGTTTATGGTTTCCTTTGATCTATTAGTCACATCATAGTCCTTTAACCCCCTTTGTTTGAATTTCTTAAACCTCCTTTGCTTCAATTCCTTTAACCCCCTTTGCTTCAATTCCTTTAAACTCCTTTGCTTCAATTCCCTTTCTATTCTTTAAAGATGCTCTTTATCTCAGAAAAATAAGAAGTGAAGAATCAGTCTGCACTAACCAGCGAATTGGTAGAACAAAGAAGATAAGAGATTTTTCATGAGAATTTGGAAAACACATCTTGAACAGCGAAAATAACAATTCGTAACACACATTGAAACAAACAACAGTCGCAATGGAGATCACTCGGAGAGTGAAACAAATGGATATAAAGGTAGAGACTGTCCGCCCGTACTTCGAGTCCTTTTTTACGAAGATCACTGCAGAGCAGTGGGAGCTGTTGAAGTCATGCAAACCGGATGAAGCTACAACATTTATGTTGGCAGATCTTCTGCTGAAGTTAATGACGACCGTTTCAAATGCCATTGCAAAGCGATGTCCCGATGCACCCTTGTCTGAGGAAGAAGTTCGGTCCATTCTGGGCGACACTCTCAACGACAGTCTTTCACCAGGCACAACAAAGTCTAAGAGTTTGGATAAGCTCACAGACTTGGTTGTAGAGGAGGTGACGAAGACTGTCAACTCCACCTTGTCTGCAAGCTCCACCTGTGTGAGCTCTGAGAAGCCTATACCAACCCGCCTCATTAACCCCGCTAAAGTCCAGAAGATGATCTGTTATGCCTGCGAGGCGTGACGTTAAAGGCAGATGCAAAAATCGAACTCTTGCTCAGTGTCAATCACACAGGCGAAGTCGGGCCATTTCCTCAGAGGAACAGGACGCTTCAGATGATCCCATTCGGATGTGTAGGACCTCTTCAAGCTCCCACTCTTCAGGAGTCAGCTCCAAGTCAGGTAGTTCCTCAGAGGGAGGTTCAACAACAAGCAGTATGGACAGTGGGAAGATGCTTGTCCAGGAAACAATCAACAATAGTTTGACTGACATCACAGACTTCTTTAATGAGTTCAATGACAGCCTCTTTCTCAATTCATCGTTTTCTCCAGAGATTGATATGGCTTTAGATGAAATTATTGAGTCAATCAATAAGGAAAGCAAAAATGGAAAGGAATCTCCACAGCCAAACCTCTCAATCAGTAAAGGAATGAGGACGATCAATAGTCTTTTCATAAAGACTTTTGCCACAGCAGGGACGCTTCAAATACTGACAGGGGTCGCGAAAAAATTCAAGGAGGAGACCAAAGTCAATAGGAGGCTGACGATACAGTCATTGATGGCTAGTATTGACGCTGTGCTTCTGGAGAAGGAGAAGCCGGGAGGTGGAAATGAAAGTTCTGCATTCCAAACACTGAAAAAGCCTCCATCTGAAAAGGTTCTTGTATTCACAGAACAGCTTTCAGATCTCATCTATGCGCACATCGCACCTGGAAGGAATTCAGACATTAGTTCAGGTCCAGTGAAAAAGGTGGCTGTTCCTGATGCACACAGGGGCATATATGCAGACATTCAGACCAGGGTGTTTTGTTTTCTGTCCTTGATAAGCTGGTGGCTGAACAACCAAGTTAACTGCCACACAAAAAGGGTGTCAGAGGCTTTCATGGCCATCGACTCACTGGAAACAAACAAGCAGTCATCATCATCAGAGGTCAGCAGCATTGAGGAGAAAACATCGAAGCAGTCAACATCATCAGAGGTCAGCAGCGGAGGGAAGAAAAGACCGAAGCAGTCAACATCATCAGAGTTCAACAGCATTGAGGAGAAAACATCGAAGCAGTCATCATCATCAGTGGTCAGCAGCAGTGGGAATAAAAGATCGAAGCAGTCAACACCAGCAGTGGTCAGCAGCATTGAGGAGAAAAGATCGAAGCAGACAACATCATCAGAGGTCAGCAAAGAAAAGGAGAACTCAGCATCATCAGACAGGAACTCCAGGGAGAAGATTGCAAAGATGCTGGCAGCAGACAGATGTAAAATGTATGTCAGTGTTCTCTTGGACCAGCTCATCACACGAAGCTATAATAAGGCAAAGGTGACCCGGACTGATGTCGACATAACAGACACAAGTCATCATCTGCTGGAGAGAATATGGGCCGAGGTCAAAGACATTGACTCAACTTTCAACCCCAACACAATCCTTGACGAGGTCATTTTCAAGGAGTTGTGTAAGAAGTGGCCTTGTCCAGAGATGCTATTGGTTTCCTTTCTTTTAAGAGATCCAGAACTTGAGATATCAATTAGCTCCTCTTTGAAAAGACGCCTGTGCAAAAAGCCTGGCGTCTTCTCCTCTTTCAGAGCAAGGTTCTCTTCCTTCTTCCGGAGATAAAAGGTGGATGATGTTATTCCGATAGCTTCACTTTCAAATTTAAATATGTTTTCTCCAGGTGCTCCTGTTATCCCCACATTTATAAGAATGAATAAAATGTATAAAATGGAATTATTTGCTCTCAGTATTTATTCCACTCAGACTTAAGTCTTGTTGTGGCTTTTCTCCAGGTGCTCCGGTTCCCTCCCATATTTAAAACAATTATTAAAAGATTCAAAATGGAATAATTTGTTCTCAGGATTTATTCCACTGAGACTAAAGTTTTGCTGTTTTACAAGCTGAAAATTCACTGTTTCACAGGTGCAAGTTTAGTTTCTTCCTTTAATTCATCAGCCATCAGCACCTTCACCTGAACTTAGCTCCAACAAGCTGTATAAGGCAGAGTAGAGTGACCTCATTATGGCTGGTGATCAAATAGCGATAGTAAGCATCTAACTGTCAGATATTTTCAGAATAAGACACAGTTGCTGCTGACTATCACCGTAAATCGATACAGTGTTACTTGATTGTGTTTGTCTTAATTTTGAAGGAAATTTGAGATCTCAACTAATTCAATTTTGGAGTTCAATTTCTGCAGGAAGATGGAAATATTACAACTGCAACATATTTTTTATATCTCACTTATGTAAAAAGCAACAAGAGTTTATATGATTTAATATATAGGATAAGATGTAGAATATCCCTTGTAAACAAACATGAACAGACCATTTTCAAACTTTGAATCACAGACAAAATGGCAATCACGACTCTATCCCAACACAGTGATGAAAAGTTGTATTTCTGATGATGGTTTAAGAACTTCAATGTAAAGTTAAAGGTGCGAGGAGTATTAAAGGGCCCTCGCTCCTTGGATAGATCAGCACATGTAGGTGAAACAATGGATTCTACTTCTAATCTACAAAACCTCTGCTTTGTAAATGCATTTTTACTTTGACGAACTTGTCCCAGGGCTTTCATCTGATCAACTTCAAATTGAGATGAGTGTCATCACAACAAGATGGAGATAAAAACTAACTCAAAGATCGATTTTTCATCACACGGTGTGACCGTGGCGTGGCCTCAAAGTATGATGACACACCATCAAAACATGAGGTTCTGTACTTCGGACGTACAAGGTCCAATCAAGTCCAAACTACACATCTAAGACAAGAATCCCGGCCTGATGACATCTACACAGAAATCATTTCTTAAAATCACAGCGCCACCTGCTGGCTACAGGAAGTGACATGTTTTATACTTTGATGCACTGCTCCTGGCTGCTTAACAATATACAGCTCAAATGAGCTGAGACAAGTCATTGGACCATGGTCAGAATTGTGACATTTCCTCAAACCGTGTAAACATTGAGGTGTGGCGAAGGATCATCCTTCGCCAAAGGAGACGATGTTGTCATAACTCCAGTGTGCATAGTCCTATCACTACCAAACTTCTGTCACATGATTAGAGTCCAAGCCTGAACAGCTCTGTGTCAATATTTCCTCAGTGTCATAGCGCCACCTACTGGCAACAGGAAGTAAGCTTTGTTTTACAACTATCATTCGATTTACATAAAATTTTCACAGTGTGATGTGCAATTGATAGCGTGGACCGTAATGAGCAATTAGCAGGCAAGGATCGACATCGCTCGACGGACGCAGGAAGTGAAGCGTTTGTCCTTGCCGCAGTGCGCAAAACACATGCAACGCGGAGACGTGCGCTTGGTCATTGATCGCTCTCTCCACTAACCGCAACAGGCTTCAAAATGCCTGTGCTCAGGCCCGTTAGTGCTACAACGTAGCCCTAGTTTTTATTGTCATTTTACCGCTTTTTCATTTCAAGTTTTAATTTACTTGTCTTGTTTTGTTTTCAAAGCACTTTGCAAACTCTTTTTTAAAAAATGCTATATAAATAAAGTTTATTATTATTATTATTAGAACAATACAGTGTTATGAGCTCTTTGGTATATGAAGGGACTTGATTGTTAAGGGCTTCGTGTGTGAGGAGCAGGATCTCTATTCTGAATTGTATAGGGAGCCAATGCAGAGAAGCTGCAGGAGTAATATGATCTGTCCTTCTAGGTCCTGTCAGCACTCGGGCTTCAGCATTTAGACTAAAAAAAGTAAAAAATAACTCAGGTCACAAGTAAGTTGGGAATCACTGATCTGGATGAATATCTGACTAGATAAACTTTAATGTCTGCCAGTGTATCTAATTTAAATAGAATCAAGTTTTTAAGAATCAAGAATTTAAAGTTTAAATGTCGTCTTTACATTTTATCCAAATGTATGTGGATGTGTTTGAAAATCCCATATTAGAACTCTTATTAACTTCATGATTCAAAGTCACAAACTATTTCTTATGGTGTAGAATTGAGTTAGATGATGGATCCTAGTGTCACCAAGCTTCAGCAGTTCATTCCCATAACAACTCATAAACTTCAGAAACCGTTCTGCAGTTAAAATTCTCTTGCTGTGGTCCTGACAGTTCTCATCTGTGAACTGAACATGCATAGACCAAGATAAAACCAACCATATAGCTACTTAACATTTGTTCAACACATTATTTCTCTGTATGAAGACAACTGCATGCATCAGCCACCCAGATCCACAGACGTACACACACACACACACACACACACACACACACACACACACACACACACACACACACACACACACACACACACACACACACACACACACACACACACACACACACACACACACACACACACACAAAAGACTTGAAAAGAAAAAAGTCACAAGATACATCAACATCTGTTTCAAAAAAAGTTAAGATACACGATATGCATAATCATTTTTAATTATTTTGAATACACCCTCAACATCTTTTGCATTTTGCATTTAGTATTTCATGAGAAAAATGGGATCTGATTGGTTTGGTTCAGGTTTCACCGAAGTATCATCATAGGTGGGCACAATTTTACCTCCTCTACTGGATACGTTCAGTTCTCTCAAAACGCACACACATATCTCTATGTTTTAGTGGGCGGCAAAGTCAGTTGTTCAGCTCAGTACTTTGGTACACACTGAAATGTCTCAACAACTATTGGATGAAGTGTCACAGAGTTTGATACAGACAATCATGGTTCCCAGAGGGGCAATCCTGCTCCATGACCTTTCCACTTGGACCACCAGAAATAGTAATTTTTACAGTTTTTATGAAATCTCACCCTGACTTAACCCTCACATACACTTTATGCATTAACCATCAGACAGGACTTAAAGTGTCTACTCATTATTTTCTGTACTTTTCTTTAATTGTATGCAGGATAAATGACACATTTACCTGAGAGTTGTTGTTAGTCCCAGCACACATACTTGTTAAATACAACTAATAGGACATCTATAAGTAAGTGTTATTGGTATGAGAAGGGCAATTTGTCTGTAAGTGATCTATTGGATTGCATGGGTAACCTTTGGGACCATATGGACTTTTTTAAATATAACTTAAATTGTACCCAAAGAGAGAAGAATAAGCTTTGTAAAGATATCCCCTTATCTTTATTCAGTTAATCCAAAACCATTTAATGCAATCTAATGTGAATTCTGGATTGCCAAATTTAGTGACTGATAAGTGTAACCTAAATGTTAAAAATGTAACAACACATTTACAAGGGCTGTCTTGAAATGCATCCTTTGTCATGATTTTAATCAAATTTGTCAAATGGGCGATTTACCCAAAGGTCAAGGAGACCCACTTTACACACAATACACAAGGTTTCTACCCTGCGGCAGAATTTCTTTAAAACATGTTTAATTTTGAGGTGGAGCCTTGCAATTGAGGTGGAGCCTTGCAATTAGACAGACGAAACATTAGAACACATGTTTTTTTAATCCCCTGTTTCTAACAAATTTCGGCCAAAGATTATCACTTAAGTCAATGACATTTCGACCTGTTAACATTTCCCTCTGACCGTCTACGTAAAGTGCCTTGAGATAATGTATATTATGATATATCGCTATACAAATAAAATTGAATTGATGTGAACCAAAGGTGGCCTGAAGTTGTTTTGTGCTATTTGGGCCATATTCACCATTTACCACATGGGCCATTTTAGGTTCACATCCAGATTACACCTGGACTAGAGCACGGCATGTTTGCCAAAAAGGCCCAGTTTAGTTTTGGAATGTTGGGGCCACATTTGCTATTTTACAAGTGGGCAACTTTAGGCTAACATCCAGAAGTGCATCATCATTGCCTGACGTGGCACATCTGTAGGCCATTTTTGGGTAAATATCATATTCATTGTAGTTTAAATAAATGATTAAAAATGTATTTATTTGTTATTCAAGAGTCCCTGTGTCTCCCTGGAACCGTAAGGTGTGTGTGTGTGTGTGTGTGTGTGTGTGTGTGTGTGTGTGTGTGTGTGCGTGTGTGTGTGTGCGCGTTGCTGTGTGTGTTTTCTTATATTTGTCCAAATATCCCCCTTTCATATACCTGTCATCTAGTCTACACCATGGGCTCTTTGTGATTGTTTGTGTGTATTTGAAGAAAAAGGGAAAAACATGTCCTCATTTCCGTATACAAGCCGCGGTGATCACGTGGCCAGGTCACAGGAAGTTGGCTTTTATGAACCAATGAGCGACGAGTTGATGAACAGGCCGTCAGGTATTGGTCAGTTTATATTTAAAAGCTAACGTTACATTCCTCCGCGCAGCTTCCAAGTCCGAGAACGCTCAGAGAAAGAAAACAGTGTCGGTAAGTTCCAACGCTTCTTCCATATTGAGTGAAACGTCACAAACTGAGGATTCAAGCTGAACTCTGATCAAATGACTGAATCGATACTGAACGTGTGAGAGTCTTTGGTTCATTTAACGACCTGACGCTTCTGAAGCAGCTCATGTTTAAGCTTAGCTAGCGTTAGCCATTCGCTTCCTCCATAACAGGAACCCAATGGAGACTACAGCTCACCCGGAGAAACTGTCTCCGGAGACATTCACTGACTGAACGTTCCGATCATTTATTCTTAAAGATAAACCAGGTTCTCTGTTATCTGTCCCGCTTCGGTCCTGTTCTTAACTCAGCTCAGACGGTTATCGTGTGTAAATTGGTGGTTAAACACATGTTGATGCGTTAAACTGACTTTGATGTCTCATGTTTTCTAAAGCTTTGTGTTGAATAATGGCGGAAAGCGACTGTGGCTCCGCTGACCGATACGAGTTCGATGCTCCGTCCCACGTCGTCGACTTGAAGGAGCTGGAGAATAACGACGGTGATGATCAGTGGTTCGGTGAGTCGCAGTGGGACTGCACTTTAACATTGACCTCCTCAGACGGTAGGAAACACTTGTTGGACCTTTGTTGACCAGCCGAACGCTGTTTTCCTCTGTGTCCAGTCCTGATGAGCAACCCTGGTTCTACATGTTGTTAAAATACAAACACTCTAAAGTTAATCTTAGTGCAGACAGTTTCTCTCTTGTTCCCATGCACCCAGGCTCTGAAACTGATGGTGCAAACAGTCTGTATGAAAGAATAACCAGTATGTAGGTTAAAACACCTGTTTGAGTTCACATCTACTTCCTCTGTGTCTCATGTGCAGAACAACAGGTCGGGGAGCAGATGGTCGCCTTACTACACCTTTAAGACCTGACTGGCCCTTTATGAGAAGCAATTCACCCAACCTGCCCAAAGCCATCGTGATTCCTCAAGTCAACACGGATGTAGACAGTGGTTAGTTAACTTTGCATCATAGCCAAGTACAAAGGATGCACTCCTTATTTTCTGTTAAGCTACTTTAAGGTGGTTTTAAAAGATTGCTTGGTCCTAGTGTGCGTTCCTCTGGTCTTCTGTAATTCAGTGTCCTCATGACTTGGTCAATGTAAATCCATGTGGACTGATCAATGTTCCAGGTCCTGGCACATCCACATCTCCACCTCCAAACCTTGTCACATCCTGGGGAGCTGAAACTGCGACTCGGGCTAATGGCCGACCAAAGAGGAGGACGGCGAATCAACCCCCTGCCCAGCCAAGCAGGTGCAGTTCTTGTGATGCTACACATGCACTACAGTGTGATGGAAGTGTGCTGCCACAAGCTGCACAGTACAACAAATGAAACTGCTGCTGAAGTCTGCAGCTTTATTCTTGCACGCTCTTGAGGCATCAGATAATACATTTGTATTAACATCAAATGGCAACACTGAATTAAACATGTGACAAAGTGCACAGAGGCCAAAGGTTTCATGTTCTGCTTGTTTGTGCTTTGTTTAAAGTTGCATTGACACTCAGTCCCATACAGAGGAAATAGTAAATGCACAATCAGGTGTTTGGGGAACTTGAGATTAAGTTGTTAGCATCTCTGTACTTTTGATGTAATTCAAATTTGAATCTTATTTTTTTCCTCTCATTTTAGGATTTCAAAACGTAAAGTGACAACAACCGGTTCAGCTCCAACACAGTCGGCTGCACCACCATCAAAGAAATCCAAACCGTAAGTGTCATGATTGTCCTTTCATCCCAAGACGTTTATAGATTCAGTACTTATAGTTCTTACATGTTTACAAATGATTGTGATGCCTTGTCGGCTCCCCCACTTTGTATCCCCTTTTTGGTTGTGTTTCATTCAAGTTTTCTACTGCGGCTGTTTGTTTTAGGAGTCCTGTTGCCACAGTAACAAGACTTATACTCAGAATATCTGTGCGACTATAAAGCATCCTGAAGGGACTGATGGGTCTGCTTGTGCTAGAACAGAATGTTAATCTGACTTGTCGCCTAATCACATTAGTAAAGTAAGTGTTAACTGTTGTGAACGGCCACATTCAAAGGCTGAGTGAAAAGCCAGCTGGGATCGGAGGGAGGTGAAAAATGCTGAGATATGAGGATTTAATTTATGACTTTCTGTTACTTCAGAGCCCTTTGAACATGGTGATTTGGTCTCATATGCTGTGTGCATGTTGAACTAAGAAATATTATAGTTTCTGGTGAGACCAGTCATCGGCTGGCTGCCTTTAACTACATGCAGAATCTGTCTGGATGGTTTTGTCTACTCCAAAACAGAAGTCTGTAGAAAACTATGAGATCAACTCCTCTCAATCTTAATTATCTTCATAGTATTGAATGTATAGAAGTGGAGATTCGACTTTAAATGAGACAGATGTTTGCTGATGTGTTAAACAGGCTGTGCAGCTCTGAAGAACAGGAGCTGGAGCGCATCAGGAACCTCCAGAAGGAAGTGGCTCTGCACCGCAGACAGAACGAGGCCAGCTACAAAGCTGCTCTGGCTGGCAGTGAGTGGATATTAGTGACTGACTTTGTGTGGCTGCAGTTAATTCAGTTCAATGTGCTGAACAACGAGCTGTTAGTTGGTACCATTTGAATATGACTGTTAAATGGGATCAAGGTTCACTTTGCTTCTTGAAGGAAATCTGTGTCACTGTTATTTCAGATCCACCCCCGAAGAAGGTGGCCCTGTCCATGACTGTGCCTAAAGAATTCAATTTCACCACAGACAACCGCATTAAGGCGACTACTTCATCCAGTACAGCAGATAAAGAAGTGGACTTCATCAGTCAGCTTCGCAAACATTCCTCCCCAGTAAGTTCTTCATCTGATCCACCTGATCCAAATTCTGAATATACTCTGATTGTGTTGCCTTAATTGTGTTCAGCTCATCCTGTCTCTATAGAAGTAGAGTTCAGTTCTTTATTGAGCAGTAATATGATGGTCTGAAAGCAAACAAATGAGACATAATAAAACACTTTACTTAAAAAAAATGTTATACATTTATTTTTTTTAAAGGTAAAGGCCATGAAAGGTGCCACTATACCCAAACCCTTCAACCTGTCGAGGGGCAACAAGAGAAAGGTGGAGGGGTCAGGAGCCTATGTGCCCATGGCTCAGCAGATTGAGCAGTACCAAAAACGAACCCCTGACCGCTACCATCTGCGTAGTCGCCAGAGTCAAGAGAGAGGGCCACATCCAGTGAAGGGCGACCAGCTGAAGCTCACCCAACCTCATACCCCACACCTGATGACCCGCCAGAGGAGCCGGCCCACCACTGTGAAGAGCAGTGCTGAGCTGGAGGCTGAAGAGGTGGACCAACTTCACAAGTAAGAGCCTGTTCTTCAGCACACCATCACGTCTTTGTCACTTTCTTAAACTGGTGGTTAGACCTGCTTACTGTCGCATTACGTATGTGGGAAGTCGCGCTAGGAAAAGTGGGGACCTGCACAAGCATTTTTTTTAAAAATGGAGGAAACTGTTTTTAGAGTCATTTATTTATATGGATCAACACGCTTCCTACAACATCCAGTCAATATAGTTGGCTTATAGCAACCAAGTCATTTGCTTGGTGTTAATTTGACTCTTATGTGACGACAATGATCGTCACTGCCTGCTCTCGCTACGTTTCTGTTGTACCATGTCTTTTCCTCTACTCACTCTGGCTCGGTGAGTATTGAAACACTGAGAACCATTTATCTGACATATATTAAGCAGGGCTCCAGAGTGAGACCATTTTAGTCGCACAGTGCGACCTATATTTGTTTGGTTCATCCATTTATTTGAGTTTTTCAAGCACTTTAAGTTTGTTATCAGAATTTTGTTGAGTGCTCTGTGATTAAAATTAAATTCTACACCTTTGCTCCTGTTTACAATAATTTACATAATTAGATATGGATTTACCTATGTCTATGGGAAGCTACGCTGAAAATTAAATATTGGGTGCAACTAAAATATGTGGTGGTGCATGAAAAAGTTAGGCACACCAGTGCAGCCAAGGAAAAAGTTAGTCTGGAGCCCTGTTAAGGGGATATGGATTCAAGGTGCAACTCAACTGGCAAACTGCCCACATTTACTACTCTTGTCACTTTGTCAGTTAAAGTGCTGCCACACTTGACACTGCTGCTGAGACAATGACCATACATGCTGAACCCTAGCTTGGATCAAAATGGGGAAAGGGCATCATTGAGTTTCATGGGCCATTAATTAATCAATCTTATGTTCTAATCCCAGGTTTAAATTCAAGGCTCTGGAGCTAAACAGGAAACTACTGGAAGGTGCAGAGCATTTGAAGAAGCCAGCCGTGAAGGAACCCACAGTACCTGAAGGCTTTGAGCTGCAGATTGAAAAAAGGCTCCAGGAGAGACAGATTTCCAAGAAGTCTGAGGAAGAAGAGAGGCCACATACCTTTAAATCCCAGCCTCTGCCCAAAAGGATCCTGGAAGGAGTCGTGGTGAGTTTGAAACTTGCTGCTGACACTTCAATGTCAGATACAGGCTTCACATTAAACTTGCTGGTTTCTTGTACTGACAACATGAATCTTTTAAGGTTCTTCCCATAAATAAACGTAGTAAAGTCGATTTCCTTCTGTCAACAGGGAGTGCCAGAAAAGAAAGTTCGGCATCCAACTGTTCCAGAGTCTCCAGCTTTTGCTCTGAAGAAGAGGGTTCGTGTGGATCGCAAGGTCGAGGAAGTAAGGACACATTTGTTTGTCTTGTATGGAAAGCAACTTTAAAGGGGACATAGCATGCCCATTTTACCACAAGTTGATATGGTTCCTTGGGGTCTTAATGAAATACAATAACAAGGATCATTTAAAACAGCACCCTTTTTACCCTGTATAAAACAGCCCTCCACAGAGTGACCTGTTTTGAGTGCCTGTTCCTTTAAATGCTCCCCCCCCCTCTCCCCCATGATTTTAAACGATATAAATTACATATTTATATGATATAAATTATCAAATATGCATCCCATACTTTGTATTCCCCTTCTGTTGTCCTGGAGTTTTAATTTTCCCAATCACATAATTAAATGTCCCCCTCTGCCCATCCACTACAAGCACACAAGCAGAGAGAAAGAGAGAGGGGGTGGGGGGGCTATGAAGACTATCATTTACCCCCGAACCCCGACATTCAACGGGTACAACAACAAGCGGAGAAAGCAGAATCGTGGGCTGACCAGCGCGGAGAAATGCACGTCCCGTGTGAACAGCCAGGCGGCTGCGCGCTTGAGAGCTGCGCTGCCTCGCAGCGGCGCGTCCGGTGTTAACCTGGCGTAACGAGTGGGGGGGGCTCTGTGTGTGCCAGTGTTACAGTAGTGCTGAACACTGCGGAAGTCTTCCACACTGCTGCTGTGTGGCGCTGACACAAATTCCAGCTCACGCACGGGAGAGCGAGCGGTCGCTCCCGAGCAACTGCTGCAGCCTCCCAGTCCCAACGATCCAGACAAATGCCACATGTGAGTGAATCGCGGGCTGACCAGCGGAGAAATGCTCGTCCCGTGTGAACAGCCAGGTGGCTGCGTGCTTGGGAACAGCGCCTCGCTGCCTCCGGTGTAAACCCGGCGTAACGAGTGTGGGTGGAGGTGGGGGGTGGGCCAAGGCCATGTAGGGAGACTTCCAGTGCCTTGTTACGACACAAAACCCAGGAAGCGCAATCGAGTCGCTCAAGCATGACGTTTCTGACTTAGAGGAACTATAACAAAACGCGTGAGTGTTTTTTCCCCAGAGTTTTTGGGTTGGTAGACATGCCAGATACCCACATTAACGTGTAGAAGCACTAACAAAGTGGAATTTGCATGCTATGTCCCCTTTAACATTTATTCGCTTTACTGGATATTCACCAAGAATATTTCACATGTCCACAATAACCAGGTCAAATATTGTGCATGTGTGTTGGGCAGGAAATAACAACTTTCTTGTGTGGTCCTGATGTTTATGTAAAGGATTTATCGACATAATAGTCATGTGTTCGAAGAATGTTCAAGTCAATGAAGCTTCATTGGCAGACATGACATAAGGTTGTACGAACTTGTATACAAACAGACAAAAAATATGATAATGGTAAAAATGATGCTCAAATATAATTTAGACCGATTTTAAATAAAACTGTTTTCAACGTGAACTCCGGAGACTGATTCAGAATTGGGTGAGGACATTCTCCAGAGTTTGCCTTTCACACATTAACGCAGCAGCAGGAGATTCTCAACTCGGACGCGTTCCCAACACAAATCCCCACAGCGTTCAGATGAGGGGTGGGGCAGCAGGCGGAGGCAGGTGTTTTGGATGCAGCTCTTTCCATAAGCACATGAAAAGTACATATCCACAGCCTTGGACTGTTTTTAGAAGTGTTTCTTCTGTCCCATGAACAGACAGCTGTGGGTTCCCCATTTACAAGCAGGTGGAATAAGAATAATATGAAGCTGGTACTATGATGGATGGCTTGACAAAGGTACCGAAGAGCTGGCAGGACACTTCACATCTCTATGCAAGAAGCACAGAGTGCACATTGATGAGGAAGAAAAAGTGGGCAATAGCCTTGGCAGATGGCCAAGAGCAGAGGCTGGGGATTGAGTTCTATGCAAGAGGAGCAATTACAGATGATCAAGCTTGATGAGAGGACTAATTCAGAAAGAGAAGGTGGAGTTGGCAGACCTAGATCACTTATATTTCCCATAGTTTGCTTGAATAGTAAAAACTGAATAGTTTGGTATTTTGAACTTACTTATTACACCATCTATAAAATATTTGTTGACCTAAACTGGCTTGTCCGTGGAAGTCTCATTATAAAAAAAAATCATTCAACATTTTAATTCTTTAGTTTAGAATTGAGTTTTCAATTGTGCTGGAATGATGATCTGTAAATCCTAGGAAAATTTTGTTTTGATTCCAGTGAATTCTCTAACTGCTTTTTGTCTTGTGTTGTCTAAAATTGAACTAAATTGACATTGAAACTGGTAGAACAAAACGCCCTCACTGTCTGCTCTCGGTTATTTTATATGGATATGTTCACAGTTTTTGTTCTTGATGGATGTAGACTGCTCTAGAAAATAACAATGTGGTTTCTGTACTCCGATCACAAGTGCACAGCTGAGTTTGTGCGTTTACACCTGGCATTAAAATGTGTCCCCACATGCGTCTCATGATCGGATCTCACTTCCCTGCTCTATACAAACAAACAAACAAACGCATAAGTCTTTACTGTTCATTAAGACCAAGTTGTTTTTAACCTAGTCTGAATACACAAGCCTGTCAGATATCACTGTCTGCATGAGCGAAAGGTAGCGATACGAGTCAGGAGTCTTAATGACGCGCTGTGAAAGATTTGACCAATTTTAGTAAAGTATCGACCATTATGTGGTGGTCCGTGTTGACATTGTGGTGGTGGTCACAAAAAAGCATCAAGAAGAGAAATGTTTGAGTCGTGAAACTGTAGTGGGTCAGAGGACGTCAACTGAGGTCCTTCACATGTGGACCAGGACTGATTCGTGTTCACACTGCTAAACGACTGTGGACACGTGGCCCAGATCACCTTCCCATGTGGTCTGGCATGATCGGATTGCTATCCGATCTGAGTGCATTCACACCTGTATTTAGTGCTGCCCACTTGAGTTTGGATCACAAAAACCAGGTTAATACCAGGTGTGTACAGAGTTGGAGTAATTGAAGATCATTAGTGACCACACCAACTGTGACAAACTCCTCCCCCTGCTCAGACCCCTGGAAATGACCTAAACCTGCTTTTGTGTCTTGTAGGTAAAACAGCCATCACCAATCAAGCCCCCCCCAGTGCCTCACTTTGGCCTCCCCTTCCAGCCGCGGCTCCCAGAGCACCACCATGTGGAGGTCTGTCCTTTCTCCTTTGACGAGAGGGAGCGAGAGAGGAGGGCAATGAAAGAAAAGAGGCTGGAGGAGAAGAGGAATGAAGAGGTGAGTCTCACTTCCTCAGCCGCTGTGTCTTTATGCTGGATGTCTTAGAGCCAGTTTTCAATCACTGTCCTCTGAACGTTTCAGGTCCCTCAGTTCAAGGCCCAGCCGCTGCCAGACTTTGAGTCTGTGCTTCTCCCTGAAAAGAAGAAGCTGGAGGCCACAAAGCCGGAGCCCTTCAGACTTCTCCTGGATGAACGTGGTTCTGTGAAGAACAGTCGCTGGGAGCAGATGGTATGATGGATCTGCCTCTGAACGCACACAAGCACCTTTTATTCTTCACAACATTCACACACGATCTCTGTGCCTTGTAGGTGAAAGAAGAGCAGAAGCAACAGGAGGAAGCAGCAACATTCAAAGCCAGACCCAACACCGTCACTCATAAAGAACCTTTCCTGCCCAAAAAGCCAGAGCGAGCTGCAGCAGGTAGGACTGACATTTCATTTTCTCCTCTTCACCAGGAGCCTGATGAAGCTACATGTAGAGTTTCCACTGGACTCTGTTCCCATCAGGTGGAGTGATGGTCTCACAGGAGCTGAGTCAGTTCTTTACTGAAGACACAACCTGTTTTTACTCCAACTGATCTGTGTGAGTTTTATTATCTGATCAGTGGAAACATTGTAGTTCAAACGAAATTGGAAGTTTTTAACAGTTTGTATCAGTATTGGAAAATATTGTTGATCGCAGCTTCATGCTTAAGGCCTGATTATAATTTGATCACATGATCAGGTATTGAACATTGTCTCACGGTGAAGCAGCTGCAGCCTTCTGCTCCGAGTCTCCTTCACTATTGTGAACTCACTGTGCTCCTGTCGTCTTGACGATATCACTGCTGTCACTGCTCTCTTAAAGGGGACATAGCATGCCCATTTTACCACAAGTTGATATGGTTCCTTGGGGTCTTAATGAAATGTCTGTAACATACTTTGGTCAAAATACCACAAGGATCATTTCAAACAGCATATGTATAAAACAGCCATCCACAGAGTGACCTGTTTTGAGTGCCTGTTCCTTTAAATGCTAATGAGCCGTGCCCCTCTATGATTTTAAACGATATAAATTACATATTTGATATGATATAAATGATCAAATATGCATCCATACTTTGTGCCCCTCTGTTGTCCTGGAGTTTTAATTTTCCCAATCACATAATTAAATGTCTCTGCCCATCCACTACAAGCACACAAGCAGACAGACAGAGAGAGAAAGAGAGGTGGGGCTATGAGACATATTTACCCTAACCCCGACATTCAACGGGTACAACAACAAGTGAGAAATCAGAATGCGGGCTGACCTTATATGTACAGTCTATGGGGCTGACCAGCGGAGAAATGCTCTGGAACACAGGCGGCTGCGTGTTTGAGAACGGCGCTGCGCCTGTCGTGTGTAAAGCGAACGAGTGGGGGGGCTCTGTGTTTGTGCCAGTGTTACAGTAGAGCTGAACACTGCGGAAGTCCTCCACACTGCTGGCTGTGTGGCGTTGATAAATTCCAGCTCACACGTGAGAGCGAGCGGTCGCCGATTAGCTGCTGCACTCCAGTCCCAACGATCCAGACAAATGCCACATATGAGTGAATCGCTGGGCTGACCAGCGGAGAAATGCTCGTCTCCTGTGAACAGCCAGGCGGCTGCGTGCTTGGGAACGGCGCCTCCCCGCAGCTCGTCCGGTGTAAACCCGGCGTAACGAGTGTGGGGGACGGGGAGGGGATGAGGTGGGGGTGCCAAGACCATGTAGGAGACTTCCAGTGCCTTGTTACGACACAAAACCCAGGAAGCTCAATCGAGTCACTCAAGCATGACGTTTCTGACTTAGAGGAACCATAACAAAACGCGCAAGTGTTTTTTCCCCAGAGTTTTTGGGTTGGTAGACATGCCAGATACCCACATTAACCTGTAGAAGCACTAACAAAGTGGAATTTGCATGCTATGTCCCCTTTAAGTCACTCACTCTTCCACAGCTGTGGAGAACTTTGAGCTGTCGACGGAGCGACGCGCCCGGGAGCGCCAGGAGTACGAGCGACTGGTCAGCGAGAAGGAGGCTCTCAGGGAGCTCATGGAGGAGGAGCAGAGACAAGAGGAGGAACAGCAACAAAAAGAGGAGATCACCAGGCTGCGGCAAGAACAGGTCACTTTCAAACACAACACCGTTCATTGAGAGGAGATGAGGGGAAATACTATGAGACAACAGTGTAGCTGTATATTTAACCTGTAATGAAAATTATGATATATTATATACATAATGTTAAAAGAGCAGTTGAGAATCCATTGTTATCTTACCAATGTGCAACTAATTTGTTAATAGATTCAACATGTTTTTAAAATCAGTTGCATGGACGAGCCTCAGCATTAAAACCAATTAGCAGTTTGAATGTTGTGTTTTTACAAAATGACTTCTATGGGCTGTATCAGATGGTCTGTGTGTGTGACACTCTTCCTCTGCATCTCCTCTGCAGGTTCACAAGGCTCAGCCCGTCAAACACTACAAACCTGTTCTGGTTAAGAAGAGTGACGTTCCTCTCACGGTCCCTCACACTCCAAAGTTCTCTGATCGTTTCCGCCTGTGATCAAGTGTCTTTTATTTTTTTTTTTTTTTTCTCTTCAGACTTCATGGCCTGGTCCAGGCTGCATCTCAGATTTATTTGTATTTTTCTCTATTTACCTTTGCACAGCTTGTGATCTTCAGGCGAGGTTCTACTGTGACTTCCTGAATCTGGACTTCAGGAAGTCAGGGGCAGAGTGTTGTACATCAGGGCCTCAAGGCTCTGGACTGAATTGGTGCCAGCTATTATTGGTGTTATCTATTTATGTACATCAGTATTTTAACTATTTGTTTCTGTTGTAAGTTATTATTAAAAGGTCTGTGTACATTTTAGTGACATCTAGTGGTGAAGTTACATGTTGCAGCTGAATACCCCTCACCTCACCCTTCCCTTTCTAAAAATGAAGGAGAACCTGTAAAAAACATGGCGATCTCCGCAGAGAGGACCCGCTCTTGATAAAGTATTAAATATAAAGGTCCTATTCTAGGGTAAAGAAAACAACTGTACAATTTAGGTGAAACACACTAATGAAAACATCACTAAAATTATTTTATATTCAATTTCTGCCAATATATCTTACACACTGAACCTTTTAAGGGAAAAGGATGTCAGACAGCAGCAGGATGTGAAGCAGTTTAACATTCAATTGAAATCATCTCCAGTGTTTTCTGGTTCACAGCAAACACTGACCTCAGTGCTGTTATGATGACATCACAGTGAAAGTGACCTCAGTCTGCATGAAGCCACTTTTTTGAAGAGTTTTTAAAGTGAACCATCACATTTGAGTTGATCCCTATAACAGATACATGATGCTACCACATCACCTGCTGCCTGTGTATCTACTGTTTGATGTGAAGCTGCTCTGAGCAGAGAAAGCATGTCTGTTTTCTTATCACATCTGTGAGAAGCTTCAGTCAGGGACAGAACCGTTTGATCACAGCTCAGAACCACTTCAGTTTGGTAAACTGTTTTATTCAAGTTGTGTTTAAAGCACAGTGAGTGTGAATGTTACTCAGACCAGAAACTCAGCTGACTGACCTCAGTGAAAGCAGAGGAATACAGAATCTGTCAAACAGCAGTGAGAATGCAAATACACAAAATAGTGGAGTGGGTTTTATCAAATAAAAATAAATTAAGAGGCATACCAGGTTTTGGAGTATTTCACTTCAATAAAAAATCTAAAGAACAGATCTGAGTATAAAAAGGCACTTTATGTAACTTATGGAAGTAAATTCAACAACACAAGGTTTTTACAAAAGCATGTTTAAAAAGTCTGAGCTGAACTGGTGATTTCCTGAGAAACGTGGAGCTAGAGGCAAAGCAGGCTCCAGACCAGTCTTTAGATCGATGAAAAAAAAGAAAGAAAACAGTTGTATTTTAATGACCTACATGTTCTTGTTCCAATGGGTGTCATTACATTATAGATCTCTGAAACTCCACTGCTGATAAAGGTTGATGAGAGTCATAAGTTGTGTATGATTCTATAAGAAAGAAATGGTCATGTTGGACTTTAAAAGAAAAAAAACCACCACTCCAAACCAGACGATACAGAGCAGCTGTGATTGAGCGTTTGTCCCCTTTGGTCTGGACTAGCTGGTGGGGTGTCGTCATCTTCAGGGATCCACAAAGGAGACTGCAATGTAGCGGACGCCGGCGGTGGTTGGCAAGCCTTCGTGGTAGTGGGTGAGGCGGCCCGGGTGCATGAGGGCCCAGCCTTTACGAGGAGCATCTACGGCGCAGTCGTAGCGGAGGAACCTGCATCCACCACCCTGCAGTCAGAGCATGACACACGTTAACGTCTGACAGCGGAACAAGGCTCAAGTGCTGGTTGTGCTTGTTCCAGCCATTTTCCAGCTATTGTATAGATATGATACAATTGTATAGAAGGGTTGAAAGTGAATATTCTGGTTTAAGTTTAGTCTTTTCAGTGGTTTTGCTTCGATTTGCATTCGGACTTCTAATACTGAGAGCAACAGAAGCGGAGTTACCATTTTTTCTTTGTGCCAAATAGTACTCCACACTCACTACATACCCCTGGGGTAGAAGTACCCCTGGTTGGGAGTCACTGGTGTTGTTTCTATGGTTACCTGCCACTAAATAGAACCATCAGGGTCCTGTTCACCATTAAATGTGGTTAGTAACACTCCATACTGTTCCACTTTCATAGGATTCACCTCACTGACCACTTACACATTTTTACTAACTTCCTGGCAGCAGATTGTTTCCTTAATAAAATGAATGGAGACATAAAAAAGTGTTCCACACAGGTGACCTCTCTGACCACATGAAAATGATGCTAGTCACCAGATCTCAATCCAACTGGACGCCTACGCCAAAGCTCTTCACCATCATTACACCACCTGTGGAACTGTTCTTCACCTGTCGCACAACCTGGAAAGTGTATGACAAGCAGCACTGAGGCTGTTCCGGTTTGTGGTGGAGCGAACACACTCACGCATGTTGGAGTTTACCATCATTTGTAATCATCTCTCACAGATCCTCAATTTTTAATATGCAACACAACAAAAACACTCCATGTTTACTGTGTCAGTTGTCATGTCAGATTCAAAACCTATTTTAACACTCAACCTCCTGCACACTTTCCTTCTCTTGTGAAAACCCTGCATTACATGTTGACTAATGCTGCTTTCAGACATGCACTGAACTCTGGATAATCTCCGATCGAGTGGGGTTGATGACGTTTCTAACTCGCAAAAAAACAACAAAGATGTCAAGAGCTTTTGTTATTGGGCCGATGCCGATGTACTGTAAACAAAACACGTGATCTCCACAGTGAAATGTATACGTTACAACTTGTCCATGTCTGAAAACGGCTTTCATGAAAGAGAGTGAGAAAACAGCAAAGTGGAAGTGACTACAAATCATTTGTAATCATTTATAATAGTATATACAAAATAATCAGTTTTTAGCAGTGTAGTGTTGTGCATGACACGTTGCTGTGGAAATGAATTTAATCTACCTGTATTTCCTTGTGCTGCCCTGACAGTAATACCTGCTTTTTAAGCTACATGTGTACATATAATACCTCTAATATGTATGATTAATGATATAGGACTTCATACTCCATAATGTAACATCAGCTGAGCTTCACAAAAGACAGTGAGTGTTGAGCAGTTTTTGCTTCTCAGTTCAAATCCATGTACGATGATGTGATAACACTGTGGATTCATGGCTTCAGTCTATTGAAGATGCAGGGAAACAACATGGATGCAACAATTAACACAAGGATCCAGCTTCAGCTGTATGTGTCATGCAAAGAAGACAGACTCACAAACAGGAGTGATGCACAGGGAAAGTTTGAAACACCAGGATGTCGATGAACATGCCAGAACAATGAGGGCATTCCATTTTCAATGATATGACTCTGATTTCAGCGTCATGCTTCTTCAGACCTTCTGAGCTCTTCCAAGTTGATATTCACCTAAAACAGGGAACAGTAACTCCTTCTATACTGTGTATGTATTATTTACTGATTAGTTTGTGGTCATTTTATGAAGAGATGTAGACTTTATGCTCATCAACGTTGTTCTGATAATAATCTATATTGATTTCCTCTGTATTATTTTTCCACACAACACAAGGATCCATCTGACTAGACTTGATAATGGACGTGGTTCAATCCCTCGGCCACACCCCATAAACACCAGCCCCTTGAACATTGGTCACGTGTATCATGCCCAGATGTACAAAAAGCCTGAGCCCAACAAGAAGTTGGTCATTTTTGCTTCCCAACCACAGTACATGAATGAAGTCCTCCAATATAATTAAACAGAGTGACTTGACAGTGTGTATAACCTAGAGACCTCCACCATGTAAAGGTATTAAAAGATTGAATTTTCAATGGAGGGCGTGTCCGAGGCGTGGCGTACAAATTTGATGTTTTGAAAAGAGTCACAGCCTTAAGGCAACTACATGAAATATTCAGTCATAGTCCACAGCTCCACCTATTGGACAATTATATGGTCTATACTTTTATGTCCTCCTCATGTCTGGGGTCAAACGAGGGCCTGGTCATAGCTGCTTGCAGCATTAATTTAATTCTGTTCATACAAGGTTTATTTACTAATTCTCTACATTTCTGATGTTTTCTTGGACATTTCCTCAAAAGAGAACAATAAAGGCTGGTGTGATTCAAACTTATTGCTAGTGAAACGTAGACAGAGGTCAGCTGAAAGTGCAAAACATGTTCAATCTGCACACATCCTATATGAAGCAAAACGTTTTGGATGATGAATAAATACTGAATAAATAACTACTCAGACTCTTCATTGGGTCTGTTTTCTCCACTAGTTAGTACCAAATGAGATAATGCTTCACTCTGTGATGTCAAGCAAGTCATCGGATTTACAGCAACATATTATGTGGTTTTGAAGGAAAACTCCACCTTGAAATAGAATTCAATATATTTCTATGACATTCTGCATCATTTATTTTCAATTTGTGGATTTAAGTTTCACAAACACAACAGGACACAAGCACCACATGATGTAACATAGCTACACATGGTGAATTTAAATGACCAATTGGTCTGACATCATTGTGTGTGGATCATGTGATTATATGTTGAGTAAATAACATTTGGTGCTATGCTACCATTGTCTGAACAAACTCACCTGGTAATCAAGGCCCACTTGATTGAGTGCAAGGTTAATAGTGAATGTGGAGGCATCGTGGTGTGGCTTCAAAGAGGGCTGCTCATCTGGTTTATATCTAACTACAAAGGCCAAGTCAAACTGAGCCTGCAAACACACAGACGGAGAGGAGTCATGCAAAGCATTCGCATAGAAACTGCTCATGTGGCCAGACCCAGAGCGTGTACACGACGTACACCCCTCACAGCTCCTGCTCAGTAAAGACAAGCATCAGCTCGGCTCCTAATCAAGCATTCACTTCCAGAGGTGGAGCAGAGAAGCAGAGCGAGAGGAGCAGATCACCTGCATCATCATGTCCTGTAGCTTCTATTACCTGCCCGCTCCTCCTCATTTACCTGGTAGTCAATGCCTTTGCTGTTGAGAGCTATGTTAATAGTGAATGTGGAGGCGTCATGGTGAGGGACAAGCAGCGGCTGCTCGTCAGGTTTGTACCTCACCACAAAGTTCAAGGGAGTGGCACACTGATGAGAGAAGACATATTGGTCAGCAGAACAAACAGCAGCAGCTCAGGAGCCACTGAAAAGACACATTATACCAGACACTGGATATAAAGATGGATGACATGACAGCTCCCAAACATCTGGACGAAATGAAGTCATCAAGCCTGCCCCCTCCATGTTAGCAGATGGAACATGGTCACGTCAAGAGGATTTTTGTCACTTTAGGTAGTTCCTACTGAGAGTCCATTTATCAAATAAGTTTGGTTGTGATTGGTGGGGTGGGTGTATCCATTCTATGTGCAGACTCTGGCTCCTCATGAAATCAGCAGCACCTGTATCTAGGAAACGCTCCGTTTTCATACACTGGGAGGGAGTGGGGGCGCATGGTCCATCTTTACATCCAGTTGTTGGCCTACACATGATCCTCTGCATTGTTCAGTAACTCAATAAAACGTCAAAGATAAAGACTAACATCAGTGTCTTCTGATCAATGAATCATTAGCATTGTTCTATTGATAAATGATTAATCACTAATCAAAACATCTGACATCTGATCAATGGAATCATTTCAGCACCCTGATGAGGAATCACACACATAACCCAGTTCTGCTCATATGTATAAAAAACAAACCAGTACAACAGTAAAACAAGTTGATGATGAGAGCATTTCTTGTCTGGTGGTAAAAATACATCTGATACAACCACTATAAAATCACATCAGTAAGGATAGAGGGTTGCACATTTTCCTCCATCACCATGAACGTACACTGTAGTTTATAATGACTCAGCCTGATGTGGATGAATCCGCTGCGAGAAATAGTCCCATACAAAAGCACCTTTTTTTTGACAGCTTTTGACTACTATTGATTATAAAGTGGCAAAGTGGGAGTAAGCAGAGGTTACAATGTTTGAACATTTTTGACAACATGAAAGGACGGGTTCACAAGTGTCTCATAACAACAGGTGTCCGTGTGAACACTGAAGCAGCTTCTACTTTTGGGCTCATCAGGTTGGAAGGCTTCAGCACTTCCACATATCAAGTGGGAGTCGTCTGAAGTTAATAGGACATTTCATGCAGCCTGTTCAAAGCTGGAATGTTGCCCAGGTGTGAACATGGTTGTTCATGTCTCACCTCTAACTTAATGCAATCTAATCTACACCCACATTAATATGTTTTTGTTTTAAAATAAAAACCTTATCTCACCTAATCTTAATAATGACATAATCAAGTGGAATATCTGCTCTGCTGTTTGTTGCTTGACTGCAGAAAACACTACGGACAATAAACAATGATGGTGAAAAGAAAGAGGAGGGATTTCTTTTTTCTCTGAGCAAAGTCTCCAAAAGTTTACAAAAATGGGATCAGCAGTGTTTCTAAAGTCTCTGTTTGAGGGGCTGGAAAGTTCCAGAGTGGTGTGGATGCCAGCTGTAAACAAAAGTGATGTGTGTTTAAAACTAAAGGGTGTTGGTGTGGACAAAGTGTAAAATTGCACTGGCGATAATATGGCAGCTGGTTTGGTTTAGAGTAAACAAGCAAAGTAGCCTTCTTCACAGAAAAAGCAATGTGTGTATAAAAGGGGCGATTGTCTTATTTAGCAACTGGCTCAGTTTTCACCTAAGTTGCACTCTGCTCAATGGACCCAGGAGCAGCCAGACACCTGACATTGTTTATGAAGAAAATAAACTAAACTTTTCCTGCAACAAAGCTGGAGACAAGTCAGCTTATATCAACACTTCAGGAAGTAAACTGACTCTCTCATCTAACAGTTTGGAATTTAGGAGAGGTCAATTCATTTATTGTCAGCTCAGACTTATTCTCATCTCGTGGGACAGTTGTGTGACCATGAAGTCTTACCTTGGTGTAGTAACCAGGATACATTTTCTCTGTTATCGGTGCTATATACTCCAGTAAGAATTTTTGCCATTCCTTTTCAAAGTTGATTTGATTCAAGTGGATATCAATGGTGGGGACATTCTCATAGCCACCTTGGATTCTGGTGTCCTGAAAACACAAAAATCAACCTGTTTAGAAAACAATGGAATTCCATCAAATAATTCGGTCATATAAATGACAAATACAAATTATTTTGGCATTGAAATCAGAGCTGCCATCTGATGCATTTCCAAATATGTATATCTTTTATGTATAATTCTCTAATATATTCTGATAACATCATGTATAGTCACTCTTTTATATATTTCCTTGTATTAAGATTTGTTTACCTAATTATTAATTTTCTACTGATGTTTCTATATTTACTATCCTCTTTAAAATGTGCTATGACAATACATTAACATTTACCTTTATTTTATCCATATCATCTATGTTCATCTATTATCTCATTTGATCGTTTCTTTTCTTAAAACACCCAATGATTTATCTTCACAATCACATTACAAATGAAAGAAGATGAAAAACGCACTGCTACACACACACACTGCTACACAAACACACACACTGATATGATAACATACCACATTGGCTCCTCCAGACCACTTCCCAAAGTTTTCCAATTCCTCAACAAGGTGGCTACAAGCTATGTCAGAGAAAACTGGGAACCAGTACACATCAGGACAAGGCTGGTGGACAGGAGACACAACACATTTTAACCAGTGACATCATTTATACAACATACAACCACACTGTTACACACTCATGCAAATATACTGTTAATAGTGTTTTTTCTTTGAAAATATTTTTCTTTTACAACTGAAGAAATTTCTTCCCAGTGTCGGGCAACTCACAGTTTCAATCAGCTTATCTTTCATGATGTGTGTGTAGTTCTCATGAATGTAGCGCTCCTGCCAGTCCTGAAACCAAAACACACCACAGACACTGTTCAGTACAATCACGCAGCACGTCGACCATGTTACCAATGTTAAATGTTCAAAGAATGGGGGAATCTCTGTGGTTTGTGTCGATAGCTGTGGCCCTGTCATGAACATTCCCAGATCAGCCTCACTACACAGTTTTGTTTCCCGTCCATGCGACCGCCTCCAGCATCATCTGACCCAACACACCACCAGGTGGTGATTGGTTCACAGCTCTGCTACTCTCTAGTGTCCAGGACATATGAGCGCAGATCAGGTAACACGAGGTCTGGCCTATGGAATCAAGGTCTGAGGCCTAACGTGTTCTGGTATCATGTACACTCATGAACCACCTTATGATTGAATATGGTACTTATTTACCATCTGTCTGGTGCGATTTGGACACGCAATACATTCACTATTAATCAAAACTGAATAAACAGGTAAACAGTGGGCCAGATCATTTTCATAATGCACAGAACATGTACATATTTGTGAAAAAAAGGACAAAAAGAAGAAAACACTTTTTTCAACAACGTTTTCTAGCTTCACTCTGCACCATAGACAGTAAATAAAAAGCTCAGCACACAAACAATAACAAGTGACAGTATATTGTAGAACTGTTTGAGGAGGACTCACTAATGACAAGGAATAATTCTGAAGTAGCTCCAGAGCATCAACACAGGACAAGAGAACAGGCACTGCAGTAGTATACTTTATGAACTATAAAAATTAAACATGTATGTGTTATTTTGAAGATAAGATAATACTTTATTAGTCACACAATGGGGACATTTGCTGTTTTTTTATATTATAAAATATATCTGAAGTCAAAGGTTATACAAAACATTTACTGCAACTGCACTAACCAAAAAGCACACTGATGTTATCATTAGTAATATGAACATGCAAATACATCTGATACATCAGCAGCTATTTAATCGGACGGTCTCACCTCCGGGTTTTCAAAGATCTGCCACAGATCATTATGAAGATGGTTGGTCTGATAGTTCTCTGTTGACAGGATACGACCGAAACTGTGCACGTTGGTTACATACATGAAGATTCCCTGGAGGAAGATTAACAACAGGTCCAATATTATTATGGACGATTTTACATTTACAACTAAGAACATTTATTTTTCATTAGATCTTAGGTCCCTTCCAGATAAAAAAAGTGATGGGTCAAAACTAACTGAAACTATAATTTCCATGCTGTTATGATTGTGTTCATTGTTCATATACAGTCCATTCATGTAAAGAGGCTAATGAAATTTGATACCTCTCTTTCTCTGTTACCCACCTTGTTGCGTACGTTGTGGCAGTAAGCCATGTCTGGGTCTAAGATGTGCGAGTTGAACAGTTTCTGGTCTGTGAGCTCTGATCGGAGGATGCTGGCCTTCACCAGGTACACATTGGACACATACGGGACATTCCACACACCCCTAACAACCAGAACAATCTTAGACCATTTACACACCAACACAAGGATCTAATATCACAAACAGACTCTGTTAAAATACTGTAAACAGCCCCTATTATCCACACATTGTTCCTTCCCCTGTTCAATAAGAATATTTCATTATATTTATGTAAGAAGCGTCCATGTTTTCTGACCTGATCTGATTTTCATTTCATCACTTCCTTACCTTGTTCAATTCAGTTTTAATTCTTTCAGTACAACAACAATCGTCAGACAATGAACACTTTCTCTCTTTTAATAGATACACATTTGTGAGGCATTTCTAATTCAATTCAGAGAATTTACTCTAGGTGCTAAGTTTCCTCTTTTACTGGTGCCCACTAAAAAGAACCACATGAAAGGATTCCACTTGGAAACCTATGATGTTATAGATATTTCCTACATAAATCTCACCACTGTCTAATGATCAGTGTGCAGGGCTCTGTTTAAGTGTCTAGACTGCAGTTTCAGTGTTGTCAACAAAGGTCTTATGTTGCTAAACACGCGTCTCAAGTCTTTAAAGAACAATGTCGGAGCAACTTACACTCTGCGTCCTTGAACTATGTCCACGTAGTCCTCTGACCTGGCGTAGTAGCCATCTGCACTGACAGCTCCCCAGAAGTTGCTCCACAGTCGACCAGGTCGAGTTATCATCGGTGCTACAATAGGACTGAAACACCATAAAAGGAGCATAAGTGTATTTCTTCATCTTGCCAAAGGATGTGATTAAGGATCGAGTCATGTTAACAAATTAGTGTAATAAAGAGATTTACTTTGTGTGGTTGTGACTAGAGCAGTCCCAAGACATCAGCTAGCACCACATTGTTATTAATATTTCAGTATTGATAAATATACTTGCAGGTTTTGTTCAATGAGAATTTTGAGTGTGTTCTCATTCTTTAAGACCACTTCAATGTCCAGGCTGAAGAAGTAGTCACAGTCCTTGTCCTTCCGGCACATATCACTGAAAGGAGGGAAAGACACTGTGTGTAACACTGGAACACACTCCACATGAACAATCGTTAAACACCACATGTGATGACAGCTACCCCAACACTGCCACCTTAATGTTCAGTAGCTGTATGACAATGTCAAACAACATGTGCTACTATTTTAATAGCAGTCAAACTGATTCATAGAAGTCAAACTGATTTTTACTCAGAAATTTAAATATACAGCATCCCTCTAGCATTTGCTTTCCTTTCTTAACTCTTTTTGTCAAAATTGTGAGAACCAAAGCAGTTTTAAATTATATTTTTTCAAACCATGTCAGGACTTTAGTTTATTTGGTGGAATAATCTGAAGTAAGTACATTGTGTTACTATGTTGTTGATGTTATTACCCAGATGCAGAGTATGTAGGAGCTGTCATTATTATCATTATATAATGATAATAATTATATACTGAAACAATTATTTAAGACTCACAAGCCCAGGTTACGGGAGGCAGCTCGGTCCATGTCCCCCTCATGCCCGAAGAGCCGGACGTCCTTATAAAGGCTTCCATGATCCTGCAGGAAAGCGCTGATCTGACCTTCGTGATGAGCTTTCTGGAGGAGGAGCAGAAATAAACAAATAGAAAAAGAATGACATTTATATATGTCTATAAGAGGTGTGAATTACTATTGGCACATAGAGCAGCACATGCCTCCAATTGGTTGGGAAAGATGCTCTCTGAGCAGCTTCTAGTTCTATTTAGGGCAAAACTGTTCTGAGTGTTTGCACTGCTATCATGATATCATGGAGTCAATCAGTTGTTTTTTTTTAGCCTTTACTTTGTTTATGATGAACCTGCACCAATAAAAGTCAAGTTGCATTAGCTGCTAGTAAGTTAGCAGTTCCTATTAGCACTGAAATCAAGTCATTCAGCCATCAGTCCCGAGTGTTGATGAACGGTATGTGTTCAGATTAACAGAGCAGCGTCTTCTAAAAAGAGGCAGAGTGAGTTTTAAATTGAAAAGAATCAATTGGGTTCAAATAAACTGATCTATTTTATGCTAATTTTTTTATTTCATCACAAAATTCTACAGTAAGTTAAACTAAACACTGAAATGTTTTTTTGCACAGCTCATCTGAAGCCTTTATTTTATTTTGGTGTCTCGTTGATATGTGACTTATATTATCATATCCTTATCACTGAATTTTGATATCAGTGTCCTGTTAAATATACTGGTGTCATATTCTTTTTACAGGGTCTTGATTTCAGATGAAGTTATTTTGCTGCAACAGTTGCAACAAAAACACTCAACAGGGTCGTTAGAGTGATGTAAATGTATGAACTCTCCTCCTGTTACCTGGCTGTGAATGAAGAGCTTGAGCCTGTTCTTGGGGTACTGCAGCTTCAGTAGGCGTTCAAAAAACACTGCGACAAAGGGGGTGGGCTGCTGAATAAAGATGCCGATCATCACCAGTGGATACTCACTCTCCTGTGGGACAAAAACATGCATCAGTGTACCAGGAGAAAAGACCCATTACTTCTACTTTTCGCCAAACATTGATGGGGAAAACTCCCAAAACCTGAATCGTAAATATTTGAACGATTGAGAAGAGCCTGTGAACAGACCGTAAGAGCTGTGAGAGGGTGGAGATCTTCATGACACACTGTGCATCCAGTCTCAAATGTCCAAGTGTTGGGGATGTAGTTACCCAGGTAGTTGATCTGGAGCTGTAAAACAAATGCCTGTTATCACAGCTCAATCTAATATATAAGAAGAGAATGACAGACTAAAAATATTCAATATCTTTACAAATACTTTGTTAAGACTGAGTTTGTGAACTAAACACATCTTAAAGCTCCAAGAGGTGTTCCCTCACTGTGGGTGAGTTGGTGTACATGTTCGATTGACAACTGAGCTGGCAGAGGCACCACCACACTAAGTAACAGACCTGTGGTGTTTAGTTGGCAGTGGTGTAAAGGAATGAACACAGCACTGAACATCTAAACTGACAAATGATGACATTTGGAGGGAAACTTTTTTAGTTGTTCATTGTGCTCCACAGCTAAAAAACTAATAAGCTCTTAAGGTTGTTAGCTCACTCATAAGGCAAACTAAGGTGTAGCACAAAAGTCAGCCCCATGTTTAGAGATAATAAGAAGACACAGCAGGCTGTAAACAGCCATCCAGTCAACCAATCAGCCAGCCACCAGTCAACCAGCCAGCCAGCCAACCAACCAGCCAACCAGCCAGTCAGCCAACCAGCCAGCCAGCCAGCCAGCCAACCAACCAGCCAGTCAGCCAACCAACCAACCAGCCAGCCAGCCAACCAGCCAGTCAGCCAGCCAGCCAACCAACCAGCCAACCAACCAGCCAACCAGCCAGCCAGCCAGCCAACCAGCCAACCAGCCAACCAACCAGCCAGTCAGCCAGCCAACCAACCAGCCAGCCAGCCAGCCAACCAACCAGCCAACCAACCAGCCAACCAACCAGTCAGCCAGCCAACCAACCAGCCAGCCAGCCAGCCAGCCAGCCAACCAACAAGCTGGCCAGCCAACTAACCAGCCAGTGAACCAGCCAGTCAACCAACCGACTTGTGGCTTCATGATGATTTGACCTAGTGTTGCAGTAATCTAATAGAGTACCATTGTCCAGCAAAGATGGAGATCTTACTTCAACACAGCCAATCAGATATTTCAGGAACATCATTGTGATATCATAGGTAAAGCAGATGGTCACACTAAGCCAGACAGAAGCTGCTGCATAACAAAAGAGCCACAGATGTAACAACACATGAACTTTCCTGGTAAAACACTGATGGTCTGTTTAAATGCTGTAAATTCTGTGTTTTTTGAAATCCTCGATCTGAGATGCTGCTCAACGATTGATCAATAATTGAGAATGTCTTTTCTCATGACACATGAGGAAAATGTATCCGGCTGATGTGATTAGCATGTGATGAGACAGTGTGGTTTGACAGGTCAATACTTTGGTTTGTCCATTCCCATGGATGATGACAGGCAGGGTATCATACAGCACATTTCTGGCTCGTACACGACCATCCTCAAACTTCAGTACCACCTCATCTGCGTGAGACACACACACACAAACACGCACAATTCAATTCAATTTTAATTGCATAGCGCCAAATGACAACATACATTATCTCAAGGCATTTTACATAGTAAGGTTGAGACTTGAGACCTTAGAATATTATAGAGAAACCCAACTGTTCCCACAATGAGCAAGCACCTGGTGACTGTGGAACCAGATTCAACGTGGGCGGCCATCTGTCTTAACCAGCTAGGGTGAGCATCTGGATTATTGCAACCCATTTTTTACATGCCTTAGTCAAACCTTAGTAACTCGTTTGTAGCTTGTTCAAAATGCTGCTGCTCATATTTTAACTAAAACAAACAATAGGTCTTATATCACGCCAATCCTTAATAACTTTCAAAGCTTAACATGGGTTGGCCCCCACTTAAATTTCGCAGCTCTTGACTCCCTACATCTAGTCACAACCTGAGATCGGCCTGCCTGTCCTTGTTAGCTGTCCCTAGGTCAAGGCTGGCTACTCAGAGTAACCAGGCTTTCTCCGTCATGGCCCCGAGGCTCTGAAACTTCCTGCCTGACGAGATTAGGCCTGCCAACTTACTTCCTGTCTTTAAATAACTTGAAAATTATAGGAAACAAATTTTAACATGTGATTTGTCCTTTTTTTACTTATTTGAGCAAACACACCGTTGAAAATCATTGGAACTACAAAATAGTTTTAAATTACATCTGTGATGATTCAGAATTAAGTAATTCAAACAGGCCACAGATATACACCAATCAGCCACAACAATTAAACCAGTTACAGGTTTTAACATTGTTGGCTGTATGTAAAATATATGTTAAAAAGAAAACAGAGGTTGGTAGATGAGCTCACAGTGAAGGACTGTGGTACGAGGATTTCCTAGGGGACACTATTCATGCCATGGACTCTCAATGTTATCTCTGTGAGCTTTGGCACATCCGTCTCACAGAGAACTCTCAAATTCCTTTCTCAGGGAAAAAATGTCCTGCATAGATTTCAGCTCATGTTTAAACGTGCAGCCTGAAAATGCCACAACTGTAAAACCTTTCAGGTTAAACATCACTCCGTCCACTGTGATGGTGTAGCAGGGCTTCAGTGATCAACTGATACTGATTCTAAGAGGGCTGTAACTCATGGAATTTGTTATAACTGCAAGAGGGGTGGAGCAAATTTGAGGGAAAGTACAGGACTGTGTAGCTACTAGTTCACGAATGTCTGTTGTTGCTTCAGTTTAGCAGTTTTGCAGACACAGTGACTGGTTCATATTTACAGAAGCATAATGACAAATATGTATCTTTATTCAAATAGTTTTTCTTATGAATTCAACTAAAATCAGTCTGAGGAATAATCAGCACTGTGGTCGAAACAGACTTCAGCTAAATTCCATAGGAAAAAAATCCTGTTACTGTAACAACCCTATGTGCTTCATATCAGTACTGTACTTTGGGTTATACTGTGACTGTAGTGTAGCATCTGTTGCTCTGCTTCCCTGTAACATGGAATTTTGTAAAGATAGATATCTGATCATCACTAAAGTATAAGCACACAGTGAAAGAGTTCATCTACTCACCATAGCTGAATAACTGTCACATTTAAAGCAAACCACCAATTGTAGCTGTAACTATAACCAAAAACAGAAGGTAACGCTTGATAACGCTTACAAATTCAGTAACACATTTTACTGTTCAGTGGCCGACATAGTGTGCACTCCCGAAAGTGATTGCAGGAGAGGAGGCTGGTCATTTTAACAAGTCATACAAGATGCTTATCATCCAGACGTTTCATTCTGGATGAAAAGAAACATACAATTTCTCAAACGTGTTATTGGAGGTGTGCACTTAGCATTTCTAACATAACAGGAGAGACTCTGCATCCAGTTAACTACACACAATGTGTTGCAGGATATTTCAGCTCATGCAATGACTCCTCCATGTACACAAAAGTTAACCATGGAGTTCCAAAAGGTTCTGAACTTGGACCTTTTCGCACATAAAAGCTCATAGCACTGTATTGTCCCGATAGATCACTTCACTTCCTAAACACAGGCTCACTTGGTTCCTAAAGGTTGTAAGAGTAGAATTAGAGGTAGAGCCTTCAGCTACCAGGCTCCTCTCCTGTGGAACCAGCTCCCACTCTGGGTTCGGGAGGCAGACACCATCTCTACATTTAAAGTTAGACTTAAAATGTTCCTTTTTTATAAAGTTTATAGTGGGTTCTGATCAGGTGAGTCCTGAGAGATTCAGATACAAAAGCACACACACCCAAACTTGATAAACACTAGGTGCTGGACAGAGGTGACAAAAACCAGATGACAAAAAATGTCTCCTGGTGTTCCCCCAAACTTTTTAATTTTGCCGACCAATAGGTAACGTTTCAGAAACAGGCCCTTCCATCTTTCTTAGTTATGCTGCTTTAGGCCTCGACTGCTGGGGGAACTCCCATCATGCACTGAGCACTTATCTCTCTCGCTATGTCTCTGTGCCCCCCATTTATTTTACTACATGTCACTAACTTTTTTCTCTCTCTCTGTCCTCATTCTACAGGTATCTGATCGGACACTATTCTACTATATATCTCTCTTCTCTCCCCTCTTTTCCTCTCTTCCCCAATTTTTTCTGCACACCCCAACCGGGGCGAGGCAGATGGCCGCCCACATTGAGTCTGGTTCTGTCAGAGCTTTCTTCCAGTTAACGAGGGAGTTTTTTTCTTTCAACTGTAGCCAAAGTGCTGCTTGTTGTGTGAACTGTTAGGTTTTTCAATAATGTAATAAGGTTTGTAGCTTGTTCCTTCAAAATTTTCAATTCAAATTAAATGTTATTTAAGTGAATTGAAATGTTCTGTCAGCTTAACAATCTGCATTGGCTGCACTTAGAAATTAGAGGCACTCACCGAGGGCTCCATGAAGGTTCTGGAACAATCTGCATTTGTTATCCAGTGTGATATTTATGGAATTCTGAAACATGAAAATACACAGTTTCACTTTATATGTAATTATCATATCTAATGGCATAAATTATCATATAAAAGACTGATGATATTTGAGAAAAAGACCCTTAACATTAAAGCAGAACAGGGAGATGAAATGACTTGTGAAGCTCACACGGTGCATCAGAATTCATCAGAATGAAAAGAGAATCATGTCACACTCCACACTCTTCTCTTTTAACATAATACTGCTTTCACCCAGAAATTGATTCAAGTTGTCTACTCTGCTGTTTTTTTGTTTATCCTAAAACTACTTTCATTAAAACTTTGCACTTCCTGCAGATGTTTCTAATTAAAATCCCACCATTAACAGGAGAGATTATGCTGAGCTGCTGGTAGATTTTAATGTGAAACATCTGTGCAGAAAGTACAGAGAGTCTCACTGACAGCATCTTAGCACCGCTCCAAAAACTGCAAAATGGAAGTGACAGAAAATAAGTGACTAAAAATATATTTCCTGTTAGAATTAGTAAAACATGACGAAACATTCTATAGCAAAAGGGAAATAAGATTCCTGCCGTTCTGACATTATGATCTGGTTTTCTCTAAAATTAAAGCCAGTATTTGAGGATTTTATAGCACATAATGAGATATCATTATGTGCCACAATATTACAGTATGTAACACATTTAAAACTGTGATACATTAGCAGTTCTATTCTAATACATATTATTATCAAACTGCATATCCATAAGGTGAACACCACAGTGAAACAACTCCTACTTTTTTTGCTGGATCAATGTAAATCTTGGTGAAGAACAGCTGGTCACTCTCATCGTCTTCACCTGTCCAGTCAGAAAGCAGTTCTCTGATGTTGGGGAGGTAGCCAATGAAACCTGAGGACAGAGCGAACCCAGAGCAAACACAAGATCCAAGTTAAAAGTTTGACTCTGTCACATTCAGTCCGCTCTTTCAAATTACCAGGACCCATGACTACTGCCAGCTTGTTTTTATGACTGCTGACTGCAGACTACAGACCTGCTCTTTCTTTGCTATAAAAAGAAATGGCCAAACTCCTTCCTAAAAAACAAGACCAAGGGTCTGGAACCATACCAGTGGCCTGGGAGCATAAAGCTATCAAGAGTTTCACATTATGTGAAAATGGTGTAAGCAGAAAGGTCACATATGAGCTTTATGTAGCTCAAATGTTGTAAAAGATTAAGGGGCCTGAACTTCAGGCTTGAATTCACTAAATATGTTATATGTGTAGGGTCATTTCTACTTAATCTTAACATCATCAGTGTTTTCATCAATGCAAAGAAATTCCAGGTATCCTAAAGCTAGAGTTACAACTGTGAAGCTGATGGGAGCACTCACTCTGCAGTTTTTAACTCTTTAAATAAATAAAAAGATGTGACTGTAGCATGGATTTCTAATAGCACAATTACAAGTGACTGCAGCTTTACATTTAAGGTGCTCTGTTCTTGTCTTTATTTGATTATGAATGTTATGCAGGATCTCCAGCTTACTCGCACACACCAGAAACAGATCAGTCAAATTGCTGCTTTCAAACACAGACAGGGTACTAGCCAGTACTAGTTAGTTTTTTTGGTTAAATAAATTGTTTGCACACATACATTATTTGTCCCCCTCAATTTTCATTGCAATGACGTCAATTCATGACAAAATGAGGCCTCATCCGGAATTGGTTTTGAAGCAAGACATGGACAATAAAAACAAGACATCAAATTAAATACATACAATTGTTGTTGAATAAATGCAATAAAAAAACTAGATTAATAAATACTAAAGGAGATACAAAAATATCATAAAAAATAACAAGAATGCCATCACCAGTGGGAATAAATGAGTGTCTGAATCTGTTGCTTTTTACAGGGGGCCACTAAATCTGGAGCCAGAAGGTAAAAACTGGAAATCAAAGTAAGGGGGTTAGAAGTGACTGTTGGAATAAATTTGGCTTTCCTCACAATCTGTTTCTTGTACAAGTCGGTGAGGTTAGCTAGTTTACTATTTTTAAAAGGTCTTTTTGGATTTGAAACTCAGATTTCCTAACCAACAGTTTGCAGAAGAGTCATGAGGGCAGGGCTCCAGAGTTTTCCTTGGTCGCACGGGTGCCCTAAACATTAGCTGGTCTGTCTGTCTGTATTTGATCAAGACGTATCGCCTCTCTCTCATCTCCTCTGCGGAGTTTACACACAAAGGCCAGCGCCCCACTCACTCACACACTGACAAATGGACAGTGAAGTAGATATAAGAGAGGCGAGTTCAGCAACATGAACGTGTATATTTCAAACACCTTAATTATGTGCTGGTGCACCTAAATGAAAAAGTTAGGCGCACCGGTGCAACTGTGGGCGTTGAGGTGGCCCAGAGAGAACCTCCAGCTGCACCATGGGAGTAATCGGTGCTGTTAGCTGATTACTCCTCAGGTTTAAAAAGGCAGCAGAGAAAGCTGCCACAGAGAGAGAGACAACTGAAGAGAAGACACACACACAGAGACTGAGGAGACAAAGGCTGCAAACGGTTTTGTTTCGTACAATTTCAGTTTGGTGAATTTATGTTTCTTCTTCCGACTTAAATAAAATGATAAGTGGTAACTGCTTGTTGTCTGGTTGTGTTTGGGAGACCCCAGTGGCAACGTCGCTTGCCACAGCAACCAATGTGAAGTTCATCTGGAGCCCTGGAGGGTAGAGTTGTGGAGATTTGATTCTAAGATGCATCGGGATGCGGACGTTGGCGACTCAGCATCGATGCAGTGACAGAACATAATCGATTCATGTTTTCCGCTACGTTAATTGTTTTAGCGGTTTTCCACCACTGAATAATTATAACCACCGCGGCTTCAGGATCAGGACTGATGCACATTAAAGGTTCGGTTGTCCGGTATGTGTCGGACTCTCCTCTGTTTCCTCCTCACTCCCCCGCTGACCTGCGCTCACTTAACACTTTAACATTAAACACCATCACTGATCACAAGTTATTAGGACATGTACAGGACTGACGTTTACTTTGTGTTTGATTCACTCTAGAGTTTATGAGACACACGTTTAAACCTGCTACACAACACGAGACACACAGTCAGGACATGGGTTAAAGTGACCAGAACGATCTGGATTCATGATCCGGGATCATTGATTAATGTTAATCAGTTGTGTGAAGAGGGACAGAGTCAAGCACACACACACACATACTCCTGCAGATTATGATGCAACACAGTGTTTTAACTTCATTGTTGCAGAAGAAGTTTATCCAGGAACATTAATATGAATTCAGCAGGTTTTTATAAAGATCAGTTGTAAGTGTGATGAAAAGAAAACAGAGTCACTTGTTGACCAGTGTAGTAATGCGCCTCAGTGCAGTGGTGCTGCTGAGGGGGCCTGGGCGGGGCCACCTTGATACAGTAAAGGCTGTAATCACAGTTTGTCCTTTTTAAGCCTTAGGTGCAGTTCTAGTCCAAACTGAATGAATACCAAATCAGTGTGGAGAGCACTGACCACTGTCTTAGACTTACTCTTGTAGTCTGATTTTGAATTGGAAACCATATTTTGTAAATTTCGGTAACAGTAATAATAACATATAATATAACCGTAACAGTCTATAATACCTTTTGAAGCACTTTCTAAATAAAACAGAGTTCATGTTTATCTGACTGATTGTATTCATTGATGAAAAAGCAGCCACGTAAAGTACTATAGAAAATTGTGGATATGATACATCGAATGGATCCATGGAACTCGCAGGATTAAGTGTTTTAAATGTCTGGTTTAATTGATTTGGACATTTGCGTTCACACATACAGCTCCTCTAAGAGAGGTCTAGTAGAGTCCAGGGTTTCAGCGCATGTGTGAAAGCACCTTATGTCTCTGGGGTTATGTTTGTTAAAAGGTTAACTGCAGGAACCAGGCCAGATCAAAATCCAACCTCACATCACAGAATCAATTTTCTGACAAACGTTGTTTTCATGTGTTCAGGGGTCTGAATTAGGACTTGCTTTCAGGCTTATATGGCTCCTAATAAAATTCATCATTGCAAACCATTTCTAACCATCTCTCTAATCTGAGTCATCCCTGACATAAAACCACAAATGATTTGGCCTGCAGAGCGTTTTAGAAGCACTACACAGACAAAGTGTAAGAATTTCCTAATGGCACAAATTAAGGGGGAAAAAGTAAGATCAGAGAAGATTAATTTCATCACAGTGTGAAAGTTATGTGTCCTGCCCCGACTGTGAGTCGGACAGGACTGATGGACCTACCTCCTGAGCCCAGGAACCTGTTGCCCTCCCTGACGTGAGGATGTTTGTCCTCCAGGTGTCTGTCGGGCCAGATCAGGCTCTCAGAGGAGAACACCACCTTGTGTCTGGCCTGCTGGAACTTCTTGAGCAGCTCTTTAGGACCCGAGGCAAAAACCACATCATGGCTGTATCAAACAGGGAGGGAAAATAGAAAACTTTATTGCACTGTGCGGCTCAGCTGTGTGTGTGTGAAGCCAATGACATAATTAAAGTAAATTGAGGGGTTGCCTTCATAAGAAGACAGCATTCTTTACTTGGACAGTTAAATTGCCAGTGGTTGTGTTTAGTCGCATAAAATGAACTCTCTTGATTTCATGATGAATACAATTGTAAGTAGAATAACCAGTTATATAACCATATACACAATTATGTATGGCGCCTAATCAGCGCCATACATAATTGTGTAAACCACAGTAAAACTGCTCACTTACTTGGAAGTTAATGTTAATGTTGAGTGTGAAAAGGTACACAAGTATTAATTGACAACAAATGTTGGATTTTATTGAACAAAATGATTGATATCAATAAACTAATTCGTAAATTCCACCTATAGATTATGGATGTCAGTCTCAATGGGAATTATACAAAACACTGAACTATTCCTTTAACTGATTTTTTCAGACACAGAGACAACAACACCAACTCAAAAAACACTGGTTTACTGACAGCTGATGCAAAACTGCATGTAAAATCAGATATGACACATTTCAGACACAGCTTTCTTCCCTACAGTGATGTTGTAGTGGAAATAAATGTAAACAATGGCTGCCTGAAGGATAGATTGAAAACCATGAAACCTCTAGTCCGGTATGGTTTGGAGAATGTTCAGCAAAATCTTCTTTAAGTAACTGGGTGTTACTCAGGCCATCACATCTGTGAGGTCCAGTACAATGTAAAAGTGAGTCAGTGAGCCCACTCTACCTGTCAATGAAAAGGATGATTCTGTCCTCATTCTTCATTTCCTCCACAGCTGCTTTGAAAAGTCGCACTTTTTGGCCTCCTCCTGGAGCGGATGTGTAGTTGCCTCCTTTCCATTTCTGACCCCGACCAA
Source organism: Hippoglossus stenolepis (assembly GCF_022539355.2). NCBI lineage: Eukaryota > Metazoa > Chordata > Actinopteri > Pleuronectiformes > Pleuronectidae > Hippoglossus > Hippoglossus stenolepis. Next base: position 26,736,213 of record NC_061488.1, read on the forward strand.
GAACCTTAAAACATTCATATAAATATTCACTGAGATTTGGAAAAAAGAAAATATACTGTATTTATCATTAATTTATCTTCTTTTCTGCTACTAAAAAAAATACCTTACATTTCTTAATAATTTAGACTCAGTATAAAACTATGTCGATCCCAAACTAATATGTTCCCTTTTAAAGCATAGAGAGGGGCTTTCATGTCTAGACAGCAGGAGAGGAACTCGCTGTAGGGGTTCCTACCTGAACAGTGTAGTTGAAGTGTTTAGCCGACCTCAAGAAACGCCTGAAGCCATCTGTCTCTTTGGTTGCAACTGTCACGACAAGAAGTTTCTCTGGAATACATAATAGCATGCAGCATCCATGTTAAAATCCAACAAGGAAACCTTTGTTGCATCTCTCTGTATTTTCTTCTTTCACAGCCTTTAAGAAACATATAACTTTACAAATCTTTTGACATGATACCATTGTTACTGCTGCCGGTGGTAACGGTGAATCACTCTCAGCTCTCTCAGTATATGGACTGCTTTTAACCCATAACAATCTGAAACCTCTGAACAGCCATTCGCCACACAACTTTTATAGTTGTGGAAAAATATATGCAGACGATTCTGATCTGTTAATTCAGCAAACAAATCATAATATTAATAACTTTTTATTTACCTTTCAAGGAACCCAAGGATGCTTTAAATAATAAGAAACATGCTGTAGCAGTGACAGTCGTTTTTCCATCTCTGTACAATCTGCCGTGGAAACGTACAAAGCCAGCAACTCAACTTCCACTTTAAGTGATGCGGTGATCAACACAATTTGTCTGCGGTTATCTGGAGATATGAACTGGTGGGACAAATTATATTAAACACTATATTGGGTCAGTTTGATGGTAACCTCCTAGCACAGCTCCCCTACCATCACCTCAAAGGAAACACTGGCGCTAACGTGGTTTGTGTATCTGCAGATTTTCTTGGTTACACTTATTCACCATTAACTAGTTACTTATTAGCATGCATATTTGGAGTAAAATGGCTCCTTATTTTCCACAACAAAGCACTTATCACATACTCTGCCCTAAGTGTGAACAGGATTGTGAATTAATAAGAGCCCAACTATTGACTTCACTTTAAAGTGAGTAGCATACACAGAGTTAAAACTGATGTGGAGTTATTTGGAACTTTGTAACAGTTGTAGTTCACTGTTTAGTTACATAAGAATATACCATTTTAATTAGGTGTTATTAGGGTAGATGGACATGCACAGCTTAGGGCTGAAGTTGCCTGACTAAGCTGTCCCTCAGGAGACAAACGTGTCATTGTGGTTGAATTAATAGAAGTAGCCCAATCGTTCTTTAAATTTGATAGCATAGTTCGTATAATCCAGTCATAAAAGATTTGTTAAAAAAGATGCAGAGTCATATCCTATCCACGTTTTCATGTGACACTGTCCAAACTGGTGCTTACATTGTGACTGGGTGACTGAGTCTGAATTAGCAAAATCTACTTTTTGAATTTTTGCTTTAAATGATGTACACAATGTCAACCCATAATGATCTAATTTCATATATTAAGAGTTTATTTCCAAAGTTTGAAAGTTGTGGTTTGCAATCAGATGACAGTGTTAAGCCCGAGACGTAAAATCACATCGCTGCTTAAACTAGTTTACAGGAAACAATAGCCTATCTGACTAAAGTGTTAACTTACACTTGCATGGAGGGTGGGGGACGGTGTTGCTCTTTTTTTCAGGTTAAAGCAATGGCCCCCCTTAAAGTCTGTGCACGTCCCTGGTCCTTACCCACTATCAATGAGCGGTTCTTAGGAGGTAATCACGGAAAACCCTTAGTTTAAGTCCTGGTGGTTGTAGAAGATTGACATGAAGAATCCTGTCATTACTGAGTGCTTTATAACGGCTGATAAAGAACAATATCCTCCTAATATGCAAGGAACTAGTTAGTGGTACTCAGTCATTGTTCCATCCATGAAGAAACTACAAGATTAAGGAATGGACAGTCAAACCATGCGTCTCTGAAGAAACTCAGAACATTTCACTGAATGACTCCCGACTCAAATCGTTTGATTAAATGTTTCCTCAACTTGACTCTATTGTTTACCTAACAACTGGAGTGTGGCTGTAGGAGAGTCCGGAGGGAGACTGGCCTGATCAACTTCTCCTCAGGACCTGGTCAGCTGTTCAAATAAACTCTTCACACTCGGTCCATAACAAACTGCTGCCAATCTCACACATGTTCATGTAGAATGGCTAGTCTAGCCCGGAGCTAACCTTAGCGTTAATGTCTTTAGCAGAGCTGACAGCCCCCCGGCTGCACCGACACCAGCCCCGTCCACGTCAGCGGCATGGAGGCATGGAGGCATGGAGCTCCTCCTCAGCCCCCTGTACAGCACCACATATCTGTACAGCACCATGTTCGACTCCATTCACTTCTGCACTCGTTTACATGGGAAACACACAAGTTCAAAGATCGCAGCTCAGGACTTTTATAAACTAAATTAGCATTAGCACTACACGGTCCGAGCGCGCGGGGCGGGGGGCTGACAACTGAATCTCAGCCTTTCCCTCCAGGCTACTGTTGTTTAGGCCAACGGTGAAAACTGTCTCATATACTGTGCATTACTTAACAACTCTGCTGGGATCTTCTAGCGGACATGTTTGTCATTTCAGAGGGAGAGCGTTTCCTTCCACATGAGCCGGGGAGTCAGCCCCGGTTCACACATGCTGGGTGCTGCTGGGTGCTGCTGACCTACCTTCAGGGATCCGCTGCTCCTCACACTGTGTCAGAGGGAGAAGAGCACAGATGATAACTCCTGGAAACAACAGCAACGACCAGAGTGTCATTTCTGCCGAGTGAAAGCTGGAGTCCCGGTGAGGAGAAGCACTTTTCCTTCTGCTCCAGTCTGAGGAGGTGAACTCTACAGAAGTGTGGTCCGCCGGCACCGCCTTCTGTGTCCGTCTGTCTCTCCCTCCCCCTCTCTGTCGTACAGCTGTTCAAACAAACTACAGCTTCAGTAAAACAACACTAGTATAAAACTGTGGTTTGACTTCTTCTATATGTTGTGGTTGTTATCATTAGCTTATTTGTAATGCCGAAGGCCCGAAGGCAAGGGCTGTATACATTCCCAACGCCCACTGCCCAGATGGAAAAACCCTGCTCTGTTACAGACAGATGATCCAGCTGTTCTGTGAACATGAGCACTTGCACGTAGCCTGTAGCCTGTAGTCTGCCCCCTCCACCACACTGCCCTGCTCTCATACTCCTCTCCAATATGACATGTTACTACAGCACAGCACGTTGTTTAAAGGTCCAGTGTGTACGATTTAGGGATCTATTGGCCGACATTGAATACAAAATAATTCTAGTGATGTTTTCACTAGTGGGTTTCATCTAAATTGTATGAATTGTTGTTTTATTTATCATAGAATGAGCCCTTTATGCTTACATCAGTAGCAGGTCCTCTATGGAGGCCGCCTCGTTTTTATTTTACAGTAGCCCAGACTGAACAAACTAAACACCTTTTGAGTTTTTATGACAACTGAAGGCTACCAGAGGTTCTCTTTCATGTTTAGAAAGGGGAGGGTGAGGTGAGGGGTATTCAGCTGCAACATACAACTTCACCACTAGTTGCACCACACATTTATTCAACAAGTCAATTCAAAGTGCTTTACATAAGATATGAAAGCCAAATTGTAAAACAAACATATGCCATTACAAAACTTTTGAAGTTAGTTAGTGACAGGGAGTCAGTTTAAAGATCTTAGAACTTAAGTGATATGTTTCACTTTCTCTGTGTTAGTGAGGACTCCAGCAGCAGCATTTTGAATCACATTCATTTACATCTGTACGCGAAAGACAATGACATAAGGCAATACCCCCTTAAGTGATATCTTTTAATGTACAACATGAACATGTGCAGGTGAATGACACTCATGCATGCATCAACTACTCACCTATTAAAGGATTGACTGGGGATTTATGTATGAAAAACTACAGCTCACAATTAGAGACTAATAGTGAGGGGTTGAATAATAAAGAACAGTGTGTAAACATGGGGGAATTCCGCTGTACCACCCTACTAGATGCTCACCTCCTGATTTTGTAGACTGAATCTTTGAATCATGTCCCAGCTTGCTCCCTGCAGGCTATATGTCAGGATTATCTTGTCTTAGAGCTCTGGCTGAGATGACAGCATCATTTCTTCAGAGAGGACAGGGCCACAGCATTCCTTCTTTCCTTTTGATCAGGGCCAGACTAACCAATTACTGATAACCCCTGATATTTTACTATTGGGCTCCTTTTATGTGTTTGGTTCTGTATACACCATCACTGCCCTTTAAAACTAAATTTGACACAGTGTCCCTCTGCAAGACAAAGCCATACATTTAGCTAATAATGGAAGACCTGCTTAAAATTGGTGTACTTATGTGGCACGAATCCAAACCAACTTTGCAATTAGTTAAATTGGCAGTGAAATATATAAGCAGGTGAAATATGGTGTTGGGGTTCCATGGGACTCCTGGAGCTTTTGCTCATTTTACTCCAGTCTTGCATCTGGTCATTTCATAAGATAGGATCAGATAAGATAAAAAAAAAGATAGGATAAGGGGCTACTGCTGGTGCAAGACGTCGCATGTAGGGGATATGAGAAGTGGTGCATTAACCCTTGTGTTGTCCCTGCTTCCCCCTTGTGTTGTCCCTGCTTCCACCGGCTGTTGGCCCCCTCACATAGCCCACCACATATTAGGACGCACACGTAGGGCAATAGACAAGTGAGCAGCCCTTGCATATGTATTTGTTACACCCGCGGCACATGGTGTGAGTTTTACAGTCCTTTTTCCTGGGGCATATCTGACACCTCTTCCTCTTACTCGCCCCGAGCGGGGCTGCTGCTAGGGCTATGGAGGAGGCCGGACGCTCGGGTCGAGCGTTCGTAGTCAACAGCTCTCTGTGCGGCGGCGGCTTTTACAGCCTTCACAACCGAGGCGGACGCTTCCATGCGGGGGATGCTCTCCCTTCGTGCGATGAACGGAGTCACGAGAGCCTTTCCCAGCTGCTCTAGGAACACCCTCCGCTTGTTCCGCTTGCCTGGCATCCAGTCGGGGTTGATCTCTCTCCATATCACGAAGGCGTTGTAGGAAGAGACGTCGAGAATGTTGTGAAAGATGACCAGGGGCCAGCGCGCGGTCATCCTCCTGCAGCTGTACATTCCTATCACCTTGTCTAGGTTGTCCACGCCTCCTTTGTTGCGGTTGTAGTCCAGGACGATGACCGGTTTCCCGTCCTTGCGGTCGCTGATGTCGGCCTCAGGGTGCCGTGTGCTCAGGAGCACCACTTCCTGTTTTTCTTTGGGATGTAGGACACCAGAGTGGCGGTGGGCGTGAATGCGAACTTGGATGAGAACACCTCTCTTCCCTTGACCGCGAGCAGCCCGGTCGGGAGCTCGGGCTTGTTCTTCCGAACCGTGCCGACCACGGTGAGCTTCCTCTCGAGTTCGTAGGACGTTAAGTAATTGTCGCACGTGACGTTACGACCGTGCAGTCCCTCCGTTACATCGAGCACTACCCGCAACCCTTGGTTCCGTTCTGGGCGTCCGCCGCTCGGCTTTCCGGTGTACACTTGCATCTTCCAAGCGTAGCTGGATTTTGCATCGCAGGCCACCCACGACTTGATCCCGTATTTCGCCGGCTTGCTGGGCATGTACTGACGGAACGGACACCGGCCTAGGGAGAAGAAGAGGAGGAGAAGAGATGAGAGGAGAGGAGAGGAGATCAGAACAAGGACTAGCAGCCGCTATCTAGCTATAGCTACATAACATCATAATAATATTAACAAAAACGAAAAAAAGACTAACCTCTGAACGGAAACAGTTGCTCGTCCACGATCACTTCGGGCCCCGGGTTGTAGAGGCGCGCCACCCACGCGTCCCAGACCTCTCGCACGGCCACCAATTTGTCCATGGCTCGTCTCGTGTGTCTCGTCTCGCGGTCGTTGAAGCGCAGCAGTCTGGAGTACGTGTGGAAGAGTTTTAGGGGCATCGTGGCACGAAATATCGCCCGGCCGCTCTCGGCGTCCCACAGGCTGGCGGCGGCCTCGCCCCGGGACCTGTACACGCCCGCTAAGATCATGGTGGTGGTGCCGTGGTCTTGTCCTTCTTCTTCTTCTTCCAAGGATGACGAATCTGCAGAAGCATCACCCACTGGGTCATAGTCTTCGTCGCCTTCGTGGCCGTCATCGTCGTCTTTGTCGTCTCTGTCTTCTTCTCCATCTGCTTGTCCGTCCGCTTCTCGGTCTGGCTCTTTCGCGTCCTCTTCGGGTTCAGAGGATGGTTGCTGGGAGAATAGCTGTTGGAGAACCTGTTCTCTGGTGAAACGCGCCTGACGTGACATCGTGACATGGTCAGGGAGGGTGGCGCATGGAGAATGGCACACCAGCTTCTCTGTGGGTCTAATAAACCCCCCGAGATTACAATTGGAATCAGGTGTGGGTCTAAATGACCCCACAGAGCACCACAGCGCCCTCTCTGGGGGTAAATGACCCCCCAGGAGAATCGAGAATGACAATCCATTGGTCTCAATGACCCCAGGAGAATTGGATAATGACAATCCTTGGGTCACCCTAACCCTAACCCTGACCGGCCAGGGCTTGCGGATGATCACACGCACACTCACACACACACACTCTGGGTCAATCCGACCCAGGAACAACACAAGGGTTAAGGAGCAAAGCTCGGCCATCACCCCTCTCTCCTACCACCTCCTCTGTATCCAGGGGGAATCCAAGAACAGACCCCACCCTTTTGACCACTTTTTTCGGTCTTTCATTGTGGCCCCATGCAGGCACAGGGAGAACATGCAAACTCCCCACACAAAAGCCTTGGTTAGCCATCACGTGCAAAACCAGACGCCCTCTTGCTGTGCGGTGACAGTGCTACCCACTTCACTGTGTGGATTAGTCTCCAATACTTCTCAGCAGCTATATGGCTGAGTATGGCGTTGAATGTCCACTGCATTGCGTATCATCAATCAAATCAATCAAATTTTATTTGTATAGCCCATATTCACAAATCACAGTTTGTCTCATAGGGCTTTAACAAGGTGTGACATCCTCTGCCCTTAACCCTCAACAAGAGTAAGGAAAAACTACTAAAGAACCCTTTTAACAGGGTAAAAAGAACGTAGAAACCTCAGAGAGAGCCACATGTGAGGGATCCCTCTCCCAGGACGGACAGAAGTGCAATAGATGTCAAGTGTAAAGGAAAACATCAGCAAGATAAAGGTTTTAGCAGCATTGATAAGGGTAAACATTTTGAAGCATAACTGAAGGTCAATGAATTTACGAATTATTGTCAGTAATGGTCGAGTATCTGATGAGAAATACTATATATCAGGCAGTCCTGTTGCAATCATAGTCTATGGTCAGCTGCCACCACGATCATGATCCACCATCAAGATCGGATGCCACTATAGTCCACAGTCATTGTCCACTGCCGCCATTAGGATCCATCATCAGCTGCCACCTCGATCGTGGTCCACCACCATTATCAGATGCCAACACGATAAAGGATCCGCCATTATTATCACGATCAGCCAGCACGATACAGAATCCGCCATACTGGATCCACCATTACGATCTCATATGCCCTGATATGGTTCCCTGGAGACTCCCCTCACATTGTTCTGCTGCGGCTGATCATTGTTCTGCTGCGGCTGATCTTTCATCTTTTCACCCTATTCTTCTCTGCACACTCTGCAGCTCTTCCTCATTCCATATCCTAAGCATGTGTGTTCTGTTCATAAGGGCGATATGGCGACGCACCACCAAAGGGGAAGAAGGAGGGAATTTTTTCTATCATATTCTACCACAGTGTTACACTAGTAGTGACTGCTCTAGACCATTTGACCTTCCTCCATATGTCATTGTTCAATTAGTGTAAGGTTGTCCTCCATGGAGTAGTGCTCCATGGAATAGCGCCCCTTTTGGGCGATTTCAGTCAGGGTGAAAATCGCCCAGATTGCTCTAAAAGACTCTAAATCCGATTTTTGCTCCACATGGCTAGTTTTCAGAGTAACTTCGTCACGTCTCTAAGAGAAGTTCCTTTCAGTCATCGTAGTAACGAAGATAAATTGACAACAAAACAATTAGGACCCCCCCAGACCAAATTTGAACATGAAACACGTTTCTACCAAAGGGGGGAAACCCTATAACCGGGGATTTTCGCAGGGGCTGGTACTTTATTCTGCTACCATGCATACTGTTCATACCTGGACAACTACCTAAGTCACTGGCATGCACCATCTGTCTGAAAAGGTGAAAAAACGGCTTCAGTTTTCAAGGGCAAGGCAAAGACTGTGCAGAACGAGCTTCTGCAACGCATGCTAGCGGTCATCAGGGACACATAATGGAGGAGGTCAAGTCTGCTAAATTTCAATCCATCCAAGCAGATGAAACTGACGTTTCAACACAGACGCAGCTGGTGCTTGTGGAGAGATACTTCAACATGAACCATGCTGTGCAGGAATTTCTCCCTGTTATGGATGCAACGTCTATTTCAATTTCCAGTGTGCTTTTGGACAGACTGACGGAGCCAGTGTGATGAGGGGAGAGCCGGCAGGTGTGCAGCAAAAGGTGAGCATCTCAAAAATGCCCATTATGTGCTCTGCTATGCACACCAACTTGATAATGCAGCAAGCCACCACTCACGTCCCAGCTGTGAGAGTTTTCTTTACTGATCTGGGAGGTCAGTTTTTTTTTTCTACCAGTTTTTTATCCGGTCACGCAAACGCACCAGCATACTTGACCAGATTGTCACACGAAGGCTGCCAAGAGCTTCACCCACAAGATGGAGCTTCAATAGCAGAATCATCAACACCGTGTACGAGAACCTAGATGACCTCAAACAGTGTTTCGAATCCATCAAGATCCATCAGTCAGTTTCAATTGACAGTACCACATTAAAGAAGGCATCTGGCTTCATAAGGATGTTGCAGGATGATGACTTTCATCAAATCATGCCTCACGTTGACATGCTAAAACAGCAGCTGCATTAATGCAGTCTTTATCAAATGTGCCCTCCAGAGCTTCACAAGCAGTGTGCAGGCCATAGGTTACAATCAAATAATATTGTTCAACCCATCTCAATATAGAACCTTGTCATAACAAAATGTATACATGAAGTACACCTACACCTAACCCTAACAAACACTGTTGGTCTGCTTGCCCTCAGGGACTCTTCTCAACAGCAGCAGCGACCAAGGATTGGCTTGGGAGAAGAGGAGAAGCACAGGCAGACGTCTGCGATACAATCCTTCAAAGAAAGGTTCTCCTTCACTGATCACCTTGTGAGTGCCACACTACTACAGGCAGAGATGTTTGAACAGAAGTGTGACACTGTCATACATTTCCTGTTGAGGCTCTGAATTCCACTTTTAAGGAACTGTTCAGCTCAAGACAGAACTATCACTGCTGTGGTGCACTGGCTCCGAGCCATGTTCCACTGAGATAAAACCAGGAGACATTGTCTGAGACTGTGGCTCTGCTGAACATCCTCATAACCACCCCATGTGTTAAGTCTTGATTTTGTTCGGACCCCAAAGCAGAGACTGATACAGGTGAGTAGATAAATAAAGAGTTTATTGCTCAACAAAAAGCAACAAAGAGCAGGCAGTGGAGGCAGAGAGCAGGCTGGCTGCTAGAATCCCAGGGACGGCACGCGTGCTGAGCACATGGAAGAAAAACTCTGCACTGTAGACACAATGTAGGCGAACAGTAAGGCACACAGGATTACCTGAGTACACTGAGAACAAACACTGGTGAGCTTCTTCAAGAAAACAGAAAACCACAGAAAATTCACAAGGAACAGTGTGAAGACCAGGCTTTATGGACAGGTTGATGAGCTGAGTGGAAGCAGGTGTGCCTTGTCTGCTGCAGGAGAAGCCAGCCACGCCCCCTGCCACACATGCCCTGCAGGAGAAAGAACAGAAAGGGGAGAGAGAGAGAGAGAGAGAGAACACAAAAACCAACAAGAACTAAAACACAGAATCATCACACAGTGACGACGGCTGAAGCTGAGAACTGTTTCTCAACGTTAAAAAGAATTAAGACATTCCAGCTAAAGGCAATGGGCCAGAAATGTCTGAATGCACTGGGCATGCTTTCCATGGAGAGGGAACTAGTCAGGAACATGCCTGATTTGAATAAGAGGGATATTGATCGCTTTGCTGGTTTAAAAGAGAGACGGGCAAAAGGTCAGTGAAAGTAATGTAGTTTAAATAGTAACACACTGCCTCACTTTTGCTCATTTATGGGATTTCTTAATTCTCCTTTTGTTACAGTATATTCCCCTTCTGGTGGTATCCTTGATAAATAACAGAAATTGTAAGATGTGAAGATCCACTTTAGTTTTCTATTTTTCCTATTGCTATTGCCATTCTATCGCTATTAATTAGTTCATTGGTGAATGTGCGCACTTTCATTTGCACTTAAAGATAATGAATCTGCACAAAATCTTTATGTTAATGTTATAATGTTCAGTTAATCTGTATAAATAGACATATTCTGTATTTACTGTTTGTTTCTGCAAATGCAGATGATTGTTTGTGCAATGTTGAAGAATTTTAATACACAGCTCCTTTATTATTTGCATTTATATTAACTATTATGTACTTGCAGTTTATTTATGTTGTTTGTTGTCATGTTTGCAATCATACCATACCATTGTCATGTTTCAGTTATAGTTACTGTTATATGAATGTTCACTTCATGCAAGTTACTAGCACTAGATACTACATATTTTCTTATTATTGTGCCAGGGCTTGTAATGAAAAAACAACAACAATAATGTAAATAAATACTTGACTTATATGTAGTCCCCTTCTTTATTAATGGTAAAGCAGATATCTCTCTCCATGTTTAAAGGTATTTGAAGGTAAACTGATGACAACTTAACTGTTGATGACCATAGTGGATTGATCATATTCATCGTAGAGCCAAAATAATATTGTCTATGAAGACCCCTGGAAGTAACATTCCACAAATAGGCCTAGCATAGTATGTGGCTTATGTAGCTGAAGGACAGATCTTTGTATTGTATTGCCATCTAGTGGTTATAGGTGGTATTGCTATGTGAGTTCACCAGAAAAAGACAATTGTTTAGCTACCTATTAATTGACCTTAGTCATCATCCCAACAATTGCCCCCCTAGTTAGCAAACAATTGTATTGTCTTGGCGGGTACAGTGTACAGACGTTCTCTGTGAGTGTGGGACACCATCCCTGTCCTTACTATTCAGCTCGAAGAGAACATTCCAGAGTCAGTACCTCATCAGACCATTGTCTCACTGTGTGTATAATTGACGTTCGCCTTTGTACTACAGTGTAGGTTTCTTACTCAGGCAAGAGATGCACCAAATTAGTTTTAAATAAACCGCACTCTTAAATATTACTTTTCAATTACTGAATTGAAATTTTAAAAAATGTTTCAATGTTTCAATGTTTTCTACCATTGAATGTCAGAAATAGCAAGTAAAAGCAAAGGTAAAGCAATAAAAGGGATGTCACATTCATATAGATTTTAACAATAATATAGTTCACTTCCAACAAAATCTTCAATATTTACTAATTTCAAAGTACTCGAAGACATAGTTTGTCTTAATATAAAAAAGTGCTGCGTTCTTATTTTCATGCAGTGTATGTATCAACTCAAATACACATTATTCAATAAAACATATGTACTCAGAAACCCAAACTGGTGTTTGCGACATTTCCGGTCACAGCTGTGCGGGTTTGCTTTACGACACTTGTGACATACCAGAAGTGTCAGTCGCTGCAGCGAGGAGCGACAGGTGGCTTTCTCCAAGCTGAAGGCAAAGTCAGAAACGAAACCCGCTGAGATGTGACCCCGTGCTGACGGTCATACACACCCGGCGAGTGAGAGGACTGCAACCACGATGCGAGAAATAACTGTTGATTTCCGACAGCTTTCCTTCACGGCCCTAGCCACCTAGCTAAGCTAACCTACCCGGAAGCTAGCGAAGCCAGTTTGCCAGCTTTGAGCCCGGAACATGTTCTGAGCGGGAGACGAATTCAATGTGACACCCTGACACTTATACCCCGTGGGCAGCGTTTCCACTCGTGGCTGGGCATCCATCATTCTAACACAAAATGTGGCTCCAGCAGAGACTAAAGGGGCTACCGGGCTTGTTGTCAAGCAGCTGGGCGAGAAGACTGCTCATTGGACTGCTGCTCTTCCTCATCTTCTACTGGTACCTGGGAGCGGAGCGCAGGTGGAGGTTCTTCAGCAGCTCGGCCATGCCCGGCGGGGCGGCAGGACAGTGTCTACAGGCGGAAATCCACCGGTGGAAGTCGCTCGTAGACAGAGGAGAGGGAATATACAGCACACCTCAGGAACAACTTGACACACCGTTTGTATCAGGCAATGGCCACATTTTGATTGACATTGACTCGAACAAACTGTGGGTGGCGTCGTCCTCGCAGCCCGGCTCAGCCCCGGTCCACCCGACTGAATATTCACCGAGAGTCGGCGTGCACCTGGAGGGGAAGCGGGCCGAGGCTCAGGCCAGCATGCTGTGGTTCCGGAAAGGTTCCGTGCTGTCGGTGCGCTGTGCCTCCCTGCAGTCATCCCGGGACTGTGTCACCATCAGAGAGGAGTTCATCGCCCACAGAAGCAGACCCAACGTCTATCTTCAGCGAATCCACATCAACAACCTGTCTGACAGGCCCACCTCCCTGGACGTTTCCTCTGGCAATCCCTCCTTTGGTAGCAAGTTCTCCACCAGTGTGGAGAAACTGGAGGAAAAGGAAATACTGCTTTCCTCTGGCAGAGTGCCTGTGGAGAATAATCGCATGGTTCTGGTGGTGGTGGTCACCAAGAAGCTGAACAGCAGGATTCAAGTCTCTGCTAAGTCAGAGTTCACAGACAACATTGTGTCAGTGGTGTGGACCTCAGAGCCCATCGAGCCCTCCAAGCTGGAGGAGACCTTCATCAGCCTCAGAGAAGGAGCCAAAAAGGAACTGGGCGAGCTGCTTAGAGCCAGTGTGGATGAGCTGGTTGTAGATCACCAGCAAGCGTGGATGGATCTCTTCATTTCAGGTGAGCTGAAGCAGTAGCAGCAACTGGTGCTGTGCTTTAAAGGACCACACTGAAGTTCCATTAGATTTTAATCCATCTACTACAAACCACACATACTACACACTACTAAAGTATATTACCATGCTATAATGAGTCATAATGAGATGATTGTGGTAATAAAATCAACATTTTCAGACAATGTGAAGTACTTCAAACTTGCCTTAAATGTGTGGAAGGGCAATAAAAAAGCCTGTAAAATGGTTTAGAGGATCAAATAAAATCCTGTCAACAGCCCATCTACTACTGACCAATCTGATCACTGGAAAAACCGACTCGTCATTCCTACAGGATCCTGACAGGGACAGCAAAGTTTACAGTAAAGTGAGAAACATGAAAGAGCAGCAGATATTCTTACAGAAAAGTGAATTGTATTCATCTAAGATTCTGTGATTGTCACAGAACACCTGACAGTGTTGATGCTTTTACTCTTGTTCTATCAGTTCAGCTCAGAACAACAGAAAGATAAATATATACTAAAGCCTCAGATTTGATGTCTTTTTATGAATATATTGTTCACATTGTTCAATATTTCTCTTGATTTATAAATTAACATTTCAATCAAACTGAGCTCATCAAACATTAACTACTTATATCCCCCCCTCTTC